>NC_091796.1:99415312-100027500 GCF_041296235.1 Equus asinus | reverse complement strand
TTGTATGAAAAGACTTTGAACATTGTGGACTGAAACCTCTTGGGGTAATCTAGGATCTTGTTGGAAATTGGTTTAAAAATGCTAGTTTTCTTTTAAAATCACTTATGGCACACCAATTGGAGTTTAATGAATAAAGTTAGGTTTTCGTTAACTCAATCTTTACCTTATTGCTCAAAGTTTCAGTTTAATTTGTTTGAATGTGATTTGGGCTGCACAGCGTTTCATACTCTTGGTCGTCGGCTCCCATGGCTACCTGTCATGAGCACCGACTGGGGATCCTGCGAAAAACAGCATCGTGGGGTCACCATGGGAACGGAAATGATGATCCGGGATGGTGGCTGGATTCCTTCTTTTCTCATTCTGTTATTAATGGACATCTGGGTTGTTTCCACTCTGGGGCTATCACAGAAAGCTGCCATGGACATTGTAGTATCTGCCTTTTGTGAACCCACAAGCACTCGTTTCTGTTGGGTCTATACCCTGGGGTCCAATTAGTGGGTCAAAGAGTAAGTACGGTGTAGCTTTAATGGATCCTGACAAGTAATTTTCCACAATGCACATGCCACTTTACACACCCACAGGCCGTGGAAGAGAGTTCCACTTGTTCCACACCCTGGAGTTGTCAGTCCTCTTAATTTTAGTCACACTGGTGGGTGTGGGGTGGTATCTCGCTGGGGTTTTATTATCGTCCTGATGACTGATGACATCGGCCGCATTTTCAGATGCTTATAGGCCGTTTAGCTGTCGTCCTCTGTGAAGTATCTGTTCAGGTCTTCGCCTATTGTTTAAGTTGTTGTCTTTTCCTGACTGATTTGTAGAAATGTTCAAAACCAGGTATTAATCCTTTATCAGACACCCGTCTTCTAAGTACCTTCTCCCGGTCTGTGACCTGCCTGTGCACTCTCTCAGGGGGCTTTTGACGAACAGAGGCTCTTAATGTTAATGAGGTTCTCCTGATCGTTTTTCTATGGTTAGTGCCCTCTGTGTGCCATTTTAGAAGTCTTTGCCTATCTCAAGGTCTTGAAGATATTCTACTCTATTTTCTTCTAGAAGCTTTACTGTTTTGATAATTGTGGTCTTTGAGTATCAGCAGTTTCTTACGGCCCATGCTAACACCTTTCACATTTGAGTCAAAGATTTCCTAAGTCAATTTTTGTATATGGAGTGAGATGGGGTCAAGGTTCACTTTTCCCTGCATGGATGTCAGTGTTCCTAGCACCATCTGTCGGGAGGACCATCCTTTCCCCGCTGAACTGCTGTGGTGCCTTTGTCACTCTTCTCGGGCGGGTCTGTCCTGGATTCTCTGGTCTGCTCCACTGGTCAGTGTGTCTGTCTCTGTGCTGACGCCTCACTGTCGGAACTGCTATAGCTTTACAGCGGCTCTGGATACCTGCCGGTGGAAGGAGGCACAGTGTTTTCACAGACGGCCCAGACCCTTCCCACAACCATCAGGTGGGAGTGACTTGCTTTGGAGCAGAGGTTCTCAACCCTGGATGCTCGTTTAATCCCCAGGAGAGGTCCCAAAAGCGCCCTGCCCCAGGCTTTATCCCAGACCCACAAATCAGACTCTCTGGAGGGACATTCAGGGAATGGATATGTTTAAAGCTCCCACATGATTCTAACGTGCTCCCAGGGCTGAGATGACCGCTTCAGAGGGGGGTTATTCCCATTTTTCAGAAAAGGAAACAGAAGCCCAAAGTCACATTTTCTAGAGGCATTCACTCACATTCTCTAGGCTGCAGGATCTTTGCTGTGCTACTCTTGCCCTCAGTTTCTATAGAGAACTCCTACTCATCCTTCAGAACCCAGCTCAGGAGTGCCCCATCTGTGAAGCCGTCCTAAGCACTTCAGGTGGGATCAGGTGCCTCTTGCATGCTCTCACGTCCCAGAGCTCCCTCCACCTCAGCCTTCAGTAAGCTTGGCCGTATCTCTGTGCTCTTGTGTTCACACCACACCCGGGCTCTTGGAGTCAGGGTATGGCATGGTCCTAACATGTTTCTAGATCTCTCACAGGCCCAGCATCTGGGAGAACCCAAGAGCGAGGGTGAAACTGGAAACTCCTTGCTCCCCTCTCACCCCTACACATGGCCGTGCTGTACAAACATACTGGGGCTGCCCACCAGCCTGGCGCCACAGCCTGTGCCCCATCAGCTCACTGCAATGTCCCCAGACTGGACAATCATCCTCACCCCACAGCCCATGGTGGATACTGGGCTCAAATCCACGGGCCTCGAGTCTGTCCATTTACAGGTGGTTGGGGCAGCCTCAAGTCTAGGCTGCAGCCTCCGATGGCGCTGGGAGGGGGCTGTCCTTCCACAGTCATCCTCCTGTTGCTTCCCACCGACACCCACCCCTACAAGGCCACCACAGCTGATGCAGGGCTCCCTGTTCTCAGCAGGGGCGGGCAGCTCCTCACTGAGATTTAGCCCCCGGCCTGGCCTCCAGCCCCCTGTGGCTCTCGCCCACTGTGGCCTCCTGGCCTCTGGGTACTGTCTGAGCTCAAACATCCCCAGTTCAGTCCTGTGCCGCTCAGCCGGCTCCCCACCCGGCCATGGTGATGTCGCTCCTGGTCCTTTCCCCAGCGTCTCCTGTGGGAGTTGGCCCTGGAGCAGAGCGTGTCTAGGGCGGGCAGCGGGTGTGGCCATGGACTCACACAGGCCTCACCCTGTCATTAGCAGGCAGGGCTCTTCCCTCGCAAACCAGGGCACAGACCTGGATTCTGGGTCATCCTACCTGGCCAGCTTTCAGCCTCAGCCACGATGGGGCGACTGCCCTCACCCCTGCTCGTCCTTCTGTCAGGGGTGCACTCCTGTCTGCACCCCTCGGTGAGCAGAGCCCGACAGCAGGGCTGTTGCCCCATCTGCTCACGCGGTGTATCTGACCCAGACGCATCCTGGCCCGCAGGCCTGCCTCCCTGCGCGCGGAAGCGTGGCGGCTCAGAGCCTCCTCCAGCAGCTCCTCCTGATTCTCCCAGATCTGGAGCCCCACATCCCCACGGCCTGGTTGGTCTGGTCTGTGAGTCCATCAGGACATGCTGAACCAGGCCTGGGAAAGAGCCGGTGTCACCTCTTTTCTAGAAGCTTCGCTGGGTCATCTACTCCATACAGCTTTGTGGACGAGAGTCATGTCTCTGTTAAAAGTAACATCCCAAAGGAAGGGAAAACACTGCTTACAGCTCTTGGTGCTACGGTCATATAATACTATAATAACATCACCAGATGGGGAAGGAACAGAGGGACGACTTTTCTGCTTGTTAGAGTTCATTAGAGACAGCAGAATTGAAAATAGCTTCACTGGACTCATCGCTCTTTATCCCAGGATCAGGTGGTTTAAAAGGTTCTCAGACATCATTAGCACTTCTCTAGCTGATAAACCTGAAGATAACAACTTCATTTTATTTTCAATCTTTTAAAAATTAATTCTAAAGTCATACCCGTTCCTTAAAGATAACTTGGAAAATACAGAAAAGTAAGTGCGGGGAAAAAAAACAACGATAGTCTCTTTCTTCCAGCACGACAAACATGCCATTGGAAAAGGATTTGTAACTTTCTTGAAGGATCCGAAACTTTGGTGTGAATTTTCAATTGCTGTTACCCCCGACGGAAACCATGTATTTAATTCTCTATTCATCTCTCCTTGGTCCTCGTTCTAGAAACGACGCCACGTGAGCTAAGGGAATAGAAACTGTAAAGAACTTGGAAAATAGCGAAAGAAAACAAATGAGGGGTAACGAGAATGACCCCAAGAAACCCAGCGATCAACTGCTTCCCACTGACGACCATGGCGATATTTGGGTTGGACGTTTAACATCAGGACGATAGGCTGATCTACCTGGTGAATGCTCCAGCTTCCAGACCCACAAAGATTGGGAAACACAGTAGTTGCAAAAGATATGAATGGACTTTATTAGCGAAGCCACAGCCCAGCAGGTGTGGTCTAAATATCACGCTGCTGCCTCCGGGGATGAAGAGAAGCCCCTGAGGAAGTGGCGTGGCCATTGCTCCCGCAGCATCTTTCATCTGCCCCACTTGGGTCAGTTAATTTTATTGGCCTTCAGTCTACTTTTCCAAGAGGCCATGGAAGTATAAATAATAAAGCAAGAAAAGCACATCCGTTTGGCTGGCTCCGGGGAATTCTTCTGAATGCGCTGTGAGTACTGCATCTTCCCTTTGAAAAGGTCGAGGGCTTATTCATTGCACGGAAGGGTGTCTTCAGATTGCCAGAGGACACAGTACAGTCAGTCCCAGGCTGGATGTGTTGAAGAAAGTTCTGGAGGAGCCCCAAATCTGGGAAACCTCTCTCTAGAAGAGTGCACTGGGCATCTTTGGACAGACCCTGATTCATTTTCTTGGATGTCCACCTCCAGCGCTTTTCTAGAAGAAAAACTTTGGTGGGTGTGGGAATGGGGGTTGTCTGGGGCGACAAGGGGGCCATTCCAACTCAGGTTACCCCGCCCTGTGGCTCTGGCTGAGGTCAGCCTTCTCTGTGAGCTATTTGTGTATCTTCCTCTCTCCCCAAGGACAGAGGCTGTATCCTTTAGTTCACTATTCCATGGAGAAAGGCCAAGCAGCCTATTTAATGCATTTTTGAAGAATTGCCTTAATGGATTGGATTTCCTCTCTGATCCCCAAAAAACGCACATTGTAACCTTGGTTGGCTCCTTGCTCCACTCCGGGCCTTGGTTTCCCCTTTATAGCACAAGTGGCGTCAAAGTTGATGGTCGTTTGGTCTTTCCAACTCGTGTATTCCCTCATCCTAGAATGAAGGCAGGAGGAACAGGTCAGGCAGAGAGCTGGAGAGTTCTTGAGGGTTTGGAGAAGTCCACAGGGCTGCAAGGCGGGGAGCTTTGCCTCTCAGGGGTGAGAGCTCCACGTGTGGTTCCAAGGAGGCTGGGGGTCAGTCAGTGGCATTGGCTCAGACCCTTCCCTGGGTGTTGCTCTGATGCCCCAGCGCCTGGCACCAGTGAGGGCTCGAAGGAGTTCTTAAGAGAATGAAGGCAGAAATCTCCAGGGACAATTTGGAGTGTTGCATCCTCTTTGTTTCCCAGAAGAAGGATGAAGTCTTTTGCAATGATCATTAGATTTCTTTTGTGGATCTTCTCTCACTTCCAACAGGGAAAAGGGGTTACGTCTTCCTACCACTTATGTTCTAAACTTGCTTTACAAAATGAGAACTGAACTTCAAATATGTCTGGATTGATCTCCTCTTAACACAGTACCAATCCCTTAAGGTGGGTGGACCACAGAGCATGCCTGGACGTCTCCTCAAGTCCAGGGCTTTGGCGCTGGCCTTTTGGGACGCTCGAGCACATCATTAGGAAGGATCCCTCAGACCCTCGGCCCAAAGGAGGGTACTGAGTTTATCCAAGTACTGTGCACTCAATGGGGAACTCCAGAAAAGACTGGAGGAAAGCTGCGGTCTCAGAGGGCCTGGGGCTCCTTGGGGCAGGGCAGGACGCCAGTGTCCAGCCTGTGCGGGAAGAGGCCACTCATTGAGGGGGGCACTCTGGCTGGATGACACTCACTCATTAGGTCTCGGGTCGTTGGGGACGAGGGGAACTCATCCAAAGCCTCCTAGACTTTTAGTCTCATTGGCCTGTGGGTGGACACCACACAAACTCCTCCTTGCCGGTTTCCTCACAGGGAAAAGAGAGAGAGGATAGAAACCATCATGAGAGGGTTGGGGAAGGTCTCTTCCCGCTGAAGTCAGTCGTTCTAAACCTCCCTGCGGTGAGTTCCTTCGTATCCTGTGTGTGCTTATATTGTACTGTTTTCCCAAACCACTGGCGATAACTTGTGTGAAAGTACTTTGTAAAATTACCAATATTACTATTATTGAAGGTGCTGTCACATCTCACTGTCCCCACCCCTGACTGGCTTTGATTGACTAATTCCAATTACTAAGCTTATCAGGATGGTGTGGGCAGAGAAAGCGGGTGTGGGCTGCCCCTCCTGGGAGCCCTCCATGGGTAGCCCAGCCCTGTGTAGACCTAAGGTTCTGAGCTGCTTGTCCAGAGGGCTCCCGGTTTATCCCTGCTGTGGACCTGGTCTGGCTCTGTCTTCAGGCTGAATGACTCCTGGGTCAGTGCCATGCTATTTTATCTATTCGTAAGAGAAGGAAATTATTTTCCCAAGTTAATGGAGAATGTGGGACCTGGATAGTCAGAGAAGAAGGGAAGTCCTGGTTATAGCTTCATCTGCCCGGGTGTCCCCTCAACGGTTTGGTTTCTATCTTGGTTTTTTTCTTTGTTTTGTTTACTTATTTTATTTAAAGTGATAACCAGACACACACACACACACACACACGCATACGCACACACTCCAAAATAGAAACCGACAAAGCATTGCTCAGCTTGGGCAATCTATCAATTTATTGGGAAATAACCAGTCAGTCAGCTATTTTAATTGATGGAATAAAAAAATCACCTTACTCAGCCATCTGGGACTGGTTCCCATCTGACAAGGTTGGCTCAGTGTAGGGACTGTGATGACACATGGAAAGGCCCAGAAATGGGGCTGGTGTGGGCTGTCTGCGGGAGAAAGGCCAGCTGTCGGTACTCTGTGGGCCTGGGCAGGAGGCCCGTGGGGACCACAGTGACGCAAGCTTATGGAGGTGGGGACCTGAGACCTGGCAGGTGTGGGCTGGGTCCCAAGGGATGGGGCAGTGAGCTGAGTGGCAGCATCTAGTGGGAAGGAGCTCACAGTATTCCCCCGGCCCCCTCCCCCCCCATTTAACAGACAAAGATACTGAGGCTCTGAAGGGTAAGGAGGTTTCCCATAAGAACCATAAGCAGGAGAAGATCAAGACCATGACTTCTAATTCCATAATCAGTTTTTGTTCCTGAAACTTGGTGAAGAAGAAGAAGCTTTCAGGGGTCCCTGATGGACCAGTTGCTGTGAAACTATGTGTGGAGCCGTCTGTGCCAGAAAATGTGTCTGGGATGGTGCTTCCAGGAGTTCCCCTTCCCTGCTCCGGGTTCTGGCCCTGCCCCGCCCTGACTCAGGCATGCTGCTGGCAGGTTTCTCAACAGCCCTGCATCTCACCCGGCTGCTAAACCTGCTGCTGAGAATGTTCTCTGGGCTCCTTGACGGACGGGTCTCAGCGTCTCCACTCCTGGGCCTTGGGCAAGAGCACGCACATGGGCGGCAATCCAGTCTGAATACAGGAAGCCTCTATCTTTAATCCAGGCGTGCTTGGCACACAGTCCAGCCCTTTAACCAGAGACATGGCATCTTTTCCATATTCTATTCTCTTTCTTTTATCTGACACATTCTCTGGGATTTTACTAATCTTCTCTTCTATAATCTATTTTCAGACAGCCCCTAGAGCCCTTGTTCATTACTAGCTATTTTTAATTTTTACCAAACATTAGATCATTAGGAGTGGAAGATGCTTAGATATCACCTAGGCTCAGAGAGGGGAAGTCCTTTCCACAGCATCACACAGCTATAAGGAGTGAGATCAGAGCCAGGACCCCTCACTGTTTGGTTGTCCTGGCTTTTTTGTTTGTTCCAATATACACTTGTATTTGTTAGGATGCTTCCGGCTTTGAGTAGCTGACCACGTAACTCACACCAGCATGTCTGGGAGTCTAGAGGCAGAGCGCGCTCCGCTTAGCCTGATCCGTGGCCCCAGCTCCACTTTCTCTGCAAAGCTCTTCCATGCACCCTCTTTGCATTCTGGCTTTGTCCTTCAGTCACTTCCCTCATGGGGCAAGTGGCTGTGGTAGTCTCTGGCATCTATACCTTCCTGCCCAGGACATCCAGAGGAAGCCAGAGGGCGGCACCCCAACATTCCAACAGAGCCCCGAAATTCACCCTCATTGGATCCCTTAAGCCGTGTGCCCCTCCCTGAATGACTACCAGGGCAGAACCTCGCTGTGCACTGATGGGATCAGGCCGGAATCCTGAACCAATCACTAGCAGGGAACTTGAGATCACCCTTTCCCAACCAGGACCCTCCTTGGAGCTGGGGATGGGCCCTTGTCCCTGAGGCATATGGGCTGCCTTGGGGAAGGGGAGACACTTGGAAAGAAAACGAAGTTCTGTTAAAGATGGAAGGGGCGCATGGGAAGCAGTGGGTAGAATCCACTAGAATTTCCAATCACTGGACCACAAGCTCTTTGAAGAGTGTGTCTACTATGATGAAGGCTGTATCCACGGTGCCCGGCATAGAGGGTTTGGGGCCATGAAGAACTTGGGCATTTGGGGCACTCCTCGGTGGAAGCCCCGTGCTGACGTTCATTCATCTTCTCGTTCAGTCAACTAGAAAGAGCCTACTCCGTGCCAGGCATAGGCATCGAGCTGCAGTGGACCCCGTTGGTGCTGAACCCAGTTCTGCTAGGCTAGGGGTGCTGTGAGGGTTGGTTACCAGCAGCTCACAGCTGCCCGCCCCTCTCCAGAAAACTGTCTTTGGCTGGCAGGAGCTAATTGACCCAGGAAGTTGTACCCCACGCCCTGCATCCTGGAGGCAGATCACAGCCACCGACTGACTGATTCGGTGCGTAAGTCCAGCCCCTTCGTCTCGCAGGGTTAATGCTGTCATGTGGCTCATGCTTCAGGGCCCTCCCCTCTGGATGGGGCCAAGGCTAGATATTATGTGGAGCCACATCCTTGCTCAGTTCCTTCCCCCTCCTGCCCTGCTTCCATTACTTCCCAAGGGGCTCCTCCTAAAAGCACACAATATACGCCTGAATCCTTGTCTCAGGCTCTGCTGCTCAGGAACTCAATCTAAGAGAACCACGAACAGCCTTTATCGTTGAAGGTCACACTATTTCCCAGGGATTGCAGACAAATAAAGATGTCAGTTATAGGAAAGTACATAGTAAGCGATAACAGAGGACCAAGCAAAGAAACCTGCCCTCATTTGACATATAAATTAGCATAAAAATCATCAACAGAAGCATATCCAACTAGAGAAATCAACGCGCTCTTTGGATTACCATACTTTTGGCAGCTCTGCAACATTAGGACTGGATGTTAAGGGAAATCAGAAAATGAAGCTTTTGTCCTCCCAAAGCTCAAGTCTTGTTGGGAGATGTCAAAGCTGAGAGCTGGGTAAATGAGCAGCAGCCCTGGAGCCAGGCAGACTTGGCTTTTCTCCTTCATGACACCACCCTCTTCTCTTCCCTGGGAAATGTGTAGGGAAGCAGGTTTCCCAGAGATCTGGGTTCTCCTGGGGTGGGTATCCACCACTTACAGACCATGGGATCTTAGACTTTATTTCTGCAAATAAGTCAGAATTCTTCTAGTTGTAAGGAAAAAAAGTCCAACTCAAACCAGCCAACCCTAAAAGGAAAACTTATTGGTTCTTATAACTTGATAAAATAGAGGTATCTGGGCTTCAGGTAAAGTTTGATCCAGGGATTCCAAAGATGTCGCCAAGCATGTCTCCCTATTTCTCTCTTTCCATCTCTATTTCCGTTCTGTCCTTCTATATGTGGAAGTCATGGCCACATTCAGCTCCAGAGCTGTATCACTAAGCCAGTCACCCCAGAGTTAAAAGGGCTTTGCATTCTTAGGGAAAGACATTGATTAATCTGATTTTGGCCACACTCTCATTCCTTAACCAGTGTTACAGGGGAACGGACTATAATGATTGCCTAGCCCAGGTCACCTGCCCACACTGTAGGGTATTCTTATTGTGATCCAACAGAGTGGAGGAAGCAGTTCCTCAAACAAATTGAGATACTGTTACTCTAAGACAGAGGAGAGGGGTACACAAACAAGAGCTGTCTTCTATGCTCCGGGCTGTCGTTTATGCAATGGGGACAATCATTTCTAGTCTCTGGGGTGATTGTAAAGATTAAAAGCCGTGATGGACGTCAAAGCACTTATAAACCGCTATGCACAGCACACGCTGGTCACTGCATCATTTCTTTCATCAGGTCTTCCTTGTGGATAAGATAAGGTGGTCAATGGGTTCTTTTGTTCGTTCTTCTGCTAACCTCATGTCTACTACTCAACAGGACAATCTCCAAGGAAAATGAACCCTGCTCTGGGCCTGGGCCTGCTTCTGGCTGGCCTCCTTACTGTGGAAGGTCTCCTGAAGCCTAACTTCTCTCCAAAGAATCACGGAGCTGGGTGGCAGGCCCGAGCGTGGAAGGGAAGTAGGGCGGTCCAGGAGCTCGCAAGGCGGAACACAGAATTCGGCTTCAAGCTTTACAAGAAGCTGGCCTCCAGCAGCCCCAGCACAAACATCTTCATATCCCCCTTGAGCATCTCCATAGCTTTCTCCATGCTGTCTCTGGGGGCCCAGGACTCCACCCTGGACGAGATCAAAGACGGCTTCAACTTCAGGAATATGCTGGAGAAAGACCTTCATGAGGCCTTTCATTTCCTCATCCAAAGCCTGAGCCAGAGGGACCAGGATCGTGAGCTGAGCCTCCAGAATGCCTTGTTTATCGACCAGAGGTTGCGGCCAGCAGAGAAGTTTCTGACAAATGTCAAGAACCTGTACGATACAGATACTGTCCCCACCAACTTCCAGAACATGGAAAATACTCAGAAGCAGATCAATGACTATGTCAGTCAGAAAACCCAGGGGAAAATCAACAACCTGATCAAGAATATAGACCCTGGCACAGTGATGCTTCTTATAAATTGTATTTTCTTTCGAGGTAAGGCTTGGAGCATGTTGGTGTGGAAAGGATAGGATGACCAGCAGACTTGGATTAAAAACCTGGGTTGGCCACTTGCTTGCTCTGTGACCTTGAATTCATATGTAATTAGTCTCTCGAACCCCACTTTTCCTATCTGCAAAATGGGTACCTGGATACTTAACTCATAAGGTGGTTATTGAGATTCAGAGTGAAAATGTACGAAGAATGAATTTTGTGAAGTCTAAATTATTCTCCATTTGTGCATTTGCATTATTGCTGATTATCCTAACACAACATTGGTTGTAGAGATGGAGTGACATTCTATTCCCCATTTCTTTTTTTTTTTTTTTAAAGATTTTATTTTTTTCCTTTTTCTCCCCAAAGCCCCCCAGTACATAGTTGTATATTCTTCGTTGTGGGTCCTTCTAGTTGTGGCATGTGGGACGCTGCCTCAGCGTGGCTTGATGAGCAGTGCCGTGTCCGCGCCCAGGATTCGAACCAACGAAACACTGGGCCACCTGCAGCGGAGTGCGCGAACTTAACCACTCGGCCACGGGGCCAGCCCCTCTATTCCCCATTTCTTACATGAGGAAAGTGAAATTCAGAGAGAGATTAACTGACTTACTCAGATTTACAAGCCCAATCAGTGAAAGTCAGGACTAGAACCCACTTCTCTTGACCCAAGGGCTTGTGTGCTTTCCATCATGCCAAGTAGACACCCAGGATGGCGATGGTGTTGATGATAGTGATGATGATTACTTTGGTAGGTGCCTTGGTCTCTCACCACATTTTGCAGACTCCCCAAATCTGAGCGTGAGAGACCGAAAAGAAGATGGAAGAATTTCCCCAAATCCAAGCTTCATCCGTACCCCCATGCCCACACATCCACTCACACACCACGTGCACACACAAAGGTTGGCCAACATAGGTGAGAATCAGAGGCCAAAAGCCCTCCAGCTAGGCAAGACCACTGCTGGGCTGTCAGCTACACAGTCCTAAATATGGAAGTTCAGCTCTTGCCAAATCCATGGGAGATTGATGGCTATAGAGGAAAAAAGGAATAATAATTATAGACCGAAATCTCAGTCTGCCTTAGGCAGAGGGAAAAAGGAGGATCTAGAATTTCTCCAAATCCCCACACCCTCTAGATTACAACAGAGCACAGCAACAATGATGCTGATGATGACTAGTATCCACTCAACACTCACTATACACAGTCACTGAGGTGTGTTGCCTTTTCTTACTCAGTCTCACAGCAGTACCTATGAGGTACCCATCAACATGCTTATTCTGCAGATAAGGATGCTGAAGCCCAGAGAGGTAGAGACACTTGTCCAAGGTCATCCTTTTGGAACAGTGAAGCCAGAATTTGAATTCAGGGGCTTGGCCCTCAAGGCCCTATACTGGGGACTCTGAGGGTAGTGAGTGTGAAAAGACTGAGGTCTGAGTTTGTGCCCAATAGTGTGAAAGAGTCGTCAGGGTCAGAAAGGAAGGGTCTAAAGGCCCAGCTCTGAGTGTTCACTGCTCTTCAGCAGGCTCCCGAGGGCAGCCTGTTCCACATGTTTTCTTAGTGCCACCTGAGAGCAGCCCCTCCAGGGCTGACAGACTAGAGTTGAGCATTCTCACTCACATCAGACCCAAAGAGCCCCCACTAAGTATAATCCAGTCCCCTCTGCTGGGACACAGTCCACAGGCTTCTCGGCCTCAGGAGCACCTGGGTTTGGGATAGTCTACAGGTCCCCTCTCAGCTCAGCAGCCCTGGTCTTGGCTTCTTTGGGAACTGATAATCGGGCCCCATCCTATCTCACCAGAAGTCTTCAGGGCATGGCATGAGGGCAAGAATTCCTGGGGCCCTGCCCTGATATCCTAGAATACCCACACGCCTTCCTTGAGTCTGTGTGAACAGAGAACAATGGTTAGCTGGATCTGCTCACCTCTTCTCCCACAGGATGCTCATGTCACTTTGTCCTTCTTCCAACTTAAGCCAGGTGGGAACATGAATTTGATCCAAAAGCAACTAAAGAGGAAGATTTCATTCTGGATGGAAACAAGCCAGTGAGGGTGCCTATGATGTTCCGTGGGGGCATGTATGCGGTGGGCCATGACGACCAGCTCTCCTGCACCGTCCTGGAAACGCCCTACCAGGGCAACATCACTGCCACCTTCATTCTTCCTGATGAGGGCAAAATGAAGCAGGTGGAGGAAGCCTTGAGGACAGACACTTTTGCCAGATGGAAAAGATTAATCACACGAAGGTAAAGAGGGTGCCCGGCGCATGCAGCTTCTTCCTTCTTCCTCTTGTCCCTCCATTCTCATTATTTCCATCCCCAATTTATTGACCTCTTACCCCATGGCCAAGCCCTATTCTGGCCTCCATAATTAACTTATATTTTGGTAGGAAGTAGACAGGAAAAAAAATCATAGGAATATAGTGAAACACTTGCTCTTAGAGGAAGATGCATAAAAATTGTGAGAGTGCAGTGGATGGAGCAAAAATTTGGTGGACGGTCATGGTCAGAGAGGGCTTCACAGAGCAGATGGCATTTGAGCTTAGTCTTCAAGGCTGAATAGTGGCCTGTAGGGAAGGGAGAGGCACGATGGGATTCCAGGCAGAGGGAAAGTGCAGGGACAAAAACTTAGGGTGGCAAAGGAAGCTGTTGTTTTTTGTACATAGAATGATGTTTTCAATTGTGCTGTCATAACTAACCCAGTGAAGTGTGTCCCAAGTAAGTTATACTAATAACTGGTCCATTCTCAGCCTGGAGCCATGGTACTTTTACATGTTTATTGGGATGTGTATCCACCTTCCAGCATGGGCCCCAGCTTTTCTGCCTTCCCACTCTGGCACGACTCAAGCCAGCCTCCCAATGTGTGCCATGATTATCATCATCATTTTCCTATGAGTGGCTTAGAGAAGTAAGATCATTGGCTCCAAGTTAGAGCTCATGAGAGGCAGAGTGGATTTGAACTCAGCTCTGCTGGCTTCAGATCTCAGAGCCCTGCTGGGCTCAGGACTGCCTCAAGGGTTGGGCGTGGCTGAGCCATCAGCAGAGAGATCCTCCATGTAGCTGAAGGGGCCCTGAGAGACTGGGGACTTGAGGACCCTTCTGTAGACAAGGGTCTGGGGCAGGTTCGATAGGAAGTAGGGACATAGGTCAGAGAGCATGGGTGTCCTGAGACCAGGTTCCCAGGGTTAAGAAGCCCCTCCTCGTTCTGTGGACAGGGAGAAGGCCTGAGACCTCTGGGGCTGGCAGGACAAATGCCTCATTCACCATCCATCCTGGGCCCTGCCCGGAAAATGGTAGGACCCTGTTGCTCACCTTTGTCAATTTCATCTCCCCAGGGTTACAGATGTGTCCTTGCCCAGGTTTTCCATCACCAGTACCTACGACCTGAAGAAGACTCTCTCCCACCTGGGGATCACCAAAATCTTTGAGGAGCACGGTGATCTCACCAGGATCTCCCCTCATCGCAGCCTGAAAGTGGGCGAGGTAAGCCTGCCTGGCCTGGACGCTGCCCCCCTCCCCAGCCCAGGGAGCCTTCACAAGGCCCCGGGCCAGAGCTGCTGTCACAGCGGCTGTACAAGCCAGGATTTCACCCACCAGTCAGGCTGGGCTCAAATCCAGCTCTGTCCCTAACCAGTCATGTGACCCTGGGCCAATCACATAACTTCCCCAAGCCTCACCTTCCCCGTCTTTAAAATTGGAAATATCCATCTCCTGGGGCTATTTTGGAAGTCGATTCAAAGTAACAAACAAGTGATCAAGGCCTGGAACATTTATCAGGCCTAGAACTGGTCTTGGTCTGCCTAGACTGCCTCTCAAAGGCTTCCAGGCTTGTTAGGAGTAAGCTGTAAACATGCTCTTCACCAGCAAGCTGGGGACCCCAGAGTCTCCAGCAAGGCTGAGCACCTGCCTGTTGGGGGGGCAAGGAGAGATGACACATGGGGTAGGGTCCCCAGATTTAGCAGATGGAATGTGGGACACCCAGTTAAACTCAAATTTCGGGTAAGTGATGAACACTTTTTTTTTAGTATAAGTACATCCTAAACATTTCATAGGATATACTTACACTAAAAAATTCATCATTTATCGGAAGTTTAAATTTAACTAGATGTCCCGTGTTTTATCTGGCTACCCTGCTTTAGGTGAAAAGGGCATTGAGGGGGGAAAGATTTCAACAAGCAGAGCCAGGTGTGGGGGCAGCATCATGGAAGGAAGACTGGAGGGGGAAAGCAGGAGCAGCGGGCAGTGGGGACCAGCTGGCGCAGAGGGGGCAATTCTAGCCAGTCTGGGAGGGATCTGGTCGCCAGCTGAGCTGACCGTTCTAAATCAGTGGGCACTGACTCAGATTCATTTTCCCAGTTGGCAAGCGGAAGAAAGGCAGTTAATAGAATTTTCTCACTTTTAAGTTTTCATGCCATGGACTTCCCATAAACACTCAGTGCCAGCTGCCCCTTTCCCGTAGGCCTCTATGTATCAAGCTCAATGGCTCGTTTCTTTTCCACACTTAGGTGTGCTCATGGCTGCAATTCTGTATGTAAACATCGGCTAGCGGCCTGCTGACGGCACTGGGGTGGATTGGGGTCCGAGTCACCTTCAATAGCCAACTGAGAATCTGGCTCCCTCTTAACCATCCACCAGGTGGATGAAAAGAGTGTGTGTGGGCTGGGGGCGGGGGGCGTGGAAGGCTCTGGGTCAAGGATGCCCCATCTCCCTTCCATCTACCTAAAGTTCAACAGACCCTTTCTGCCATTATGACTGTTGGCACTTCCTGTAAGTCACAGGAAGAACAGGAAACTCCACTCCACCTGCCCCCACACCTGGTAGCCGATGCTCCCCATGCACCATATATTCCTTAACGCTGCATCTGCTTGTCCAGCGTCCTTCAGCCATGACAGCAGAGGAGCCAGGAGCCCCGGGGCAGCTGGCACCAGCCAAGTTACTGCTGTGCTGGGCGACTTTAGCTGAGGCCTCTCCCTCTCTGAGCCTCTCACTGCTTTGGCCCACCCATGGCCTCCGAGTGTCTTGGCAAGCACTGACCTCGCTCCCCGTTCCTGCAGGCGGTGCACAAGGCTAAGCTGAAGATGGATGAGAAGGGTGCAGAGGGGGCTGCGGGCTCCGGAGCACAGACGCTGCCCATGGAGACGCCGTTCGTCGTCAAGCTCAACAGACCCTTTCTGCTGATCATTGTAGAGAAGGTCACAAATTCAGTGCTCTTCTTGGGGAAGATCGACAATCCTACTGGGAAATAAGGGGGAATTCGGACTTGCTGCAGACCCCAACCGTGGCCTGGAGCTGAAAACGTTTCATCTCACTGGGACTGAGGCCACAGGGATGTTCTAATCTAGTCCCGCATCCTCATGAGCTCCCAAGACCACCGTCCAAACAGGCAGCACTGGCTCTGGGGGCTTCTGTGGGCTGTTTCCTCCCTTAGCCCCCTCCCCACCCATTCAAATGTCAGATCAGATGTGCCACCCTCACCCACTGGGCGAGATCTCGCCCCCTGGTGGGCAGAGGGGTTTGGTGATTTAATAAACAACAACCTGCCCCCCAAGGTCTGCTGGCTGCTGGTGGATAATTTGGGGATGCTGTGACCCAGGGCGAGCACCTGGGCTTCAGAGTGAGGCACACCTGGGTTCAAATCTTAGTGACGAAGTGTCTTTGGGAAAGCCACATACCTTCTCGGAGCCTCTATTTCTGTATTTCTGAAATGAGGACAATGATACTCGGCTCTGGGGCTCAGAGGAAACTAGCACACTGTTTGAGGAAAGTTAGTTCCCCTTGGTAAGCCCTTGGCCTTGGCTCTTTGGCACGTGAGCTATGAAGTTTTCTCCCCCAGAGGGCACAGGGGAGCTCTGGGCTCAGAGGGCACCCAGGCAGATGGCAAAACAGGGGTGGGGCTGGTCCAGCAGGAGAAGGATGCAACCTGGAGCAGCGGCAGCTGGGGTTGGATGCCAGCTGAATTTGTTTTGTTCGCCTGATTCCAGAGCACAAAAATTAGAGCCTGGGATTTGAACCTGTTAGCAAACTCAGCTGAAGAGTGAGTGGGGTCCACGCTCTGACCCCATAAATCACGGCCTTGCAGGGTCTGCCCATGACCACCAGGGGGCACCAAGTGCTCACGTGCTCTCATTCTCCCCAGCTGATTCGTGCCCTACAGCCAACGCCCAATGCGCTGGTGTTTGGGGACGAGGGGGTCCTGCTTGTCGTGGCGCTCAGATGCCTGAGCCGGCACAACTGTTGTCCCCTGGGTGTGCCTGGCAGTTCACAGTGCCTTTTGTGTTCTGGTCACTACCCTGCAGGCAGCAGAATGGACGTCCATAGGACAGATGTAAAAACAGGTTCAGAGAGGGGAAGCGACTTCCCTGAGGCCTCGTGGTTAGCCACAGGCCGCGAACGTCCACGTCTTCTGGTTTGGGGCGGGAAGGCAGGAGTTCCACGCGGACCCAGGGGCCCAGCTCGTCATCCCTCAGCTCCTCTCCAAGGCAAGAGAGCTGCCGGGGTCTCTTCGATGTTTGGGCATCCAGGGAGCGCCTCCTCCGTCCTCCGTGCTGCGCCCCCGCAGGGCCTGGAGACCCGGTATGGATGGGGCTGGTTACTGGGAAGTGCTAAGAAGGGGGAGCCCCTTTGAGAGGGTGGGACAGGAGGAAGGTTGAGAACCTGCGCCAGGGACACAGATCTGGGGCAGAAGGCTGGGAGTCCCACAGAGCGTCTGCCGACCATCCACGTTTCCCGCACCAGCCTGAGGGGTTGGGGGTGGGGAGACGCCAGGCGAACACAGAATTCCTCAGAGGTCGACTCAGGTCTGCAACATAGGCCACTGGGGACACGGGACAGCCAGCTAAGCCACTTAGTTGGGTGACTTGGCATGTTGCTTAACCCCTCTGAGCCTCAGCCCCTCCCTGACTTGCTGAAAGGGGCTAATATCTACCTCACAGGGCTGGGGAGCTGTGAGGATTCCCCAAGGTTGCACACTAGCTATGCCTGGCACGTAGTAGGCATTCGCCAGAGAGCCACTGCTGTGGTCTTCCTCCACCCTTGCTGGGGCCTCTGAGATGACCCAATGAGCTGTTGCCTAAAAGCTGTGCTCCAAGGACTTGCCTTTGCCGTCCCCTCTACCGGGAATGCGCTCCTGCCTAATGAGCTCCTACTCATCCTTCAACACCCAGTCCATTATGACCTCTTCATGAAATTTTCTCTGCCTTTCCAGCATTTTCCAAGCAGCCCTTCAATAAAGCACTCAGTTCCATGCATTGTGGTGGCTCCTGGGTCTGAATTTTCTCTCCAGCCCCCTGTGGGCTGCAATCAATCCTGTGTTAAACAGTGACTCATGGGGCAGTGGTCTCCGGACTAGTTGCTGATACAAAAGGCCTGGCCCCGCCTTCACGGAGTTAATATCCAGTGGGAGAAACAGCCACGAATCAAGTAACCACACATGTGAGTTTATAAAGCTCCAGGAACCACGAGGAAAGACGGCTGTGGTGGGCTCCGAGAGGACGTAACAGGAAGGTCTGACTTGCTCTGGGGGCTCAGCAAGGCTTCAAGCTGTGACAGCTGGGGAGAGCTCCGGATGCTGTGAGCTCATCTGTTTTTGAACTGCAGCTATTAACTAAAACTGCCTACAGGCGTGTTTTCCCCCAGTGTAGTTAATAATACATTAAGTACGGTTGGTCTTTCAAATTAAAATTGCATGTAAGCTCTCGTGCTTTTTCATCTTCCTTTTAACTAATTTTATTCTAAAAATGACTGTACCACATCTTAAGCATTTTTCTCTATGATTTCCTAGCCGTATTTTCACTCCATACTACAGAAAGAAATTTTATCTGGGGAAGAAAAAGAAGGATAGAAGTTGGGGTGGGAGCAGAGGAAGACTCGACCCAGCAGAGGGAGCAGCATATGCAAAGGCTCTGGGGTAGGGAGGTGGCATGAACGAGGAAGTGAAATGAGATTATTGCTGCCAGAGCAACGAAACAAGGCAAGAGGAGGTGGGCGGTGAGACTGCAGAGGGAGACTGGGGCCTCATGGGCCACAGGGAGAACGCTGGTCTTTGAAGGACGATGGTGAGTCATTGCAGGTGTTTAATTAGAGGGTGACCTAGGCAAACTCATGTTAAGTGTCCCTCTGGCTGCAGACTGGGTGTCCCCATGTCCCCAGCACCCAGGCCAGTGCGTGTCACAGAGAATGTGATCAGTGTGTGTTTGCTGAAAATAGAGACTGCCACAGCAATCACCCATGTTCCAGACACAGCCAGCCGGCTCTAAGCTCTCTTCTCCTCTGGGAGGGAGGGCCACACGCCTTAGCCTGGCAGCCCTGCCCACTGGGATGTGGCCATGCCTGCTTGTCACGTGGGTCTGCAGAACACACCCGCTGCCTCACCACCTCTGTCCATCTGCTCACGCCATCCCAGCCGGCCCCATATCTTCCTCGTTCCCGATTCTCTCCCACTCCCACCAGTTCGTTTCAGAGTGTTACTCATCCTTCCAGGAAAGATCCACTCCTTCTTCTAAGAAGCCTTCCCAAGCCATGTGTTTGTGGACTGGCTGACCTCGTGAGCGAATGAATGGGTTCTGACTTTGTGGTGACCCACACTTAGCAAATGGCTCTCGAAAGCTGGGGCTGCATGGGTGCCTCCCAGAACCACTGACCCGCCACCCCTCGAGTGTGTGTGACCAGTCCGTTTTGCTGATGAGAAAATCGGAGGCTCAACAAGATCACGTAATTTGCCCAAGGTCCCACAGCTAGAGAGCCACAGAGCTCAGACTCCTTGGGACATCTGTCCTCCCATCCATCCATCCAACAAATATTTGCTGAGCGTCCACTCTGTGCCAGGAACTGTTCTAGGGGTTGGAAACACATCAGCGAACAAAGTACACAAAGCTCCTTGCCCTTGTGGAGGTTCCAGGCTGGAAGACAGAGGCAACAGTAAGCGGTAGGGGTAATACATATGCCCAGAAGGTTGAGCAGAGCAGGGAAGGGAGAGGGAGGTGCTGACAGTGCTGGTGGTGCTCAGGTCGGCCTCACTGAGCCAGCGACACTCAGCGCTGAGACAGTAGATATGGGGATTCTCCTCTCCATGGTCTCTGTTGAACAACCGGCCTCTGGAGCCTTCTGGCCCAGGAGATGCCCGCACCTGGGTTAACTGATGATAGGAGAGGGGTGAGCCCCAACCAGGAATGGAAGCGCCCAACGTCGGAAACCCAGGCTTCCAAGGCCCCTCTGACGTGGTCCAGCTTGACTTTTCACGTGATACTGGATGCCTTTGTGCAGCTTCCGAGCAGATGGCTTTTCACGCTGGCGCAGGGTGCCAGGAGGCTGGTTTCCTGTCTGTCTAGCCGGCAGAGCGTTTCCCACTCTTCTGGGTCACCATTTTAGTGCTCAAGTGTGACAATAGGAGTCACACAAGGCGAAGGCACCCTTTCTCTTTGGGAAACATCTCTCCATTTCTGCTCAGTTTCCCAAGTTTCATTCATTCCTGAACCAGGTTCCCGATTGTGGCTGAATCCTCATCTCTTTTATATGATTATTTACTCAAAATCTTTAAATCAATTCATGGATTTTTTTTTTAAAAAAAGAAATTTGTTTAAGTAGAAAAATTAATATCAAAACCATATATAGAAAACCAGAAAACTTGCCACAAATAGAAATTAGCTGTAGAAATACACACAGTGAAGCCAATCTGATGGTTACCTTCGACCA
The DNA here is from genome assembly GCF_041296235.1 of Equus asinus. Taxonomy (NCBI): domain Eukaryota; kingdom Metazoa; phylum Chordata; class Mammalia; order Perissodactyla; family Equidae; genus Equus; species Equus asinus. Next base: position 100,007,202 of record NC_091796.1, on the reverse strand, counting down.
AGACAGTTGGCAGCTGCAGCCCTCGAGCCTGAGGCTGCTCTGCTTTGTTACAAAGGCGAGTTGGCAGGTGTAAGATGGCTGTAAAGATGTTCAGGCACCAAGCCGAGACTTTTTCCTTGAGGGTCAGGAAAGAGAACCTGAGGAGGCAGGATGTAGCCGAAAGCTCCTGAGGTTGTCTAGTCTGTGAGCTCACAGAAGCCACCTCCCTGATCCCCGGAGTCTTAGCCCAAGCTTGGACTGTGTGCGTGATTCATAATGCCTGACGACTGGCCTTTCTTTCTTCTTCTAATTTTGAATAAATTTTAAAATTTTGGAATAATTTTAGATTTACAGAAAAGTTGTGAAGATTGCACAGAGTTTCTGCATCCCCTTCGCCCAGTTTCTCCAAAGTTAACATCTTACACAACCGTGAGACATCTGTCACAGCTAGGGAACAAATGTGATGATCCATTACGATTAACTGAACTTTCTTTGATTTCAACAGTTTTTCTCACTAATATCCTTTTGTCTGTTCCAGGCTCAAACCCAAGATACCATGTTGCCTTTAGTGGCCTTTCATTCTAAGGCCCTTGGCAGGAGGCCCTGAAGTCTGACAGGCTAATGTTCAAACCCAGCTCTGCCGTGTATATGGTTTGTGACATAGGCGAGGCCCCAAAGTGCACCCAGTCCTTAGTTTCTCTGCTCTGTGAAGTGGGGTCATCAGCTCCATCTCACAGGGCATTTGGGGTAATTAAATGATGTAACGCGTGTGACCCTACTTCGCACCCGGTAGGCACCCATCCACATTAGCGATGCCTGTTAAAGGCATCCAGAGTGAGGAGGGGAGTCTGTGGGTGGGCCTCCTTGACAGCTGCTTGTCCTTCCAGCACAGGCAACATTGGGCTACCTCTCGGGGTGATGTGAACAGAGGAATCATGGATCCCTGGACTGGGCTGGGGGAAAGGGACACTCCAGGATAAAGATCCCTTCTAGAGCAGGAAGCCCACATGTCCTACAAGGGTGAAATAGTGACCCCTTGCCAAGAACCAACCAGAAACAAATGAACAGTCGGAAAAAACTCCTCAGGACCTGGGGGCCTGTCTGGATCTAGCCCCTTCCCCATCTCCACTCTCACTTTGGCTTAGACTCCTAAAACTCAGGTGACCACACTGGGCAGGCTAGGAAAGGAGATTGCAGGGAACTCTGGGGAGCACGTCCCATGAGACAGGTGCGCACACCCACAGTGGGTAGTGTTGGGTCCCTCTTGGAAAGCTTCTGAAGGGTAACTTCTAGTTAAGATGACGTTGTAAGTCCAATACGGAGGCACCCAATCTGCTCCACAGTTAACAGCAAGAATAGGTGAGATTTAAAAAGTATATATTAAAAAAGAAAAGTATAAAGATGTAGCCGGATTAAAACAATGATATGAAGATCTCCATAAACCAGAAATGGTACAGAAGGATAAAGATGTGTGAGGTAGGGAAGAGATCCTGTGGCCAGGAGAGGAAGAGTCTAGAGATGCCTGGACGTGGCAGGAGAGGCTCCGTGCAGGAGGCTGGACTTGGGATCAAGCTCCATCTTGATGGGACCTTGGATGGGCCCAAGGGGATCTGCTCCTGCTTTGTCGCTTCTCCAGCAGGATTGGTCTTATGAATTTGGGGAAAAACATGCCTTTGCTTTCCCAGGAGGCCCTAAGGCCCCAGGAACTGAGGGGCTCGGAGCTGGAGGTGGTCTTGGAGAGCTTCTTTCTGGGTCAAGGGCAAAAGTCGTAGAGGGAGGATCTGCCTTTTAATGAGAAGACAGGTTCTCTTGACAATTAAGCAAGCTTGGGAAACCCCATTCTTCTTCAGGCTGCCAACCTGTTTCACCAATGGTAGCCTTTACAAAAGTTCCTGGTCGTGGGTGAATTAACAGAGCCTGGCCCTTGGGCTTCCCAACGTTCTTCCTGCTGCCTTCCACTCCCTCCTCCATCTTTATCTTCCCCTCATTCTTCTCCCTCTCTGCCCACCACTTGCTGATCACGGTCGCTGCCTGGAGGAAGTCACACGAGGTCCAGCCTGTCTAATCAGGGAGGTAGACACATGAGACGGTCAATTGCTGTGGTTTGCTCCAGGCACTTACAAAGGGAGGGGCACTTTCTGTGGGATATAGGAAGACTCTGTGGGGTGGGTGATCTGGAACTGGAGCTGGCAGGACAGAAAGGAGGGGAGGGTGGGGAGGGCAGTCCAGGCAGACGGAGAATCAGGTACAATCATACAGAATAGGGAAAGAAATGACAGGGCTGTGTTCGTTTCATTTTATTGGATTTAATCTTTTTTATTTAGGTATCATTTACATCAAGGAAATTGCACAAATATTTCTGGCCATTATTACTTCAAAATTTTTCTGCTCCCCCCTGACTCCCTTTTTGCCTAGGACTCCAACTACACATGTGTTAGACCACTTCATTTTGTCCCACGGGCCACTGGGGTTCTGTTGTTATTTTTCCCCGGTTCGCTTTCTTCAGTTTGGATAATTCCTGTTGCTATGTTTTCAAGCCTTCTGATCTTTTCTTCTACAATTAAATTTTCTCTTAAGCCTAGCCAGTGAATTTTTCATTTGGGATATTGAATTTTTCATCTCCAAAAATTCAATTTGATACTTTTTTACACATTGTTTTTTTCACATTATGTTAATGTTTCCCTTATTTAAGCATATTTTAAGTAGCTGTTTTATAGTCCTTGTCTGTTAATTCCATAACCTCAGTTATGTCTGGATCTCTTCCTATTGACTTATTTTTTTTCTTCTGGTCATGGGTCACATTTTCCTATTTCTTAGAAAGTCTAGCAATTTTTGATTGGATGCTGGCCATGGTGACATTACAATTTCTGTTTTTTGTTGTCTTCGTTTATCATATGTTGACACTTGTTTTGACAACCAACTAAATTATTTGCAGAACTGCTTTATCCTGTCGAGGCATGTTTTCAAGCTTTGTTAGGGTGTGTACAGTAGCTCCAAACCAAAGTTAGTTTAGCCCTAATGTCAAGATGTGGTACTTCCAGGGTCCCTACTGAATGTGCCAGGTGTTCCGTGAGGTCTCTTCACTCTGGCTGGTCATTGCCTAGGTATCTTCCCATGCTGTGTGAACTCTGGAAATTCCTCTGCTTGCATCTTCACAGCAGTGTTTTGATTTTGTTTTTGTTGGACCAGCCTTGTGCAATTTCTCTGTACGCATGCAGATCTTACCATTTAGCTGGGGACTTAAGCTAATGCACATTTTTGCTGCACAAATTGTAGCTTCCTCGGCTTTGCCAGACTCTGATGTCTGTCTCTAAGCTCAGCAAGCTTGTCGTGCTTTCCTTGGGTTTCTCTTTCTGTGTCGAAAAGTGCCTTTAGGCAGAAAATCGAGACAGTCATCGGGCTTACCTCACCTGTTTCCCTTCTCTGCCTGTTGTCCACTGTCTCAATTGCTTCATATATTTTTTTAGTGTCTTGATTGTTTCATACATTTTTGTCACGTTTTCTACTGTTTACAACCGTTTACAAGTCCAGTATCAGTGACTTTGTCTTGGTCAGAAGTGTAAGTCAACTCAAATTTTATATACGTACATGCCTGTATAATTATCACCCTAAATGAGACCCTGAAAGAGTTTCTTTTGCTCATTTCCAGTCAGTATCACCCCTTAGAAGTAAATTGCTCATTTTATTTTATTTCCGTTCATTCATTCATTTATTCATTCATTCATTCAGCAAACACTTACTAAGGCCTTAGTATTGGCCAAACAGCAGTGAATAAGATAGGAAAGTTCCCGGATTCATTAAATTTCAATCACACAAATAAATGTGAAATTCTGTGATGAATGTTTCACCAAGAAGTTGATGGCACTATAAACACATTTTATAGGAGGAATTTTCCTTAGCTGGGTGGTCCAAGAGAGCTTCCTTGAGAAAGTGGCATGAGCCAGGACCTAAACAATGAATAGGAATTAATTAGGAGAAAAAGTTTGGTGAGAGGAGTGAGGAGAACACTCCAGAAGTAGGGAACAACAAATATCACGTGTGGGAATCATAAAAATTGGCAGAAGGCTAGACATACAGTCTGGAGCGAGAGGCTTTGAGATGTGTGGTGCAGTTGGAGGAAGTGGAGCCCAGGCTATGCAGCTTGGACTAAGGATTTCACTGCCCACTCTGGGAAATGGGAGGCTATCAGAACACTTTGAAAATGGTAGGTGATGTATTAGCCTGGGGAATGAAGAAGCAGGAGAGGCAAGGATGGGTCCTAGGCTTGAATAATTATGTGAATGGGGGTGCCATGAACGAAGATGTTGAAAGAAGATTTGGGTTGTAACTTTTGTTGGGAAACTGTGTTCAGGAAGAGTCTGAGTTCAATTTGGGTCATACTGAGCTGAAGGTTCATCAGGAGGAGATACCAAGTAGGCAGTTAGATATATAAGCTCAGAGGAAAGGTCTGGCCTGGAGATTAAAAATAATAAGTGATGTGCATCTCTTAGTAATGAAGCTGAGGGTGCAATGAGATCAGCTGGAGAGAGAGGAGAGGTTAGAGTGAGGAGAGCGCTACAAGCAAGTAACCAGTGTTGAGGCTGCCAATGCATAAGGGCTGGGAGGAGAGGAGCAACCCGCAAAGATGCCTAAGGAGGAGGAGCAGAGAGATGGGAGATATCCTGGAGAACATGGTGTCACAGAGCCAAAGGGAGGGACTGGATAAGAAGCCAGATGTGGTCTCCAGTGCCAGATGCTACTGGGAAGTCAGTTAAGACGAGAACCTAGACAGGTTCCCAGGCTGATTGTGATTCTGTAGACCCAGAAGCCAGACTGGAGTGGGCCAGAGAAAGAGCAGGAGGTGAGGCCACGGGGCCATGAATACACAGCTGTTGAGGATTTGGGCCGTGATGGGGAGGATGGGGATAGGGCTGCAGCTTGAAGGGAATGAGGGGGTGAAAGGAGGATTTTTATTGTGTTGCTGGTGGTGGTTTGTTTGTCTTAATGAGCAAGACTCAAACATCTTTAAAAGTCAAAGGCAAGGGGCTGGCCCTGTGGCCGAGTGGTTAAGTTCGCCCGCTCCGCTGCGGCGGGCCAGGGTTTGGCAGGTTCGGATCCTGGGCGCGGACATGGCACTGCTCGTGAGGCCACGTTGAGGTGGCGTCCCACATGCCACAACTGGAAGGACCTGCAACTAAGATATACAACTATGTAGCGGGGGGGGTTTGGGGAGATAAAGCAGAAAAAAAAATTGGCAACAGTTGTTAGCTCAGGTGCCAATCTTAAAACAACAACAACAAAAAATCAAAGGCAAGCATCCAGTTGAGAGGGAGTGTGTACACACAGAAGAGAGAGGTGTAGGGGTCCTGAGATGGAGACAAAGGATATCTAAATATCAGGGAGGGAGAGTGACCTCAAAAGGAGAGGGGGAGGGGAGGAGAGCTGGGGCAGGTGGGGCTGTGTCTGGTGGAGGAGGTTGAGGTAGTTGCTTTTCTGAGGGTCTCCCTTTTATGTGAGATAGGAGGCAATGTGGCGTGATGTGTATGAGTGTGTGTGCACATGTGGCAGAGTGAGGAGTCCATCCTGAGGAAATGGGAAAGATTGAGATATCCCCTACCGTCAGTGGGAGAGTGAGTTGATGGGTGCTTTATTTGCCAGGCAAATAAAGATCGGTGATTGGGAATTTGGTGTGGACCAAACTGCCTCCTGAGCCACCTTCCCCCCAGCGCTTGGCAAAGAAGGACCCGAGAGGTGGGTTATTCCAAGTTTGGAGCCTGGCCGACAGTGTGTGTCACAAAGACAAAGGCGCCAGGGAATGTAAGGTTTGGGGATGAAATGAACCCTTCGACACTCAAGCTGGATAAGAAGGCAAATGAAATCAGGGTTGGGTGGGTGGCCTGAGGGAGATGCAACCTTTCCAGGAAACTGGAAGAGCTGTGAGCTCGAGGATGAAGCTGAGGAGGTAAGCTGGGGCTCAGTGGAGAAGGACCTTGAATGCCAGGCACTTGGGTGTTCCTCCCAAGGTCAATTGAGGAATCTGAGTAGATGAGTGACACATGAGATTTGCATCTAGCAAGCTCACCCTTTCTGCAGTGCGGGTGAGTGGCTGGAGCTGGGAGACGAGTGAAGAATTGAGCAAGTGAGAGACAATGGAAGGTGGAATGAAGGCAGGGGCAGCTGGGAGGGAGGGGCCCAGGCAGGGCCAGGCCCTGAGAAGACACTGTCCCTGTAACCCAGAGCCTGTCGCCCCATGCTCACACAGCCCCAGGCCATAGTCATGCTGCAGCAGAGAAAGGGGCGGAGGCCTTCGGGGGGCTGGGAGAGAGAAGGGCACCGAGGGTGGACGGGAGTCTGGGATGGGGCGAGGCCAGGCGCGGAAAGAGGTTGGATGTGAAGAGCTGACTGAAGGAGCTTTTCACGGAGCTTTCCACCGAGAGCCTGAAGACCTGCCCCTTGAGGCCCGTGGCCAGAGAGCCCAGACTGTCAAGGCAGGGAGCCTGTTGAGGCCACCTTCCCCTGAGGCCTGGAGAGAAGCAGTGACTGGCCCAGGGTCACATGCAGGCCAGGGCCATGGCGGGGCCGGAACACTTACTAGCCGACTCCCTGAGTGACTACCAGTTCAGGTGGGTCTCCCTGCCCAGCCCAGATCCCCATTCAGCAGCATTTGGGACACGGAGTCATATGTCTTTATCAAGACCATGTCTGCTGATGGGCATGTGGACCCTCTGGGTGTTAGCAGGTGCCCCTGACAGCCCCCACGCCCAGAAAGCCTCCCCAGAGAAGGGCACATGCCTTGGTGGGACGGCCTGGGAATCTGCGGCGCCTCATTCTTGTGCCTGGCAGTGGCTCCTTCCCCCCTGGGCACAGCTGACCCTCTCTTCCTTCAACCCCACCCTCTCTCACAGTCACAAATATCCAGGGACAAACCTGTCCCTTCACCTCACTTCCAAGGGAAGAAAGTAAAATCAGAAGAGGCACGACGGAGAAGCAGCTTTGATCTCATGCCTGCTGTGGGTCAGACGCCATGCTGGGCGCTATACAGACTGTCTCACCTTCTCCTAAGAGCCACCATCTTTCACAGACAGGGGAGCGCAAGACTCAGGGACATGACGCAATGCACAGGTGCTTGCACAAGGCTGCCCTTCTTTAAACGTAATCTATTGCTCTGAGGTTGGGAGGAAATCACTGGTCTTGCTTAGGCTCTGACTTCTGGTTGGCTGTCAGGATCAAATGCCGCTACTCAATCACTGAGGCCAGTGGTCCTGCAGACCCCACATTCTCACATGGCTTCCTGAAGACCCCCAGCCTGACACAGAGCTCATTGAATAGGAGAAACTCAGGGTTTTAGGCCTACTTTCGTCTCTCCTTCGTTCCGTTCCACCCTGGTTCTGACACTGGTGTAAACGCTCTTCCGACGCAGGTGGGTGCACCAAGTGTCTGTTGAGGCCCTACATTGCACACTGCTGTGTGCCGGGGGTGGGTAGAGCAATGAAGGACACATCTAGCTGCCAGAATAGTCCTTGAAACTTCCTTCTGATTGAGGCAGTCCTCTGCATCAGTCCCCATTGTGGACCCCAAGGCCCTGAGTCCAGTCTGTACATCCCTGCACATGGCCTTTCATGTCGGCAGCCTGTCCCTCAACGCCCGTCGTCCTCTTTCCCACCAGCCCCTCTAGTATTGAGATTGCATTTCACGGACTCTCTTCTGCTCTTCACATCGACCTTGCACAGGCAGTTCTCTTGGCCTAAACCTCTCTTCTCCTCTCGTCCCCTTTCCCATCCTAACATTTTTCAAGTCTTAATGAGCTGTCACTTCCGGTAAAGCTGTCCTTACTGTGAGATAGGTGTTCCCAAAGCTTGTACTTACCCATCACATTCTCTTCTCACACCTGGTGGTATTTGCCAATTGTCCATCCCCCAATAAGATCTTTAAGGGAAAGGACTCTGTTTCCCTGTCCTCCACGGTAGCCCCAACGCCTCCTATAGAGCCCGTATGAGTTGACATGTCCACCTCAAGGTATTGAATGCAAGAAATAAATGATCCCTGTCCCCAAAGAACCTACAGATTACTAGAAAGACCTGCACGTAGTCAATGATAATCCACGCAGTGATGGAAGTAGAATCAGGTTTCAGAAGTAGGGGAGGAGAGAAGGGAGAGAGCGATGAAGTTACAACAGGCAGGAAGGTTGGAAAGGGCCTCTCAAGAAGGTCATGGCCAAGTAGAGTTTTCAAGAGTAAGAAAGAAGGGCTTTTCCATGGGCAAGGGGAGGGGGCGTCCCAGGAGAGGAATCAGGCTTAGCCAGCCGAGGCATAGAAGCTTGGTAGTAGGGAGTGGGGTTGGGGGAGGGAAGACGGGCCGTGGGGAGGGAGCTCATGGGCAGTTGGCTGTTGCTTTAGTGTGCAGGAGGACTGAAGATGGGTGTACTGGTGGGCAGTGGGGTCAAAGAGAGGGGAAGGGGGCAACTCTCAGAGGGCATGTGCCCTATAGAGGGTTTCACCTCCATCCCCCAAGAGACGGTCTTTGCCCAGAGTCAGGCTGGTGGAGTTCACTCTGGCAACCCTGAGAAAAATTGATTTGAGGGAACATGTCCAGAGGGAGGAAGATGAGTGTAGATGCCTTCAGGACTGTCCACGGAAGAGATGAGGAGAGTCTGGACCAAGGGCAGGGCAAGGAGATGGACAGAAGGTGGGGCTCGCGATGTCTCAAGAAGGTAGAACAGTTGACCCTTCCCTGGATGGCTCAGGAGTGCAGAGTGATGGTCAGTTTTCTGTCTTGGATGACGGCATGGGTGACGTGACCACCTGGAGAAGGAGAAAGAAGGAGCAAGCTCAGGGTGGGGGTAGCTTGGAGGTCAGTTTAGAACATGTGGATGAAGAATCCAGTAGGTGGGTGAATATATGTGAGTGTAGCTTAGAGCTGTTGACGAAAATAATCCATAACCAATCTATAAATGAAAATTTGGGTGAGTTTATTCTGAGCTTAAATCTGAGGATTATAACCCGGGAGAGTCTTTCCACAAAGGAACAGAGCACTCCAAAGAAGTGGGGGTATACAGGGTGGTTATATACCCTCAAAGAGTATGTTTCGCATATGATTGAAATGTCCCTTTTACAATAGTCGCGAGGCTGCTCTGTCAGCACAGCAATTGATGGAAACGGCAGATAGGTCTCAGTGAACGCCGCGGGGTGGCAGGTGTGTTGCCTCGGGCTGGGGGGTCACAGATGAGCACTGCAATCGGTTCCCAGCCTAAAGAAACATGCTTAATCTTTAAGGAGACGCCAACGTTGGGAGGGGGAGGGAAGTTGCACCTTTATCTCAAGGGCCTTTGTTCTTGCCATAGGGAATCTCTAAAGCAGATATACAATGCGTGCTCAACGGCCTCGGTCAGGCCCTTTTGGAAAGACAAGGTCAGGTCGAATTAGGTTTATACCAAATGGCTTCCTCATATACTCCAATATATCCTATTGCTTGCCATTTCAATTTGTCACTTAGAGAGTCAAACAACAGACACAAAACTACAAAACAAAAATCGATGAATCAGATCAACGGAAACGGAGAGAACTTTACAGTTTCCCAAAGGAACTGCTCATTCAGCCAGAGATTCTTCACATACTTCCTTCTAATTTAGTCTCATCTAGTACGAGAAAATGGTATTCGATTGACACACATTCAGTTTCCACAAAGAGCTGGTTGGGAACGTGGCTATCACGTTAGGACTGGCCTGACATAGACAAGAGATATTGCATGAATCCTCTGGATGACTCTGTAAGGTGCAGATAATCGTCCCTCTGTTACAGCGCAGAATAGGAAAACTGACATTCAGAGAGGTAAAAAACTGCCCGCCACGAACATCAGAGTTGATGCACGCAAGCCCAGCCCTGTCCTACTCCAAAAGGACTAGTTTCCGATTGGGTCCTTTAGTTTGAAATCCTCCTGGTGCCAAAGCCTTGCTGGGCTAGGCCTGGGGGGGAGCAGGCAGTTCTGACTGGAACCAGCGGCTCCCCGCAACTGGCCAGCCTCACTCGAGGTCCCTGGAAGACCAAACTTCCAGGACAGCCTTCGGCTCTGCGTTTCCACTTTTTGAGGGACCTCAACATGGCAGTAAATGCCTGTGGCTGGGGAGGGCCAGCCATGGCTAGAAAATGATCAGATCTATACAAACGGATAAAGAGTGTTTGGAGGGCTCTCTGGGAGGTAAGAGATCATTCTGGCTGCTAAGACTGGGACTTTGCAATCTGCTTTCGTCATCTCTCTTCTTGAAAAATAAGCCCTTAAAGCAGAAATGGCAAAGAGCGTGGGATGTGGGATTTGAGACCTGACTTTGAAGCCTAGCTAGAACACAGACTAGCTGTATGACCTCGGGTAACTTACACAACCTCTCTGGGGGCTGTTCACTCATTTGTAAAGTGAAGACAATAATACTATGTACATTGTGGGGTTATCACGAGAATCAAATGAGGTTACATAAGAGAACAGCTCTGTTAACTGTCCTGTTGGTCCCCATTCTATCACTAACGGTGTGGGATGTTGCAAGGTCTCTGATTCAGGGATGGACCCTCAGCTTACTTCCCCTTAACGGTTCTTTCCTCTCTTGCAGACTTATTTCGTTCCAAAACGGCATCTTCCTTTTATCGAGTTGTCTTAGTAGTCAGCCTCTGTGCTCCCATCTATTGTGCGCCCCCATCCGGTCCCTCCAGCAGAGGGGTCCCCCTTCCTTCCTCCACAAAGAGCAGCCCCGCCTTTCAAATGTCTTCCAGCAACACCAACTTCGCCTTCCGACTATACTGGAAGCTGGTGCTGAAGACCCCAAGTAAGAACATCTTCTCCCCGATGACTGTCTCTGCTTCCCTGGTTATGCTCTCACTAGGGGCCCGCTCAGCCACCAAGACCCAGATCCTCCAGAGCCTCGGCTCCAACCTCACACACACGTCAGAGCCTGCCATCCACCAGGGCTGCCAGCTCCTGGTCCACGCACTCAGTGTCCCCAGCAAAGACCTGGACTTGAAGATGGAGAGTGTCCTCTTCATCAAAAAGGAGCTGCAGAAAAATTTCTAGGACAATGTCGAGAGGCTGTATGAGTCAGAAGTCCTCTCTACAGATTTCTCCACCACCTCCACTGCCCGGGAGAGGATCGACAGCTACGTGGAGAAGGAGACCAAAGGAAAGGTTGTGGACTTAATCCAATGCCTTGAACTTCTGACAGCCATGGTCCTGGAGAACCACATTTTCTTTAAGGGTAAAGCTCTAAGAGGTTGATTTTGATTTTAACATTCTGTTGCTTTTTTTGTCCGCTAGTCAAATAAGCAAACCCTAAACAGCAGGGTGGAGTAATGGAAGACCCGAGTTCCAACTAGTTTTAGTATCAGTTCCAGTGGGGACTCATTGAGCTCTAAGATAACTCGATATTTGGGTAGCCTGATTATGTGTCCTGAGGGGCTGACATTGAGCTCAGTGGGCAGCCCATGGGAAAAATCTCCTGGAAGTTAGCTTAGGGAAAAGGACCTCAATTCTTGCGACCAGCAGCTGCCCCACTGTTCTGTACAGTTTTTCAGGAAGGACACCGAGCTCTCTGATAACCCAGTTTAAGAAGCAAATCCAAAGGTGAGAACACTTTCATAGGTGTGGAAGTGCAGACAGGCCAGTATAACTGTCACTCACGTCCCCTGGACGTCTGTCAAGAGCTTTACAATTGACAAAGACACTGTGTTGCAGTAGAATGAGCACTGGCTTTAAATGAACAGCCCTGGGTTTGAATTCCACCTCTGTCCCTTACTTGTTCCATGATGCTGGGCGTATTGATTTAAAAGATTACCATGTAATGAATGGCTGATGTATGCCGGCCTCTATGCTGACTGGATGGGTGGATGATAAAGCCAACTTCACAGGGTTGTGCTTCTGGGTGAAGTGCCTGGACTCTCCAGGCAGAGTTGTCATGGATGCTATTGTACCTTCTCTCCCTCCCTCTCCTCCCCTTCTTTTCTCCTTCCTTCCATTCATCCATCCACCCATTTATCTATCCATTTGTCCCTCTATCCACTCATTCACCTATCTTTCACCCATCTATCCAGCCATTCTGCAAGGAGGGAGGAGAAGGGAAAAGAAAGAATATGCTTCGAGTCTCTACTAAGTTTCCTGTACTCTATATATGTTGTTCTGTTTAACTTTATTTTATTTTTTATTGAAATTTTAATCTCTTATCATAAAGTTCATAATTTTAAAGCATACGCTTCAGTGGTAACTGGATTTTAGTATATCCAAAGGTTGTAGAAACACCTCCACTATGTAATGCCAGAACATTTTCATCGTCTCAAAAAGAAACCCCTTATCCATTAGCAGTCACTTCACATTCCTGCTCTTCCCCCCAGCAACAAATAATCTACTTCCTGTCTCTACAGTTTTTTGTATTCTGTACCTTTCATATAAATAGAATCATATAATATGTGCAGGTTTTTATGTGGACATAAGTTTTAAATTCCTATACTAAGGAGCATGATTGTGGCATTGCATGGCAAAAGTGTGTTTGGTTTTGAAAGAAACCACCACTGTCTTCCAAAGTGGCTGGACCAGTTTGCGTTCCCTGCAGAAATGTATGAGAATTCCTGTTGCTCCACGTCCTTGCCAGCATTTGGTGGTGTCAGTGTTCCAGATTTTGGCCATTTGGATAGGTTTGTCGTGATATCCCATTATTGTTTTAATTTGCATTTCTCTGATGACATATGATGTGGAGCATCTTTTCCTATGTTTATTTCCCATCTGTATATCTTCCTTGATGAGGTACTTGTCCAGGTCTTGGGCCCATTTTTTAATCCATTTGTTTGTTTTCTTATTGTTAAGTTTTAAGAGTTCTTTGCATATTTTGGGTAACAGTTCATTAGCAGATGTTTCTTTTGCAAATATTTTTTCCCCAGTCTATGACTTGTCTTCTCATTCTCTTGACACTGTCTTTCACAGAACAGAAGTTTTGAATTTTAATTAAGTCCAGCTTATCAAGTATTTCTTTCATGTATTGTGACTTTGGTGTTGTATCTAAAATTTATTGCTGTACCCAAGGTCATCGAGGTTTTATTCTATGTTATCTTCTAGGTGTTCTATAGTTTTGTATTTTACATTTGTGATCCATTTTGAGTTAATTTTTGTGAAATGTGTAAGGTGTTTGTGTAGATTCATTTTCTTTTTTTTGCATGTGAATGCCAGTTATTCCAGCACCGTTTGTTAAAAAGACTATCTTTGCTCCATTGTATTGCCTTTGCTCCTTTGTCAAAGACCAGCTGACTATTTTTATGTGGGTCTAATTCTGGGCTCTCTATCCTGTTCCACTGATCTATCTGTCTACTCTTTCACCAATACCACGCTGTCTTGAATCCTGTAGCTTTATAGTAAGTCTTGAAGCCAGATAGTGTCAGTCCTCCAACTTTGTTCTTCTCCTCTAATATTGTGTTGACTATTCTGGGTCTTTTGCATCTTGATATAAACTTTAAAATCAGTTTGTTGATCTCTACAATATAACTTGCAAGGATTTTGTTTGGGATTGCTTTGAATCTATAGATTAGGTTGGGAAGAACTGACATCTTATCAATATTGAGTCTTCCTATCCATGAATATGGAATATCTTTCCATTTATTTAGTTCTTTGATTTCATTCATCAGAGTTTTGTAGTTTTCTTCATATAGATCTTGTACATATTTTGTTAGATTTATACCTAAGTATTTCATTTTTTTAGATGCTAATGTAAATGGTTTTGTGTTTTTAATATCAAATTCCACTTGTTCATTGCCGGTATATAGAAAAATGATAGATTTTTGTATGTATACCTTGTATCCTGCAAGCTTGCTGTAATCGCTTAGTAGTGTCAGTTCTATATCGTTGCCATTATGGGCATCTTATTCCTCAGCTTTTCCTTTTTTAAAGTTTTTGATTAGTCTATTGTTTGTCCCATCCGTTATCCTTGCCCAGGCAGCCGTGAAGCTAAACACTTGTCTGTAATTGTTTCTAACAAATATTCCCTGACCCCCCGTGAGCCAGCTTTTAGCACTGAGTGAGCTCCAATCAGCCTTGTAAGTGGGATCTCCCAGGGATTGTTGGACAGGTCAAAAAATGCTAATTCTTTGGAAATGAGACTTTGAAAGAGCTCCAGCTCTGTTCCTCTCCATCTGGTATTGGGAATTCAGGCTGCTATTTTTCAAGGTTATTGCTGAGCTGGAGAGTAGAGGATGGAACTAGTGGAAGATAAAATGCCGCAAAGTTGTCTGTTCTCATTGAGATTCAGCCATTTGTCTTGAATAAACTCTCCCCAGGTAGCTGCAAGCCTTTGGCTAATGTCCAGAGTTCTGAAAAAGTTGATTCGGACTATTTTTGCCAGTTTTTCCTGTTACCTTTATGGAAGGGTGAATATGCAGAGGTCTTTACTCTGTCATTTTTGCTGATGCCACCTCTACCCCCAGCCTGTCTTATTAAGCTTTTTGGCTAGTCTATTGTTTGCCTCAACTGTTACCCACTGCCTCAGGCAACTGCAAAACTTATCACTGCCTGTAACTGTTTTTGACTAATTTCCCCTGAGGACAAGGCTTTTTGTATTGTCTGAGCTCCAAATCAGATCAAATACAGACAGCTTTGCAAGTGATGCCTTCCAGGGAAGCACAAGACCGGTCATATGATGGCAATTCTTTGGGAATGAGTCTTTGAAAGGGTTCGAGCCCTATTTTTTCCCTTCAGTGGCTGCCAGCCTGCTGGATTTCACTGCAAATGCAGGCTATTATTTTTCAAGGCTACTAGAGAGCTGGGGAGTGGAGAATGGAACTAGAGCAGGTTAAAATGCCACAGAGCTCACTGTTCTTACCAAAATTACCTGTTTTTCTTAATAAATTGTTCCCAGTTTGCTGAAAGCATTTGGTTAATTTCCAGATTTCTAAAAAAGTAAGTTCTGACCGTTGTTGGCAGTTTTCTCATTGCTTTTATGGAGGAGGGAGTTTTCAGAGTACCTTACTTTACCATTTTTGCTATCCTTACCTCATTAATTGCACTTTGACATAAAGACCTCTCTTCTCTCTTTGTGCTAGCCAAGTGGGAGAAGCCCTTTAACCTTGAAGATGCAAGTAAAAGCTTTCCATTCCTGGTGGGCAAAGGAACCACTGTGCAGGTCCTGATGATGCACCAGGTAGAGCAATTTGCTTTTGGGGTGGATCTGGAGCTGAACTGCAGAAGGACTACAGTGGAGAAATCATGGCCTTCTTTGTCCTCCCTGGCCAGGGCAACATGAGGCAGCTGGAACAGGCCTTGTCAGCCAGGACACTGAGGAAGTGGAGCCACTCACTCCAGAAGAGGTGGGCACCTGTGTCAATTTGCTGGGGCCTGAGGCAGGTGATGGTGCACATCCAAGGATGGGGAAAAGACCAGGATAGTTGCTATTGAATAGTCACTCCTGCAAATTGAGCAGCATCTGCATGCTGGACAGTGAGCTTGGTGCTGTGCATACATGGTCTCACTTGAACTTCACAATCACCTGACAGATGAGAATTATTATCACCTTATCACCCCCATTCACAGATAAGGAACTAGAGGCTCCAAGAGGGGAAGTGAATTGCCCAAGGTCACGTAGCTAATATGTTCCTACAACACTATTATGTCACTGTTGCTATTCTCTCTGCCTGCCCATTCGATATTGAATTCCACAAAATGATTCCATAAAAATAGACAAGCAACAAAACCATTAGTGCTCACCTATAAAATGAGGATAATAATATTACTGATCTCATAGGTTGTTCAAAAGATAAAATAAGTTACTATTTATAAAGTGCTCAGAAGAATGCCAGGGAGATAGTAAGTGTTCAGTAAATGTTTAACTAATAGTAATATTATTGTTATTTCTGTAATTATTATGGAGAGTATCAAAGGATGCTAACCATAAGATAAAAAGGAATGTCAAAGTCTTAGGTACAGTCTCTTAGCAATATTTTTTTTGGCGTTGTCAGCATCATTCCCAGGCATTTATAGTCTAGGAGAAGAGAGAAGGCAGGATTAGGGATAACTGTATTTCAAGAAAGACAAAGATTAATGCCCCAGGGGAGGTAGGCAGAGTGCTGAGGAACTTCTGAGCAAAGAGAGATCACTTCCAGCTGGGATTGAAGGAAGGCTTCAAGGAGGTGGTGCATCTGAGCCACAAGTATGGCTAGGACATGAAGGTATGCCTAGGACATGAAGGTGTGGCTAGGACATGAAGGTGTGGCTAGGTCATGAAGGTATGGATAGGACATAGAAGCTTGGGAAGGGCATTTTTGGTAAAGGAAACAGCACCAGCAAAGATGCTAAGTTGGAGTTCAAGAGACATTATAGGATGTTTCAGAGATTTCTTCTCATCTCAGACTGCAACCAGGGCTGGATAGAGGAGGAGGAGGCAGCACAGAGGAGGGGAGGAGTGGCTGTAGAGAGCAGCAGACAGAGCAGAGAGAAGATGGAGATGGCCAAGCCAGCACAGGAGACCGTGATAGGGAAGAGAGAGCTGTCCATTGTGCTAGATGTTACAAGAAGTCCATCAGTGAGGACTGAAGTGTCCATCCATCACTTTTGTGCTTTCATTTCTTTGACTCACTAAGTACATGACCTTGGGCAAACAACCAAAACTAAGCTTTACCATCTTTAACATGGAGATAATGTTCATGAGTGTGCCTGGGACAATACCTGGCACGTAGTAAATGCTCAACAAACGTGGGCTGTTCACTCTTGATTCAGGGAAACCATTGCAGAGGAAGAAAAAATTGTGCCAAACTCTAGGGCCGTGCTGTCCAATATTGTGGCCACATGTGATTATTTAAATTTTAATTAATTAAAATCAAGTAAAATTAAAAATTGAGTTCCTCGTTGGCACTAACCACATCTAAGCTGCTCAATAACCACATGTGGCTAGTGGCTGCCATGTTGGACAGCACAGGTACAGAGTATTTCTGGCTTTGCAGGAAGTTCTATTGGACTTTGCTGCTCTCAGGGATTACTACGGTTTGTCTCAGGAAGGGCTGGTGGGGGGGACTCTGGGCCAGGGGTGGTAGATGCGCTTCCATCACTGCCCAGTGCCTCCCATTGGTCTCTGCCATAGGCTCCCTTGCTGAGGCCCCATCTCTGCTCTGTCCCCTACTTCATTAGGGGACCCATTTCTCACCTCATATCTCTTCAGAGCTGGACTTGCTCATCCAGGAGGCTTATGTCCAGTGCAACTTGGGTTGGTTGTCAGGGATGTGTTGATTTCTTTAGCACAACCAGCCTAGAGGAGGAACAGAGTCTCCTGAAATGCCACCTCGAAGCAGAGGTGGAGACCCAGGGTGTTGTGACCTCTCCTCTTTCTTTCTCCTTCTCCACAGGTGGATAGAGGTGTTGATTCCAAAATTTTCCATTTCTGCCTCCTATGATCTAGAAACCATCCTCCCAAAGATGGGCATCCAGCATGCCTTTGACAAAAATGCTGATTTTTCTGGAATCACTAAGAAAGACTTTCTGTGGGTTTCCAAAGTGAGTTGGTCCATGAAATATTGCCCAGACTGGAAGGGCTTATAGCGATTGGCTAATTGAGCACTCTCATCTCATTGATAAGGAAACAGAGGTCCTGCGAGGCGAAGTGACTTCTTTGTGGCAGAAGTAGGTCCGGATCTCATGGCTACCAGGCCTGTGGCTTTACAGCCATCGTGCCTCTGATACACAGGCATCTTTGATCCCTCTTCAGACAAATGTTCCTCAGGTCCAACTACAGTTCTTTGAGAATTAGGCCCCAACACCTGCTGCAGACAAGCAGGTGCCCACCTGGCATTCGACCTCACCTCCCTGACACCTAGGGGCTCACACTGAGGTCACGACATAGCTGCCATGGGCCATTGGTACTCTGTAGATCTGTTGTGTTTGGCCTGCAGTGTTAAAAAACAAAAAGAAGAAGAAAAAGAGAAAGCTGATTTCTAAAACATAGGATATTGGACGTAAAAGTCTAATTTCTCATTCTCTAAATAAATCACTGAGCCCAGTTTCCACATGGCAAATGTGAGCCCAAACCTCTACACTGCAGCCGTCAGCCAGAGCTGAGCCAGGAGCACCCCTTTCAGCGAGAGGGTGCCCTCCAGGTCCCTGTACTCTTACAAGAGGTCTTGGCGTCTAGCCCCTGTCTGCACATGGGTTTCTGATCCTGGATGTAAAACTTAGTTTTGATAACAGATTATAATAGTCAGAAGTGGTCCTGGGCCACTGAAGGGGACCTTGTCATTGTGTCCAGGGAAGCAATGCAGAGAGGTCCCACTGGAAGAGGATGAGCATAAGGGACCTCTCCTCTTATGTGCTTAAGTGCATAAATAATGGCTGTAGTTGTGAGGAGTTCTTGGGCCCCCGGAAGCTTAGGAGGACATATACCCCAGGTTAAGAATCTCTTCCCTGGAAGACCAAGAAGGGATCCAATGTTTAATAATCATTTAATAATTTAATAATACCTGATCTATGTCTCCTGTGCAACAATTGTAGCTACTACTGCATACGTGCTTTGTATGATCTCCTTTAACTGACCAAATAACCTCGGGGGATATGTGCAATTGTCGTCACCCTTTTGTAGGTTTGGAAAGTGAAGCACGTGGCCCCAAATAACTTTGCAATAATTAAGTCGCAGGACCAGGACTCGAACTCAGGTCATTCTGGTCTGTGTTTGTGACCATTCAACTCCACGTGGAAGGGCCAAGTGACCAGTAGCAACGAGAGCAGCAATGGGCAGAGCAAACCTAAGGCCAGGCGTGTGGCGTGTATAATCTTGAAGCCTCCTGAGGGGGCGTCCCTACTCCCAGGCAAAACACCGGAGCTCAGTCAAGTACAGGTATCTCCGTAGGGGCTGCTGATGTCTGTTTTTCCCTTGGCAGGCCACCCACAAGCCTGTGCTGGACATCAGAGAGGAGGACACCGAGGCCACAGCAGCCACAGCCACCAAGCTCATGCTCTGGTAGAAGGATGGCCCATCCCACTCCATCATCCGTTTTAACAGGCCCTTCCTGATGCAGATTATATAGAGATCCACAGAGACCACTCTCTTCCTAGGGAAAGTGGGAAATCCCACTGAGTTCTAGGTGGGAAAAGGCCTGTTGGCTGATTACACATTGACAATGCGCAGGAAATAACAAAGCACATGGCACTATGCTCCTGGTATGACATTAGGATGTGTCTCCTCCTGCTCTGAGGGGTCACCTGACCCCAGCAGAGCTGCCTCGCTGCTGGGGCTGCCACTTTTGAGGTTCAGTCATCAACAGTGAGCGGAGATCCCAGTCACAAACCAAAGCCCATTTCTCCAGGCAGGGCTCTTTTCTGTGAATGCTCCCAGGTAATTAGCGCTATGGAACATTTCTAGGTTGGCATACTTTCATTCCTCAGAGCCCCTGGGAATGGTAACATAGAGGTCAGTCCCCTTTATTGCAGAATTACGGTAATAAATTCGGTAAACCTAAAACGTGAATTTGGCCAGCAATAGTGCTCCCACCTGCCTCCAGGGTTCTAATTTGAAAATGGTTTATCAGCTAACTCACAGTAGCCAGGTCATCACTATGTGACATGTCAGAGGCTGCATGAATTCATTCATCCATTCATTCAACAAAAACTTATGGGGTGCCTAATATGTGCTAGGAATGGATCAGATCGACAAGGTCCCCAGCCTACTCGGCCTAGATGGAGGTGACAGACCCCACAAAGTTTAACCAAACCTTAAATACACATGGTTGTTGCAGGTTCTGATTAAGCGCTGTGAAAGCATTGGATGGGATGGCTGGAAAGAGGGTAATGGGACTGTGAGGGTGTGTTTCTGTGAGCACAGTTCTGAGTCAGGAATGAGCAGACGTGGTGGAGGGACAGAAGGAGGCCTTTGTGGCTGGAACGGTAGAACCAAGTTCAGAGAGGTACAAGGAGGGCAGATCAGGTAGGGTGTTGGCCAAAGAAAGGAGTCTGGGCTTGCTGGGGTGCCATTAAACCAGCTGAGTTTCTCAAATAAGAAGACGAGCAGCTAACATGTGGGTTGTGAAGACCTCTGAGGGCGTGCAATGGTTCTCCATCGGGACGTCGTCAGGACTGGCAGCCTCCCTGGCTCTGACGTCATCTGTGTGCTCAGCCTCCTGCCTGCTGGGTCATAGTGACAGCAGCTTGGCTCCCTTGCCCTGATTCCTCAGAACCACATGTGGTCCCGTGGACCACAGGCAAAGGCACCTCCACCATCCTTCTTCCTCGTCTCTGCTGGGTGGGATGTTCTGGCTCCTTCCACTTCACCTTTCGTTACTGAGGGTACCTCCTGAAGCCTCCAGTGGAGCTCCTACTCCCATCAGATCCAGATGCTCCTTTTCTGGGGGTCCCAGTGCCCCACACCACCTTGGATGTGCCGGGGTCTCATGTTGGCTTTTCCAAGCTCTTTTGCGCAGAAAGAAAAAAAACAGAAGGAGTTACACTACAGAGCTGGAAAAGCTTCAGGGGCATCCCCTGTCCCCATAGTCCCACCTTATTTTACAAATAGGAGAACAGAAACTCAAAGAGCGAAAACAACTAACCCAGGCCACAGGGACACCCTGGGCAGAATGAAAACCAAAGCCCAGAAATTGGGGGCTCCAGCTCTGAGCCTTTATAGCTGCCTGTACCAAACTTCACTTTACGTACAATGCTCTGCCCTCGGGCATGCCGTAAAAATCACAGTGCAGAAACCAGTCATCCTTTCTCTAAGGAGCACACTGGTGAGACCTGGCTCCACGCACACACAGTGTGCCAAGAGTAGGCAGGACGTTCTACAATAGCACACGGAAAATGGCAGACACGAAGAACTGGCAAAGCTGTGTTTGCTGTTCACAACTAATGGTACTTCCTGGTAGTTATGGGGAGTCCCCCGTAGTCAGGGGTGGGTGAGGGCTGTCAGCCTCCTTCCCCACAACCTCACTCCAGGTGGCACATACAACGAAAGCCAGCCTCAGCGGGCATTGCAGCACCCATTCAGACCTATATCAGCAAGTAGCCACAACATAGGCTGTCAGCTTGGGGAGATCTCAGCTCTCTGATCTTTCCGATGCCCATCTTTGCATTCGTTCTGAAACATGCCCAGGATTTGTTTTAACCGGGTATGGTAGGATGACAGACACAGAGACAAGTGCCTTTGAAAGAACTTTATTACTTACAGCTCCTGAGAGGAGAGGGCATGTCACACCAGGCAGGGCCACATGGGGAAGTGCCAGGGTTGATCAGGAGGTGGAAGCAGCGAGGGGAAAGCGTGGGCGAGAGCCTCTGTTACTGTCATGGTGGGAAGTAGTTAGGTGGAAGGGAAACACAGATGTTGAGGCTTGTGGTTGGAGGGTTGGAAATAGGACTTTTGTGTGCCCGTGTAAACATAGCCATGGTGTAGGTGGAAACAACTTTGTTAGTTTTGCCCATGATTTCAAGATGCCAAATCATCAGTTACAGAACATCAAGAATGATTATTATAGAATTACATGAAAGTTTCACTCAAGGCAGAAGTGATAATATTCTAAAGGCAGATTCAGCTAACTTTCTAATCAGAGCCAGAGGACAAGACCTCCTCAGGACAGCTAAACAAACAAACACGCCTTCGGAATCAGGAGTCAAGGGCACCATGCCGTGGGCTGTTCACACGGGACAGAGACACCAGTACGCTGTTTCTGGTCAATCAGTATATCTTACACTGGAAAATCACTTTTTTTAAACCCCCGCGTTAGCCTTTATTAGTATTGACTCTTGCTCCAATGTTCGAGATCAAGCTGGTGTTGACTCTAGTTACCAGAGCTTGGAGCAGTCACCTCTGGAGTGTAGGCTTCGGATTAGAATATTTCAAATATTAATCTTTCAAACTGCCAGGAGTCTAGCAATAGACTCCTGCAGTGTCTATAGCTAATTCAGTCCCTCGGTTGTTAACCAACTGGCCGTAGAATGTAAAGAAAAGAAATTACCACCTCCTTCGTGTTTGCGCTGAAGAATTTTAACGTGCACCATAGACAATATGTCGGCAGACCACCTGGGACACCCAGGCATCTCGATTTTCTAGGTGAGTGTGGCTTCTCCACCTGACCAGTTACCTATCCCGTCACCTGCCCAGTCCCCGTGTGTGGACACTTAAGTGAATTGACCAGACACAGCGCTGAAGCTGGAGGTACAGTGAAGGACTGGTCCCGCCTCGTGGAGTTTACCGTCCAGAGAGGAGGGGAGGGAGATGTTGCAAGTGTGATGGGTCTACCACGTGGCCCTTCACTGGATTTCAGCACAAGAAACTGCAGCTATTGACGCGGATCGCAAGCACTCGCTCGAGCACAAGCACTGAGAAAGTGCCCCCAAGTGCAGTGCAGTCGCCCCAACTGATATCCCTGCCCCCTCACCCCAAACAGAGACCACCCATGTCCCAAGGCAGGCAGAAGCTGCTCCTGGGGAGGCGGCATCGGGGACCTCACATGCAAGACAGTGCCACAGCGCGGAGGCAAGTTCCAAAAGGGATGGAGCTCAGGAAAGAGGATTTCAAGAAGGCCTCCACTTCCAGCTCCCAGCCAGGGTTGGAAACCCAGCTCGCCGCTGTGGCTACCCCTGTGGCCCTCAGCACTTTATGGAGTCTCTGCTCACTTTCCGCCGTCCTGCGTCACTGGGTTGTCCTGTAAGCAAATACACAGAAAGTGCTTAGGACAATGCCTTGCAAGTTGTCAGGCCCAGTGAGTGCTTCTCGTTAATGTCATTGTTCTCATTGTTATTCATATCAGGAGCGTTTTGAAACAAAGATGTTTTGTCTAGCTCGTTTCCCAGCTAGCAGTGGAGAAGAAAAGGCAGCCATTTGTGCAGAATGATGACTTCCACCTCCTCGGTGCCCCAGAGCATCCCGCACGCTGTGGGACAACATCCTCTGTCCCACTCAGAACCCAGAACTGTCCACGAGCGGGGCGCTCCCCTTTTGTTCCACGGCGTGTGGCTGACCTCTGGTACCAAACACCCGAGCAGCTCACCCCATCCCACGCAAGACGTGTTCAGAGGCCCAGCTTTAAAATAAAACGCCGCAGGGCATATTCACTATTGAAGGCCCAAAGTAAAACCTCTCTGTGCCAGGGCACGCAAAAAATTAAAGTTGCTTAGGGAAGGATGCTGGTGTTGCACTTCTTGATGGATGATGCAATTACTAAAGACAAGAGGAGCATTTCAAGAATTTTAAAAAGGCCTTATCCATAAAAGTTTGCTCTCTGCCCATTTAATCCAGGATCTATTACCAAAGAGAGATCACTGGCCAGGGAGTTGGGAGCGTGGCTGTGGTGTCAGGTAAGAGGAACGTGGGCGTCCCAGCTCTGCTCCCCACCAGCTGTGTGACTGTGGGCGAGTTCCTGAACCTCTCTGAGCCTGGATCCACATCTCTGAAATAGGGACAGTAATAATAGTGCTTACCTTGCATGGTTGTTGTGGGGGTTAAAGGAGATGCCGCAGAGCAAGTATATGGCACCAGAGCCCAACCCAGGGTGCCCCCGTCCACACAGGGGTAACCACTGAGGCTGTCCAACGCTACAAAGGGGTCTAGACAGAGGCAGGACAGGAAGCTGCATCTTCTCCCTCCTCCTCCTCCCTCCCTGCTCCCCAAACAATAAAGAAGTACTTCTGGCAGCCCACCTCATCCTGGCAGAAGCATGGCCCTGGAAGGGAATGTGGGCTTCTCTGTAGAGAAGACAGAGTCCCTCAAAGGAATATAAGGTGCTCATTTGTTCATTTACTGAACCTTTGTACACCTGCTGTGTGCCTGCACAAAGGAGATAATCATGAATTACGTACAGATTACTCCAACAAAGATTTCACGGAGCAGAGGGAAACAGACCAAAGTATTGTACAAGCCAGCACGGCAGGAGATGGGTGAGAATGGGGTATTATGGGAGCTCACAGAACGTAAGCCAGTCTAGGTGGAAGGAGAGAGGGGTGGCTGTCAGGAAAGGCTTTCTCAAGGAGAGATCTGAGCTGTATCCTGAAGAGCGGGTAGGAGCTGGGCTGGCCTGAGAAGGAGGAGGACTGGGGTTTCAGCCAGAGGGAACAGCACATGCAAAGGAAAAAGCTGGCTTGTTGGCTAATCAGCACTTTTTCAGTCTGGCTGGAGAGCAGAAGGACGAGTGAGATATGAGGCTGGCAGGTCAACAGAGGCACGTCATGAGGGTCCTGGGAGCGAGGGGCCACTGAGGCTTTGGGGTTGGGGACGTGGCCTGTCAGATTTCAGAGTGAGAGTGGGTGGGAGGTGCCTGGCCTGCAGTCAGTGGGCGGCAAGGAGGCTGATGACAGCAGCCCTGAGGGAGGTAGTTGAGAGACAAGGGGCAATGGGAGCCAGGCCTAGCGAGGAGGCACTGGAGAGAAGGCAGGCAGAGTGAGGCCTGACAGGAGGCAGGGAGGAGTGAACTCTGCCCAGGAGGCCAGGTCCCAGCTGCGCCAGGCAACAGGCAGCCTGACGAGGAAGTGGGAGACGAGGGTTGAGCAGCAGGGAGATTCTAGTACCAAAGGGCAAAAGAGATCCCCAGGCATCACAGGTTCTCCAATCTGATTGGCTGCCGGGGACTCAGAGCCCCATAGAACGTCAGACGTCAGCCAGGAGGGCATCATGCATTGGGTGTCTATGTATACATGCACTATTCATTCACCTCTCAGAACAACCTGCAAAATAGATACTGTTTAGTCCGTCACAGATGAGGAGGCCAAGGCTCTGAAAGACGAGTAACTTGCTCAAGGTCCTCCCGCAGACGCCAGCCAGGTCACTGCCTTTCACCCTCAGGACCATGTGACTCCAGGTCCACCATCTTCCCAACAAAGCCTGCTGCCACTGCTCATCTTTCTTTTTTTTTTTAACCGAGTTTATTGAGCTAATAATTTGCGCACCATAAAATTCACCCATTTTCCATGTATAATTCAATGATTTTTAGTAAATTCATAATATTCTACAGCGTCCCCTCAATCCAGTTTTAGAATCTTTCCAACATCAAAAACTTTCCTCGAGACCATTTTCATTCTATCCTAGTACCTGTTCTCAGCCTAGGCAATGACTAATCTCCTTTCTCTCTCTAAAAATTTACATTTTCTGGATTTCTTATGTAAATGGGATCTTACAATATGTAGTCTTTTGAGCCTGGCTTCTTTCACTTACTCTAATGCTTCCAGAGTTCATCCACGCTGTAGCAGATGTCAGCATTTTACGTTCCAGGCAGCGATGTGTGAGGGTTCAGTTTCTCTGTATCCTCGACAACACTTAGTATCTTCTTTTTTATGATAGCCGTTTTAATCGGTGTGTAATGTTATCTTATCATGGGTTTAATTTGCAGTTTCCTAATGTCCCTATTGACTAAAGATGCTGAGTGTATTTTCATGTGCTTATTAGTTATTCAAATGTCTTCTTTGGTGAAGTGTCTATTAAAATCTTTTGTCCATTTTAAATTGGGTTGTCTTTTTACTATTGAATTACGAGTTATTTACTTATTCAGGACACAAGTCCCTTATGAGATATATTCTTTGCAAACATTTCCTCCCAGTCTGTGGCTTGATATTTCATTTTCTTAATTATGTCATTTGAGGCACTGAAGTTTTAAATTTTAATGAAATAGAATTTATCAATTTTTTTCTTGTATGGTTTATGTTTTTTGTGTCTAAGAAGACTTTGTTTAAACCAAGGTCATGAAGATTTTTTCCTCTGTGTCCTTCTAGAAATGTTACAGTTTTAACACTTAAATTTAGGCCTACAGTCCATTTAAGCTGAATTTGGAATATGTTGAGAGGTAAGGATACAAGTGTTTTGGTTTTATTTTTGCACATAGATATTCAGCTTTCCCAGCACCACTTGTTGAAAAGCCTAGTCCTTTCCACCATTTAATTGCCTTGGCACCTTCATTTCTGAAATAGGTGTTTAGAGTTATAAATTTCCCTCCAGCTCTGCTTTAGCTGTATCTCATAAACTTTGATATGTTGCACTTTTTATTTTATTCAGTTCAAAATATTTTTAGGTTCCTCTGTACTATCTTTTATGAACTATGGGTTATTTAGAATTGTGTGTTGTTTGTTTTCCAAATTTTTATGGTTTTCTCAGATTCCTTTCTGTTGTAGATGTGTCATAGTCAGACGACATACATCTTATGGTTTCAATCCTTTTAAATTTATTGTCAGACGTGTTTTCTGGACCAGCATAAGGTGTATCCTGGATAACGTTTCCTATGCGATCCAGAAAGAATGTGTATGCTGCAGAAGAGGATGGAACCTTTTGTAAATGTCAGATAGGTCAACTTGGTTGATAGTGGTGTTCAAACCTCCTATATTCCTGTTATTTTTCTGACTAGTTGTTCTATCAATTATCGAGAGTGAAGTATTGAAATTTCCACCTGTTACTGTTGGCTTGCCCATTTCTCCTTTCAGTTCTGTCCATTTTCGCTTCTTGGATCTTGGAGCTCTGTCGTTAAGCACAATACATTTATAAATGTTATGTCTTCCTGATATAAAATTTTGCTTCTCTCCTGTTTTCTTCTCTCTTCCTCATTCATTGCTGTCTTTTGGATTAAATAAAAAATTTTGGTCTATCACTTTAACCCCCTGAGGGTTTTGTTTTTGTTTGACCCTGTTATCATTACAAAACAATCTTCTTTGTCTCTAGTGACAATCTTGTCTACAGTCTGTTTTGTCTGATATTAACATAGCAATGCCTGCTGTGGTTACTGTTTGTGTGTACATCTTTCCCCATCATTTTATTTTTAATCTATTTGTGTCTTTGAATCTAAGCTGTGTCTCTTGTAGACAGCATATGGACGGGTCTTGCTTTTTATCCAGCCTGACAGTCTCTTTCATTTGAGTGCAAGTTTAGTCCATTTACGTATAATGTATTTATTGACATGTTTGAATTATGTTTCCCATTTTGCCATCCTCATGCCCTTTTTTGCTTCTCTCTTCCTCCTTCATTGCCTTCTTTTGGATTAAATAAAAAAAATCTAGTCTATCACTTTAACCCCCTAAGGGTTTTGTTTTTGTTTGTTTGTTTAGTAATTTGCCTGAACTGAATCTATGAAATGTGTTTCCCTGCAATTTACAGCCACTGATGTTTCTTCTCAGTTTTTCTTCTCTTTACTTTCTTTTTAAACCTGCCACCTAGAGGTCACCCCATGTCTGTATAGCTTATTGTTCAACCATGTGTTGGTCAGAAATTGTTCTCAAACACCTGGAGCCAATAAAGATTCCACTTTCTGCTGACGGATCTGTGTTGGCTGATGAACCCATCCAAATCCTGAGATTTGTTCCCAGGTGCCACCAGATTTTGTTTTCCACTTTTCTCTCTTGCCTCTTCATGGGCCAAGGAGGTGTGGGTAGCTCTGGTCTGCTCTAGTCTCATTGCACATGTGCAGAACCTACATTCAACTCAGGATATGCAGAGAGCTCATCAAGGCCCTCTAGCTAGCACACCTGCTGAGACGCCCTGTTTAATCCTCTGCTAGCCCCCTAGTCCATTTATGGCCCCAAGCACAGCCACAGGCTAGCAGAACCACTGCCCCCGATACACACACACACACACACACACACACACACAGACACTTTGCATGTCACTGAGATTGTCACCTTAACTGACGATGCTCCAAATCAGGTGAGTCTGCCCCTGCAGCAGCAGCCCCACTCTGGTTAGACCACCCGCCAGCAGAGCTGGGGTGAGGTGGGGTAAAAGCAGCCCCAGACACGAATGCCACAAACTCACTCTGTTCTTACCCAAAGTTCAGTACTTTTCATGAATGAACGTCTCTCTGACCTAGGCCTTTCTGGAGCACTGAAACAGAGTTTCTGACAATTTGCTCCAGCTCTTTAGTTGCTTTTGGGGAGAAGATTTGCCAGTCGCTTCACTCCATCATGCCAGAAGTGGATTCCTCCTACACTTGGAATAACCCTGCACACACATCCTTGACACCCTGCCAGGGCACCTCCACCCCACCCCAGCATCCAGAATCCCCCCCACAGGCTTCCCTGAGGATGTGTAGACTTCTGCCTATTTTTTAAAACCTGGATGAAAGGTTACTCAGCCTCTCCTGATTGTCCCAGATTATCAACTTCACCCTTCTCCCTACAAATAATGTGTACTCTTCTTGAACTAATCAAAATGCACCCCAAAGTCTTTTTACAGGTTTGTTTCTCCCTCTAAACCAAGAGCTGGGGTCAGGGTTTCTCCTCAAGGGTGAAGGTCACGCCTTAAACATCTTTTTCCCCCAGCACCTAGCCTAGAGCACGGCTCTTGGTAGGGGCTAAGTAAGTGTTTGTTGAAACAACACATGAGTAATTTAATGAACAACAGCACAAAGGGTACCACAATCCATTAATTTGCTCATTGTTTCACTGGGGATTGATGCATGAGAAAAAAGATAACGTAAGAGATGATTCAGTTGTTGCCTGCTTTGGACAATATTTGAACACAGTCTGTCGGCCAAGTTAGTATTAACCCAGGTTTATCCATTTCACCACACCAGTGGCAGCATAAAAATCCTCTGACAGATGCAAAGAGCAGCAGCTGCAGGCAGCAGCAGGCTCCGCCGGACGGTAAGTCATCTTCTCCTCTTGGGAGTAGTGGGGTCCCCAGGTGCAGGTGTTTCATTGCTCTTTGTCACGTTTCAGGGGGTATCTGCCTTAGGGAAGTTGACAGGATCCAGTGTCATAAATATGGGGCGTATTTCTGGAATCACCTCCATCCACTATTCTTCCCACCTCATGGCCTCCTCCCACTCAACCAAAATGCCCTCCACCCCTCACTGCCCCTTCCCTCACTCAGATGAGGTGGACGGAGGAGGCAGTGAAGGGTGAGGATGGGAGAACACTGAGAGGGGGGCAGTGGAAGATAGGGGCCATTGTTGGGGGTGGAGAGCACAATGAGGGACTGCGGTGGGCTGCTCAGAGCCATCATTCTGGTTTGCAGAAACCAGGGCATGAGAAGGCTTCTCTGGCATCTGAAGAACTTGTACTTCATCCCCTTGAAGCTCATGGGGAGCCAGGAAGGGGAAATGATGATTTACACTTTGGGGAGCCAACTCTGGCTGCAGGGTGGCTGGAAGGGTTGATAGGGGGCAAGATTGGTGGCTGAGAGATGCTGTCTTAGTCAGCTCAGGCTGTCAGAGCGAAATACCATAGCCTGGCAGGCCTAAACAACCGAAACTTATTCTCTCACCCCGCTGGAGGCTGGAATCCAAGATCAGGGTGCCAGCGTGGTTGAGAGCCCTCTTCCTGGCTTGCAGACACGTCTTCTCACTGTGTCCTCATATGACCTCATCTTTGTGGGTGCACACGCAGGGACAGAGACAGGGGAGAACCAGTGCTCTGTGTCCCTTCTTATATGGGCACTAATATATGGCCACAAATATGGGACGCTCATGACCTCATCTAACCCTGCTCACGTCCCAAAGGCGCTCCCTCCAAAGACCATTACATTCAGGGTTAGGGCTTCAACATAGGAATTTTGAGCAACGTAAACCTTCAGTCCATAGCAGATGCTGTTTCAGTGGCTCAGACAAGGGATGCCAGCGGTGGCAGTGAGGATGCAGATGAGTGGACTCAGTGCCTAGAGCTGTGCCAGGTACTGTAGGAAACAAGAAAGAGCTGGCCCTGGCCTGAGGACGTTAGACTTGAAGGCAAACTCGAGTCGTGGTTCACATGTCCCCCTGCCCATGGATGGTGCCATAAACCCCACCATTAGAGCACCGTCCACATTCAAGGCCTAACCTCTGGGCTCAGTCAATCAATGGGGCCACATCTGGGGGCAGAGAGGGATTTTCACCCTGACGATGGGTTAGGAGCAGTAGGTGCGAGGACTCAGAGGGTGTAAGTGAGGTGCCAGAATTTCCCGAGACGACCTTTGCCAGGCCCTTGGTGCAGCCGATGTCCAGGTCACCGAGCACCACCTCGGCTTTATTTCAAAAGCCACACTAGCAGCTCTGAAGCCAGACCTGGCCTGCATCTGGGTTTTATGCTGCTAGCAAGTGCTTTTGACAAGACTGAATCTTTCACGGAAAAATCTGGACTTCCAGCTTCTTCAGAAACATAAAAACATCTAGCACCACTGACCCAGTACTCCTGCGCGGTAACCACAGCTGGAGCTGGGCAGGACCTGCCCCCTCGGCCCGGGCACGACGCTCCCTTCACTGTAGTCCCCAGTGCTCCTTCTTTAATGACACTTGCTGGCTCGACACGTGTGTGTTTCTGGCTGAATCTCCATAGGCATTTGAATCTGCAATCCTTGCTTTCTCTCTCCTTGTGGTTCTTCCCTTTCCACACTTTTCAGGATTTTGTCATGGACGCTGTATTAAAAAAAAAAAGAAAGTAAAGCAAAAAAAAAAAGAAACCCAATGTGGAGAGGTGTCATAGGATTGCATAGTGACAAGGAATTCCAGGTCCAGGATGAGGAAAGGACGTGCACAAGGACCCACTGGCAGCACAAGCCAGAAGCAGAATGGGATCCTTTGTCATCACGTCTCTTATCTTTAATTTGTCTGAAGTCATGTTCCAAAATCCTTTAGCCCTCTCTCTTGGATCTAGCCAGCGTCCTCCAAACAAGGACCAATGTTGCCCCACCCAGATAAATAGCACCCAGGTCATAATGAGCCCTTTTTCAAGCCCCTCGATATTGAGAACATGTTCAGTGGAATGTTCACCTATATTCCTCTTGCTTCCTATCATAGCTCTCTGGATTGCTGCAGAAATGTCCCACAGGAAAATGCACCTGGCTCTCTCTCTGGTCCTCACCCTCTGTGGACTCTTGAATAGCATCTTCTGTGAAACGCAACCAAACCCCAAACGGGATCCTCACCCGGTCTCATCAAGGAAAACGTCGCCTCCCTCCCACGAGGCAGACACTGACCACGAGGCTTTTGCCTACAAATTGTTCGAGGCTCTGTCAGTTGAGTATCACAGAAAGAATCTCATCTTCTCCCCTGAGAGCATCTCCACCGCCTTGGCCATGCTCTCCCTGGGGACCAGGTCCACGACGCTCTCCAACCTCGTCGCGGGCCTTGGATTCGACCTCCAAAGAATCAGAGCGTGGGAGGTGCACACGAGCTTCCAGAGGCTTGTTCAGACACTGAACGAGCTGGATAGACAGAGGCACCTGAAGCACAGGGATTTCCTCTTTATCGACATCAACAGAAGGATTAAGCCAAAGTTTCTGCAGGAGACAGAGAGGTTATATGAAGTGGAAGCCCAGGTGGCTGACTTCCGACACAGAGGCATAGCCAAGGAGCAAATAAACCAATTTGTGGCTCAAAGACTAGCTCACAGAATCGAGGAAGTGGTCACCTCTCTGCATCCTCATACCTTCTTATTTCTCCTAAACTACATTTTCTTCAAAGGTAAGGTTTATGAAGTGCATGAAAACCCATTTTGGGTAACCCTTGCCCCTGTGTTTTCTAAAAGGTGTAAGTCAGAAAACATGCATTTTTTGGTAATTATCTCCCATTTTCTCATAGACCAGGAGATCCAGAACTTTATAATTGACTTTGACTTCACTGTGTTGTCTAGCATTTTTAAGGTTTTTGCCTCCCAAGACTCTCAACCATATTGTTTGCCATACTTAAGATATTTCAAAGTGAAATGCAGTGATCCTTGCTGGTAAAAAAGGAAAGAGAAATCTTTTTACAGAGACAAAAGCACCAGCTAATTCATCTGTTTTGTAAGATCAGATGAGTGCGAGATGAGATTTGTTTTTTCAAAGCTGTGTCCAGTGTTGAATTCAGGGTCACACACCAGGTGTCTAAAATGTCGCTTTAAATTTCTGGTCACGGATCTTGACATTGCTCGTGTTTCTTCAGGTAGGCTCATGGTTGCCACTTCTGGGCATCTATTTCATACTCTCTTCCTCCACTCAGAGTTCCAGTCTCCTCTCAGCCAATGGCTGCTTTTCCTACCTGAATCGGGACAAGAAAGCGATCAGACGGGATGCCCTTTGCAGGCCCAGCGCTGAGCCACCCACGCCCCTACACTCCTCCCTTCGCCCCTCCTGTCACAGTGAGGAGGTGCTTATCCCTCACGCCCTCCCCCCTCAGGGTGGGTCCTCTTCCATCTTCCCTGCTCGAGGACTCCCCCACCTTCCTCTGTCCCAATAGCTCAAGTCCTTTTTTGTCTCCTTTTCAGACTGTAAACAGTGTCTCCCATCTCTCCTGGGCTCGTGACCTCAAACTCCCCAGTCTCTATACGCAGCCTGGACCACCTCTTCTGAGGTCCAGACTCTAATATTCATCTGTTACAGATACCTCTTTTTGGATGTTTCCCAGACCTTCCACCACGACCCCTCAACTCCTGCCCCCTCCCAACACTCACAGTCCTCCATGTCTCAGAGAATCACGATGTGGTCCACCCCCCTGCTCCAGATCAAACCTCTCCCTCAGCTTCCATATCCAATCCCACAGCAAGTCCTATGGATGCTGCCTGCAAAGTTTCTCTTGAACGCATTTGCTTCTCACCATCTCTTCTGCCACCTTCCTAGACCGGGCCACCACTCTCCCTTGCCTCGAGGACTTGCCCCAGCTGTCTAATTGCTCTGTTTCTATCCACGCCTCCTTCTAGTCCCATCTCCAATAAAAGCCCAGAGCAATCTGCTTAAAACATTAAGCCCGTCACATCACGCCCCTGTCTGAAGCCCTCCCGTGTTTCCCATTGCACTCAGAATACAATCCCGTCCTACCTGGCCGTGTGTACTTGGAGCCCCACTCATCCCTCCGGTGTTACCCCATCTCTATTCCTCTTGCTCCTCATGCCTCACGCACAGTGACTTTCTCTTCTTCCTTAAATGCATCTTGTTCTTCTCTGTCTCGACCCAAGGTGTTCCTTCCTTTGGAATGTTCTTCCTCCCATTCTCTGCCAGATGGAGCATCCTCTTCTGTTAAGCCTCAGACTAAATGCCCCCTCCCTCTCCTCAAAGAGGCCCTCCCTGGCCATCCAAAGGAAGTCCTTTCCAGCTGGCGCTCAGCTCCTTACTTAGGTCTGGAGCATTACGAAAGCATAAGCTCATCATACTTTGTAGTCGTTTACGTTGATGGGTAGCTTTTCTCTCTGTATGCCCCCTTGAAAATAAACTCCGTGAGAACACAGACTCCCTCTGTTTGTTCACTGCTGTAACTTTAGTACTTAGTACAGTACCTGGCATATTTTAAGTGCTCAAGAAATTTTAAGTGTTAATTGAGTAAATGAATGGATATCCGATCATGACTTAGACAGGGTTTCTACCAGGACGTGAAGATTGGCTGTCCTTTGCCTGATAGGGGAGGGAAATTCCCATAAAGCAATGCTTCCCAGCACAGGATGCTTTCTCAAGCTACTGGGACCATCTGTTATTCATATTTGGGTCCACAGTTCCAAACTAGGTGCCTGGGATGTAGAAAGTGCTCCACAAATGATCTGGGAGGAATGATTTCTCTGGAAGCTCCAGGGAACTGTCCCACGTGATTCCCTCTGAAACCTTTCCACAAGCTTTGTCCACATCGTTCTTTCAACGGCGAGGAGTAAAGAGAACAGAACGGAGAGGACTGTGAGCCTGGCTATAGAATCAGAAGCGAAGACCTGAAAACATTCGTAGGAATTTTCCAGACCACACCAGATGGCCCTCACTCTGGTGACAGATGCACTTTTTAAACTGATGTGTACATTGAATCTTCTTTTAAATCCACTGGGGAAGGACATGATTTAAAGTAGGATTCTACTCAGGTTTGCGTGTGTGTGTGTGTACATGTGTGCAGGGGTGTATGCTTCTGATGAAAAGTTTCTCTCCTTGAATAAGTTAAACAATTTTAAATAGATTTCTTTGCCATCGGACTCTATATAGAACTCTCTATATAGATATATGTATAGAACTCTATACGGAACTCTAATACACTAAAACTCAGTGAGAATTTTCAAAGAAGGGATATTGGGGTCAGTGTTCCCCAAATTATTTGACAACAAAACCCTTTCTTGGTTTTATAGTTCCAGAGGCAACTATTTTTAGTGACATCTGAGAAATACAGATTTAAAGAAATCCTATGGTGAATATTTTTGAAAATCATGCATTTGCCTTTCTTTTCTTTGCATCACTCTAGAATTTTAAACGTTCTAGAAGGTCAAGGTATTGCTATAAAGAGACTGTTTCCTTCCCAAGTCGATCACCTCTGGGGTCCCCGAAGGTGTGAATGGAGATGCCTTTTCCACCAGGTCACTCTTGGGCTTTTTCCTTCCTGATTCTCCTAGGCGTTTGGGAAGTAGCTTTTCAAGCCAGGTTCACGCAGAAGGAGAACTTCTTTCTTGAGGACAACACCTCGGTGCAGGTGCACATGATGAGGAAGACAGAGCGAATGATTTATAGCCGAGCGGAGCACCTGTTTGCTACAATAGTCAAACTGCCTTACACTGGAAACGTGTCCTTAGTCCTCGTGCTCCCAGACGCAGGACGATTCGACTTTGTTGCAAAAGAGTTGGCTGCCAGGCGAGCTAGACCGCTGCAATCCAGGGACACGAGGTATGCTGCCATGCTATTCTGGAGGGACATTCTGCATTCACGTTGAATTTTTTCTCAGACCTCATTTTCTCTATGCAAAGGTCTTATTTGGGGGGAATTGAGCATCTGGTTATTTCCTAGCATATTTGTAGAAAACGAAACAAACTGAACAGGAAGAATGTGGCCTGGATTCCATTATCAGCTGGAATCCCCTTAAACTGTCTTAATTATGGCTCTTTCGGTCACACGTACAGTATCAGAAATCCACTTCATATGTGCTCAAGGGGGTAAAGAAAGGAATTTATTGGAAAGATACGTGGGTATTTCATGGAACCCAAGGGAATAAACACAGCCAGTTCTCATGACGGACTGGAACAAGGGACGGCAACCTCATCAGAAACTCCATCTCTCTTAATATCACTAGTCCTTGCTCCCAACCTCTGCAGCTCAGCAAACCAACTTTCACCACTTCAGTACATGACTCACTCACCCAAATGTTTTCTGAGCATCTGTTCTATGCCAGACACTGTTTGGTGCTGGGAATATAATTGTTAGCCAAACATATCTCCGCCATCATGGAATTTTCAGTCTGGTGGGAGAGGCAGAAAGTCAACTAACAAATATATAGTTTCAAATTCAGTAAAAGCTATGGAGAGAATACATAGGGTGATAGAGAATTCAGTGGTGGCTTATTAATTAGGGATCTTAATCAGGGGGATCTTAATTAGATGTGAGGGTCAGGGAAGAATCCTAAGGAGGTAAATTTCAAGCTGAGACCACTATAGACAGACATGGCTCTCTTCCATTCCACTCCAGATTAAATCTAACATCTTTCAGTTCTAATTACATATTCCTGGAAGAGAGAATTGGATCAATCCAGCTTAGGTATGGTATCCACGAAGATCCAATCAAATGTGGACAAATTACATAGCAGAAACATGGCTTCTAATGGCCCACTGTGCTTGTGCTGGGCGGGGCGGGAGGTGAGGGTTCGGGGTGTGTATCACCAGACAGTAAATGTGTAGATTGGGAAGAAATCTCCAAATAATGTTTACCACCTGCCTTGTAGTGGCACAGACTACTTGCCAGTCAACATCTGCTATGGTTGAGGGCCACAGCAGAGTGGAACTGCCATCTTCTGCTATGGTCATGCCTCCCACAATGTTCCTAGGACAGAGGGGACACAACAGTGGGGGAACCCACCTGAATGGGTTGCTGTCCAGTCAGAGGCTTACCACCACACTGACACAGGCTAAAATGTATTGGTTTGTGAGCAATCACAAATGGTGGGTGGGAGGGAGGGCATTTGGCATTTTAAACCCCTCCTTATAAACGGAGGGTTGGTGGAAGTCAGGGCTGGATCCCCTGGTCTGACCCTCATCTTCTCTTGGATAGAGAGCCTGTGAAGGGAATAATTTGAATAGGAACGTGCATTTTGAGCAAATGGTTTGTTTGAAAATTCACAATTGCTGCTCATCCTCCAGCCCCTTTCATCTCTTCCCAGCAAGCACCAGAGGCAAATGCTTTTCTTTTCCTTCCACTTGGAAGAGGCCATTAAACCTAAGCAAGACGGTCCCCTGGAGCCTAACGAAGGGACATAGTACAGCTTCCTTGTGGTTTTCATTCTTAACAGATTGGTGCACTTAATTCTGCCCAAGTTCAAGATCTCTTCCAGGATAGATTTAAACCGGCTGCTTCCCAAGGTGGGCATCGAAGATATATTTTCTAGAAGAGCAAACTTCTCAGGCATCACAGATGAGACTTTCCCAACAATTTTTGAGGTGAGTCTGGCAATTTCTAGAGTCTGTTTTATCCACAACAGTCCTGATTGAAAAACTATTTATTTTCTAAAAACAGCCGTTATAACTCTCATCTGCCTTGGCCCTTCGGCTTTTGGGGTTCTTGAGTCATTCGTTCCTTCAAAAGGAATTGCATGAAGCACTTTTGGAGGTCCTGGGGAGACAGCCGTGAGCAAGCCAGACAAATTCTTACTCTCGTAGCCATTTCCATTCTCTTGACAAAGCAGACAATGAACGCACTAACAAATAGATACGCATTATTTCAACCGGTGATACATCCGCGTGGAAAGGAAAGCAGAGAAATTGTGAATAGCACGCTGGGGTGGAGTGGGCGGACTTGAGATGGGCCGGCCAGGAAAGGCCTTAAGCTGGATTGGCCGTTATGCAGAGGCCTGAATGAAGGGAAGGAGAGAGCAAGGAAGCAAATATGTCGGGACTCGTGTTCCAGGCAGAGGGAATGGCAAGTGCATCCTGATGGGCTGTGAACTTGACAATCCTGAGGAACCCGGAGAAGGCCCCTGCAGCTAGAGGGGTGAGTGAGACAGAGAGTGGTGGGAGGCGAGGAAAGAAAGCAGGCAAGGCCAGGTCACGTGGGTCTCGCAGGTCCTGGATACAACTGGGGTCTGTTCTGACTGATACAGGAGACCGCCGAGGCTGACATGAGTTGAGGTCTGTTTTACAAAGACTGCTTTTTGCGGCCTGGAGGATAGGCCAAAGGCACTGGAGTGAGAGGGCGGAGCAGTTAGGAAGATCAGTGGATAACGCAGCTGAGAGGTGACAAGCTTTGATAGGCGTTAGAGGGCATGTTAGTGGTGGGGAGGAGGCTCTGCGAGAGTTTTGAAGACGGGCCTGGGGTGCAGGGAAGGAAGAGTCAGAGAGGAGGCCAGGTGTGTAGCTGGAGCTCGGTAAGTGATGGCGCCAAGGCCTGAGAAGGAAGGATGGAGGAGGAGTGGTCTGGGTGGGAAGGCAGGGAGCGGCTCTGCCAAGCTCAAGGTGCCTGTTAGACATCCAGAGCATTTATGAGATAATTTCACCTATCCCAGTGGGCACCTGGGTCTGCCTCCTCCACCAAGGTCACTAACTGGCTGACTACCACCCCGTAACACTTTGCCCAGGTAGCGATCATACCCCCTCACCACGGTGCAGCACCTGACAGATGACGAAGCACTGTTCCATGCCTTCTCTGACCTGATTCTCCGGATGACCTTGGGGGAGGAGGCAGGATCTGTTCTCTAACTGAGAGATGAGGGAGCTCCCAGACATCAGACAGAGCTTCCAGGGTCAGGACCCTGCTGGGATGCACTTTTCTTTCGGGGGCCCAGTGGGTGAAGGCCCTCCTCAGTGTGTTCACTTCCAGCAGAATCCACTCGGCAAGTGTACACTGAGAGCTGGGCGTTAGGCTGGGTTTGAGAGATGCTGAGCCCCTCACAGTCACACGAGCAGTGTCACCATGGTCCCCCACAGGGCCTCCTGCAGATCACAGGGGCAGACGCAGATCTTCGGGCTTCCACACAGAGGAAGAATTGTCCTCGCTTGGTTGGAGACCAGAAAAACTAGCCTCCTCTTTCCTCATCTTGCTTTTCACCACATGCTTCTTGAAAGTCTTTGAAAGGACCATCCCTCAGTAATTGGATGGGCTTTTTTTCTGAGCCTTCAGACTGCCCAGAATTTCTCTGAGTTCTATTACCCTTTCCTCTCTTTTGAAAACCCAAACTGTTTGAGCCGTGTGCCCTGTGCTGGGAGAGTCTGAACTCAGCAATTACCAAATGTAGCATCAGCTCCTCCCAGAGGCATCTGGCCCTCCGTGGTGGGTCCCACTGCTGAGAGCTTGGGGTGGCTTCTGAGGAGGGGCACCAGCTGTCAGCAGTCATGGATGGAGCCTGCCTCTCTGACCTTGGCCGGGTCGGGCGGGCTGGGCACACTGCCCTGGCTCGTTCTCAGGCCAGCCAGGTGAGTTTCACACGCAGAGCTGCGACAGGATCCGTTTCTCCCCAGGCCATTCACGAAGCCAGGCTGGAGGTGAACGAGAAGGGCGTGATAAAGGCCGCGGCCGAGGACGTGCACGCGAAGAGGGCCCATCACGCCCCACACGCGGATGCCACGGTCGTGAAATTCGACAGACCCTTCTTACTGTTCGTGGAGGATGAGCTGAATCAAAGACAGCTCTTTGTGGGCCAAGTCTTCAACCCGCTCCAGTAGAGATGTGGCCTGAGTCAACGGGTCAGGGCTGGGGGGCTGTCTGCCAGTTCCTGCTGGGTGCCAAACTGAAACTGAGCTGCTCATGAATAAAGTGAATAAAATTTACTGCTAATGAAGATACTAAGATGTGTGGTCTGAGAACGGAGTTGGGGCGGCTCATTGCTGGTCTTCTGTCCAGAATCAGGGTGAGAAGGGGTTGGGCGGCCTGCTAGGGACATTGGGCTAGGGTGTCTTCTGTCCTAGAACAGCCTCGCCATATGCAGGGAAGCAATTCTGTGAACAGGGTGTGGGAGGCCCACTTCAGTCTGTGGCTCTCCCACGAGTCTTTCTCCCCGCCCAGCTGGCAGTCGGAGCCCGAGCCTGTCCCCTCATCTATACAACAGGAGCCATACCACCTCCCCCGGCAGCCCCAGGAGGAGGCAGAGTCCCGCCACAGAGAGGAGGGTGGAAAGAAGAAGTGTCAGCACCCTCAGTGAGCTTCCCTGTGGTCACCCAGCCCCAAGGGGAAGTGGGGTGCCTAGGAGGGCAGGGGCCCCAAATATGTTGGCAGCACCTCCTCTGTCCCAGACCCTGGCCTCTTTTCATCCTTACAACAACCCCTGATGAGGGAATTATTATTGCCCCCAACTGGATAGGAAGTGACACTGATGAAAGGGAAGAGACAGGAGGATGGTCATGCATGGAAGGGGTTTGTGTGTGTATGTGTGTGTGCGTAGGGGAGGCTGGGACTTGGGTACCCCCTGGCTAGCCATGACTTGCCTTAGACATATGGGATCATATGGGATCATATGGGATCATGGGGTCTGATGGCAGCCAGTCATTTGACAAGGGAGGTCAGACCCAGAGGCCATGGGCATAGCTGGCGAAGACATTGGCCAAACACACTGACCCAAGAGTGAAACCTGAGATACAAGACCTTGCCTGGGTAGGCTAGCTCAGTGCAGCAAGCTGTGGCAGACTAGGCCAGAGGTGAAACAGAACTACTCTGATGGAGAGCCAAGGCTCAATGCAGAAAACACAAGGCTGGGACTGAGACTGGAGGCCCAAGACGGGGCACGAGAGACTGCTGAGCCATGTAGTGACATGACCAAGCTGGAGCCACCTGGAGAAAGCTCCATCAGATCTAGGAGCCAGGGGCTGGATGAGAGAGGACAGGGCCCAAGGAATCCACCAACTGTCTAGCTGTGGTGGGGTTTAGGAGAAGACACAAGTGTTTTCTGGGAATGAATGTGACCCTGAAGGAATCTCATTTGTTACCCGAGGAGTCACTTCAAGGCCTGAACTTTCATTCATTTAACAACTATGTTCAAACACCCAAGAAAAGAG
The DNA here is from genome assembly GCF_041296235.1 of Equus asinus. Taxonomy (NCBI): domain Eukaryota; kingdom Metazoa; phylum Chordata; class Mammalia; order Perissodactyla; family Equidae; genus Equus; species Equus asinus. The sequence continues at coordinate 99,967,476 of NC_091796.1, read as the reverse complement.
CTAACCATTTACATCGCCACTTACAACCCAGCTTCCAAGAGAGGTGAGGCCTGAGAATGGGCCACACGAGCAGCTTGGAGAAGGAGCTCAAGGAAGGAGCTTACTTGAGAGAAGAACAGTAAGGTGGATTGTTCCAGAAAATGTGGAGGACGTGGTGTCAGCAGCATAACCACATGGAGGAAGGCCTAGAGATCCATGCTTGCGGGTGTTTCCTATCCAAGCAGACGATGGAGAAGGCTGAGAGGGAAGGTGCTCATGGAAGACGTTGAGGGCCTCGTGTCTCCTCCTGATCACGGAGGAGAAGGAGGGTCTGGTGTCCCTCATGCTAAAGGGCACTCACAGATAATGTTCAGTTCTAATGTCTCATATGCTGAAGGGTACACACAGAGGACGTTAGGGCCCGGGGTCCCACAGGCTAAAAGGAGGTGGGCAGTGATACACACAACAAGAAGATGATCAGCACGTGCAAGAAAAAGGCTGAGAAGCAGCGGGGACCCAGGTCAACTCTGTAGACTTGGCAAAGCCCATTGGCCCAAGCAGTTACGGTGAGCCACACCATCTCACCAGCTCGGTGCCATAGCATGCGGTGCCTTCACGGGAGGCCTGGGCAGGCTGCTTCCTGACTGTAGCGACGAGCTGGCATGATTCCAAGGTGGAGTTAAAGGTGAGAGGGGCTTCTATTCACTAGAAGTGTCAGGGCACATTTGCATGCCCTTTGACTCCGAGATTGAATGTACAGGAAATGTGTCTGTGTGTCAAGGTCAAAGATGCTCACTCCAAGGACAGAGCTAAGCACCCCAAAGAGGTGGTGCGCATCCTTTTTCCTACCCCCACATGGCATGTGTGATGGTTAATTTGATGTGTCAACTTGACTGGGCCATGGTGCCCAGATATGTGGTCAAACATTATTCCGGATGTTGCTGTGAAGGTGTTTTTTGGATGAAATTAACATTTAAATTGGTGGACCTTGGGTAAAGCAGATTGTCCTCTGTAATGTGGGTGGGCCTCATCCAATCAGTTGAAGGTCTTCGTAGAGCAGAGACTCACCCCTCCTGAGCAAGAAGGAATTCTATGGGAAGACAGCCTCAGGACTCGAATTGCATCACCCGCTTTTCCTGGGTCTCCAGTCTGACGGCCCACTCTGCAAATTTTGGACTTGCCATTCTCCATAATCACATGAACCAATTCTCTCTCTATATGTAAATGTGTGTGTGTGTGTGTGGTATCCTATTGGTTCTGTTTCTCTGGAGAACCCTGATTAACACAAGAATGCAACAGGTTGCAGTCACGAGGGTGAATCTGGGTTGCATGGAACTCACATCGTCTCATTGTCTATAACTCTCCTTTTTCTCTTCTGCTGAAGGGTGGGCAGTGGACTGCGGGTGATGAGATGGCCCTTGTGATGACAGTGTAGTGTTAATGGTCACCATTTCTGGGTGCTTGCTCCTGGCCAGGCACCGTGTAGACACCAACCACATCCAACCACATTTCGTTCCCACCGCAGCTCTGCGAAGTGGGCTCTACTATGACAGGGTCTGGGATGGGATCCCAAATGCAGGCCTCCCAGTGTCATTTCCTCTTCCCCTAGCATGTGACAGGTTCCTATAAAGATTCACAGATTCTGTGTACAAGCCAAGAGTGAACCGGATTCCTCTTAGGTGACAAAGAACTCTGGCCATACACTTCAATTCTCTTGTTTATTCAAACTACAAATGTGTCTTTAGGAAACACCCAGAGGTTTCTCAGCACTGCTCTAGACCCAAGGGTACACTTTCACTGCTGGCGGGTGTAGCAGACCCCATCGGTGCCCGGCCCTAATGTCTTCGGCCTCCACCTTCCCAGCACGCGCTGATGGAGTCCTGCTGTGAGACCTGCGGCTCTCCCCCTGGGGCCTTCTCCTGCCTCACACACCAGCCAGGCCAGGGGCACCTGCAGCCCCATCCCACTGGAGAATCAGATTCACTCTCCCGGGAGCCTTTACATTTTAAAAGTGTCTCTCGATTGGAAACCATTGTGCCAACCTGGACGAGGTTTTGTTTTGCTTTATGAAAAGTAAAATAATCCTACTTTTTCACACATTTTATTGTTTCTTATTGTAAATAAGATACATGCTCTTAGTGAGAAATTAGGAGAATACGAAAAGAAGAGTGTGAAAGTCACCTCAATTCCAACACTGAGAGATTCATTCATAAACAAACACTCCTTTAGCTCCTGGCTTCATTTGAGATCTCAGGTGATAACCTGGATGAACAGGAGTCAATGATCCCACTTTATGGGGCTTTCAGAATAGACGGAGAGAAGATTTTGCTATATTTTCTGAATTTCCTTCCAGTCTTTTTTTCTCTCTACATGGATTATGTTTATTTAATACAAAATAAGTATCAAGAAAATACTGGGATGGTAGGTTGTGGTCGTGAGCTGCGGAGTAATCGTCTGATTAGGGACCCACCACCCACTTAGCCAGCAAGTTGTCTAACCTCTCAGAGCCTCGGTTTGCCGTGTGTAAAGCTGGGATGATCCTGCCTGTCTGGCATTTGTATTGTGAGGGGTCCGTAAAGAAGACTGCCTGGAACACCCCAGACACCAAGAACGGATCAGCAGCAATCACACCACCCCCCTTGCTGTCGTGACCACTATCAGAACAGCCTTAACCCGAGCCAGGTCAGACTCACAATCCACTCGTTTGTTTGTAAAAAGCTAGGACAGATACTTTGAAAAAAAGTCCCTTCTGTTGTCTTCATACCAGTTCCAGGAATCGACCTGACAAATATTGACCAGGCTGCTCTGATCGTCAGACACCATTTTCCTGCGGGCACGAGGCGATGCAGTGCTGAAGACCCACGGCCCCAGCCCAGGGACCTTGCTGTGAGTACCATGCGCCCACCGAAATGCAGGCAGGGCGGCAGCTGCTTGTCTCTCTTTCCCTCTCTCTCTCTTTCTCTCTCTCTCTCCCCTCCTCGCTTTGGCAGCCGGAATGGGAGAAGTGAGTCCCTTAAAGGAACAACGCAATCATGTGCGGCTTCTGAGGCTTGAAGTAGGAATGTCAGGATTTAAATAACCTTTCGTAAAAACTTGACCTTCAAATATGTTGAGAGAGGAGCTCCCAGTATTCCCAGCAGCTGGATAAGAGATCAGAACAATACACCCCAAAGCAAAATGACAATGCTGTAGCATATTTGCTAGAAACTGGTGTGTGCTAAGAGCCCTGGCCTGGAATTTGAGTCTGGCCCCTTCCACTTAACAGGTTTTGGTCTGGGCCCTGAGTCTCAGTTTCCCTGTATGTACAACAGAGATAACACCACCTATGTGTTCAGGTTCTCACAAGGATTCAATTAAATGAAGTAAAGCAAGCGTTTCTCAACAGGGGCACTGGGGCATTCGGGCAGAACCACTCATCATCACGTGTGACTATTCTGGCATTTGAAGAGCTTTCTCACGCCTCACTCTGTCCCCCTAAATGCCAGTGGCACCCCTCCCCCAGTCTCTGAGATGACCCCAAATACCGCCCCACCCCCTCCACACATGTTCCTCCCCCTACATGAGCAAACACCTCTGGTTGGGAACCAATGATACAAAGTATCTAATATCCTCACCATAAAATAAACACAGTAAATGAAATATTGTAGCTAATTAAAGGGGTTCTTAATTTTCCTCTGGGATCCTTCTGGAAAAGGAAGAAAGAAATAAATTGGGTGTAATTACACCCAGCCTTGGTAGAAGGGGTGAAAATTGACATTGCTTACTTGCTACATGTCAGATGCTTTATACATTGTATGTCTTGTCTTCCTTAAGAGACCCCACCCCCAGGAGGCAGGCATGGTCATTTGCATTTTGCAAATAACACCACCTATTCAGAGAGTTTCTTTTGCGTGGTGTCACACAGTGAGTTGCTGCTGAATCTTGATTCAAACCCAAGCCCCCCGCCTTACAAGTCACTCCTTTTCAGGAAATAGATCCTTCTGTGAGTCTGGGAATCTTTCGGATGCTGTAGGGTAGAAAACAGCGGTGAGTTCCACTGGGTGAAAAGAATAAACTGGAAATGGTTTCGTCATAGTTGTAACTCTTATTTTCCCAGGGTAGACCAATATTTAAATTGTTCTGCTTCTTCCAAACCTCCCCTCAAAAGAAAATCCAGCCTGAGTGGAGAAAGTCATGAAGCCAGCTACAGGGAGCTGTGGTGGAGGGAGGGAGGGAGGATGCGGCCTGGGGACAGTGCCCGCAGGACTTTGACCAGCAAACGTGTTTCAACATACCCGATAATGAGGCTGCATTTGTCCCCCCACAACTGGCCTTTGGGGTTTGGGAGGCATTTAAGGCACCAGGTGCTGTAAACCATCTCCAGAAATGTGCTCTGTGCCACACTGTCACAGCATCTGTAATTGATCCAGAGGCCACTGGTTTGGGCAAAAGGTACTGAAAGTGCTGCTTAAAACACAGCGTTATCAGGACAGACAAACAACGAGGATCAGGGCGGTCAGCAGTGGGCAGCCGCTGTGGAATGGGACAATGGAGGGGTCACTTTTGAAGGGAGCAGGGGGACGATATTCTTCCTGAAGACATCAAGACCGGGAGTCCGAGTGGCTACATGGTGGGGTGCACTCTGCAGGGACGAGGGGACGTGTGTGTGGAGGGAAAAGGGAAAGGGAAAGGAGGGCACTAGACAGGGCAGAGCGAGCAGAGACGAGCGTTGTCTACACTGCAGTCTCACATCGCGTTGGAGCTGCCTTCCTGGCCCTGAAGCAAGGGGTCTCCTGCTCCTGCCTCCCTTTGACCTCCCCGAGGTGGCTCGAAGGGTCTTCTGGTGCATTTTATAACTTAAAGCACAAGATACATGGCATTAGTTTCCCAGGGCAGCTGTAATAAAGTGCCATAGACTGGATGGCTTAAACCACAGAAATGTATTGTCTCCCAGTTCAGGAGCCCGCAGGCCTGAGATAAGGTGTCTGTTGGCAGGGCTGCTTCCCTCCGAGGCTGCGAGGGAGGGTCTGCTCCCTCAGGCTGCTGCCCCAGTTTCTGGGGGTTTGCTGGCAATCCCGGGGTCCCGAGGGTGGCGTTCTTTGCCTGGTGTTCCTTGTCTTGTGGAAGCATCACCCTGCTCTCCGCCTTCACGTTCATGTGACATTCTGCCTGTGTGTGTGTGTCCAAATTTCCCCTTTTCCATAAGGACACTGGTCACGTTAGATTGGGGGCCCACACCAGTGACTTCATCTTATGAAGTCACTCATAGAGGTTAGGATGTCAGCATATGAATTTGGAGGGGACACAATTCAACCCATTGCAGATATCTTTCCTAAACCTCTGCATCAATTAAGATACAGGTTTCAGCTGCTGCCTGTGTCAAGAGGTACTTGAAATAACAGGTTTGATGGAGGCCGAGTTGATCTCTCTCTCGTCTCCCCTGCTAGGCTGCATCCATCCTGTGGCTTTCCCACCCCTCGGGGGCTGCCCTCATCCATAAGGTCTCCATGGCTGATCATCACATGCACACTCCGGATAATGAAAGACCGAGAGAATAGAGGGCACCCCCTTTCTATGGGGGCCTGACCCAGGAGCAGCACACGTCATCCTATCCCCTCCAATGGGCAAGATGATAGTTAGTGGCCCTGCCTAGGTACCAGGGAGGCCCAGCACTACTTGTTGTCGCGGTGTCCTGAACATTTGCTCCATAGTATTGAGTGTCAATCCAACCCGTCAAAGTTAATGAATGACTGAAGGAATCACTGGAAAGAGGAAAGGAAAAGGAAGGAAGGAAGAAAGGAAGGTGGAGGGAGGAGAAGTAGAGGGAGGGAGGGCAGAGAGAGAGAGGGAGGGAGGATGAGTGGAGGGCAGGAAAGATGGAAGGAAGAAAGGAGGGAAGGATGCGGGGAGAATAGACCATGGAAGGGTTTTACAGCCCGGAGTCTCTTCTGAACAGACTCTACAGCCGTATCAATATGTAAAGCTCATCTGAGGGGCTGCAGCTCTGACTGGAGCTTTCAGGGGACAAGTCTGGAGCCCTGCTTGCTCAGCCACCACCTCGTCCTCCGCAGTGCCCCTCCTGACTCCTCCCTGGTATTCAGTTTGGATGTGAGGTTTGTCGTGTAAGCAATGGGGAACCATGGAGCTCTTTATGAGAAGAGTGACACATTCAACATCTGTTTTCAGAGGATGGGGCCGCCGTGGCTGTGGCTGCTGGAAACAGGGATCCTGGCCTCTGTCTGTTGTCAGCCCTTTCCCGCCCATGGAGATAAGAGTCTCGGGGTGCCTCAAGCCCCCAGGGACCAGCTCTCAGAGCCAGCCCCCGCCTACCACAAAGTCACACCCGCCATCACCCACTTTGCTCTGCGATTGTATAAGCAGCTGGCAGCAGAAACCCCGGGAAACATCTTCTTCTCGCCCGTGAGCATCTCTAGCACCCTGGCCCTGCTCTCTCTTGGGGCCCAAGGGGACACTCCGACTCAGATCCTGGAGGGCCTCGGCTTCAACCTCACGGAAACCCCGGAAGCTGACATCCACCGAGGTTTCCAGAGCCTCATCCACACCCTTAACCGGCCCAGCCCCAAACATGAACTCAAAGTAGGCAACTCCCTGTTCCTGGACAGGCAGCTAAAGCCTCGGCAGCACTTTCTGGATGCCATCAGGGAGCGATATGGGGCTTTCGCTTTTTCCGCCAACTTCACAGATTCTGCCACAACCGGGAGGCAGATTAACGACTACGTGAGAAAGCAAACGTATGGGCAGGTGGTGGACTGCCTCCAGGAGTTCACGCGAGACACGCTCATGGTTCTTGTGAACTACGTCTTCCTCAAAGGTGAGCGCCGGCTCCGGCAGAATTGTCGCCCCCTCCTCGCTCTCCAGTCCCGCCCAAAAGGCGCCGCCCGGGAAGGCTCAGAGCTCTTCCTTCTTGGGGTCACTGCTGTGTACTTATATAGTGTTCTTACACTGCTACTTGTTGATTTATCAATTTTTGGTTTCTCTTATCAAGTTTTTTTGATTCTTTTTTATTCTATTTTTTTTGGTTATGCAGTCAATCTCATTTTTCTATTAATAATTTATTTTTAGAAAAAATATTGTATTATCTATCTCAAACAGACAGAAATATACAGAGAATAATGTAAAACCACCGTAAACTCCCCCACCAAGATTGAACAAATATTAACATTTTACCATTTGCTTCAGATTTTTATTTTAAATATGATTTTGCAGATATCAAATCCTTTTGCAGTTCAATTCCTTTTTGATCCCTCCCCGATCCATTTCCCTCCTTCCACCCCTCCCCAGAGGCAACTGCTATCCTAAGATTGGCGTGGATCCTCCTAATCCATTTGTTCAGGCCATTAGCACATTGAGTGTGTAACCATAATTGTATGGAATACAGTTTACGTGTTTTAAAATTTTACCCAAATGGCATCATAATGTATATATTACTTTGCACTTGTGTCTGAGTGTCATTACACGTCTTAATTTATACAGATAGCTTATTTTGAATGCATTGAGCATTTCACACTTTTAGGGTCCATTTCTTTTTGCTTCCTTTATTTCCTGAATTTGCTTCATTTATTTCTATATGTGCTACTAGGAAAATGCGCTCCTCCATGTTTTTTTTTTAACTCAAGTCCATGCTTTAGTCAGATTTCCTTAGTTTTTACCTAACGTTTTTTTCTATTCCAGGATCCCATTCAGCATCCATATTACATTTAGTTATCATGCCAATTTAGGTTCCTGTTGGCTGTGACAGTTTCTCAGACTTTCCCTGCTTTTAATGACCTTGGCAGTTTTGAGGAATATTGGCTGGGCATTTTGTAGAATGTTCCTCAATAGAGATTTGTCTAATATTTTCCCCATGATTAAGACTGAGAGTATGGAACTTGGGGAGGAAGAACCCAGAGGTAAAGCGCTATTCTCATCACATCCTGTCAAGGACACAAAGTATCAACGTGACATCACTCTTGATGTTGACCTTGATCTCCTGGCTGAGGTGATGCTTGCCAGACTTCTCCCCTGTAAAGGTCCCCTTTTTCCCCTTTCCATACTGTGCTCTTTGGGAGGAAACCAATATGTACACCGCACACTTACGGAGTGGGGAGTTATGCTCCATCTCTTTGAGTAGGAGAGTCTACATAAATTATTCGGAATTCTTCTGCACGAGACATTCGCCTCTTCTCCCACACTTATTTATTCAATCACTGATTTATATAAGTATGGTCTAACGGATATTTATTTTATACTTTGGGTTATAATCCAATACTACTTCATTTTCTCACTCACTCATAATGTTTCAGTGTTGGCCATTGGGAGCTCTTCCAGTTGGTTTCTGTGTCCCTTTGATATGACTCCACCTTTGCTGACTTTTTGGGAGGAGGAGCACTTCCTTACTTTCTCATGCTACAAGGGTACTAGGCTCATCTTTTACATTTTCTCCCTCCAGGAAAATGTCTCTTTTTCTCTCTGTGCTGCCATATGGGTGATTTCTTCCGTGTTAGCTTCCATTTTACTAATTCTCTCTTAAGTCAGGTCTAATCGTTTAACCCATCCATCAAGTCTTCAATTTCACTGTCATTTTCATTTTAACAATTCCTATTTTTTCTCAAATCTACCCGTTATTTTCTCATAATGATTTATTCTTTCCTTATGAATTTTATTCCTTCCCTTTTTTTTAACACACTTAAAAAATATCTTTTAGATTATTCTATTCTCTAGAGATCTTGAACAGTGAATTCTTGGTTTTCTTACCCCTGCTGAGTCCTTCTCAACAGAGGATTGAAATTTTCAGCTTTGAGCTCATCTTCAGTGGAGATTTTCTGTATGTATGAGTTTCTTATGGCCTCTTGTGGAAGTGTCTCTAGGGGACAACTTCCCATTCGCCTTTGGTCCAGTCCTGTTGGTTTCACTGGTTTTGTATTAATTTCCAGGTTAGTAAGTTTCTACACTGAATGAATAATGAGAACATGGAGCTATTCTAGATTGGGGAGTTCCTGCACTGAATCAGTAATGAGAACAAAGAATACAGAGTAGGTGACTCTTTCTCCTCTGTCCCTAGAGATGTGATGACCTGTCCTATCTGGTCTCTGCACCCTGGGAAGAGTTTTTCCATTCAGGCTTCCCAGATGGAGGAGGGATTGCCTTTCATAGCTCCTGACTACGTACAGAGAGTTCACTTCAAGTGTAGACCCAGGTTTCATTTATTTCCCCTGAGAAGACATTAAACACCACCCTCAGGAGCTGTATCTGATTTGATAACCCACCAGCCAGATGACTTCAGATCCAAATCAGACATAAGCATTTCTGGCTTGTTTCTGAAAGCTTTGCTACTTATTTTTTACCTCAGGTATTTATTTAGTTATTCACTATTTTATCCATCTTTTCTAAGTGTTTAAGCAGAAAAAGTAGGTTTTCCTGCTTTAGTTCAGTCTGTGATGCTGACCAGAAGTCTCAAGGGCCTGAGTCTCGATCATCTTTGATTCTCCACAGTTTGACATGGCCAAGCATGTTTTAAATGTTTGCTGAATGAGTGATTTTGAGTTAAACTTGCCTCGTGCTTGAGGCCTTGAGGAACGCTCTTCATTCATTCATTCATTCATTCAAGAACATATATTAAGTACTGACTACATCACAGGAGCTATCTAGCCTCTTGGGGAAATTTATGAAGAAGATAGAGTTTTCCTGCCCTTGGGTGGCTCACCTTCCCATGTGAGTTGTAAATAAGTAAAAGGTCAATTACAACTCAGTGGAAAGTGATACTCTGCTTGAGTAGGTGTGGGTGCCATGGAGCTCTTAAAAGAGACACCTCTCCAGAAAGAGGAGGCATCTAAGATGAGACATGAAGAATGAGTTGGGTTTACTTCTGAAAGAGGCTGCGGGAGAGGTGGAGAGAAGAGGGTTCCGGTTGAAAGAACAGCATGTGCAAAGGGCCAAGGAAGAGAGATACCATTGCATTTTCAAGCAACTGGAACAAATTTAGTTTGATGGAATATAGAACACAGAACACAACAGGGGAACGCCTAGGGGGAGCCGCAATGGAAAGGTAAGCAGGTGCATGTTGACTTTATCTAGAGGACCCCAGAAATACCAAAAAGTCTGAAGCAGTGGAGTGATATGATCACATCTATTTTAGAAAGTCTGGCTGCAGTGTGGAAAATGGTTTGGAGAGGAGGAAGGGTGGGAGAGCAGAGCCAAGTTAGGAGATCATGGAAGTGGTCCAAAGTTAGTATCGTGGTGACCCGAATAGAGTTATGGCTTTGGAGATAGAATCAGTAATACTCGGTCACTGACAGGGTGTGGGATGAGGGACGGGATGAGCCAGCCCTTTCCCTGTCTCCAGGACCAGTGCTTTCAGGAGGCCAAGTCAGGAGATGGTTCCTGGGTGGAGACTATAAGCAGAAAGAGAAAAGATACCACACACGTGGACAAGACTGTGACCACCAGATTCTGCGTTTCTAACTATGTCTTAATGAGTTTTGCATTAACATTTTATTAACAGACATCTTTCTCCTTGTCTGGTTGAATATTCAGGAGTTTGGAGGTAGAGGGTGGCTCTTGGGCTACTCTGTAGAAGGTTGCTGCTGTCTAGAGCAGCTTGGCAGAGAGGGGTCAACTCAGTGTTTGCAAAGAACCTGAGCTGGGGAGCCAGAGGCAGGCCCCAATCCCTGCTCTACCCCTCGATGGCTCTTCAAAGTGAGAATTTCACATAAATTCACAGAGACTCAGTTTCTCATCTCTCACATGGAGATCATAATATTTGTTTAATATTAATTTTGATGAAGATTTAAAGAGATGATGCCTCACACATGGAAGGTGCTGAGTTGGTAGAAATACCTTTTGGCCTCTTGAAAGCTCAGTTGTTCGGAAATGGAACAAAATCATAGGCCGTTAGAGCTCAAACTCTGGCGACTTGCTCTAGTGGCTGAACCGGGCCTAAATTATGGCACCCCTGATTCTGTATCCATGCCACTTCTCTGCCTCATACTTAGATGTCCAAGAGGAAGTCACCAATCCCATGTGGCTTGGTGTATGTCTGCCCAGATTTGCTCTCTTAGAGTGTGTTCTCATGGTTTTGTGGGTTTTTTGTCCCAAGCTAAGTGGAAGCATCCTTTCAATCGCTACCAGACCCAGAAGCAAGAGAGCTTCTCTGTGGACGAGAGGACCTCTCTCCGCATCCCCATGATGCACCAGAAGGAAATGCACCGGTTCCTCTATGACCAGGACGTGGCTTGCACCGTCCTCCAGATAGAATACAGTGGAAACGCCCAGGCACTGCTGATCCTCCCTGACCCTGGGAAAATGGAGCAGGTGGAGGTGGCTCTGCAGCCAGAGACCCTGAGAAAATGGGGCCAATTGCTCCTGCCCAGGTAAGCATCAGAGCAGAAGGACTCCAGCAGACCTTGCTCAAGAACCCCAGCAGGGCTGGATCAACTCCGGTCGCAAGAGCCCAACTCCTAGTTTTGGCTCACCACTCTGCCCTTCAACCAAGTGTGATCTTGGGTGATTTCCTTACCTTTGGGGCCTCCCATTTCCCCAAATGTAAAATCAGGCCATAACAACCACCAGGTTGGGTTGTGTGGGGGATTAATCGAGTTAACATGTACAGAGCGTGGCAAGTGGCCCCTGGTGCATGGTAAGTGCTCACTAGGCGTTAATTATTCTTATCCTTCTCAGCATCTTCCCGGCCAACTTCCTTTCCTCTTGCTTCTCCTTTTCTCCAAATAATAATTTACTACCAGAAGGTAGTCAAGCATAGGCAAAAAATCAGATCAAGGACAATTATTAAGCATAATTATGACTCCCATAATGGGTGAAGGGGGTGTAAATTAAAAATAAATAAATAAAATAAATAATTGTGGCTCTCACAGAACAGTGTATATGTCTTAAAAGTGCCTCTTTTTTTTTTAATTAAAACATTTCTTAAATTAAATATCAAGAAGAGCCGTGTAAAATCAAAGTGCCAGTTTGATGAGATCTCTCTCCTACCCGCTTCTGTCACACTCCTTTCTAGCCAGTGGTTTCTTCACAGGAGTTTCAACCTTTTCTGTTTTCCTAGATTCTGTTCACTATCTAACCTCTTCTTGGGGTATATCTTCCTTTATGGGGTACTCTGGGATGAAATCTGGCCTTGAGTTCTAATTCTCTCCTACTATATGATAAACCACCCCAAAATGGAATGGCTTGAAAAAACCCGTCTATTCTCTCTCTTGCTCCTGTGGGCGGGCTGAGCGGTTCTCTGTGGGGAGCCTCTTGCGTTGGAATCAGAGGGTAGCTGGGGCTGAAGCAATGAAATCTCCTCCACTTGCAAGTTTGGTGTCTGGGCTGGATGGCTGGCTCAGCCGAGGGCTGGGCAGGCATCTCTCTCTCCATGCAGGCGAGCTTGGCTTCTGCACAGCAGCTCCCGGTAGTTGATAGTGTTCAATGGCAGCTCAGGGTTCCAGGAGGAGTGTTCCAAAAGACCGGAAGTGAAAGCTCCCCCTCTCTTAAGGCTTGGGCTCGGAAATTAGCACAATGTCACTTTGCCAAAATCAATTGGTCAAAGCAGTCACAGAACCCACCCAGATTCGGGGTGGGGGGCATAGAGCAAACCTCCTGATGGCCACCTTTAGCCCACCACCGGTCACCCTCATGCCCAAGGAGGCTTTTCTCAGCACCCCAACCACACCGAGGAACCAGGGACAGAGAACTGGTGTTTTTGAACAGAATTTCACATAGTAAATAAAAGAGAAACAGGTCAAGGACAGAGGCCAGGATTTAAGGGCATGTCCCTGTTTTCTGTGAAGCTACAGAGCTCTAGTCAATTTCTGATTCCAGCTGCATATTCTCAAGCTTCCTTGGGGCCAGCCTGCCCCTTCCCTCATCACAGGAGGAAGTAGCGTAGAATCTCCTAGATAAGTAGACTTTCCCTCAGGAAGGGTCTATTTTGACTTTCTCGCCTTGTTCTCACTTTGACTTCAAAAATCAAAACCAGGGGCTGCCCTGGTGGGGCAGTGGTTAAGTTCGCACGTTCTGCTTCAACGGCCCGGGTTTCGCCAGTTCGGATCTTGGGTGCAGACCTACATACCGCTCATCAAGCCATGCTGTGGCAGGCGTCCCACATATAAAGTAGAGGAAGATGGGCACAGATGTTAGCTCAGGGCCAGTCTTCCTCGGCAAAAAGAGGAGGATTGGTGGCAGATCTTAGCTCAGGGCTAATCTTCCTCAAAAAAAAAAAAAAAATCAAAACCAACACAAGTTGCATTTCTAAATCTCAGATGTCCCCGATGACTGTTTCTAGCACCAGAGAGACAATATCCTAGCGGGCATTGTGATGGGCTTTCAGACACGCAAACTTCAGACTGCCAGGTCTCCCTCCACTCCGCAGTGAGGAAGGCTAGCTTGCCCAGGGGCCTCATGCTTCCTGGTCACTGTTCATTTCTTTATTAACATTGCCTGAGGGCCTACTATGTGTTGGGCTGTCTACGGGACACCCCTCTGCCAGACTCTACTCGACCCCTCTCCCTGGCTGGGGCCTGCCCCCAGCGCTGCCTGTGGAAACTTTGTCAAGCAGGCCAAGATGGGCCTGTTTTCTGTTCTCTGCGTCTGTTTTCTGCTTTTCACTGTTCAACCCCTGACTTCCAAGTGCCTCCCACGTCAGTGAGGCAGCTGGTCCCTTGTACCGGCCCAGGAGTTAAACCGGCGATGACCTGTGGCCCTGAATTAGGGTCTCTAACCCGAATCCATTAGAGGCAGAAGTTTCCAAGCTGGCCGTTACCAGTCCTGGCAAATGTCAAGTAACAATCAAGAAGTATCCCAGGGAGAAAAGGACAGATTTGCTCTGGGTCAAAGAAACTTGTGAACTTAACCCGGGAATGTGGCAATCCGATGCGGAAGGCGTGCCAGCAACAGGAGGGAGCGTTAGTCCACTGACTTGTGCCTCACCCCGTACATACGCCATGTCTCATCAGATCTCACGACGGCCGTTGAGCCTCAGACAGGTGACAGATGACATGTTTGTATGAGGGGGTTGCCAGTAGAAGGATTTAGAATATAGTCCCTAAGTTGAGCCAGCAGAACTTGCTGATAAATCAAATATGGAGGTGGGAAAATGTTAACAATATTTACATTATGTGGTCGTTATGTGGGTTCAGTCAGTTAAGCCTTGTAAAATCTAGCCCAGTGTCTGGCACCTGGAAAGCCCTCCGTGAACGTGGTAAAGATGGAGACATATGGCTGTGCTAGGAGTCTTCTCAGACACACACGCGACATACTCTGTGCAGTGGGAGAGAGGGAGGCTCTGGATCATGGAACGTTCTGGCGTAGCAGGTGGTGTCTTAGAAAGACGCATTCCCCCTCACTCTGGGAAACACTTCTCCCTCCCAAAGCTCAGGCTGCCACAGACAGGGCAGTGGCGACCTCAATAATGAGACCGCCCCACTTCTCTGATTCCCTCTCCAGCCTGTTGGACTTGCATTTGCCAAGGTTTTCCATTTCTGGATCATATAACCTGGAAGAGATACTTCCCCACATTGGTCTCACCAACATTTTCAACTTAGAAGCTGACTTATCAGGAATCACCGGGCAACTCAACAAAACCATCTCCAGGGTAAGGTGTCACATGTACGTGTGGGGGAGTCTTTTTTCCTTTGACGTAAAGTGCATTTGCAACTCAGGGTGCCCTTTCTTCTCCCTGCTCTGGTTCTTTAATACCACAGTCTTTAAGGAGACTTTTTGTGGGCAGCTTCCTTTCCATGTACCCTCTATTCTTCAGACCAGGGACACAGGGTCCTGAATAGAGTAACACACATTAGGGTCATCCACAGAGCCAGAATTTCCCCCAGTGTGAGACCAGCTTTGTTTTTATTCCTCACGCTTCCTCCTGGGGCCAGCAGTGAAACTCTGTCTGTCTTTGTCACAGCTAGAGAGTGGTGGGCATGGTCAGGAGGTGTATCCGTCAGCCTTGCTGCAGTAACAAGCAACCCCAACTCTCAGTGCCTTCTCATAACAGGGGTTTAGTTCCTGCTCCTGTTCCATGTCAGAGGTGTGTCACCACCGCCTGGCTGCAGACCTCCTTCACATGTCTTCTTCCTTTCAGGATGTAGGTTAAAGGTGAAGCCCCTCCTTGGGACATGCCATTCTCCAACAGAAGGAAAAAAGCAAGATAAAATGTGCAATGGCTCTTATCACTTCTCCTCACATGTGGCCTAGGTCACGGCCACTCACGTCTCACTGACTAAAGCAAGTCCCACAGTCAAGACCACCATCAATGGGGTGGGTCTGTGTTCTCCAACTGCAGAAGGCATTGCTAGTCACAGGGCATGGGTGAGGATCGAGAACCCTCTAATAGGAAGGGAGAGTTAATATTTGAGGATAATAATGCAATTTTCCGCAGGAGAGAAGGCGCAAAGTCCCTTGTTTGCCTTTCTGTTATCCTTTCTGTTTTACAATAGTTGTTAATTATCATTTCAGTCTTTGCTAGGAACTTCATAAGGAAAGTTTTGTCTTTTATTTGGAACAGACCAGCTGAGATTTGGAAGGTGAAACCAAGGCAATAGGGCCATGGTCTCGTGTGTGTGCACATGCATGCTTGTGTGCCTGTGTGTGCCTGTGTGTGTGTGTGCCTGTGTGTGCACGTGCCCACAGTGAAGAGCGTGAACAAGAAGGAAAAGAAAATATTTAGCCTTTTAAAGAATTCCTTTCACGGTGACCTTAAATGCTAGGTATATCTCTTCATAGTGCTTTTTAGACTTGAACAAGATTGTCAAGCCCAAAGTTTTCCAACTTTTTTTAAAGCCTCGGAATCTTTTCTTCTTAAGGAGTTGTGTGAAAAATGAGGTTTAAGAAAAAGGAATTCTTCTCCCAGAGACCAATAGAGAGCTTGGCACATTAGGCAAGTGGTTCCACTGAGCTCCTTTTGAAAACTGTTGACTTAGGCTAAGCGAGCCATTTTACAGATGAGAAAACTGGGGCGTAGAGAAGGGAAGCGCAGCTCGGAGCAGAAAATGATGTGTGCCGTGTGCACTAGGAGCTTGAGAATGCTCCTCGAAGCTGCTGCTGGGCTTTGCAGCCTGGCTCCTGCTCGGACAGCCCTCGGCCCTGCTCAGGCCCATTTGCCTCCCCATCAAAGAGCCAATAGCACCGTCAGGGTGAACCCCAGGATCTGACGGAGGGGGAGAAAATGAGGAGAGGAGGGAAATAAAGTCTAGAGTCGCTTCTTTGGGAGGGGGAGCCTGTGCGACCTGAAGGGTGTTGCTGTTTGCCTCCGTCTCCTCAGTGTCCCACAAGGTGGACTCTGTCCCCTCAAAGCGCCCTGAGCTGATGCTGACTCTGCTCCTCTTCTCTCCTTCTAGGTGTCGCACAAGGCAGCCGTTGACATGAGAGAGCGGGGAACCGAGGCAGGGGCTGCCTCCGGCCTCCTCGCCCAGCCCCAGTCTCTCAATGCAACCTCGGCCCCACACGCCCATTTCAACAGGCCTTTCCTGGTGCTCCTTTGGGAGGTGACCACTCAGAGTTTACTCTTCCTGGGAAAAGTCGTCAACCCGGCCGCAGGGTGACCACAGTGGGAGGCCGGGGGGTGTCTTGTCTCTCCCCCCTCAAACAAACAGGACGGCCAGCACCAGCCTGTATCACGGGCTGCTGTGAGGACCAGTGTGCAAAGATGCTAATAAAGTTGACCTTGGGTTTTGTGAACGCTGAGGAGCGATGCTCACAGGGGAGGGTCAATGCGTAGACCAACTGTTAGCCGTTCACTCCACAGTCTCCTCAAATCTGGCGTCCACTATGGTCAGAAAGCTGAGAATGAGAACAGCCTCATGCTATGGCCTCCTGGGAGATGTCCACCACTGCCGCCACCACTGCAGATCTTTCCTAGATGTCCTTTGGGGTAGGGTCCCAGGAAAGGCACCAAGGACATCAGGAGGAATAAGCAAGTTTCTCCCTTCGCAGTGGCTGATCTTGGCTATACAGTGAAGTGAGGTCGTCCTGCACGGTCATCGCCCAGACGTCAGGGGTCAGTTCACCTTGAGGGGAGATTGGAGCCAAGGCAGGGGCTCCGACCACGCTCCATGAGGAGAAGATGGTGCAAGGATGGGCCAATCCAGCAAGGGAGGTCAAATGCCCAAGGGCAGCCCCAAGAAAGAAAGTGGGAGGGTCAACATGGCCTGTGGGACAGTGAGTATAGGGCACAAACTTGGTTAGTGGAAGGATCTGGGGGCAGTATTTGATTGCAATGGGGCATCTTTGGAGGTCAGAAGTCCCATTCCCACAAGTGTGACCCTCCAGGCTTAAAGAGGCACTCATCTGAAGCTGGTGGGGAAGCAACACAGAGGGATGCCAACCTAGCTCCCTGTCTGTACCGTGCGTGTGACAATGCCCATCCACACTATGAAGCCCGTGCCAAGACCCAGGGGTGGCTTCAGGTGGTGCATGTCTAGGAAGGAGCCATCCCCAAAAGCGCAAGTCGTAGGACCCCACCCTCACCGCCATCCTAAGGAGGTGAGACTTAAGTTGGATCTTGAAAACAGGCAAGCCCTAAATAAAGGGGAAAAGGACAAGACAGTCAGGGGAGGATAGAGGAGACACGCTGCGGGCAAGGGCAGCTGGGAAAGAAAGAAAAAGGTACGTTCTGAGAAAACCAGGTTTGCAGCAATAATCAGCTCATACAGGATCACAGCTGGAGAGGTGTTTGGAGGAAAAGGTTGGAGGCCTTAGATGCCAGGGAAAGGAGTGTGGACTTTGTCCTATAGACGGTGGGGAGCAGCTGTAGGCCTGGGAGCAGATGTGGATGTGGACAAAGTGGTGATTGGGAAAGTCATCCGATAACTGGGCATGGATAGGCCCAAGTGGGGTGAAGCCAGGGATGGGGCCAGTCAGGAAGGTACTGTGAGGTCCACCCCCACCACGTGCCCTGTCCTGGCCCGTCTTACATCCCTCCTCTATCAGACACTAGCACACACGATCCCAAGTCCCAGCCAGACCCTGTGGCCCTTGGCGCCTCCTCCCCACCTGGCCCTGCCTTCCCCCTGGCAGTGGACACCACTTCTCTTAGAAAGGAATGAACCCCAGAAGGTCCACCCCATGTCCTGGGCAGCCCCATGTCATGCGTGATACTTTTCTGTTGCTTTGAACTAAAAAGTGAGTAATAGCTGTATTCAAATGCTTGATGATCTGCCCAAATCCTCTCCAACAGTGGCGTTCGCTCCTGCAGAAATAAGTGACGGATTTTCCAGGGATATGCAAGACAGAGATATTAAAGGAAGAGGTTCCTGAATTGAGCAATCTTACACTGGATCAGGCATTCTGGAAGATTCTGACCCTGGAGTGGGGAACCTGAGAGTCAAGGGTCCCATCCTCCTGGGGCTCAAAGACTTGCAGGGCAGATGGACGTTGAACAAGTACCTGTGTTAAAGTGGGTGGACAGCCATCACATGGCCTGCATGCAAGGCTTTGGGACCCACGCATTCACTGCTTCAACACAGGTTTATCAACACCTGCTATGTGCATTCCCTGCTAGTTAGGCAGTTGGAATAGAGCAGTGAGCAAAGCAGACAGTAAGCCCGGCCCTCGTGGGGATTCCACTCTAGATGGGGAAACAGACAAAACAAAACAAAGTAAGTAAAGTACACGCTATACAAAACAAGTAAGGAAATTACATGCTATATAGAGAGAGCAGTGAGGACAAGTTCTCCTTGGACAAGAATACACCCAGCAAAGTCCCCATGATGCACGTGAAGGGGCAGCTGGACCCTCTGATGGTGACCAGGTGGAGCACTCAGTGGTGACAGGATTTAAGTCAAAGGCTATAATATGCTCCCTTCATCCTTCCTATGAAGGGAAACTACACCTGGATCCCTGTCGTCACTTCTGGAAGAGAGGACTCTACGGAGACCAGGGTAGTCAGTGGTCTAAAGGTATTTATTAACTCTCTGCTCTGACCCAGGCCTGGTGACCATAGAACCATTGACCAGCCCCTCAACTCTCCCATGTCCAGTGTCCCATTGAGGACACACTGTGCTGGAGGGCAGGAGACATGCCTGCGTTCACTGTGCACTTACAATGAACTAGACGCCAGTATAGGCAGTTGACAGATGTCAACCAACTTAGTTCTCCCCCAAATCATGAGAAGTGGTTCTGCTGTGTCTCCTTCCTACAGGTGGGAAAACTGAGGCACGATTTGCGAGCCAGTGGCAGAGCTGGGATTTGAACCAGGCCATTCGGCTCCGTGGCCCTTGCTTAACCTCGATGCCACAGCTCCTTTCATGAGCACATCTCAAAAGTCATCCGGCCACACCTCCTTGGCTGCAAAGACCCGATTCTCAGAGTCAGAGGAGGGAAGAGAGGGAAGAAACCCTATGGGCAGGAGCATTTGGGGAAACTTTGTAGGAAAAGACCCAGAAGCATGGCTGGAGGACAGGGCTGTGCCCATTCGTCTGTTTATTGCCATTACCAGAGACAGGGACCGCACAGAATAGGCAGCTGGACACCTTTACTAGCTCAGCGCTGTGAGGGGGCAGTTATGACACATGGTGGAAATTTGAGGCAAAGACTCAGAGGTAGAGAAGAACACAGCTTGATGAAGGACACGATATAAACATGCACAGAGTTTTGTGTGAGGGTTTGGTGAAAGGAATTCTGCTCCATTCTGAGCCATGCAGACAGCACGCTTTCTCTCAGGTCTTCTCTCTTCCCCTCTCCTTGGGAGGCCAGTTGAGGCAGATTTTGGACGCTAGTGAATTCTTACAGCCTCCCACTAGTTGGGCAATCCTGGACATGTCACTCATCTCTCTGTACCTTAGTCTTTTCTGCAAAACAGAAAGTATAAACCCAATTTAGAGAATTGTTGTATCGCTTCTCAGCCTTTTGGCTGAGATGAAGTGTAGAGAATTGTGGTGAAAATCAAACGAGTTCATGAATGTGAGCATTAAGCACTTGGTATACGGTAGGTGCTCATTGAACATTTATTTCTTCCACCTCACCCTTTGGGTGCCCCAGCCTTCAAGGCTGCCCTTTATTCTTGTAGAGCATAGCTCAGCTCTGGGGAATGTCCAAATTCCCCCAAGTGGCCACTGGTCCAGGTGTCAGATGTGACCTCTCCTAGTGAAATCGTGGGGGTAGCGCTTCTCCAAAACCCAAGGGTGTGGATGGAGAAGCTTTGAGGACTTCGCCTGGGCATTACAGGCTTCATCTGGCGAGTGAGACCATTCTTGCTGCAGGGGCACTGTCTATGGCAACGTGGCACTAAGGGGGAGCCAGCGGCCCAGGGCTGAAACGGGAGGCACATGCTTTCTTAAGGTGTCTCTTTCATTCATCTGTGCATTAAGTAAGAGCCTCCCCCAGTGGAAATTCTAGATGTGCGCACACTGCAAACCAACCTTTTAACCACCTGGAAGAACCTGACCATTTTCGAGGAAAGTCAGCAGCTACCCAAAATTTACATTTTCAAATATCTTCTGGCGCTCTCTATGGTGGATACGGAACCATCTCTGCAACGCCCCAGAGTCCCAGGGACACTCGTTTTCTCCCTGGATTGCAGGAAAGTAGGCTTTGGATGTTGGACTAAACCTCTGGCCAGGTACAGCCTATATGAACACACTGAACCCTGTGGATCATCGGGGCCACTCTTGTCTGTCCCCCCACCTCAAGCTTCCGTGTGTCTCACAGAGCCCATGAAAAGTGGCGTAAAATTTCCACTCCCTTCATTCCAGCCAGGAACAGAGCTGAGAGCTTGAAAGCTGTCCATGTATGAGTGGGTCTGTTTCTAGATTATTTACTGTTCTATTGAACTATATGTCTTTTCTTGTGTCAATACCACACCATTTTAACTAATTCTTTATAATAAGTCTTGATAAGAGGTCAAATCCTCCAGCTTCGTTTTTTAGAGGTATTTGCTTGTTTTGCTTCGTTTTACCTTCAATGTCTGTTTGTTATTCTGCTCACTCCAGTAGTTCAGGCTAAAATAGTTGACAACTCTTTCTCTGTTCCTCCAGCTCCCGCCTTCCAGATCTTCATGGCACCAACCCTCCCATGCTCACGGAAGCCCCAATTCCTATATGAAGTTCCTAAGAACACTTTATTACAGAAAATACTTGCAGCACCTCTGTTTTCATGATAAGAAAACAAACTGATTCATCTGAAAACATCTTTGTTCTTCCTTCATTCTTGAAGGATATTTTTACTGAGTAGAGAATATTAGGTAAGTCGATGTTTCCTTCAGTGCTGTAAAGATCTTATTCCCTTATATTTTGACTTTCACAATTTGGGTTGAAAAGTTGTCTGTAATTCTTAACATTGTCATTTGCAAGTAATGAATTTTTTCCCTCTGGTAGCTTTAAAATTTTCTCTTTGTATTGTCTTTCAACCATTTTAAAATGACGTCCCTAAGCGCAGTTTTCCGTATATTAATTCAGCTTAGGGTTCCTATAGCTTCTTGAATATGTGATTGGATGTCTGTTATGGAAAATTCTTACACACTGTCTCTTTAAAAAGTGCTTCTAGTTCAATTCTCTCTTCTTTTTCTAATTATATTAGTTGCTTCCATCATGTCCCATATGTCTCTTAGGCTCTTTTCTGGATTTTCTATTCCTTTTTCCCTCTGGGCTTAATTGGGACATTTTCTATATGCTTCTCTCCCACTTCTACTCCCTTTTGCTATATTTGACCTACTGTTAATGAACTATTGAATTATTAATTTCAGTTATTTTAACTTCTGGTACTATAATTTTAATTTGATTGTTTTTATGGTTTCCACTTCTCTGTGAAATTTTCTATTTTTTCATCTGTTTCATTTACAGAATAAGCATGGCTATTTTAAAGTCTGTGTTTGATAACTCCAATATCTAGATACCTGTGAGTACACATTATCTATTTTTTTCTCTTAGTTTTCAGCTATTTTTCCTGTTATCTGTTGTACCTGATCATTTTTTATTGAATGACGGATATTGTGTATCAAAAATATGTAGCTTTGGCTGTTTGCTTCCCCTGAGAGGAGATTTGATTTTCTTCTCTCAGGCAGATAGAGTACAGAAAGATACCCTTCACCAGTCAAGGCTGGGTTCCCATCTTTTTGAGGTCTGGTTTGTTTGGCCTTGCCCCTATAATGTGACCATTAGGAGGTCTCAACTGAAAGCCCGGGCTGTTTTCCAGAGCCCCGCCCCCTTCACATGTTCCCACACTCATTTTTGTCTCCTGAGTACTGTGAGGATGCTAAAATCTCTGCTCCTTTAGCAGGTGACTTTTGCATGATTATTCAGGATCGCACCTCACACACGCACCACTTAGGAGTCAGAAAACTCCTTGGAGGGAACTTGCATGGCCATCGTTGGGTTGGATCCATCCACACTGGGTTCACTTCCTTGGGGTTCTATATTCTCCAGGGTCTGGTCCCTCAAGTCCTAATTTCTTGTTGGTTCTGAACTCCAACTTTTGTTTCCCCAGCCCGGGGGTACTGTTACCGGCTCCAGGCCACTGGGTTCTGTCCATCTCTATGCCCCAGATTGTAAAGCAGCAAAAGACCCAGAAGGAACAGGCAGCAGCAAGTATAAGTTTCACTTCAATGCGTTTCCCTTCTCTCTGGAATCTTCTCTCCATGCGTCCTTCATTGTGCTCCAGTACCTTCAACCATCTGCATTTTGATTTTATTCGGCATTTATAGTTTTCCAGAGGAAGGGTTAGTCTGATACTAGCTTATCTCTCAGCTACCTATAAAACATTCAGGATATTGAATGTTTAAGCGATGTCGGCACAGCCTGGGCCAACAAGTCCGTTACCTTCAGCACCGAATAGAGCGAGATTACTGAGGCAGCACTGAATAACATGAGTGCATGGTGATGCCTTGATCGGCTTCATGTGTGAGGGGGAAATGTTTCTCAAAGTAATTGGGATGCTTCAAATAACAGGTACCCTCAGCCTACATTTTATCACCCACCATTTACATGGAGAGAGGCAGTGATAGGAAGATGTTGATCCCGCACCCACTGTCCCATCAGCAAAGGCTAGCCCTGCCCCCTGCTGGTTACAAAGGATCGTCGATGCATCCTAGGAGCAGGTCAGGACCCCTCTTCTCCCTTTAGGCTGGGCTGAGGAGGGGTTGCCAGATAAAATACAAGATGTCCTTAGGACCAGCCTGGTGGTGTAGTGGTTAAGTTCATATGCTCTGCTTCAGCAGCCCAGGGTTTGCAGGTTCAGATCCTAGGCACGGACCTATACACTGCTCAGGAGGCCATACTGTGCAGGCATCCCACATACAAAATAGAGGAAGATTGGCCCAGATGTTAGCTCAGTGACCATCTTCCTCAAGCAGAAAAAAGATTGGCAAAGGATGTTAGCTCAGGGACAATCTTCCTCACCAAAAAAAAAAAAGAAAAAGAAAAATACAGGATGCCCAGTTAAACTTGAATTTCAACAAATAATCTTTTGGTATAAGCATATCTCATGCAGTATTTAGGACATACTTATACTAAGAAAAAAATTGGTTGTTGTTTATATAATATTCAAATTAACAAGGTGTCCTGTATTTTTACTTGCTAAATCTGGCAACCCAGCAAGGGATGTATACGGTCAACACTCATGAAGGGATTAGCAGAAAAAAAAGTTAGATCGAGCTGAAGGGCAGGCTGGCCTAGGCATCAGGGTAGAAGGAGCAGTGAGTTTGGTTAAAAGAGGATTCAAAGGAGAGAGTTATGAGGGGAAGCCAGCTCTGGACACTCACGTCTACTGTGTGAGGAAATCCAGGCAGCCTGCTGAAGGATGAGAGATGCATGGCCCAGGTGCCCCCATCACCATGGTTGACCTCCAGGCTCTTGCAAAACTATGAGTGAGGCCATCCTAGGCCAGTAGCCCAGCTGACCTGTCAGCTGACCGCAGATGCTGAGCAAGGCCAGCCAAGCTCAGCCACCCCTGGCCCAGAGCAGAGCTGCTCAGCTGACCTGCAGATTCATGAGCTAACTTCTGAAGCGGTTTGTTACACGGCAATAGGCAACTGCTACAAAGAGGAGAGGGTGTGTGGGGATGGACCTTGGGAATTCCAGACTGAGAAGACAGCATGACAAAGTGTGGTGTCTGAGTGCCCAAGGCCTCTCAGGTCCTCCGCCACTCCTCTCCCCAAGGGCTGAAGCACCAGGTTTTGAGGTATCTGCTTCTGTCCCCCCATCCCAGGGAATCTGCCAGCCCTGAAGGCCCTTGAACAGGGCCAATTGAACAAGAGATGGAACTTGATTCAAGGGTAACCCAGCCATTGGTCGACCACCCATGCGTTGTGTGGTCTGGCTCAAAAAGATGAGCTGGGCCAATCAAGGCCTTTCCTGGCAATTCAGAACTGGGGAGCTGCGAATGTGGTCAGAGGGCTATGGGACCAGAGCTGAAAGGACATGGGTCAGTTATTGAGGCCACAGGTGAAATGGAGAAGCAGAGGACGTTGTTTGGAAGTCAACAGAGCCGATGCCAGAAGGACGCAGAGCGGCCCTCGGACAGAGATGGGTGAGGAATGGCTCTGCTCATTCTCAGCGCTGGCCTAGGAGTTTGTTGATGATCACCTGGATCTAGGGAGCTGAGAAATGCTCAGCCTGGCCCAAGAAGAAGGTCTTTATTGTAAGGATGTAGGGCTATCTCAAAGAACCCGCTGCAAGCCATACAAATGTTTCTGCAGAAGTGGAAACTGGCGGGTCGTCAGTCAGGGTGACCTCTCTCTCTCTTCTCTCCCCTTTGGGCCCTGTCTCGATGCCGGACATCCTTCCCATTGTTTTATGTGCCTTGATTGACTCCCCCCACCTGCAGTAACCCCACTTTCCCACGGGGATACCTACCTGACCAAGCCTGGGGCCCTGCCTGCGAAACTGCCTAATAGACATCAGGTTTATGGATTGAGTGTAGTCGAGGAGATGCCCTGTAAAATCCTTAATAGTAGAATTGCACATTTGGAAGGACTTCTGCAAATCAATTGAACTTAACTTAGAAACTATGTTTTGAGCTCCTAATGTGCACAAGACACTGTTTTCATTCATTTGTTCATTCATTTATTCAAAAACTGCTCATTGAGCACCCGCCATACACCAAGTAGTGCTCAGAACACCAAGGTTGTGGGGAGAACAAAACAGACAGGGCCACCATTGTCATGTTTCTGAAAGCGACTGTGTGACACATGAGTCTCGAGGGGCCCTATGAAAAATGCAGTATTTCAGTAACTTTGGGGGCCACAGCATGACATACTTCCCTCTCGGAGATTTTAAATGCACAATCATGTTGAAGGCACTGAAAAGTCCTGTAGTGAAGAAATGTGCTTTGCTTTATTTAATTCAGTATTTATGAAGGTCATTTGATCACAGAAATATTGTTTTCTCATAACACTTCTTAATATTCTATGATTTCACGTTCTCTGTGACGCACTTTAAGGAACAGTGCTCTGTGGCATTATGAGCATTATGTTGTGTAGTGTCCTTTCTTCTTTCTTTGTTTTTCTTTTCTTTCTTTTTTTTTTTTTTTTGAGGAAGATTAGCCCTGAGCTAACATCTGCTGCCAATCCTCCTCTTTTTGCTGAGGAAGACTGGCCCTGAGCTCACATCTATGCCTATCTTCCTCTACTTTATATGTGGGACACCTGCCACAGCATGGCTTGACAAGCAGTGCCAAGTCCACACCCGGGATCTGAACTGGTGAACTCCGGGCCGCTGAAGCAGAACCTGTGAACTTAACCACTGCACCACCTGGCTGACCCCTGTTTTTCTTTTTTTCCCTTTTTTTAAAGAAGCACCTGAGGCCTAAAGAGGTAGTTGTCCTTCCCGAGCTCACCCAGTCCCTTAGGGGCAAACCTGGCCTGAGACCAAGTGCCCTTCCAGGATAGAGCATTGTGCGATGTTAGAAAGAAAATCAGAGCAGCAGCCATCACTGCTAAGCGTTACGTGCCGGGCACTGGGGTGAGATGTTATGGTGGCTGAGAGGCTGGTGAGAGATACCCTGTGGGTGGACGGAGAAGTAACATGAAAAAGTGAGAGAAAGTTCCCCGGGGGCAGAAGTACTCAGCTGTTTGCCTCTGCACCTGGACCCCTGGGCACATTCCTCTGGAACTTCTCCACCTGGGAGAGGGAGGCTGGCCCCTCAGGGCCAGGAGGGGCTCTGGACTCAGAACAGGTGGAATGAATTGGCAGATGGGCCATGAGTGTCTGGGGCCTTGAGGATGGGTTGGAGGCCCTGGTGCCAGAGGCCTGGGAGTGAAGGACAGGACTGCAGTCACAGAGTCACTGTCACTGAGCGATGGAGGTGAATGCCCCCCCTGGGACCTCAGCCGCCACCACTGGGCCCTCCAGGTGCTGGAGGAGACGCCATACTTGGCTCAGGTGCCCCCATCCACCACAGGCTCCCCGTCTCCGGGTTCAACCCCCCTGGAGGCGGGACTTGAATATCCAGAGCTGGGATTGCACAGGAATGCTCCCTCCGGCCTCGTGAGTGAGAGAAAACCAGACAGACCCACTTCACCTGCCAGGGTCGCCGCTGGGAGGGCAGCCCTCTGCTCCTGCGGGGCTGAGTCTAGACTCTGTAACCGGCACTGGCTTTGTAACTGCCACTGTGCTTGCTTACAAAGCCAGCTGACTACGCATCTCTCTGAAGGTCACAGCTCCTTCGTCATCTCAGCATCCCCGGAATGGGGTTCCAATCTAACTTTCTTCCAGAAGGTTTTGAGGCTATTGACAGAACAAAATAATATGAAAGAATATAACTCAAGATTAAAAAATACAAGAAGGCCATTTTTTTTAAAGTATGAGAGAAGGCAGAAATAGATGTTGTCAATCACTTATATTGTCCATACCTGTGCACTGAATTCAGTTATAAGTTCTTGGCTTTTGAAACAAAAGGAAAGATATAAGCTACGGAGCTGTTATTGACAAGAGAGTGCATGGATGTTCGTGGGCATGAAAATGGTTTGTTTGTTTCTTCCTGGAATCCAGCTCCAGTTGGTCTTAATATTAGCACAATTCTTCCTGCTCTGATTTTAAAAGGCACAGAAGTTTTGTTCAAATGATTGATGCCTGCAGTAGCTCTGAGAAGGTCAAGGCTACACCATGGAAGTTTGACTTAGACGAACTAGACGCGACGCCCTGAACAATTAGGCTCTGACTTTGAAGCTCACGTTCCAGGTAAGCGAGACAGGTTAGGAAACTAATGGAGGTTCAGCTCTTTCACTGTCTGCCAAGACACCTCTGCTCCCTGAGGGAGCTCTCCCTTCTGATAAATGTGTCCCCTGGCTAGATGAGTCAGACGCTGGATGATCTCATCAATTGTATGGGTTAGCAAATGCGGCAGATCTGCTCCACCACTGAGGGCTTTCTAGTCTGCTTACAAGAGCTGCCTTTGTTAATGTTTCATTAAGTGAGTCACACATGACACTATACACACTTCATAAAATCCAAAAAAGCAATAAGAAAAATAAAATTTAGTTACCCCCAAAACCCACCATCCAGAGGGAGTCCTATCAGCTTTTTGTTACATATTTTCTTTTATGAATACATACATTGCTAACGTAAATAGAGACATACACACATACACACACACACAAACACACACTTACCAAAATGAGATCCTACTATACGTACTGATTTCTAAATGTTTTTTGGACATAATAACATATTGTTTTAATGACTGTATAATGTTCCATATTTTATCTGTGCCATAAGTTTTAGTTTTAAAATTCTCTGTTAATGAACTTTCCAGTTGTTTCCAATTTTTAAAAACACCAAGATGCATATCCTTTGAATGTATCTGTGGAATTAAAATTGCTCACTCAAAGGACATACAGATTATAGGATATTGAAGCTTTTTTTCCCAGATTGTCTTCCCCAAAATTTGTATCAAATCAACTGGGTAGCCAGAGTTGATTTGAACTGTGATCTTTTGTCAAGTAAATGGATCTATTTCTTGATTCTCTCTCAGCTAGAGTGAATGCTCTGTGTTTTTGTGGGTGGTACCTTATATATTAATGCTGTAGTTTTTATATATGGAACAAGTCCCTCATATTCTTATTTTTAAAAGATTTTCCAGGTTTTTTTTAAATAAAATAATTATTTTAGGTGAATTTTAGAATCCTTTTGTCAGAGTCCAAAAAATGTTCTGTTGGGATGTTGGTAGGAATTACACTGAATATAAACCAACTCAGAGGAAACATACATCTTATAAAATGTGGAGTCTTCCCATCTAAGAACGAAACAAATCTCTTCTCTTACTCTCATCCTGATGTGTCCTTAACCAAGTTTTTTTCTTTTTCTCCTAAAGCTCCTGCACCTTTCTTGCTAATTTCATTCATGGGAGTATGATATGTTTTGTTGCTCTTATGCATGAGATCTTTTCTTCCACTTTCTGGCTGTCTTTTGTACTATATACAGGAAAACTAATGACTCACGTCTTTACTGACACCTTAACGAACATTTTGAACACGTTACCTGTGTCTAATAACTTTTCAAGTTTTTTCCCTTGACTTTTCCAGCACCATACACAGGTCCTCCCTATGTAATGATTATTTTGTTTCCTTGCAATGATTTAATCCACTCAGGACCAGAGATGGAAGGGAGAATCTTGAAATCTGGATGTGCAGGCAGGATGGGGCACAGTTTAGCAGTTATTCTCAGCAAAAGATAACCTTGGTTGGGGGGAGGGGAGTTCTAAAACTGGATTTTTACTCTCCTGGCCCAAAGCCTCCAGTTCTCCAGCTGTAGAGGACGTGCTTCTCTGCATCTGTACACAGGTGGGACTCTGTGCACAAAACAGCTCCTGGTTAGAAGTCCCCTTTTACTCTCCATCACATGAAGTCTGGCAGCCTCTGCGCCCCCTTGACTCAGCCTGGGAGAAGCGCCTTCTCCTCCAGATGGGGAAGGCTCATCTGTGCCCCACTGTGCTGCCCAGCCTCTCCTAGGGAGTGTTTCAGGGCAGCTAACTATGTTCCCACCCGTGTGCTCCATCATGTGCTTTCATTTAGTGGGCTCTGGGGGTGTCAGACAGAGCGGGCAGAGAGAAAAGACCAGGAGGCTTTCGATGACTCCCTCTGAGATCTTGCTCTGCCCAAGACCAGTGGTGAGATTTCAGCCCACAATAAGTGTCTTGGGGACAACAAGGCCCAGAGGGGTGGATGTGGAGAGCTGGCACCACTGATGCTTTAAATATTGTCTCTGCATCGGCTG
This sequence comes from Equus asinus, assembly GCF_041296235.1. NCBI lineage: Eukaryota > Metazoa > Chordata > Mammalia > Perissodactyla > Equidae > Equus > Equus asinus. Next base: position 99,938,380 of record NC_091796.1, on the reverse strand, counting down.
TTTCCTGTTGGTTCTCAATGGTATAGCAAAGCCTTCTTATTCATTTTGCTTTTCATTTTATGTTCCTTCTACTCTCGACCAGAGGTGCTCAGGAGAATCCTTTGCAAAGAGAATTATTATTTCCATTATCCTGGAATGGAAAAAGAGAAAACCCCTGTGGATCGTGCAAATTGTGTAAACAACAAAAACTCTAATGGCCTTTTCCTCCAGTTCTAAGAATTTGGCAAATAGTTAAAAATAATTCTGAAAACCATTAACGTTTCTAAGAAGTACATTGCTTCACCTTTTCCGTTTCCGGTTACGAATGGCAATCCCAAACAATGGTGTGGGGTGTTTTCAACTCCAGCGCTTTATTGTTCCTCCGTTTGAGTCCCGTAGAAGGCTTTATGGTGGATCTTTCGTGCGCCTGGCTCCTCCTTCCACCTCTTTGAAGCTGATGTCACACATTTTTTCATAAGCCTCAAAGGCAGGTTTGTACCTGCCCTTCTTAACTTCCTTCAAAACTTTGTATTCTAACCAAAACTTCTATCAAAAGTACACCAATTAGCTCCAAAGAACAAGAGGCAACGTCAAGTGATAGCACAAGAAAAAAATCTATATATATAGTCTTAAATCTCAGCTCTAGTCTTTACTATGTGACTTTGGAAAACTTTCGGAGCCTCAGTTTCCTCGTGTGTAAAATGAGGATAATAATGTCTCCATCTTATTACAAACCTAAGAACGAACTCCTTTGAGTGCTAAGTGTGTATCAGTGCTTTGCCGTGCCCTTCGCATGCATTCTCTCATTTAATCCCCACGATAATTTCCAAACTAAGTTGCAATTATCATCTCCCTTTTACAGGTAAAAGAGCAGAAGTTCAGAGCGCTTCAAAAATTTCCTGTTGCAGTTCAGAGTCCTGGAAAACACACTCTGAGATTCTGAGATAAGCGTGCAGGAGTTTTATTGGGGAATGCTCTCAGAACAGTCCCCGTGAAGGAGCAGGAAAAGCAAGTTTGGACTGGAGAACTTTGATGCAGTTGCAAAAGCAACCTCAGATCCACAGGGGGCGCTCTGAAACAGAGATGTGCCAGATGAAGGCAAGGGTGACCAGGCGTTTGTATCCTCATGGGAACCAGTCGTTGGTGTGGATTTCTCCCTAGAGAGGTTTTCATTTTGGGCGTGGGAGCTTCCTTCAGTAGAAAACAATTTTCAGAGAGAAACAAAGCCGTGAGCTGTCAGCAGTGGGCCCTGTTGGCAGCTGAATGGATGAGGACCTCAGTCCTGCAGGGGGATCTGAGTGATGCATCACAGCAGCCTCTACCCAAACATCACGGAGATGGGAAGTGGTGGAGCCCGAACAGTCCTACAGATCCGCCTGGTTCCAAGGCTCATGCTTCCATTCACTATCCTACACATCATGGCATTAAGTGAAACAGCATATATACACTTCATGAGACATGTAAGTGCTAATTACATGTTGATTTCTGTGTCAATCTGCGTCCATTCAGGAGACAGAAACCACATTGTGATTTAAACAGGGGAAGTTTAATACAAAGAGTTATTAAGCTATGATAAAAGAGTAACTGTAAGACGTAAATGAGCTCTAGAGGATACGATAGGGCTGACGGAGAATGAGCAAGGAAGGTCAAACGTGGAAGGAAGGGTCCCCGCCTCAGGGGCTTCAGATCTCACTGGAGAAGCCGCTGTTGCAGCCCACTGATGTCACAGAACTCTACTGGTTTGCCCAGGCCCGAGCTGGTCTGCAGTCACTGGGCAAGCAGGAAGCAGCCCTCAGAGGCACAGCCAGGCCACAGTTAGCGGGTGGTTGTGCAGGCAAGTGGAGGGAGTGCACGCTACGGTGCAGACAGGACACGTGGTGTTCATGTTGGGAGGGCCACAGCGTCACAAGAGTGGTGGGAGACAAAGCTCTAGCGAGGAAGGCAAGCAGAGGGGTCGGGGCACCAGTGTGGACAGGAGGCCTGAAGCTCATGGAGTTGGTGTGGAGGGAGCTATGGTACGGGACCACCACACTGGGCCAGGGCTGTGAGGTTGCCAAGAGACTGCACGTTCCTCGTGTTCTGGAACAGGAGCATCACGGGATGTCCCCACATCCACACCACTGCCCTCCCCTAACCTCCCACCAATGCTACAACCTGCTGGGGCAGCAGCTGGAAGCAGCAGTCGCGCCCCCTTCCTCCTGCCATGCCTCTCCAGCGCTCCCTACTGAGAAAGCTTAACATGCCCACTGCTAACAAGAAAGGCTTAATCACGTCTGTTACCCCAGAGCGTGTGTTAAAGAGGGAATTCGGAGGTGAGAGGCAATATATTGATAACCGGTGCAAGGAAACAGGCAAACGTTATCCTGGAGTAGTCCTCCAACAAATCAGAAATGAGCGCTAGGGGCTAAATTATGTCCCCCCAAATTCATATGTTGAAGGCCTAACCCCCAGTGTTCGGAATGGAGCTGTGTTTGGAGGCAGGGCCTTTACAGAGGTAATTAAGTTAAAATAAGGCCCTTAGAGTGGGCCCTAGTCCAACATGGCTGGTGTCCTTATAAGAAGAGGAAATCTGGACACGTAAATAGACACCAGCAATACACGCACAGAGAGAAGACCATGTAAGGACACAGCAAGAAGGAGCCATCTGCAAGCTAAGGGAAGAGTCCTCAGAGGAAACCAGCCTTGCCCACACCTTGATCTTGGACTTCCAGCCTCCAGAACTGTGGAGAATAAATTTCCGCTGTCTACGCCACCCATTCTGTGGTATTTTGTTATGGCATTCCTACAAGGTAATATACAAGGAGAGACAATTTTAAGAAAACAAAACCAAAAAACTAAATATAAAGTAAAAACCCACCAACCAACCAAGACTGTGTCCCTTTCCAATGATTCATGGCTGTCCCTCTATCTACTGATAACCCACCAGCAGTAGCTGTTTGCCTTCAGAACATAATTTCAGATGACCTTTGACAAGATCTAAAAACCTGTCTGGCTTGTCTTACCTGAGCCCAGATCACAGGCATGAAGGGAAAGCAAGTTTTCTGTGTGCTGGAGAGTCAGCGAAGGCCAGTTGGACCAAGACCGTTTCTGGAACATTGGTAGGAATGGTCGGTAGAATCACCTGTGGGCTGCTTGAAGCTACATCCTAACAGATAATAAGGCCACTGCTCTTTTTCCTCCCAGCATCTCCCCCTGCTTATGTCCACCATAGAATTGACTGGTCTTGTGTCAGAAGCAGGAGAAAAGGAGAGAGGTGCACGCCAACTTAAAACTCTCAGATAAAATTCAGTACTTACAACTTATAAAGAGCTTGTTGCTGCATATAAATTAAGGTATTTTTCTTTTATTTGAATATTATGTCTTATTCCTACACATGAGGCCTTATACTAAGTTAATGTCAGGAAAATGTGAAACCCAATGTACTAGAATGCTATGTTGGCTCACAGAATTCTGAAAATGAGGTTCCGAACTAATGTCCCCGGGATTTGTAGCCCAAAATAGCTTTGGTCCTGCTTATCAAAGGCTGAATTGGGTTTTTCTGAAGGCTGTTCAGCTCCCACACAGCCCTTTATGCTTGCCCTGACCCTCGGCCCGTTGGATGACATGCCCTGGTCTCTGAGCTGGTCCTGGATGCTCTTCCTGGCTCCAACAGCACCCTTCCTAGGACCTTGCCCAGAATCCCCACATGCTGACATGATGTGGTTTTGCAGGCATGCTCTATCCAAGTCAGGATAGTTCCCAGGTCAGTGTCATGCAGACACCTTAGAGGCACCAGCCACATGGCCCGCTCTTCATGGCTTTGATCCCCAAGTCAGCACCTTGACCTGCAAAGCATCTTTCATCTACTCCATTTTGCTTTCAACAAGAGGAGTCAGTCGTGCCCTGGACTTCTCCCTCAAACCATCTCCGGCTCGCCGCTCCACTCAACGAGGGAACAAAGCAGTTAAAGCGCCTGGCACACAGTGAGCGTTACATAAGCGTTAATCAAATAGAAGTGAACCCCTGCAGAGCTTGAGTGAGGACATTTCCCGGAGGGTGCTGCATCGCCAAAGAAGTGAGCCAGAACCTACCTTGGCAGAGGACGCCACAAAAGCCCCTGTGTCTCCTTATCCGTGGTTTATGCTCTTTTCACTCCTGGCTTCCACCCTTGGTTGGAGGCTGTTTGCAACATGAAGACAAATATCGAATAGGATGCAACTGAAATTGAATGGAAATTGAGTAGGAAAATTCAGTGCTATTAGGCACCAAAGAAGAACACAGGCAGATGGTGCCAAGGGCACCGGAAGCAGGCTGGATTTGAAGGACTGGGAGAGTCCCCATGATCCCTTCCGTGGACAGTCAAAGGGCTTGTGCTTGAGAGTTTGTTCCTATGAGTCTTTTAGAAATAAAGGCTTTCCAATGTTTCAAGTCCTGCCACTTTCATTTTCACAGGGAGAATACCAACCAGAGCGGTGTTAGGTAGACCCTATTCCAGGAGGACGTGGCAAAGGGTCAATACAAGCAGTGTCCTTGGCGTGATTTATTCCAGATTCAGTCAGCTCCATGACCACTAGGCTGCCAACTGTTGACTCCCTCTAGCTACAGGGTTTCTCCCGCAGTGAGGCGGTTAGAGCCCCCTCATGGGTCTCAACATCACCATGTCAGCTCAGGTCTTTCCAGGGACGTACACATTTCTTCAGTTCCTGGTGAGGACGTGATCGGAGCCACACCTGAAGATGGGGTTTTTGCAGGGAGGAAGGAGAGCTGGAGTGCGGCTCCTGGGACAGAGGAGGAAGTCACTGCTCCAGGAGATCAAGACAAAGAAAGGCGGAGTGGTATCCTGGCAGGGACGGGGGAAGGTGGACAAGAAGAGGAAGCCAGCAAATGAAAAGATCACATTTTGAACAATGGTAATGTGCTCGACGTTATGCTAGCCCTTTGCGTATATTTTCTCTTTCTTTCCTGGCATTGTAATTTTTTAATCATAAAAGTATTGCACAAACGGTATACAAAATAAGAGGCAAGAATATTCTCTATAATCCCACGTTTGAGGAGCAACCCGTGTTAACAGTTTGATTAGAAACAAATAAACAAGGCAAAAGTAAACGAAACTAAGCTTCTTCCGTTTCTGCTAATAACGGAACAGGTCATTTGCGCCAACCCTCTCACTAAAGATAATAACCACATCTAGGTTAACCGTTTTTCAAAAATCTTCCTTAAAGCATCAAAAAAGCTAACAAGATAGTGAGGCTCATTGAGCCAAGTCTCGGAAAGGATGGAAATCCATAAAGGGAAGTTGGGCGCCACCATTAATGACTGGAGGTTTGCTGATCCAGAAGGGACCGCTGACTTAGAAGAGGTGCTGAAAGGCCGGGCAGCGTTTGGCCCCCCTCAGCAAGCTGGAGGGACACAAGCTGAAGTCCAGACTGTGCCAAGGGCAGGCCTGGTACACCAAGGGACCACAAAGGACAGCCCTGGGGTTTAGGGTGAACCAGATGTAATTTCAAGACCTAAGTTGCAATAAGCTGATCCCAGATCACTGGGCCTTCCAGACACTGGTAGAAACAAACAAGAAAATCCTATCTGGAGGAAGATACCATTGTCCGAGACCCGAGATTCTTCCTTCAAATAATTGTTCAAATACAATGTCCAGCACACAGAGGTCACTAACCTGGAATTGAAGAGGCAAGAAACATGAACAAAAATAAACATAAATAACAGACAAGAAAAAAGTGTCTGGAATTACCACACAAAAGCTACGACCCAACTACGTTTCTGAAGGTAAAAATGATCCTTTTAAACTTCAGCAAGGAATTAGAAAATGTGAAAAGTAGCATTACAGAATTGGAAAAAAAACAGATTCTAGAACTGAGACTAAATTAAGACGTCCATGGATGAGTTTAACAGCAGGAGTGTTTGTCACGGAATAGGTCAACAAATGTTATTTACTGGGAGCCAATACTTTTTAAACACATAATATGTTCCAGCCACAGCTGTAAACACTGTGAATAAATCAGTAGACAAAATATAGCGCTTTCCATCATAGAGCTTACAGCACAGTAGGAGAAAGGGATAAATAGGAAATGTGACAAAGGATATTTGTGTCCCTATTACTATTACTGCGGGATCCCAAAGCTCTGGGATCTTTGGCATTGAGGGCCTTTGCCATGGACTGAATGTTTTTGTCCACCCCCCCCCCAAAATTCACATATTGAAACCCTGACCCTTGATGCGATGATGTTAGGAGATGAGGCCTTTGGGAGGGGATTAGGTCATGAGGGTGGAGACCTCAGGAATGGGATGGGTGTCCTTATAATAGGGACCCCAGAGAGCTCTCTTACCCTCGTATCATCATGTGAGGACACAGCGAGAAGTTGGCAGTTGGCAACCTAGAAAAGAAACTCACCAGAACCCAACCACACTGGCAACCCAAGCTCCGTCTTCCAGCCTCCAGAACTATGAGAAATAAGTGTCTGTTGTTTGTAAGCCGTCCAGTCTGTGGTACTGTATTATGGCAGCCCAAACAGACTGAGACAGCCTTAACGTAAAACTGGTTTGGGTTAAGGCACATTGTCTAAAAAACTGATTGGGCTGCTACAAATACAGTTTTGGAAGAACGCAGTGGACGATGTATATAGTGACTATCACATCAGCCTGGGGCCATGGGACTGTGGAAAGTATTCCAGGACACAATGTGACTGGAAGAAGGCTTATGACAATCATGGACAAAAGAGAAACTTTGGATGACAAAAGATATAAAAATATTCAGGAATTGGAAACTTGGGCTAAAACACACATCTCTTCATTTGAAACGAGAAATTGGGTACCAAAGATCATTGAGCAGATCACATAGAGGATGCGCAGAGAGCACTGTCACCTGTCGGAGAGAAACCCACTGTTATGGTGACAGGAGGAAGCCTTTTTTCCCCTGGGTATTTGGATCTTGTATGGTATTTCACAAGCAAATTTTCTGTGGAAGAACCAGTTTTGGAATAGGAGAGACATGATTTGTGACATGGCCAAGCGAGCACAAATTCATCTCACTCACCCTCGGTCCTTCCACAAAACTGTGCTTGTAAAAGGACCCCCGGCTCTTCTTCAGGCAGATGCATGACAGGATCATTTACAGAGAGCTTAATTAGTAGATTTTGATGCTTTTCACTTGAGGTTACAGGAGATAATACATTAATCCCATTTTTACGATGTGTTCAATCTTGGGGGGAAAATACTAATATAATTTTATTTTTTAAAAAGTCAGTGAACTGGAAAATAGGTCATAAGAAACTATCCAGAGTACAGCTTGGAGAGATAAAAGGGCGAAAGACACAAAGAGGGGTTAATGGACATAAATAGTATCACGAAAAAGTCAAAGACACACAGAGCTGAAGTCCTAAAAAGACGGAAAAGAGAGTATGGGCAGCAGGAAGTTTTAATAACGGCTAAGAATTTTCCAGAACTGATGAGAGGCATCACTTTCAAAATTCAAGATGCCCAATAAATCCCAAGGGGAATTAAATTTTAAAAAAAGAAAATAAATTCAAACCGAGGCACAGCATTGTTATTAACTGCAGAAAATCAGGGACAAAAATAATTTCTCAAGCAGCCCAGGGAGTAGGGATAGATTATTTTCCAAGGAGCAGGACACGGGCCTATGATGTTTCCAGGACAACAACGCAAAACCAGGAGGCAGTGGAAGTGGATAAAGTATGAAATGAAAATAGCTGCTAATGAAGGAGCTGGCCTGGTGGCCTAGTGGTTAACTTCACGCACTCCACTTAAGTGGCCCAGAGTTCACGGGTTTGGATCCCGGGAGCAGATCTATACACCGCTCATCAAGCCACACTGTGCTGGCATCCCACATACAAAACAGAGGAAGATTGGCACAGATGTTAGCTCAGTGACGATCTTCCTCAAGCAAAAAGAGGAGGATTGGCAACAGATGTTAGCTCAGGGCCAATCTTCCTCACTAAAAAAAAAAAAAAAAAGAAAGAAAGAAAGAAAAAGAAAACAACTGCTAATGAAGGAAGTAGAATTCTACAACCAGCAAAAATATCCTTCTAGGATGAAGGTGAAATCAAATGTTTTCAGAGGAGGAAAAGCTGAGACGATTTGCCAATAGCAGACCCAATAAGGGGATGACTAAAGGAAGAAGGAAGATCAAAGATGCAGGAAGCAGTGAAGACTATAGGATGGTAAGCATGTGGGCATATATAAATAAGCATTGGCTGTATACAGAAATAATTATATAATTCCATAAAATTCATATGGAATCTAAAATACACAACCACCACCCCAGCTTACATGTTAGGAGAGAGAGACGTGAAATTCGAGTGTTCTAAGCTCTTTGTATTGTCCAGGAAGGTCAAGGTGCCAATGAGTACTGTACCTTGATAAATCAAAGAGTGCATGCTGAATTTTTAGAGTAAGTACTAACAGGGCAGTAGAAGTGTTTCTCTTCCAATCTAACTGGGAAAAATGAAATAATAAAAATATCAATCTTGAAGAGGACAATAAAGGAGGGGGAAAGGACCACTAAACAGAAAAACTAGAAAGCACATAGAAAAATGGTAAATTTAAAATGTAGTGTAGCAGTTATTACATTAAACGAAAATAGCATAAATAGGGCTGCGTGCTGGCACATCTGAGATCTGAGACCTAAGCCCAAGCATTGATGGAGAGAGAAATGAGAATCTTTCTACCAAATCTTTCAAAGTTGGTTTCACAGTTACAGCTTGCCCAGGCTCAGGTGTGCAAGGAGAGAGAAACCAAGGACACCTGAGACAGGAGCTGGGACCTGGCCAGGGCTTGGTCACAGGTGACGATCAGAACACTTGTTCCAAGAATCCCTGGCCCCAGCAGCCACTGGGTGGCACAAGACCCAGGGTCGTGAAGAGAGAACGAGTGTTGGGGCCAGCCCAAGTGACAGCTGGAAACAAAACGTTGGATTGGTAACAGAGGCATGACCAGAGAAAGAGAGGGAAAGCTAGGAACCAGGGTGCACAGAACCAGCCAGAAAAATAAGCAGCCTGTAAAAGGAAATTGGCAGAGTTGGGAATTAGACTCAAAAAACAGTAGCATTTCAAATGAGAGAGGAGACGCTGTGAATGTCATTTAATGGGCATCAAATCAGGGCCATCACAAAACGGGGCTGGTGGCTGACTTCATGGGCACCCGGAGCCTCGCCTGGAAGGCTTAGCACTGGCTGATGGTGGTAGTCGTCATGATTATAATGATGAGGAGGAAGAGAACAGAATGTGATATCCAAATAGCACCATGCCCTCCACACTGGACGTTCATTGTGACAAACCCCAAGGTGAGTAACAATAACATTCAATATGTGAAAAATGCTTTATTGTCCTTGAAATGCCGCAGCTGCTCTATCATTATCTGGCTTGATCACACAGAGTCTTATTCTCCCCTCAATTACAGAAGAGGAAAGAGAGGCTCAGAGTGGAAAAGCGACAAGTTCAAGGCCACTCAGGAGACCCATACTCTGACTTCATGTCTTTTCATCTCATTCTTTTTTTCACAGGAGGGACTACATACTCAGAAGACTCAATATTGTTAAGACGTCAATTGCCCCAAATTCATCTACAGATTCAATGCAATTACAATTAAAATCCCACCATGCCTTAATGAATAAATTGTAAAGCTTATTTTAAAATCCATGTGGATGTGTGGTGATGGACTTATAAGTAGTCTTTGGGTGGTGAACATGAGGTAATCTACGCAGAATTCAAAATATATTATGATGTGCATATGAAAGTTATATAATGTTATAATCCAATGTTACTGCTATAAAAACAAAAATTAAAATTTAAAAAAAGATAAAAAATTAAAAAATAAAATAAAATCCATCTGGAAATGCATAGGAACTTGAATATACAAAACAATGTTGGGAAAAAAACAAAGTTGGAGGACTTATTCTGCATGATTTCAAGACTTCTCATAAAGTTACACTATAAAGCCATGGCACATAGTTGTACTCACAGTGCAGGCTGAGCACAAATATAAACAAATAGACCAAAGGAACAGAGTAAAAAGCACTGAAATAGACCCACAAATATGTGCTCAATTGATTTTAGACAAATTTGCAATGGCAATTCAATGGATAAAAGGATATTATTTTCAACTAATAGTGCTGAAACAATCTGATAGTTAAAAAAACCCTTTGATCCATATCTTACACTTTATACAAAAATTAACTCAAAATGTATTATAGAAGCAAATCTAAAACTTTAAAACACCACCTTCTAAGAGAAAACAGTAGAAAATCTTTGTAACCTTGGATTAGGCAAACATTTCGTAGGTATCACACCAAAAGCACAATCCATAAAAGAATAAATGAATTCAATTGAAGTTCATCAAAATTAAGAATTTTCTCTCTTTGAAAGATACTGTTAACAGAATGAAAAGACAAGATACTGTCTGGGAAAACTATTTGCAAATCACATACCTGATAAAGGACTTGTCTGCTGAATACGTAAGAACTCTCAACGGTGAATAATGAGAAATCAAAAAAATCCCTACTAAAAAAATGGGCAAAAAAATGTGAACAGACATTCGCCAAAAATGATACACAGATGCTAAGTGAAAGAAACCAGACAAAAAGAGCACAGTATGTACAATTTCATTTATAAAAATCCCAGAAGATGCAAAGTAATCTGGAGCAACAGCAGATGAGTGGCTGCCTGGAAGACGGGGTTGAGAGTGGGATTACACCAGGACCCTTGGGGGAGGAGATTTTGTTTATATTCATTGTACTGATTGTGGTTATGATTTCACGGGTGTATACACATGTCAAAACTTATCAGATTGCACACTTTAAAAATGTGCAGCTATTATATGTCAATTGTACCTCAATAAAGCTGTTTAAAAAAAAAATACAACCAGCACTCCAGAAGCCCCCATCCCACCCTATTGGGTTCCATCCAAATCACTGATGCTCCCACAGAGGTAACAAGCATCCTGACTCTAACAGCATGAAGTGGTTAGGCCAGCTGTGAACTTTACGTAAAGGACTATCATAATATGTAATCTTTTGTGCCAAGCTTCTTTCATGCAATATTATATGTGCATTCATCTATGTTGTCATATGTCTGACCAAGTTAAATGCTTACTTACTAAAACAAAACCACTAACACTTCTCAGAGAAATATAACAAAATCCAAAGTCTTCACAATGTACAGGGTGTAATCCAAAATTACTCAAAACACAGAGAGTCAGCAACTTTAAAGCAGCTGGCGTAACAATGCTCCGTGAGGAAAATGGCAGTTTGCCCACAATGAATAAAAAGAAATTTCAGGAAAGAGAGAGAGAGAGGACAAGAAATAACCAAGTGAAAATTTTAGTACTGAAAAAGGTACTATCTCAAATAAAAAGAAAAATTCACCAAATGACCTTAACAGAAGAGTGGAAATGACAGAATAATAAGCCAGTGAACTTGAAGATATATCAAAACAAATTATCCAATCTGATGAAGAGAAAGAAAAGAGATTGAAAAAAATGATCAGAGTCTCAGGAAAATGTGTCATCAAAGGGTTTAAGATATTGACAACTAGAGTACCAGAACGATGAGAGAGAAAAAGAGAATAGGACAGAAAATAAATAATGGCCTAAACTTCCAAAATTGTGAAAGACATGAATTTACAGATTCAAGAAACTCAATGAACTTCAAATGGATGAGTAGGAATAAAAAAAAAATCATTGCTAGGCACATGACAGTCCAACTACTGAAAACTAAAATTAGAGAGAAAACCTTGAAATGGCCAGAAACGAAATGATACGTCACAATTTGTGAGTTTCCACAGACATCGCATCAGAACCACGAAGGCCAGAAGACAGTGGAATGGCATCTTTAAAGTGCTAAAGAAAATCCTTGTCAATCCAGAATTATAGACTCAGAGAAAACATTCTTCTAGAGTAAAGGCAAAATGACAAAATTTTCAGATAAAGAAAAACTAAACGAATTCATTGCCACCAGAATCTACAGAAAATTCTTCAGGTTAATACCAGAGGGAAGTTGGATCTTCAGGAACAAATGAAGAACTTCCAAACTTGTAAACAAATGGGTAACATAAAAATCTATTTTTTTCCTCTGAATTTTCTCATGCTTATTTGAAGCTAAAATTATAACATCTTCTTTTAGGTGTTTAAATATAGGTAGAATATAATACATATGACAACTATAACACAATATGTTGGCGTGTGTGGGAGGATGGAGGGGAAGGGACCTATGAAAGTGCTCAGTTTCTGCATTTTAATGTGAATTAGCATGTTTATTCTAAGCAGACTGTAAAAGTCCAAGCCATTTTGGCAATCCTTAATCCAAATTCCTGTATTCTCCATCCAGTAAAACCATCACTCCTTGGGCTCTATTTTCCTGCATGACAATTTGGAAACTAGAGTCAGGGAGAAAACTAGAGTGAGTGTGGGCGCCCATCATGTGTGTCCCCTGTTTTAGGGTTATAAGGATTGTAGTCCTCCAGTAATTGGTTGCTTTCCAGTGCTCATAAACAATTGTTTGCCATGTATTGTTTTGCTATTACAATTTTTGTTATGAGGGAGAGCAAGTATAATACCAACTCTTCCATCATGGTCAGAACCAAAGTCCTATCAGCAAGGCTGCTGATGCTGAGAATTTGGGCTTTATTCTTTTGATGAAGTTAAATGATTGAAGATTTAAAGTGGTGGTGGTAAATAGGCAGTATTCATTCGGGAAAGATTGCTCTGGCCGCAGGGTGGGGGATGCACTGAAGTGGAGGGCTAAGTAGGAGGCAGGAAGACTACACCAACCACGATAGCTACCGCGTGCCGAGAGTTGACCATTTGCCGGCATCTGCTGGGTGTTCTTCCCGCACGATGTCCTAGTTAATCCCCACAACAACCCTAAGCAGTAAGTATGATTATCATCTCATTTTACCAGTGAGAAATCTGAGGAACAAGGAGGTTGCATGGCTCAGCAAGCTCACCGGTTTTGTGAGTATTTGGAGCTGAGTCTTGAACTCAGGTCTGCCCAAGAAGAGTTTCTGCATCTGTCTCTACCAGAAAGCCTTTGTAGCCATCCAAGTGAGACCTGATGAGAGACTGAAACGACAAGGATGCAAAGGAGGAGAGGGGCGGGAGAGATCACTGAGGATGTACCGCAAGGACTGGACAACCCGACAGCAGGGGAGCCGGGAGTCCAGGACGCCTCTGTGCTTTCGGACTTGTGCAAAAGAGTGGATGACACAGCCCTTCACTGAGATTTCAAACACAGGAAGAGGACGAGGTTTGGAAGAAAAGATGGAGTTTTTTCTGGACATTTTGGGCCTGGCGGGGGATGGGGAAATACCTACAGCAGGCCTAGAATCTCTTTGTTCTATCCAACTTGCAAGCTCACCCAAATCACACATTAAATGGAATTGATATATAGCTAAGAATTGAGGAGGGGTTGACTGGTTCACTCAATGTTATTTTTATAGCATTTAATCAAACTATTTGTAACCATTCCAATCATTGTATCTATACATTCTCCAAATTTTATATCTATAAAAACTACTCAGAGAGGGAAATAGGACCACAGGGTTTAACAGGCTCAGCAATTCTTCCCCATACACACACAGCGGGGGGATAAACGGAAATTGTATTACAATAACACAATCTTGACATCAGTTTTTCATGAGAGAATTTTGCCCTTGTTTATTACATTATCGTGTTTTACATTCGATTTTAGGCTTCTAATTGGCCTACGTAGAATTTGTTTTATTAAAAAGAATGCCTCTGGTGAGCCCAGAAAAATCTAAATTACATCCTGTTAAACTCTCAGAACGCTTTATATTTTCTTTCATAGCACTCATTGCAGCAATTTGTAATTATGCATTTATTTTGTGATTGTTTCTTTCTCATCTGTCTACCCCATAAGCTTTTGGCTCCATTTGGGTAGGACAGACATCTGTACTGTGGGTTTCTGCAGCTCTAGCATCTAGGATAAAGCAGACACTCAACAGTTGTTGGAAAATGAAATCAGTGAATTTAGGTGTAGCAATTCATAAAGTTATCACCCCTGTGGTTGGCAGACGTGAGGTCCTTGTGTTGTGCAAGGGGTCTCCCATTAGGCTCCACATCACGGCTTTTACTATTCACACCACAGCTCCAGGGAGGTGTTTCCATAATGATGAGGTGAAATGCGTGGGTGAGTACAAACGAAAACAGAGAGACAGGAACGCTGATGGAACAAGGCCCAGTGGAGACTGCAGGCAAAGTTCTAGAGGGTCAAGTGGTCTTAGCCGGAGAGAAGAGGGGAGGATGGATACAGTGAAGTTAAAAGAGCAAGGACAGGAAATGAGTCTGACCCTCTCCAATCAACTCAGGTGTCTCAGGAGAGGAGGATGTAGCCTTGACCGCTAAGACGAAGCAGGCAGGATGCGAGCAGACCCAGAAGAGCAGTGAACATGTTAACAAGCTGCTTCAGGGCCCAGGAGAGCAGGGTCAGCTGGAAGGATTGGTGGGCAGCTCAGAGGCTGGAGACAGGACATTTGCACTGGCACCGAGTAGACAGCAGCTGTACCAAGATTTTAATGAAGGACAGGGTTTCACAGTCAAGAATATCTTTGGGAAAGACTCTTGAAATTCAGCAATCAGGAAGACTGCCCTACTCCTCTCTTAACCTATTAATTCCCTGTGGAAGTAACCAAGGATTCTCTGGAAAGAGAGAGTAAACAAGAGAGAGAGAGATGCACCCTGAGAGAAAATCAATGTGCTCGGCTTCTGGCCACAGTGTGTGTCAGCCTTGAGATAACCAGAACTTCAGCTTACTCGGTAGTAAATGATTAAATACATTGTTTCCCTGTCAAAACGAACACTGATTTATTATGGAGCAAAAGGTAAAATTTCCCAAATTTTCAAAGGAATCTGTGATTCTGGAGCCGCACCCTGCCCGGGACCCCAGGAAAATATATCCACTTTCCTTTGCAGCTTGGGGACAAAGTCTGAAGACCACTGATCCAGGTGACTTTGAGTCATATCCATCAAGCAAACATGGAAGAATGGATTCTCCCAGCACACCCGAATCATGCTTGGTAGAGCGTCCATGGTTAATCTGCTGGATGAGGAAAGAGTCAGATGAACGTTTCTGTTTCTTCCATTTTGAACTGGAACATTCCATGGCAACCCCATGTCACTAATGCTCAGCGGGCCCTCACTGGTGTCTTCTTGTCAAAGACCTCACCAGCTCAAGGCATCTCCTCTGGACCCTTTGCTGACCCACTCTTACAGCATTCTCTTGGACTTGTTTATCTTCCACATATGAGTGAAATCATATGGTGTTTGTCTTTCTCCGTCTGACTTATTTCGCTCAGCACAATACCCTCCAGGTCCATCCACGTTAACGGCATAATTTTGTATTTTTTATGGCTGAGTAGTATTCCACTGTGTGTGTGTGTGTATGTGTGTGTACCACATCTTTTTAATCCATTCATTTGTTGATGGGCACTTGGGTTGCTTCCAAGGCGTGGCTATTGTGAATAATGCTGTGAGGAATATAGCGGTGTGCATATCTTTTTGAATCAGTGTTTTCATGTTTTTGGATAAAGACCCAGAAGTGGAAAAAAATGAAGAAATTCGAAGAAAAATATCTGACTCAAATAGATCCATTTGAAGTCCCCTTCTTCCTGGCATAGTTCTGAGCCCAGGAGGTCTGAAATTATGCCCAGTGCCCAGAAGGCCGGGGATGAAGCTTAACAAAGGAACTTGGCTGGTATGAATCTCCTTGAGCTGGTGTCAACATTGCCCAGGTGACCTGTGTGGCTCCCACAATAGAGAAGCCATAGGGTCAGGTCTGAACACCTCTGTTCAGTGGGCCCAGGTCATTCTGTGCATAATGGAGGTCACGAGGGGTAAAGATATGCTTCCTGCACCTGTGCAGGCCTGGCCCTCCCTTTGTGTGGGTGACTACTACCTGTGACTCAGGCCAGGGGTGCCGTCAGATATTCTCTCAGCTCAGAGGCTTGCCAATCTGCAGCAGGAAAATGATCTGCACCCTCCTACTAGGTGCAGGGGGAGGGATGTTTAGGGCACCTCAAAACGATAACAGCAATTACTCCAGTGTCTACACTTGCACGCCCCAGACCCTGGGCCAGGAGGCGGACCCCTCCAGGATTGAGTAGCCTCACTGCTGGGGATCAGATGATGTCACTGAGGTGAGGGTGCTTTATAAACTGTGAAGGGCTGGGTTAATAAACTGTGAAGGGCTGTCTGGGACAATCGCCAAAAAACATAGGTTTGAACTCAAATGTCTGCAGGGATCTGGAGAGAAATGTAAATGAGAGAAAGAGTCAGAGGGAGGACAGTAGTCTAGAAGGGTCAGGGAGGCAGCACCCTGTGGAGGTTGAGGACACAGGACTGTTTGCATGGTAGCCCTGTTCAGCCACGTCCCAGCTGGGTGACCATAGGCATGCCACCCAAGATTTCAGTGCCTCAGTTTCCTCTTCTGTAAAATAGGGATGATGCTAAATAATTGCTTAAAGACTTGTAATGAGGATGTAAATTACTTAGATCAATGCTTGAAACACGATAGGTGGTCAGTAAATGCTAACTATATTTGTAGTTATTATTATTATCATCGTCGTTGTCATTATTATTATTATTTAGCCTGAGTCAATTATTGCCAGGTGGGACTAGGCCAATGTTGCCAGGCCTTCTAATTTTCTAAGCAAAAATAAAATATCTCTTGATTTTTAAACATTGGCCACCAATCTTTTAAAGAACTTATGGAAATTTGAATCTGGAGTTTAGTTAATAATAATATAATAACGTTGGTGTCTTAGTGTGATAAATGTACCATGGCTATGTAAGAATTTAACAATAAGGGACACTGGGTATATGGGAACTTAATCTTTGTTCCGTAAGTCTAAAATTATTCAAAAATAAAACTTCATGAAAAAACTGCAGGGAGCAACACAAACGTGCACACGCACACACGCACACACAGACACACTCTTTCATGGGCCAGGTTTTGCTTCAGGACCCCCAGAGAGAGCTTTGGTATAAGGGCCCTTGTTGGTGCTTTGGTGGAACTGAGAAATACAAGAGCGAGGTTTCTGCTTTCCCACGGCTGATAACAAAGGGGAAGCACAGGCACTCGCTGATGGAAAGGCAGCTAATAAAACAAATAAGTACCTGTTTCTGGGTAATGGCCAGCTTGTTTATTTGACTCAAGCCTGCTGCTGATAACAACCAGAAAACCTGGACTTAACCAAAATTTTTAGAATTATCGAAGAGATAATAAAACAAAATTAATTACTAGGACGAAAGCATAAGAAGCCAAAAATCCAGAAGGAAAAGCCAACACAAAAGCTGCTTTGACTTTGAGGGTGTGTGCTAATCTCGCAAAACCAGACCCTTCGTTCCAGCAGCTGTTCCTAACCCTCAAGGCCCAGACACGCCCCAGCTGGCATCTGGATTACTCGTGCATGCTCATGTACACACATTTCTCTGGGCAGAGGAGCCATATTGTCCATGAGATCTTCTTTCTTATGGGGCCTTGACCACCCCCTCATACACGAAGGAGGAGTGATACACACTTAAGAAGAGTGAACACAAAGGAGCCAGTCAACCATTTTCGGTGGGAATTGAGACTTGGGAAGAAACCTACTGCTCAAACCGTCCCCCTGGCTTGTCACTAATGCCTGACACTCCGCCACCAGGAAAGCAGGAATGGCAGAAGCCTACTATGTGTCACACGGCCAGATCTTCTCCAGACACGCCCATGATACCAGAAGGCAGGGAATTCTGGTGTCTGCAGGGGACTTGGGGAAAAAGGATGGGACTGAAAAAGGGGCCCCTCCTGGTAAAGGACAACATTCAGAAAAGGGTGCCCAGGGATGGGTGCAGGCCGTCTGCCAGCAACTTTCTTTCTCTTCTTAAAATCCAGATAGCTTGGTCCTTGCGCAGCCAGGTTCCTGCAGTGTTTACTTTCTGACCGCCAAAGACACACTCCGCTCTACCCTGAGGTTTAGTGTGGGGAGTCATCGGGCTTAAGGTTCCCCATGAACTAGTGTCAGAGCTGAACTGGGGCACTTGTTTCTGACTCCACGCCCAGCCCTCCACCTATTTGGACTGTGGCAGAAGGCAAATGGATGCTGGAGAATGCCTCTGGACTATTGTAAACGTAATCACACTGGCCCACAGCATCGATGACCTTATGCTGATTGCATGCATCCGATGAGCAGGAAATAGCAGGCACTTTAGCTGCCTTAGTAATCCACATGCAGACCAGAGACATTCAGAGTTTCTGGGAACTTGGTGGCCTGGGCCATGTCAAGATAGCCTCTCCAAGGACACCTTGGAGGCTGCACCCTGAATCACCTACCACGAAAAAGAAGGTTCAATGCTTGTTATGCATTTTAGTGAGTTTAAAGAAATCCATGTTAGAATTTGTGGTTCACAGTGTGTACTGTTATTCTCTGCTTTTCCTTTCTCTACCAAATATATCCCACCACATTCCCACTTGCCATTATATTCTAGCCACACAAATTTTCCTGTAGGTCCTGGAATAAGCTCTTTCCTGCCTCAGGGCCTTTGTGCTTGCTATTGGTGCTCTTGCCTGACATGTTTTCATCCTCAGTCTCTATCTTGTAGGTATCAGCTTGGCTTCATTTCTTCATAGATGATTTTTTCTGACTACTCTACCTAACTGGGGTCTCGTACAGGTCCTTATTGGCTCTCCTAGTCCTTATTAGTTTCCTTCATAACATAACTTAACATTTATCTTATTTATTTGCTTATCTTTCTTAAAGATTTTTAGCTACTGGCTCATTGTCACTGTCTCCAACACTCCTCATTTCTTACTTCGTGGTAATTTCAATATCTGCATAAACAGAACTTTCTAGTCTCTAGAACTTCTCCTCTCCTCCAGTGATGTTTCCTTCCACTCTGCCCAAGACCTCGCTCCCCTGGTCACGCCCCTGACCCTGTAATTACCACTGACTGTGTGATCCATCACTACGATCACTCAGCTGGCATGCCCCGTCCTCCCTTTGTCACACCAGCAAGACCAGCCCCTGACTAAAGCCTGCTCTCCATCTGCTCCATGTGTGCAGCT
This sequence comes from Equus asinus, assembly GCF_041296235.1. NCBI lineage: Eukaryota > Metazoa > Chordata > Mammalia > Perissodactyla > Equidae > Equus > Equus asinus. The sequence continues at coordinate 99,919,341 of NC_091796.1, read as the reverse complement.
GTACACCTGAAGGAGATGGGAGAGAAACTCACGGCCACAGTGACTGGCCGTCCTTCAACTTTACGGTCACTCTAGTTACAAGGGACCCTTCATGCTACTCAGAAATCATACTATGTTTCTCTAATCCATTCTGTCCCATTTTCCTGTGACTATTTCATACTTTCTTCTTTCTCCTAAGACTTCCAAAACTTCCTCCCCATTCTTATTCTCAGCTATGACTTTACTTCTTGCTGCTCTGTGCAAGCTGAAGCAATCAAAAGAGAACTTCTGCAAGATTCCAGCTCACAATTCTTCTACTCTCCTGCAAAGGCACCCTTATTCCCTCCCCTCTCTTCTGTACTGTGGATGAGGTGTCCCTGCTCGCAGCCAAGGCCAACGCCTGTGCTTGCGTACTAGACTCACCTCCTTTTCCAACCCAAGGGCGACGGCCCAGCAACTCTCTCCTCTCACTCTCTCACCGCCAATATGCTCCTCTCTGCTTGACCACTTCCCTCTGCTAAGAAACATGGGTACTCCTGCCAAACGCTGCATCAGGTGCCCCGGGATGCACAAAGATGAATGAGCAGGTTCCAGAAGGTACCCTTTCCCCATGTGTACTGATAATGTAATGTGTGAAATGAGACGAAGGAAATCTCCATTCTCTCCGGGGGGTAATGGGAGGGGCAGCTGGGAGCTCAGTGCAGAGCACACGTTGGAACAGAGAAGACAATACCGAAAGGTTTTGAGCAATTTCAATCTCTGGCCTCTCCTGGCCATTGTTCCCTCAGAGACTGGAGGCCCCTTATAGGGAAAGTGAACCATTCTCATCCCTACTGCAAAGCAGGCCTATTTTCCCTAGTTACAAAGGCAGAGTCGGTGTGATTTCCAAGGCGCTGAGCATGTCGGGTGCTGAACTCATGTGCATGTACGCATGGACGTGTGTGTGTGTACCACACATGAAATAACGAAACACTGTAATGTCTCTCAGCCCGTTACGAGATGGGACTAACCCAAGAAACTAGAGAAAAATGGTAAGTTCAAACATTCATGTATCCACCGCTAATATACTAAAACCCATCAGTATACTTTAAAAGGGTGAAATAATAATAATTTTAATAAGTTCATGTAAATCATTAGATCAAGTTGGTGCTCCTGGCCTCCACAGAAAAATTCTTTAGGGAAGACATGGTGAGAGATTTACTACTCAGACTTTTTGCACAGTGTGGTAGATGAATGATCAAGATTATAAGCAGGCTTCCTGCCAGGGTCCTTACTAATCCCAAATTTAAGTGAAAGAAGAAAGAAGTTGGAGGAAAACATGGAAAATTTTAGATTGCATAATAGAAGTATTTAGTCAGCAACTTCCTTAGATTAAAGGCCTTGTGATCCCAGGACTTGAGAGACCCACCCTGTAAGCGTCCTGTGGACTCCCAGACACACAGTCCCTTCTTCATGTGATGGTTTAATACGCTGAACTTGAAGCAACAGGGGAAATTACCAAGAGCATTTTTGTTGATTTATGCACGTGTTCAGGCATGCAGGGACTCACACTGAATCTGGAATCCTGACTTAGAAAATCACGCCTGGAGAACTGCTTCTGAGCTGCCCTGAGCTCAGGAGAGTTGCAAATCCTCAAGAATCACCAAACTGCTTAGTAGAAAACATGTCAAGCTTTAGAAGAGTTTATGCATGGAATTTGGAGATTATAAATATATTCATCAATTGTTTAGTCAATGGCTGTTATATATATATATGCCGGGCACCATACGAGGGGCTGGCTGTGGGCATGAAGGTAAGAACATACAAGGATCCATGTGCTCCCCTTCATTTCCCAGCTTCCCTTGCAATTAGGTGAGGGTCATGTGACAGGATGTGGCCGATGGACAGTGAGCAGAGTGAAGTGTGTGGCTTCCAGGCCAGTGCAGTTACAGCCAATGGACCTTCTCCAGCTCTCTTTTCCTGCTCCTTGCAAGCTGTATATTCCAGAAGCTGTAGCTGTGAGATAGAGAAGGCACATTTTTGTGCTAAGCCCCTGGGATTTGGAGGTTGTTGCAGCAGCTAGTGTTAGTGATCCTGGCTGGGGACGCAGTGTAGAACCAATCAGACTTGATCCTTGCCCTCCTGGGGGTTACACTCTAGTGGGAATGATGCTCTCAGTTTTTGCAACTGTCTTAGAATTCAGAACTTCGATTTTGCCAAAATTATTAAACTCAGTTTTAAGTGGAAACTATAAGACTGAAAACAAATTACACCTGATTTCATTGGCATTTTAGAGTTTAATTCCACTCCAACAGTCATCCAATAAATGTTTTTTGAGCTCTTACTATGTAACAGTTACTGTTCCAGGTCCTGGGGATACAGCGATGGGCATAACAATGTTTACGCCCATACAGGACTTAGCGTCCAGTGGGAGAGGCAGACTCAAAAAACTAACACATAGATACGTAATCCCGTTAACAAATAATAATATGCTATATGAATTTACACGCTACAATGTCAGGTAGTGATAAATGCCATGAAGAAAAACGAAGCAGGTCAAGCACATCGTGTTGTTAGGAAGGAGAGCTGCTATTTCAGATGGGGTGCCAAGGAAAGCCTTCTGTGTGAGGGCCCATTTGAGGCAATGCAGGCCCGTCCCTGAGGACAACAGAGGGAGGATATTCCAGGCAAAGGGGCCAACAAGGGCAAGTGCCAGGGCTGTTCTGGTAGATTGGGCTCTGTGCCCAAACTCTGGGAAATGGCTTGATCCACCAATAGCAAGGTAAACGTGGTCAGGCCTAGGTGGGTCCTGACCACATTTCTGGAAAATAATTTGGGCTCTCAAATCTCTATTCCCATTGATTTGACCAACCTGACAGTCTGGCTTGAAGCTGTGTCTATGCATTTTGTGGCAAATAGAGCTTACTAAACTCACATCTTGCATTATTAATGTCCATCTGGGTTTCCAGAGATGTTCACCTACTCGTGGATGCACCAGGCTCTAGACTTCCACAGCCTTCCATGGTTTTCTTTGCCTAATCCAGGAGTGCCCACGTGGATCCAATGGATCTGTTAGAGTATGGGAAAAAATGCAAAATCTTATCAATAATTTATCTCCTCCTTTTTAAAATATCTATTTTTATTTGTTTTATTAAGGCAAACAATGCTTCAGGGCAGTTGCACACATATTATTTATAAATAAATGAAGAAATAAGTATCGGAGGTACTATTTGTTCCCTTTACTAGACGCACCAGCCCATTAGGCCGATCTAGAGCCTGCGTGACACACTTAGTGGCGAATCGTCTCTGCCCTCCCTTCAGGAGAACAGCTCCAACATGTCCCAGTTGACCAGACGACCAATACAATTAAATATTCAGACAGGGGATCTAAACAAGGATCTTGGGGTAGGGGGTGCTGATGTTGCATCTGGAAGATGTTCTTTAGACACAAAAATGTTGGGTTTCCCAGAGTTTTTCTGTGTTAGTGAGGCTAACAGGACAATCTTGAAATCCAGGGGACTCAACATTTACTGGGTGTTCACTCTATGCCAGTCCTTCACATATATTTGCTTATTTCACCCTAACGACCACCCTAAGGTTGGAACGATAATGTCCTTATCCAGATGGACACTGAAGGCAAGAGGGTGAAGCAACTTGTCTACAGTGAACTGAGGCTGGCGCTGACTGTCCCCAAATCCCACATTCTTGCCAAAGTCCATGCTGTTCCAGGCAAGCGGCAGGACCATCATTTTTCCAGAGCTCTGCCTACAGGAAAGGGGAGCCCCAGAGACTCAGGTTGGGGTGGTACATGTCTCTCTGTGTGTGTCTGCGTGTGCGCACGTCTGTGTGTGTAAAATGTTCGCCTTCAACCTGCTGAATGGCCACACCCTCCCTGGTGAGCCTGAGGGCTCCAGCCCACCTGAGGAGGGCGCATCTCTCTTAATCCCATCCCACAGCTTGCAGGGTCTGAGCGGAGCCACGGAACGGACGGAGCCTTTCTCTTGCTTCCCTTTAGCCCAGTGAGGCACAGGTGGAGGGTGGAGGGCAGAGAGAGGCCCAGAAAACACGGCGTCGCTGTTTGCTCTGCACAGACCCTCCTCGCAGGAGGCCGTGTTGACCTAGCGATGTTTACTTTGCTTGCCCAATGCGCTTCGAGGTGGAAAGTTGAGTACCAGGCCCCGAAAACCTGGTTAAGTAGAACAGAAATCATTAATTTCTCACTAAATTCCTGGTGGAATTTTGTTTTTCGTTCCCAGCCACTTCACAGAATTAGTTAATTTCTACTTGCCTGCCGTTGAGACAACTGTCACACAGCCCCGAGGGTGAAAGAAAGGGAAATAATATTTATTAAGCCAGGCCTTTCAGGATTGGTATCTCTTGTAACCCTCACTGGAAACTCATGATGACAAGATGATCGTCCCACCCAACAAAGTAAATGAAGCGACTGGCTCCAGGTTCTTAGCGCCTAAAGGCAGATCCCGGATTCGAACTGCTTCTCCATTCCAGCCCTGGAAGCTTTCACAGACATAGGGAAGAGCAAGGTGGAAGGGAGAGAGAGCAGCTCCTGATAAAGTTTGGCATACACTACCCTATAACTAGCCATTCCTCCCAAGAGACATGAAAACATGTTCACACAAAGACTTGCCCATGAACGCTCACAGAGGCTTTACTCCCGCTGGTCAAGATTGGAGACAACCATCAACACCACGGAGACACCCATGAACAGATAAACTAATTGTGGTGCATCCATACAATGGAACTGTGATCAGCGAGAAACACAGCAGAGTGCCGATGTAGCAATGCCTTAGAGGAATGTCAAAAACGTGGTGTTGATCAAAAGAAGCCACACACACACAAAGTACACAGTGTATTCTCCCATTTACATGCCCTTCCAGAAGAGATGAAATTAATCCCTGGAGACGGAAGTCTGAACAGAAGCCGCCTTTGGGGGAAGATCGGGAGATTGACAGAAAGGAACTTCCTGGATGGATGGATTTGTTCTCCCTGTCTCAATCAGAGTGGCAGTTACACGGATGCACGCAAATATAAAAATGCGTTGAGCTGGACATTTAGAATTTTTGGTTTTACCGCATGTAAATAACACCCCAGTAAAAATAAATACATAAAAAGTAAAAGCAGAAGTGGTGATGGCAGGGACGAAGGCGGCAGCCGTGGGAAGTGGAGCCATAGGAGGGTTCAGGAGAGTTTGCATAGAGTGATCCTATTTATTCTGTCAGAGCCTCATCTGCAAAGTGGATATAATACAACCTTCTTTGCAGAGCTGTTGGGAAGATGAGAGTGTGTGTACACAGTGCCTGGCACGCAGGAGCCGAGCAGAGGATGGGTCGCTTTTGCTGGGATTACGCCTTGAGCAGCTGTGGGGGTGGGGAGACGGCAGAGTGAGGGCCTGGGCAGCGGGGCCAAGGAGGGAGGCCCCTGCACTCGCCAGGCTGAGCCCTAGGGAGAACGTTAGGAGGCGACCACGGGGCATAACGCAATCTGCTTGGCTCGGTAGCATTTCGCCGTTAGAGCTCAGCCCTCGCTCTGCGGCCCTCCCGTGAACTGTTCCCCTTTTCCAGCAGGGTAGATAGATGAGGCCAAGGCAGGAAGCAGTGGTGGTGGGAGGGCAAGTGGGAAAACCAGGCTATAGGTCCCGGCTGCGGGGGTCAACCTGCTGCCCAGCCCTCAGTCTTCCCACAGAGGGGGCGGGGCGGGGGGAGGTTCCCTCGGATGATGGCTTCCCCCTCAAATAGACAAAACAACTGTTTATTTCTCCATTTAAGAAGTTGCACGCACCATGCCGATTTTTAGCATTCTAAAGGTTTTCATCCTTTCACCCTGGCAAGACACCCTAACCATCTGATGAGAGAAGCGCTCCATTTCTACCTCCTTCATTCTTTTTAACTCAGTTCATCAAGCATCCTTTGAGCACCTGTGTCACACTCGGCAGCATCAGCGAGATGAAAAAAACACAGCCCTGCCCTCGGGTAGCCTCAGTCTGGTGCTAGAGCTGAGCTTTGGGGTTCTGTGCTCTTGCCTTGCAGTCTCAGGCCCTGCCTGGTTCAAACCTCCCCTCCACCACTCGCCAGCTCCGTGACTCAGGGCTAGTTGCTTGACCTCTTTGAGCCTCAGTTTCCTCATCTGTAAAATGGGGATAACAAAAGCACCCATCTCATGGACTCACTGTGAGGATGAGAAGAGTTATTCTCTCTAAAATGCTTCCAGTGGCGTCTGGCACATGCCACGTGCTCAATGATTGTCAGCTCGCACGATATATGTTTTCAGGGACGTGTGCAAAGTGCTGTGGAAGCATCAAGAAGGGAGCCCTAACCCAGCACGGCCGGGTTGTGGGGGTGGGGAGGTCAGGAAAGCTTATCAGTGAACTTGTCCCTGAGCTGAATGTGGAAGGACACACTGCGTCAGCCCTGTAGAGAGGAAGAGAAGGATGCTTCCCTCCCGGGGCAGAGGACAGCCTGTGCAAAAGCCAGCAGCCCAGGAGTCAAGGCTGCAATCGACAAATAGAGGGGGCGAACGTGACCGCAGTCTTGGGCAGGGATAGGCAAAGCTGTACAGGAAAGGGCCAGATAGTCAATATTTTAGGATTGCAGGCCATATCGTTTCTGTCGCAACTACTCAACTCTGCCACTGTAGCATGAAAGCAGCCGTGGACAATAAACAGATGGGCGTGGCTGTGGTCCAATAAAACGGTATATGTGGACCCCGAAAACGGAATTTCATTTAATTTCCTTGTGTTAAAAAACATTATGTTTCTTTTGATTTTTTTTCCCCAACCATTTAAAAATGTCGAAACCATTTTTAACTTGCTGGCCATATAAAAGAAGGCCGTAGGTTGGATGGGGTTGTGCGCTACAGTTGGTCGACCCCTGGAAAGAGGGATGTGGAGGGGAGGCTGGGATGAGTCCAGAAGAGGGACAGGGGACAGGGCTTCTGATGACCTTGGATGCCATGCTAAGGAGCCAGCTAGAGTGAGGGAGAGTTACAGTCTTGCTGGGTGGACGCAAAGAAAGACCAATGGGAGCTGAAGGCTGTGTTAGTTCCTCGTGGCTCCGTAACGAATTAGCAGAACTTAGTTGCTTCGAACATCACAGATTTATTGCCTTACAGCACTGGCGGTCAGAAATCCGAAATCCAGGCAGAAGCAGGGCTGAATTCCTCCTGAGGCTCCAGCAGGGAAGCCTTTCCTGGCCTTCTCCAGCTTCGACAGGCCGTCTGCATTTCTGGGTCTCTGGCCCCTTCCTCACGTCCCTCCCGACCTCTGCTTCCATCGTCACATGTCCTTCTTTGACTCTGATCCTCCTGCCCCCCCATTAATAAGGAGCCTGTGATTACACTCGCCCCACCTGGAGAATCCAAGTGGCGATGCTGTGGTGGGACCAGCTTGAACCTCATAGTCCATCTGAAGATACTTAACCTTAATCCCACCTGGAAAGACCTTTTGCCAGGCAAGGTGACACATTCACAGGTCCTGGGGATTGGGACGCAGGCATCTCTGGGGACATTATTCTATCTAGCACAAAGTATCGACAAGAGCGTGGCTGAAGTGATGGACCATGAGGCTTAAGCTGCTCACACCACACCATCTCCATTTGTCTACACTGGCAGCGCCATGAGGGCCAAGGACAGGTGGGGAGGGGGCAACCAAGAGGGGGAGCTGTGGCTGAAGCGTCGGCATCAGAGGCCTCAGACCTGACACCAAGGTCCCAGGTGTGGCCATGACTCATATGTGGGGGGACAGGAATGAAGGAGAAGGTCACACTGGAGATGAGTTGAACAGGCAGCAAGGGGCCAGGGGCTCGGAAGGCCATCCACAAGGAAGCTGAGTGGTGCAGAGAAGACCAGGTCAGGCCCACATGCCCTTCTCCTGTGATGCACATGGTGATCCAGGGGCCTGTGGAGGTCAGGGATGTGGCTGGGAGAAGGGGCGACTGTCCAGGGAGGTGGCTACATGGCTGCTGTGGAAGGAGAAGTTTGGAGGCCAGGAGAATCGGACCTTCTCGTGGCGCCCAGGGTCAGGGATGTAGGAGGATGAACAGCCCCCACTGGGGAGGACTTTAGGAGAAGCAAGTTCTCTGGGGAAGCTGGGTCTCAGCTGCCTGACTGGCACTCGGGACGAGGAGGCGCTGTTGGAGGAGAGGATGGGGGCCTGAGCCCCAGAGCTGAGATGGGCTGGAGAGAAGAGGAAAACAGGAAAGATGCCGTGAAATGCCCCTGCTGAAGGAGATTTCCTCATCTGCAGGGCCCCGCCAGCTGGCTGTGGACCTGCCTTTGGAGCCTTTGCTCCCTCCTGTCACAGGAGGATGGGGACGAGCCTGTCTAGGGAGGTGGGAGAGTCCACAGAGAGAACAGAACAGAAGGTCCGGAGATGGGGATCCGGCACAGCGTGCAGGGGGGCCCAGGGGCAGCCCACGCCTTCCTGACACTGAGCCCGAACGTCCACCCTCATCTGCTGCTGCTGCCTCCTGTTTATGTCCCAAACCCACCCCTCCCCTCCGTCCCTCTGCCTTATCCTCCCTCCCTCCCGGGACATCTGAAAGGGCATCTGTGGTGTGAGTTCCCACCAGGGTGTGAGTTCCCACCAAGGTGTGAGTTCCTGGACAGCAGGAACCACATCTTTTCACCTTTGCAAACTCTGAGGCAGTAGGTGATCAATATGTGATGGTTAGTGAGTGAATGAACCAATGAACAGACATATTAATAGATGGGGAAATTAAGGAAGACGATCCCCTCAGCTGACTGTGGACACAAGAGGGAAGGGAAGAGCAGGAGAGGGAAGAGCGGAGGAGGGAGGGATGGCGGCCATAGACTGGCTGCATCGTCAGCCTCCTGGTAACTCTCTGTGCCTCCGTTTCCCCGTCTGTACTAAGGGGAGCAATAATGGTACCCAACACACAGGATTAGAACAGAGCCTGGCCGACAGTGAGTGCTTGAGAAGTAGCAGCTACGATGCCTGCAGGTGCTGAGAGGCCACACATTGGGGTCAGTTTGGGGGTTTGTATTGTAAAATGAAAGCAGCGAGAGGCTCAGTAAAACCAAGCAAACAGATGCTTAAAGTCAGCAACACGGAGACGACAGGGAGAATCGAACCATTGCCACCCAAGGCCTGTGTTCACAAAGGGCGAGTTGGAAGAGGCTGTCGCTCCCTGTTATCTGAGCCACCCACGCAGGGCTCGGACTTCCGACCAGCAAGGCCAAGGTCCTGTGGGGTCCCTCTCTGCCCGGCAGGGGTGAGTCCTGCCCGGTCCCTGGCTCCCTGAACGAGAGGTGCCAGCTTCTGCTCTCTCCTCCCAGACACCATGTCTTGGGGCAGGAGAAAGTGAAGATGGGCCTGGGCCGTGGTGTCATTGCCAGAAAGCCAGTGTGTGCTTCTGAAATGTCAGCAAGGGCTGCCGAAGGAGAAAGGAGACAACTTCAAGGGGCTCCCGTGGCCAAGGTGGGACAAGTTGACCATCCAAAAGGAAATACTCGTTATAGTTCCATGACAGGTGAGTCTCCCAAAGGCGGAAAGTCCATAATGGCCATAACGTCCCATAAATTCAAAACCGTAAAGATTAAAAAAGCGTAGAAACTGTATGTAGAAACCGTTCCTTACAGACTTTAATAAGTGGGAGATGAAGCTACAGATGATGTTTATTCCCTCTATCAGCTGTATGGTCACTTACGAAGCACAGATTTGCCTTCTTTTTCTCCATCCCAGTAAGGATGAGGAGTGGAATTGAGAAGCTGTGAAGAAGCCAGCTAGTTTCAGAAAGAGCAAGAACTGAACCACACACAGGAAGCGGCCCTGGGGGTTGTGTGCAGGAGGGAGGAGCGTCCACTAAGATGTTGCAAGCTGACAGATTCGCAAGACGCCAGAGGGAGGCAAACGGATGATGCAAACTGGGTTCATCCCCTGGACGAGAAGACCTGGGACACCCAACCCGGCCCCCTGCCCCTCACAGGTGCTCAGTAAGATGCTGATTGCACCTGGCCGGGGGCCTTCGGGAAGCAAGATGAGCGCAGCCCCCAGGAGAAGGGACTGGTGGCTTTCTGGGATAAGCGGAAGCTTGAATCTGCAGAGGCGTCCCTGGACAAAGGGCCCTGCTCCCCGAGTCTTCCTCTGGCTCAGCCCCTGAGATCCGTTGGAAAGGTTTCCCAGGCCTTGGACACAGCCCCAAGGATCTTATGGTGGTTGGTACCTACTTAGGGCTCATCTATGTTTGAGGCTGCCCTGAATCTTATGTGCTATCATCTCATTGACTCTTCATAATCCTAGTAGAAGCAGCAGCCTTATCCTCCATCTCACAGATGAGGAAACTCAGGCCCAGAAAGGTTAAGTGGCTAAGATCTCACAAAAAGAGGGTGATGGAGTTAAGGCATGAACCCAAATGCTTAGCTCCCCAGCCCGTGCCTTAACCCTGACCCACACTGCCCCCTGAGGAAGGACCGGGCCTGGAAGGGGCATCCCCTAGAGAGTATGGGGGGATCCAAGAGAGGGGTGCATGTGGTGTGTCTGCGTATGTGTGCATGGGGCAGTCAGAAGGCTGGGGCCCACATCCTCTGAGTGGGTGCAGGGTCAATGGGTGCAGCGCCCCTGAAGTCCATCACTGTCCTGGCTAGTCTGGGCCTCTGGTCCTTGATCTGCTTGGCCGAGAGCCCCTCACACACCCCTCTCCCTCACTCCCTTCCTTCTGCAGAGCCCACACCTCAGCTCTCCTGCTTCTCTCCAGCATGCCCATCTCAAGGCATGGCCCACAGAGGGGTCAGCTCTCCCCCAACTCCCCTCATTCACAACCAGCCCACAGGACCTTCCTATGATGCAAAACTCCCAGGGAATCAGCACAGATTCATCTGCAATCGAGAATTCCAGAAACAATCAAGTGGACAACACGTTCCCCACCAGGGCTGTGGCTCATGGGACACAGTGCCCTTGAGAATGGCTGCCGGAGGCCCCTTCACACCAGGGATTCTGTCCTTGCTCATTTTCCAGATGGTTCCACCCTTTCTTCCCAGGATGTGTGTCCAGAGGAGCTCTCCATAGCATGAAATCCTGGTGGAGTGGGGAGTGAGTGGGTGTGAGGATGGAGAGATCATGATAAGTGAGCACGGAGCCCTTGACTTGAAAGGGGCAGGGCTGCCGAGGAGCAGAGCCCCTCGCTTCCTCCCATTCCCCCTGCTGGGTGTGTTCTCTTCATTTCTCCTCCAAACGCCTCAGTCCCCTGGGGATGTCTCGCTTCCCTTCTGCCCCCAGCCAGGATCTGCGACACACACCTCTCCCCTCGGAGCCCTCAGAGGCCCGCTGAAGGAGGAGGAGGAGGCCTGGCTGCAGCAGGAGGTGTGGCCACCACCACAGGGCCTGGAATTGGAGGTAGAGGGGGCAGGGAGGGAGACCAATGTACAGATAGGGAAACTGAGGCACAGGGAAAGGAAGAAATGCCCAGGAGGTAGGGAGGGCAGGCCTCTCCACCACAGCCTAGCTCTCCAGGCTGTAAATGGAAGCAGAGCCCCAGGGGGAGACGCCCATTCAGCCAGCTCAGGGGAGGCAGCCAGGGCCCTGGTGCCAGACTGTGGAACTGGGGAGTTGGGAAGGATGGGAAAGGGGCGTCCTCCCCTCTCTGAGATCTTCCTGCTCCCGGATGGAGTGTGCGCATTCTTCCCTCACAGGGTTACTGGGAGTACAGAACGAGAGAAGCCTGGAGGAAAGCTCCAGGGAGGCACCCCTCACCCACCCACCAGGAACGACACCAGGGAGACCCACTGGGGGAGGGCACCATCATAAAGGGCTTACTGGGCGCACCCAACCCCGGGCTAGGACCTTACCTTGAGCTGCTACATTTAATCCTCACAGCAGCCCAACAAGGTAGATGCTGTCACCTCCCCCTTTTTACAGATGGGGAGACTGAGGCACAGGGAGCTTAAACAGCTTGCCTGAGGTCTCACAGCCAATGAACCGGGGGGAGCACGGTTCCCTGGGCTGACTCTGTGTGTAGAGGAATCTGCAGGTCCTCCGCCTGGGAGAGGTCCACAGTTGGGACTGCGGGAATGGGAGAGGAACAGAAACGCACTCATCCGCTCATTCCACAGACGTCTCTGGAGGATACACCGTGCACCAAGCAGGCATGGGAGGTGCTTAGTGGGATGTGGTCTGCCTTAGGCTTTTAAAGGGACCACAGTCCAGTGGGGGTCTACTGGCCTCAACCCTGCAGCCCCTTCAACTGCCGCCAGTGCCTGGAAGGGTCCGAAATAGCCCCAGAGCGGGGCCAAACTCCTGGAAAAATTCAACCAGCGTATATGGATGGCATTTGTCTGCCAGGAGCCACATCCGGTGGAAACAGAAACAGGCCTGAGGCTGGCCAGGAATTGAGCCTCCTCCCGCCCAGAGAAACCTGGGGAACAGGGCTGAGCAGAGGGCTGTGCAGGCCAAAATAAAGAACCTACTGGGTGCCACACACTTTACAGAAGTTATTTTGAACGTCCCTGATGACCATGCTAGGAAGTGAGACTTCCAGACCCCTGCCATGCAGATGAAAACACCTCCTGGTTCAGAGAGGTGATGCAGCTTGCCAGAGGCAGCATAGCACTTCTTCATAGATTTACTCTCTGACCCCTGACCTACGGTATAGGGGTTGGGCACAATGCCTGCCTTTGAGATAAGGAGCAGGGCTGGCTGCTGCCCAGGCACAGCACATACAGGCAGCGTGGGCGGGCAGCTCAGTGTCCAGCCAACGGACTTAGTCCCTGTTTGCTCATCGGAGAACTGGTTAATATTCACCAACAGCCTCCCCTGTTGTCGCTCTGGGCCCACTGCTTAAATACGGATGAGGACGCGGTTCTGTAACCTCAGCCTCAGTCACCAGCACTGACCTGGGACAGTGAATCGTAAGTATGCCTTCCACTGGCCAGAGCCTCCACAGAGACCCCCACAACCCTGTGCTGCCCAGGCAGGCTCGGGATGCAGGTGGATGGAGTGGGCCAGGGCTGGGTCTCCCATTGTCATAGGAACAGCAGTCTTAGAGGTCCTTTCCCGCTCCCCAAGCCTGCCCAGGGCCCCCTAATCCATACTGGTAGATAAAGTGCCCTCTGTGAGCATGAGTGGAAGTGGGTGTCTGGCCCTGGAGTCCTGGGGCCCCAGGAAGGAGCACCTTTCAGTCGGCACAGCTCCTGTGTCATTTCTGCAGGTTGTCTCCTGTAGGCTGCACCACCTCCCCTACCGCTTGGGTGAGTATCTTTCTCCCCTTCTACAGATGAGAAGGATGAGGCCCAGGGAGGGCCAGTGAGGACCAGGCTCCTGTAGGGACCAGGTGGTGAAGCCAGGCCCCACCAGGAGCCCAGGTTCAGCCGCTCAATGGGCCTCCAGCCTCTGCAGATGCCCTGAGCAGAACCGCACCCGGCTTCGGCATGGAGGGGTCGCAATGGGCCTCACTGCACACGAGGGGCCTGTGGGAGTCAGGGTGTTGGGAAGCCCAGGGCAGGGCGCTGTCGTCAGGGCTACGTGCTGGCTCCTGAGCCCTGGCTCCAGCCAGGCGGCTTCTCAGCTCCTTGCACTCAGTCGCACACAGAAGCCCCACAGCAACCTTCAGAGGCGGTTACTGTGCATGTTCCCATTTTACAGATGAGGAAACTGGAGACAGAGAGGTTGGGAACTTACCCCAATTTATGCACCAGCCGGGATTCAAACTCAGGCCACCTAGTTCCAGAACCTATGCTCTGCATCCCGTTCCTACCGTCAACATGATTCTCTCCGGTCTCAGGCGCCAGTTGGGGAGTGGAGAGTCCAGGCTGGCCTCCAGGCTTCTCTGATGCGGAGTGACCCTAGATGGTCACTCGACCTCTCTGTCTTCTTTGGCAAAACCTAGAGAACCTTTGCCTTCTCTCCCCTCACCCCATTCCTACCAGCCTTGATCTCCTGAGCATTGGGAGGATATGATTTCTCTGTCGTTGGTTTTTGGAGATGGGGTTTACAAAGATGTGTATACGGTGGCTGAGGCAACTGTATAGTGCTCTGAAAGATCCACAGGAATATCCATGACAACCGATGCTTCCGGAGAGCTGACTGTGTGCCCGGCATTTTATAAAATGGGGGCTGTGGCATCCGTACCTCAGGGCCACTGCCGATGTTAGTGGGGCCATGGAGAGCATGGACTCCAGACCCAGACCACCTGGGTATGTGATGCTGGTCCTGCTGCCTTACTGCTCTGTGACCTTGGGCAGGTGACTGACATCTCCCTGGCCTTTGGTGCTCTCATCTGTAAACCGAGACTTGTCACATGACCTACCTCCGGGGTCCGTGACACCAGGACAATGGGATAAGACAGTAAAGTACCTAGAGTGGAGCTTGGCATGCGGTAAGCACCATGAAAGCCTTTGCACCGTTCTGAGTCTTTCCATGATGGTGATGTAGGACAGTGCTTGGCACAGAGTACGTGTTTCATAAACTGTGGTTGCTCTCCATGGTACTGATCAGTGGCCCAGGGACTCATTGTGTGGCCTGAATTGGGCTTGGTGCCCCTTCTCTCTCTTGCAGAACAATGCCATCCTCCATCACATGGTGCCTCCTCCTGCTGGCAGGCCTGTGCTGCCTGGTCCCCAGCTGCCTAGCTGAGGATCTGCAGGGAGACGCTGTCCAGGAGACGCACGCAACCAAGGATGATAAGGAACAGCCACAGGAGCCAGCCGAACACAAGATTGCCCCGAACCTGGCTGACTTCGCCTTCAGCCTGTACCGCCACGTGGCCCATCAGTCCAACACCACCAACATCTTCTTCTCCCCAGTCAGCATCGCGACCGCCTTCGCGTTGCTCTCCCTGGGAGCCAAGGGCGACACTCACACCCAGATCCTGGAGGGCCTCAGTTTCAACCTCACTGAGCTAGCTGAGGCTCAGATCCACGATGGCTTCCAGCATCTCCTGAACGCCCTCAACCACTCAGACAATCAACTGCAGCTGACCACGGGCAACGGGCTGTTCATCGACGAGAGTGCAAAGCTACTGGATAAGTTTCAGGAAGATGTCAAGAACCTGTACCACTCAGAAGCCTTCTCCATCAACTTCGGGGACACTGAAGAGGCCAAGAAACAGATCAATGATTATGTAGAAAAGGGAACCCAAGGAAAAATTGTGGATTTGGTCAAGGATCTTGACAAAGACACAGTTTTGGCTCTGGTGAATTACATTTTTTTTAAAGGTAAGGTTGCACAACCAACCTGAGCTAGTTCCCATGGAAACAGCCAACAACATTGCCAAACACTCCCTTCTTAAACTTTTTGAGGCAGTGCAGGGTGGAATCTTAGGAGGTGCTATTCAATTTTCCACACACAACCACTAAAAACTTTCCACAAGCAAAGAAGGTTGGGGAATGGTGCTCTCAACAGGCGAATCATTGTCTTCTCTGCAGCCTTTCCAGAGCCATTAGTGTCCTGCAGTGCGTGGAAACTCCCACCTGGGAGGGGGGTACAGTATGCAATGTCTCCTAAGATAGAGACCCAGAAAAGCAAATTTTAGTAGAGGCTATGAAGGGAATAGTCTCATGGGACGCACTTCTGACAACTCTCGTCTAGTGGAAATAGGGACAGCTTGAGAGTCAGAAAGACCCAGGTTCAAATCCTGCCTCTACCACTTCTTAGCTGTTTGACTGTGGGCAAGTCATTTTGCCTCTCGGAGGTTCCAGTTTCCTCTCTGTTACCTGGACATCATAAGACTCTTGGTGGCAGCTTCCTGTGAGGTTTAAACACGTTACAAAGAACACGGGACTCGGCAGTCTCTTAGCAGGTGCTCAGCTAAGCTTGAATGTCAGCCTGCCTCCTCCCTGAGTGTTGAAACTGGCGGGAACCTGTGGGCCCTGGAGGGCATCCTAAGGCACTTTACACACCCATGGGAATAGCCTGGGGTGGGAGGGGACGGTCCAGGCCAGGGGCTGCTTCCTGCACACTCTTGGCTGCTTGCTCTACAGGCAATAGTGCGATGGAGAGGGGCCAGCTGGAGTCAGCACTTCTAGGTCTCAGCTCTGCTGTGGGCTTTTGGGGGGGCTCTCACCCCCTCTCCCGCCTCAGTCTCCATCTCCTGTCCAATCAGAAATTTGGGCCCAGGGCTCCCCGAGGCACCCATCTACTCTGACCTGCTGGGACGGTGACGTTCTCTCCGTGTGGCAGAGGGGAGGTGCCTAGGCATCCGCATTTCACCTGCTGGTCCAGGAACAGGAAGTTAGGGTGAGATCAAGAGTGATTTCCCTGGATGATAAGAACCATCACCTGACAAGGGGCAGGGAGCCCAAGGCAAGCGGGTGCCGAGCACAGCTGGTGCCAATAATTCACATTTAGAATATCCCAAGCCACCAGCAAACAAATAAGCATGAAATACAAGTAAAAACGCTTACTCTACACAGCCAGATGGGCAGCCCTTCCTTTCTATAATATAGACATTCTGGATCCTATTCAAGTCCTCCTTTATCCTCACAAAAGTCCGTCAGTTTTCTGACTGTTCCTGTTAGCCCCGTTTACAGATGGGGAAGCTGAGGCTCAGAGAGAGGTCTCGTCTCGGAGGTTCTCGGCTCCTTCATTCTGCTACCCTATTCTAGACCTTTTCCCACCCTGGCTGATGTCCACCTTCCCTTCTCTCCAGGTACATGGGAGAAGCCCTTCGAGCCTGAGTCGACGACAGAGCAGGACTTCCACGTGGACGAGAAGACCACTGTCAGGGTGCCCATGATGAAGCGCCGGGACTTGTTTGACGTCCAGTACTCTGACGCGCTCTCCAGCTGGGTGCTGCTGTTGGACTACAAGGGCAACGCCACGGCCATCTTCATCCTGCCCGACCAGGGGAAGCTGCAGCACCTGGAGGACACGCTCACCAAGGGGATCCTCGCCAGGTTCTTGGAAAACAGACACTCGAGGTGACTTCCAAACCTTGAGATGCCACAGGAGGTCAGGCCAGTAGGTTGGAAGGGGGGTCCACATCCCATGGCACACAGCCACATCGCGTGACCTTGTGAGTCCAGACAGAACCCAGCGTCCGTTCAGGTAGCACGACTCAGGCTACGGGAGAGGGACGGGCCCACAGCTGAGGAGGTGAACGTCCTGGTCCTGGGGACATTCCCCAGCACTGACACTGCCCCTTCCGGTGCCAGGGCCCAAACTGGTCGAGCAACACCAGCACATGCCGTGGGGGAACCAGGAGGACGGGGTGGGTTCCCTGGCAAAGGGAGCAGTTGCTGTGCAGCAAAGGCTAGAACATCCACGCTGGGCAGGGGGAGCTGCTGAGAGGAGGGAGAGCAAAGGCCCAGAGTGGGGACTGCAGCACATGCTGAGGGTGTTGGGTTCCTCTGATGTTAAATCGGGGTGTTTGGACCGGGTCCTCTGGAGTGAAGTGATACCTGAGGCTGCAGCCCAAACAGTGCAGATCTCTGAATCCATCCAACGCCCAGGCCTCTTGCACTGTTCTATTATGTACATTATGAAACAAAAATGAAAAGGCAAAGAACTATGAGGTTAAAAACATGAATAGACATTTTAGGACCTCTTCCGCCGCCTCCTGTGTTCGGGCACCAGAGGCAGAGTAAACAGAACAAGGTGGGCTGGGTCCAGAACAGGCCAGACAGAGCCTGAGTGCCAGTCAGCCACATGTCAGACCCTCAGGTCGGCACCTTGTCCCCATGGAAAACGAGAGGTGACTCAGGCCCCCAGTCACTCATCACTCACCAAACAGACGTCACTCAGAACCTCAGACCAGGCCCTACGTTCTCCTGGGATTCAGGCCTAGAGAAGGCCCACTCTGGGGTGGCCAAACCCTGCAGAACAGTGTGCAAAGTGCTTCCCAGAGGACACCTGGATCTGCTTGGAGGGCTTCTCAGAGGAGGTGGCATTAGAGAGGCTTTGCAGGACAAGAGGGTCTTGTGATTCTGATGTCCTCTGACACAGGTGTATGGGGGCTAAAAGCAGAATAAACCCAGGCTGGCCTTGCCTCCTCATATGACAGGGGGTAGGGGGCTAAATGGGAGAAAGGCTCAGAAAGGAAGCACTTTCAATGCTCTGAAATAAACCCCTGTGTTATCTAAACTTTTTGACAGATATGCTAATGTAAGTTTGCCAAAACTGTCCATTTCTGGATGCTACGATCTAAAACGCATCCTGCCTGAGCTGGGCATCAACAAGGTCTTCAGCTTGGAGGCAGACCTCTCCGGGATCACTGAGGAAACGTCCCTGACAGTGTCCAAGGTGAGTCTGTGCCTGTGTCCGTGGGGCAGATGTGTGGGGGCCGCAGCTCAGGGTTGGGTCTGAGGAGGCAAACACGCCTGCAGGCGGGGGGCCTCCCAGGAGGTCCGCTACCTCCAGCCAGATTGGACAGGCTCAGAGGGCAGAGCGGAGGAGGCGGCCTCAGTGCTCCTGGTGTCTCAGGGACCTCCTCCAGGCCAGACACCTCGACCTCTGTGCCATCTGTGTGCAGGGCTTTCCCTTCTTGGCCTCGATCGACCCATGTTTACAAAGACAGGCTTAGGCTCAGGGCTTTCCGAGCACTTTGGGCCCCTGAGTCCCGTGACTCTAGGAGATCCTGGAGAGTCACTGAGTCCGAGTGAACCAGGGACTTCGGCTGAGATGCCATTTCTTCAGGAGAATTGCAGGTGATCAGAGACACCAGTGCAGCTCAATGACCGGGCACCAACCGAGTGCCTGGTGTGCAGTGGGTGCTGAGAAGATCCCCGTCCCAGCCTGGGTCCCCAAGGAGCTTGAAATCTGCTACAGAAACAAGAGATGTGCCGGAAACCCCTCTCCCTCCTGAGGGTGAGGCTGTTTGCAGGGAGGCTGAGGACGGTGGCACGGGAGGAGGAGTGAGGGCGCCATGGCGGAGTCAGGCAGCTGCTGGAGGAGGTGAAGGAGGCTCGTAGGCCCCCTGCAGAGAGTGAGGACGAGGATGGGATGCAGGCCAGTGGATGAGAGAGGCCTGAGTGAGCCCACCCGAGAACGCCCTCCTCATCGGGCCTTGCTCCCAGGCCGGGGTGAGGATCCTCCCGACCCTGCTCAGAACAGGCCTCTGTGCCCTCTCCCCTCCAGGCGCTGCACAAGGCCGTGCTGACCATTGACGAGAAAGGCACTGAAGCTGCTGGAGCCACGATTGTGGAAGCCATCCGCACGTTACTACACACAAATGTGGAGTTCAATAGGCCCTTCGTCTTAATCATCTACGATAGAAACACCAAGAGTCCCCTCTTCGTGGGAAAGGTGGTGGATCCCACCCAAAAATAACTACCTCTCTGGTTCAGCCCTCCCCTCCCAGGCCAGGTCCCCACCCGAGACCACATTAAAGAATGGCTGACCTGGCACAAGCTTCAGTGTGACAGGCAAAGCCCTCATCTTCTTGTCTCTGATTCGCTGTTGATGACCGCAGGATGTGTGTGCAACCCAGGACACGGCAATCTTCCCTGTATCTACTGTATTCATATCAACTAGGCATTTACCCCTCCCAGGCCCTGTGCTGGGCCTCAATGAAATGTTGGCTGAAACCCACAGCTTCCTGAAAAGCTCCAGACCTCCCAGTCTTGTCTGGGAATCCCCCAGGAAGAATGACATGGGCTCAGATACCAGCCCAAGTCTCCCACCTCCACCAAGCATCCACTAGGCCCTCCTGCTGAGCCCCCAGCCCTGCTGATTCTCGTGGAACCCCCGCACTGCTCTGTGACAGCCCTCACCCTGCAGGGCAGCCAGTCCCGACCATGAGGCTGCCTCCCTGTTGCTCCCAGAGCCTTCAGCTCACATGGGGACCTTGAGATGCCACATCTCCAGCAGCAAAAGGGAGACACCGGCTCCCCGTCTCATCCCACATTGTTCCCCAAGCCGGGCGTGGACCCCGACAGCACACAGGTCTTTCTGCAAGTGGCTCCGGCTGCTTCTCCCTGGAGCTCTTTCCAGTGTAGCTGGACCGGAAGTACATGCTTCTGTCCTCGGCATTTCATCTCTGCCTCAGGAATCCTCCAGCACACAGCTCTCCTCACCTGGCGTGCATCACCTGCTCCAATTCCCCCAGGACTCTCAGGCCCCCAAGGCACTTGTCCTGTGTGCACTTCTCCTCCCTAATCAGGTGGCCAGGGTGCCCTGCATGGCTCTGGAAAGTCATTCTAACGATTCTTTGGTCGAGAGAGAGGAAGTCTAACAGACCATCGACCGCCTCTGGCCCTGCCCACCCTCCCCTGGCCGAGTCTGATGGGCTCACATTTCAACTTGCCCCAGGACCCTCTCCGTGGTCTTCGGAGGGAAAGCCCAGCTCCTGGGCCACAGCCAGAGACTGTGCTGGGAGCAGCCCTTTCAGGAAGGGCCACCAGGCTCCTTCCCGTCCTCCAACGCCCTGCTGAAGGGCCACAGCTGTCAGGAAGATACTGGACCCCCAGCCTGAGGGAGCCAGCTCCCCGAACTCCCAGGGAACGTGCTGGTCCCATGAGAGAATGGCCCCATCCCACGCAAATCTAGGAATCACCGCCTAAGCCACTCCCTGGGCACGAGTGTGCACCTGAACAACTAGGTTGAGTCCTATGAGATTTATACCTTTTCAGTCAAAATGGCCATATGTGTGCAACTCCACATAACAGTATAATGGTTAAAGATTCCCTTTTTCCAGTGTCTCATGTCCTCTTGAGTTTTCTCTGCCTCAAGACTTCCAATTCCACAAAGTCATTAAGGATACGGACATCATCAGGCACGTTCAATAATCCCAGACCTGAGGGGCTAAAGACCTGGATCGAGTTCAGCCTCTGCCACTCTCCAGCTGTGTGACTTTAGTGACTTGCCATACATCTCTGAGCCTCCATAGCCTCATCGTGGTTACATAATCTACCTTGAGTTGGGAGTTGGTGTGGGATCACTTCAGATAGTTAAAACAGCTTATCGAGGATAGCAGAGCAGGGTGCCAACATGAGGGATGACGGTGATGGCTTTTGCATCCATGAGCTCCCTGTGTAAGCACTCAGAGCATTTTCGCCTTTAATCCTCACAGCAGGGCTGTGAGGTTGCAAGTGGAGGCCCTCTCTCTTATTTGCACATTCTACAGAGGAAGAAACTGAGGCTCCGAGAAGCCAGTTGTCCTGCTCAAGGTCACGGAGCTAGTAAGCGGCAGAGCTGGCTTCCCGGGCTCTCCTTCTTCCTCCAAACCTCAGCACATCACCCATGCTACCTACCACACGGCCCCACTGGACCTTCATGCAGCTAGATTGCTCCTTGAAGGAGGAGGAATGCTGGGAGCCCACAGCGCAGGCAGCGATACTCTGCAAGAAGAGCTTCCCCTGAGTGGCTGGGGCTCTCCCCGCGTGGTTAACAAGCTCAGAGCCCAGAGCAAGTGACTTGTGCAAGCGTTTGTGGTCCCCACGTGGCATTCCCGATAGCCCAGGGCGGGCCAAGGAGGCTGAGCCGAGGGCAGTCACCTGAGATGCCGCCATTGTGCCCGTAAGAATGGCCTGTCGTTACATTAGTCTGGATTCTGGTTGGCAGAGACCCAATTCCAACTAGTACAAAGCCCCCAGAGGGAAATTCAGTGGCCCCTGTGGGAAGCACACAGCTAGGTTCATGGAGAGTTACAGTCTTGCTGGGTGGACACGAAGATAAACCAATGGGAGCTGAAGGCTGTGTTAGTTCCTCATGGCTCCATAATGAATTACTAGAACTTAGTTGCTTCAAACATCACAGATTTATTGCCTTACGGCACTGGCGATCAGAAATCCGAAATCCAGGCGGATGCAGGGCTGAATTCCTCCTGAGGCTCCAGCAGAGAAGCCTTTCCTGGCCTTCTCCAGCTTCGAAAGGCCGTCTGCATTTCTGGGTCTCTGGCCCCTTCCTCACGTCCCTCCCGACCTCTGCTTCCATCGTCACATGTCCTTCTTTGACTCTGATCCTCCTGCCCCCCCATTAATAAGGACCCTGTTATTATTAATTATTGATCATTCGTTCCATCTGGAGAATCCAGGCGGAGATGCTGTGGCGGGACCAGCTTGAACCTCACGGTCCATCTGAAGATGCTTAACCTTAATCCCACCTGGAAAGGCCTTTTGCCAGGCAAGGTGACACATTCACAGGTCCTGGGGATTGGGACGCGGGCATCTCTGGGGACATTATTCTATCTAGCACAAAGTATCGACAAGAGCGTGGCTGAAGTGATGGACCATGAGGCTTAAGCTGCTCACACCACACCATCTCCATTTGTCTACACTGGCAGCGCCATGAGGGCCAAGGACAGGTGGGGAGGGGGCAACGGAGATGGGGAGCTGTGGCTGAAGCGTCGGCATCAGAGGCCTCAGACCTGACACCAAGGTCCCAGGTGTGGCCATGACTCATAGGTGGGGGGACAGGAATGAAGGAGAAGGTCACACTGGAGATGAGTTGAACAGGCAGCAAGGGGCCAGGGGCTCGGAAGGCCATCCACAAGGAAGCTGAGTGGTGCAGAGAAGACCAGGTCGGGCCCACATGCCCTTCTCCTGTGATGCACATGGTGATCCATGGGCCTGTGGAGGTCAGGGATGTGGCTGGGAGAAGGGGGGACTGTCCAGGGAGGTGGCTACATGGCTGCTGTGGAAGGAGAAGTTTGGAGGCCAGGAGAATCGGACCTTCTCGTGGCGCCCAGGGTCAGGGATGTAGGAGGATGAACAGCCCCCACTGGGGAGGACTTTAGGAGAAGCAAGTTCTCTGGGGAAGCTGGGTCTCAGCTGCCTGACTGGCACTCGGGACGAGGAGGCGCTGTTGGAGGAGAGGATGGGGGCCTGAGCCCCAGAGCTGAGATGGGCTGGAGAGAAGAGGAAAACAGGAAAGATGCCGTGAAATGCCCCTGCTGAAGGAGATTTCCTCATCTGCAGGGCCCCGCCAGCTGGCTGTGGACCTGCCTTTGGAGCCTTTGCTCCCTCCTGTCACAGGAGGATGGGGACGAGCCTGTCTAGGGAGGTGGGAGAGTCCACAGAGAGAACAGAACAGAAGGTCCGGAGATGGGGATCCGGCACAGCGTGCAGGGGGGCCCAGGGGCAGCCCACGCCTTCCTGACACTGAGCCCGAACGTCCACCCTCATCTGCTGCTGCTGCCTCCTGTTTATGTCCCAAACCCACCCCTCCCCTCCGTCCCTCTGCCTTATCCTCCCTCCCTCCCGGGACATCTGAAAGGGCATCTGTGGTGTGAGTTCCCACCAGGGTGTGAGTTCCCACCAAGGTGTGAGTTCCTGGACAGCAGGAACCACATCTTTTCACCTTTGCAAACTCTGAGGCAGTAGGTGATCAATATGTGATGGTTAGTGAGTGAATGAACCAATGAACAGACATATTAATAGATGGGGAAATTAAGGAAGACGATCCCCTCAGCTGACTGTGGACACAAGAGGGAAGGGAAGAGCAGGAGAGGGAAGAGCGGAGGAGGGAGGGATGGCGGCCATAGACTGGCTGCATCGTCAGCCTCCTGGTAACTCTCTGTGCCTCCGTTTCCCCGTCTGTACTAAGGGGAGCAATAATGGTACCCAACACACAGGATTAGAACAGAGCCTGGCCGACAGTGAGTGCTTGAGAAGTAGCAGCTACGATGCCTGCAGGTGCTGAGAGGCCACACATTGGGGTCAGTTTGGGGGTTTGTATTGTAAACTGTAAGCAGCGAGAGGCTCAGTAAAACCAAGCAAACAGATGCTTAAAGTCAGCAACACGGAGACGACAGGGAGAATCGAACCATTGCTACCCAAGGCCTGTGTTCACAAAGGGCGAGTTGGAAGAGGCTGTCGCTCCCTGTTATCTGAGCCACCCACGCAGGGCTCGGACTTCCGACCAGCAAGGCCAAGGTCTTGAGGGGTCTCCCTCTGCCTGGCAGGGGCGAGTCCTGCCCGGCCCCTGGCTCCCGGAACCAGCGGTGCCACCTCCTGCTCTCTCCTTCTTCCAGACACCATGTCTTGGGGCAGGAGAAAGTGAAGATGGGCCTGGGCCGTGGTGTCATTGCCAGAAAGCCAGTGTGTGCTTCTGAAATGTCAGCAAGGGCTGCCGAAAGGAGAAAGGAGACAACTTCAAGGGGCTCCCGTGGCCAAAGTGGGACAAGTTGACCATCCAAAAGGAAATACTCGTTATAGTTCCATGACAGGTGAGTCTCCCAAAGGCGGAAAGTCCATAACGGCCATAAGACCCATAAATTAAAAAAGGTAAAGCTTGAAAAAGCGTAGAAACTGTGTGTAGAAACCATTCCTTACATACTTTCCGAAGTGAGAGATGAAGCTATAGATGTCATTGATTCCTTCTATCAGCTGTATTGTCACTTTTATGAAGCACAGATTTGCCTTCTTTTTCTCCATCCCAGAAAGGATGAGGAGTGGAACTGAGAAGCTGTGAAGAAGCCAGCTAGTTTCAGAAAAAGCGAGAACCGAACCACACACAGGAAGCGGCCCTGGGGGTTGTGTGCAGGAGGGAGGAGCGTCCACTAAGATGTTGCAAGCTGGCAGATTCGCAAGACGCCAGAGGGAGGCAAACGAATGGTGCAAACTGGGTTCCTCCCCTGGACGAGAAGACCTGGGACATCCGGCTAACTTACAGGAGTTGTGAGAAAATGGACAGGGAGAGGCCCTCACTTCTTCCCGCTCCTCCAGCTGGGTGTGCTGTCTTCACTTCTCCTTCACACGGCTCAGTCCCACGGGGATGTCTCCCTCCCCTTCTGCCCCCAGCCAGGGTCCGTGACACACACCTCTCCTATATATGCACACCCTTCCCAGCCTCCGGCTGCTGTTGGACATTTCAGAGGTGGCGCAGCCCTCTTCCCTCCAGAATTGGCCCTGGAAACCTGTCAAGATGCTGGTGCCAGGCCCGGGGCCAGGAGGGCAATGCGTGTCTTCTTCATTAATCGCTCTTACAGAGGCTCAGAGGAACTCGGTGGCTTGTCCTGGGTCACACAGGAGGGACTCAGCAGGAACAGCAGGTGACATACTGGACAGCCCAGGACGGGAAGGGCCATCGGACTTCTGGCTGACTGCTGGCAGTTTGTGCAAGGCAGCTTCCTGCTCCAGTTCCCCACCCCTCCCGCACCTGCTGCCTCCACCACCAGGAGCCTCCTTCCTCCTGGGCGGGGCGGGCAGAGACTTGTCGCTGTGCTCAGGGCTGCAGGCCCTGGAGCCCTCGGAGGCCTCAGAGGCCCACTGAAGCAGGAGGAGGGGGTGGGCTGCAGCAGGAGGCGTGGCCACCACCACAGAGCCTGCAATTGGAGGTAGAGGGGGCAAGGAGGGAGGCCAATGTACAGACGGGGGAACTGAGGCACAGGGAGAGGAATGATGCAGCTTGCCTAAGGCAGCACAGCGCTTCTTTCTAGATTTACTCTCTGACCCCTGACCTGTGCCCACGGCCGCCCGTGTCAGCCTAAAGTGGCAGTGTCAGCATCAGTCCTGACCCCTCTCCTCCTAGGGGAAGTCCAGGGAGTTTTTGTATTTGAGACTGGCTTGGTGACTTGAGATGAGCAGCTTTTATACTTGGCCCTCAACTTCCCCATGTGCTAAATGGGCTCAGAACCTCCTCCAACACCCCCCGACCCCAGCCCACAGGTAACATCTTCGGCAGTAGGGATTTCAAGGTGGCCCAGGAAAGGGTAGCTCTTGCTCCTCGTGGGGCAGCCACTGAGAATTCCCAGTGGGAGTGTAGGCCAGCACAGTACTGCCGAGCCAAAGAGGGGCTGAGTCATGACACCCCACCTTGGGCCCAGGACTCTGCGGTTCAGGAGCTGGGCACAATGTCTGCCTTTGGAATACGGAGCAGGGCTGGCTGCTGCCCAGGCACAGCACATACGGGCAGCGTGGGCGGGCAGCTCAGTGTCCAGCCAACGGACTTAGTCCCTGTTTGCTCATCGGAGAACTGGTTAATATTCACCAACAGCCTCCCCTGTTGTCGCTCTGGGCCCACTGCTTAAATACGGACGAGGACGGGGTTCTGTAACCTCAGCCTCAGTCACCAGCACTGACGTGGGACAGTGAATCGTAAGTATGCCTTCCACTGGCCAGAGCCTCCACAGAGACCCCCACATCCCTGTGCTGCCCAGGCAGGCCTGGGATGCAGGAGGACGGAGTGGGCCGGGGCTGGGTCTCCCATTGTCATAGGAACAGCAGCCTTAGAGGTCCTTTCCCGCTCCCCAAGCCTGCCCAGGGCCCCCCAATCCCTACTGGTGGATAAAGTGTCCTCTGTGAGCACGAGTGGAAGTGGATGTCTGGCCCTGGCACCCTGGGGCCCCAGGAAGGAGCACCTTTCAGTCGGCACAGCTCCTGAGTCATTTTTGCGGGTTGTCTCCTGTAGGCTGCACCACCTCCCCTACCGCTTGGGTGAGTATCTTTCTCCCCTTCTATAGATGAGAAGGATGAGGCCCAGGGAGGGGCAGTGAGGACCAGGCTCCTGTAGGGACCAGGTGGTGAAGCCAGGCCCCACCAGGAGCCCAGGTTCAGCCGCTCAATGGGCCTCCAGCCTCTGCAGATGCCCTGAGCAGAACCGCACCCGGCCTCGGCATGGAGGGGTCGCAATGGGCCTCACTGCACACGAGGGGCCTGTGGGAGTCAGGGCGTTGGGAAGCCCAGGGCAGGGCGCTGTCGTCGGGGCTGCATGCTGGCTCCTGAGCCCTGGCTCCAGCCAGGCGGCTTCTCAGCTCCTTGCACGCAGTCAGGCATTGGGCCCCACAGCAACCTTCAGAGGCGGTTACCGTGCATGTTCCCATTTTACAGATGAGGAAACTGGGGACAGAGACGTTCGGAACTTGCCCCAATTTATGCACCAGCCGGGATTCAAACTCAGGCCACCTAGTTCCAGCACCCATGCTCTGCATCCCGTTCCTACTGTCAACATGATTCTCTCCGGTCTCAGTTGGGGAGTGGAAAGTCCGGGCTGGCCTCCAGGCTTCTCTGATGCTGAGTGACCCTAGATGATTGCTCAACCTATCTGTCTTCTTTGGAGAAACCTAGAGAACTTTTGCTTTTTTCCCCTCACTCCATCCCCGCCAGTCTTGACCTCTGGGGCATTGGGAGGATAGGATTTTTCTGTTGTTGGTTTTTGGAGACAGGGCCTACAAAGATGACTCTATGGTGGGTGAGGAAACCTTATAGTGCTCTGAAATATCCACAGGAATATCCATGACAACTGATGCTTCCGGAGAGCTGACTGTGCGCCCCGCATTTCTTGGCACTTTGCATGTATTTGCACAATAGCTCTGTGGGGAAGTGCAGCCTTATCATCTCCAGGAAACTGACATTCACAGAGGTTAAGTAATTTGTCCAAGGTCACACAGCTGATAGCAAATCGAACTCGGGCCTTCTGGCCTCATGGCGCCTGATCTTAGCCACAGGGCGACGCTGCCCCTTTTCATTCACTCAGGCCACCTTTGAGGTTTTCTGTTTCGAGCCCTCTGGATTCAGCTTTATACACAGAGAAGGGCTAAATGGCGGGTTCTAGAATCGAAATGCCTGGGCTTACATCCCAGTTCCATAAGCAACTAGCTCTGTGGTTTTCGGTAAGTCACTCAAACTCCGAAGGCCTCAGTTTCTCCATCCATGAAACAGGGCTAACAATAATGCCCACCTCACAGGGTAAGCTTCGAGGGGAGAGTGGCTGAGACAGTGCGTATGCAGCCCCTGCTGTTCCTAAGTGTGAAGATGACAGTGATGCTGATGCTGGCGTTAGCCGGGCATAGGGATTGGCAGCTAACAGGCAATAAATCAATCCTGGAGAACTGAATTTTATATTTTCCGAACTCAGAGGCAGTTCTGTGCTGAGCAGGGGCCCTTCTCTGGTCTGTGCAAGGTGGCGGCTCGCCGGGAGGAAATCTGCCAGTTCTCAAGGGTGAGCTCTGCCCGCGTGCAGGAGCAGGGAGGGCTTTCACACCTGGTGCGTGTCCGCCGCCCATCACCGTGTTGGTTCCTCACGTCGGCCCCGCAAGAGGTTCTTTTCTCCACTTTCCAGGCAGCAAGCCGAGGCCCAAAGAAGTGAAGCCCCCTGCCCATGGCAGACCTGGGTCACACCTGGGCTTCTTAGCGCCAGTTTTCAGCAGGTTGTGACCTTGTGCCCAATGATCTCCCTGGACCCCGCTGGGTTGCTCCTGGTCGCTCCTTCTATGTTCCTGGGTGGAAAAGGTGTGAGAATAGGCAAAGCCGTGGCTCACTTCACCCTCCCCTCGCTGCCGAAGACTGCGCCCGCCTGCCGCGGACCCTGCGCGTGGCGCTGTGACGGCTTCATCCTTTAGCTTTGAAGCTTGGCCCGTATACCTCGTTCGCCATCTGCTTCCTCATGTCCCGTCGGCTTCCAGACACGAGGCTTTGGGGGTGTAGGGTGCTGCCTTTGGTAGAAGGGTGAGAAGAGAAGAGACTCTTGAGCCCCTGAAGTTGTAAGGAACCGATTGGGAGGCAAAACGAAGCCAACGGGAGGCTCAAGGCCGTCCTCAGCGTCCCTCAGGGCCCAATTCTGACATTCCTAGAGTCTGAGACCTGAAGAGATGGCAGTCTCGGTCTACATCTCAAGTAGGGGAAAACTAAGACTTGTTCCAGCTTTGTCACTGCCTCACTGTGTGGCCTTGGCAAGCCCCTGACCCTCTCTGGGCCTCAGATCATTAAAAGGAGAAAGTCAGAGTAGGTGAAGTAACGCCCAGGAAGATGGATTAGTGGGACAAGTGCTCACCCCAGCTGTCGCCCCTCCATCACAACCCCAGCCACCTTGCGCCTTCTCAGAGGCCAGCAGCCCCCGGGTAGTGGGGGGACCCCTCACCCCAGCCCTCCGCATGGGAAGTCTCAGCCCACGTTGCTGCCCCAAACCCACAGACCCCTTTAATTCAGAATCCAGCGTCAGTGCACAGGGACCTCAAGTAGGTCTTTATGCACGTCAATTTACACGGTCGGGGAGAGCGAGGCCGCAGGACCAGAAGGTGCTTGCCCAAGGCCAAGCGGTCAGTAGTGGGCCTGTCAGGCCCGGAAGCCACAGCCTCTAGCCCTGAAACCACTCCGCATATTTAGTGTCCCCACCTTGCGAGGGCCCAAAACCCTTCTGATCTCTGAGCCCTGCGAAGACGGGGAATTTCCATAAACTGAGAAGGACAGTACCGGGATTCAGCGGGTTCAGTAAAGAGGAACCTGAGGGAAACGGGATAGTCAGGACTAATTTTAGCACCATCGGCAGCTCTGAAACCACTGGCTGCTTTAGGAAAAACATACACATGTTTATGTAAATGTGTGATCTGCTCTGTTTGGGTTATTGAGAGGCATGAGGGCCAGAGAAAAGGAAGTGGAAAGAAACCAGCGTTGTGCTCTACTTTGTTGCTTGATTGGAAAGAAACGTTTAAAAGTCCACGGGGGTACATGCAACCCAGAATTTCTTGTTTCTAACTTTTTCCCCTCTGGTTTTCATATTCCAAATTCAAGGATTCTTTTGTCTTTGTGTTTTGTTAAGATGATGTTTTTAGTGATGTGAGTAATAACTAGCTATGTGGTTGCAGGCATCTCTCCCCCGCTTGGAACTCGGTTTCCCCATCTGTGAGGAGAGCAGGTTGTATGTAGGAGGCTGCAGGCTGGTGGCCGAGGCTGGGTCACACCTGGAGCAAAGGGAGCTCTGCGAGGCAGGGCGGGTCCATGTTGCTGTGGGGGACATTGACTTTGACCATCCCTAGATGGAGCCTGTTCTTGCTGGTCCAGCCACAGGCCTCGCCACTCCCTATTGTCTCCCCCCAACCACCATGGAACACATCTCCCTCTCTGGCTTATCCTCTGAAGGCTTCAAGTCTGCGCCCTTAGCAGCCTCTTCCTCAAACAGCTGCTCCCTCAGGTCCTTCCAGTGGAAGGTTTGGTAGCTAGACCTATTTCACTGAATTCTCCCAACAATCTCACTTTCCATACAAGGCAAATTGAGGGCCGGAGAGACTAAATGACTTGTCCTAGGTCACACAGCTGGTAGTGGCAGAGCCCAGATTAGAATTCAGATCTGTCTGAAGAGAAAAGAGATGCTTTTTCAACTCCTCCCCCTGCCAAACAGGCACACACGAGCCCCCACTTTACTGGAGAGACCAGCATCTCTCACACCCACGTCACTGCTGAGCCCAGAGCTGGGGCACAGATGGTGATCAGGAGGAGCAGCTTAGCTGACTGCAGGGAGCACAGCGCAGTCATGTAGCTGAGGCCGCAGACTCCTCGTGAGGGCAGCCTTCCAGCTCAGGGAACTCCTAGGGACTGAGGCTCACTGCTAGTGTTGAGTGGGGACAGCCTCTGCCTGAGTTTCGTCAAAGCTCCGCTGTGTGCTGGCTCTGTGTCATGGGGCAACATCCTCTCCTTTCTGGGAAGCGGCTCCTCTGAGCATTAAATAACAGGGTTCAACAGCAGCCCTCCAGGGCCATGCCAGACCCAATGATCCCTGAACCTGATCTGAGCTGCTTCCTGGGTAATTGTGCATGTGTACATTATGCTTCCCGTGCCTCAGTTTCCTCTTTTGTAAAATAGGGGCTGTGGCATGCCCAACTCGGGTCAGTGCCGATGTTAGTGAGGCCATGGAGAGCATGGACTCCAGACCCAGACCACCTGGGTGTGTGATGCTGGTCCTGCTGCCTTACTGCTCTGTGACCTTGGGCAGGTGACTTACACCTCCCTGGCCTTTGGTGCCCTCATCTGTAAACCGAGACTTGTCACGTGACCTACCTCCGGGATCCATGACACCAGGACAATGGGATAAGACAGTAAAGTGCCTAGAGTGGAGCTTGGCATACGGTAAGCACCATCACAGCCTTTGCACCGTTCTGAGTCTTTCCATGATGGTGATGTAGGACAGTGCTTGGCACAGAGTAGGTGTTTCATAAACTGTGGTTGCTCTCCATGGTACTGATCAGTGGCCCAGGGACTCATTGTGTGGCCTGAATTGGGCTTGGTGCCCCTTCTCTCTCTTGCAGGACAATGCCATCCTCCGTCACATGGTGCCTCCTCCTGCTGGCAGGCCTGTGCTGCCTGGTCCCCAGCTCCCTGGCTGAGGATCTGCAGGGATGTGCTGTGCAGGAGACACATGCAACTGCACATGATGAGGAACACCTGCAGGAGCCAGCCGAACACAAGATTGCCCCGAACCTGGCTGACTTCGCCTTCAGCCTGTACCGCCACGTGGCCCATCAGTCCAACACCACCAACATCTTCTTCTCCCCAGTCAGCATCGCGACCGCCTTCGCGTTGCTCTCCCTGGGAGCCAAGGGCGACACTCACACCCAGATCCTGGAGGGCCTCAGTTTCAACCTCACTGAGCTAGCTGAGGCTCAGATCCACGATGGCTTCCAGCATCTCCTGAACGCCCTCAACCACTCAGACAATCAACTGCAACTGACCACGGGCAATGGGCTGTTCATCGACGAGAGTGCAAAGCTACTGGATAAGTTTTTGGAAGACGTCAAGAACCTGTACCACTCAGAAGCCTTCTCCATCAACTTCGGGGACACTGAAGAGGCCAAGAAACAGATCAATGATTATGTAGAAAAGGGAACCCAAGGAAAAATTGTGGATTTGGTCAAGGATCTTGACAAAGACACAGTTTTGGCTCTGGTGAATTACATTTTTTTTAAAGGTAAGGTTGCACAACCAACCTGAGCTAGTTCCCATGGAAACAGCCAACAACATTGCCAAACACTCCCTTCTTAAACTTTTTGAGGCAGTGCAGGGTGGAATCTTAGGAGGTGCTATTCAATTTTCCACACACGACCACTAAAAACTTTCCACAAGCAAAGAAGGTTGGGGAATGGTGCACTCAACAGGCGAATCATTGTCTTCTCTGCAGCCTGTCCAGAGCCGTTAGTGTCCTGCAGGGCGTGGAAACTCCCACCTGGGGGGGGTACAGTATGCAATGTCTCCTAAGATAGAGACCCAGAAAAGCAAATTTTAGTAGAGGCTATGAAGGGAATAGATTTATGGGACGCAATTCTGACAACTCTCGTCTAGTGGAAATAGGGACAGCTTGAGAGTCGGAAAGACCCAGGTTCAAATCCTGCCTCTACCACTTCTTAGCTGTTTGACTGTGGGCAAGTCATTTTGCCTCTCGGAGGTTCCAGTTTCCTCTCTGTTACCTGGACATCATAAGACCCTTGGTGGCAGCTTCCTGTGAGGTTTAAACACGTTACAAAGAACACGGGACTCGGCAGTCTCTTAGCAGGTGCTCAGCTAAGCTTGAATGTCAGCCTGCCTCCTCCCTGAGTGTTGAAACTGTCGGGAACCTGTGGGCCCCGGAGGGCATCCTAAGGCACTTTAAATGCCCATGGGAATAGCCTGGGGTGGGAGGGGAGGGTCCAGGCCAGGGGCTGCTTCCTGCACACTCTTGGCTGCTTGCTCTACAGGCAATAGGGCGATGGAGAGGTCCCAGCTGGAGTCAGCACTTCTATGTCTCAGCTCTGCTGTGGGCTTTAGGGGGGGGCTCTCACCCCATCTCCCGCCTCAGTCTCCATCTCCTGTCCAATCAGAAATTTGGGCTCAGGGCTCCCCGAGCCACCCGTCTACTCTGACCTGCCGGGACGGTGACCTTCTCTTGGTGTGGCAGGGGGGAGCTGACCAGGCATCTGCATTTCACATGCTGGTCCAGGAACAGGAAGTTAGGGTGAGATCAAGAGTGATTTCCCTGGATGATAAGAACTGTCACCTGACAATTGGCGGGGAGCCCGAGGCAAGAGGATGCAGAGTACAACTCTTGCCCATAATTTGCATTTCAAATATCCCAAGCCACCAGCAAACAAATAAACATGATATACAGGTAAAAACACTTACTCTGCACAGCCAGATGGGCAGCCCTTCCTTTCTATAATATAGATATTCTGGATCCTTCTCAAGTCCTGCATTATCCTCGCAAAAGTCTGTCAGTTTTCTGATTGTTCCTGTTAGCCCCGTTTACAGATAGGGAAGCTGAGGCTCAGAGAGAGGTCTCGCCTCAGAGGTTCTCGGCTCCTTCATTCTGCTACCCTCTGCTAGACCTTTTCCCACCCTGGCTGACGTCCACCTTCCCTTCTCTCCAGGCACATGGGAGAAGCCCTTCGAGCCTGAGTATACGACAGAGCAGGACTTCCACGTGGACGAGAAGACCACGGTCAGGGTGCCTATGATGAACCACCTGAGCAGCTTTGACGTCCAGTACTCTGACGCGCTCTCCAGCTGGATGTTGCTGTTGGACTACGCGGGCAATGCCACGGCCTTCTTCATCCTGCCTGACCAGGGGAAGCTGCGGCACCTGGAGGACACCCTCACCAAGGGGATCCTCGCCAGGTTCTTGGGAAACAGACACTCGAGGTGACTTCCAAACCTTGAGATGCCACAGGAGGTCAGGCCAGTAGGTTGGAAGGGGGGTCCACATCCCATGGCACACAGCCACATCGCGTGACCTTGTGAGTCCAGACAGAACCCAGCGTCCATTCAGGTAGCACCACTCAGGCTCCGGGAGAGGGACAGGCCCACAGCTGAGGAGGTGAACGTCCCGTTCCTGGGGACATTCCCCAGCACTGACACTGCCCATTCCGGTGCCAGGGCCCAAACTGGGCGAGCAACATGCCATGGGAGAACCAGGAGGACGGGCAGGGTTCCCTGGCAAAGGGAGCAGTTGCTGTGGAGCAAAGGCTAGAACGTCCACGCTGGGCAGGGGGAGCTGCTGAGAGCGGGAGAGCAAAGGCCCGGACTGGGGACTGCAGCACATGCTGAGGGTGTCGGGATCCTCTGACGTTAGATCGGGGTGGTTGAACCGGGTCCTCTGGAGTGAAGTGATACCTGAGGCTGCAGCCCAAACAGTGCAGATCTCTGAATCCATCCAACGCCCAGGCCTCCTGCACTGTTCTATTATGTACATTATGAAACAGAAATGAAAAGGCAAAGAACTGTGAGGTTAAAAACATGAATAGATGTTTTAGGACCTCTTCCCCCGTCTCCTGTGTTCCAGCACCAGAGGCTGAGTAAACAGAACAAGGTGGGCTGGATCCAGAACAGGCCAGACAGAGCCTGAGTGCCAGTCAGCCACATGTCAGATCCGCAGGGTGGCACCTTGTCCCCATGGAAAACGAGAGCTGACTCAGGCCCCAGTCACTCATCATTCACCAAACAGATGTCACTCAGAACCTCAGACCAGGCCCCACGTTCCCCTGGGATTCGGGCCCAGAGAAGGCCCACTCTGGGGTGGCCAAACCCTGCAGGACAGTGTGCAAAGTGCTTCCCAGAGGACACCTGGATCTGCTTGGAGGGCTTCTCAGAGGAGGTGGCATTGGAGAGGCTTTGCAGGACAAGAGGGTCCTGTGATTCTGATGTCCTCTGACACAGGTGTACGCGGCCTAAAGCAGAATAAACCCAGGCTGACCTCACGTCCTCATGTGGGCAGGGGCATAGGGGGCTAAGTGGGAGAAAGGCTCAGAAAGGGAGCACTTTCAATGCTCTGAAATAAATTCATCTGTTATCTGACCTTTGTGACAGGTTCGTCAATGTACATTTGCCCAAATTGTCCATTTCTGGAACTTATGATCTAACAAGCATCCTGCCTGAGCTGGGCATCACCAAGGTCTTCGGCAGGCAGGCAGACCTCTCCGGGATCACTGAGGAAGTGCCCTTGACGGTGTCCAAGGTGAGTCTGTCCCTGCGTCCGTGGGGCAGATGTGTGGGGGCCGCAGCTCAGGGTTGGGTCTGAGGAGGCAAACATGCCTGCAGGTGGGGGGGCCCCCCAGGAGGGCCGCTACCTCCAGCCAGATTGGACGGGCTCAGAGGGCAGAGCGGAGGAGGCGGCCTCAGCGCTCCTGGTGTCTCAGGGACCTCCTCCAGGCCAGACACCTCGACCTCTGTGCCATCTGTGTGCAGGGCCTTCCCTTCTTGGCCTCGATGGACCCGTGTTTACAAAGACAGGCTTAGGCTCAGGGCTTTCCGAGCACTTTGGGCCCCTGAGTCCCCTGACTCTGGGAGATCCTCGCGAGTCACTGAGTCCAAGTGAACCAGGGACTTCGGCTGAGATGCCATTTCTTCAGGAGAATTGCAGGTGACCAGAGACACCAGTGCAGCTAAATGACCGGGCACCAACCCAGCGCCTGGTGTGGAGTGGGTGCTGACAAGGTCCCCGTCTCAGCCTGGGTCCCCAAGGAGCTTGAAATCTGCTATACAAACAAGAGATGTGCAGGAAACCCCTCTCCCTCCTGAGAGTGAGGCTTTTTGCAGGGAGGCTGAGGACTGTGGCAAGGGAGGAGGAGTGAGGGCGCCATGGCGGAGTCAGGCAGCTGCTGGAGGAGGTGAAGGAGGCCCGTGGGCCTCCTGCAGAGAGTGAGGACGAGGATGGGATGCAGGCCAGTGGATGAGAGAGGCCTGAGTGAGCCCACCCGAGAACGCCCTCCTCATCGGGCCTTGCTCCCAGGCCGGGGTGGGGGACCTCCCGACCCTGCTCTGAACAGGCCTCTGTGCCCTCTCCCCTCCAGGCGCTGCACAAGGCCGTGCTGACCATTGACGAGAAAGGCACTGAAGCTGCCGGGACCACGATGTGGGATATCATGCCCATATCGTTACCCCCAGATCTGAAGTTCAACAGGCCCTTCGTCTTAATCATCTACGATAGAAACACCAAGAGTCCCCTCTTCGTGGGAAAGGTGGTGGATCCCACCCAAAAATAACTGCCTCTCTGGTTCAGCCCTCCCCTCCCAGGCCAGGTCCCCAGCCCTAGACCACATTAAAGAATGGTTGACCTGGCACAAGCTTCAGTGTGACGGGCAAAGCTCTCATTTCTTGGCTCTGAGTCTGTGTTGACGACCCCAGGGTGTCTGTGGAACCCAGGTCACAGCAACCTTGCCTGTGTCCACTGTATTCAGGTCAACTAAGCATTTACCCCACACAGGTCCTGTGCTGAGCCTCGATGAAATGTCGGCTGAAACCCACAGCTTCCTGAAAAGCTCCAGGCCTCCCAGTCTGGGAATCCCCCAGGAGGAATGGCACGGGCTCAGATACCAGCCCGAGTCTCCCACCTCCACCAAGCATCCACTAGGCCCTCCTGCTGAGCCCCCAGCACTGCTGATACTCGTGGAACCCCCGCACTGCTCCGTGACAGCCCTCACCCTGCAGGGCAGCCAGTCCCGACCATGAGGCTGCCTCCCTGTTGCTCCCAGAGCCTTCAGCTCACATGGGGACCTTGAGATGCCACATCTCCAGCAGCAAAAGGGAGACACCGGCTCCCCGTCTCATCCCACATTGTTCCCCAAGCCAGGCGTGGACCCCGACAGCGCACAGGTCTTTCTGCAAGTGGCTCTGGCTGATTCTCCCTGGAGCTCTTTCCAGTGGGGCTGCACCGGAAGTACATGCTTCTGTCCTCAGCATTTCATCTCTGCCTCAGGAATCCTCCAGCACACAGCTCTCCTCACCTGGCGTGCATCACCTGCTCCAATTCCCCCAGGACTCTCAGGCCCCCAAGGCACTTGTCCTGTGTGCACTTCTCCTCCCTAATCAGGTGGCCAGGGTGCCCTGCATGGCTCTGGAAAGTCATTCTAACGATTCTTTGGTCGAGAGAGAGGAAGTCTAACAGACCATCGACCGCCACTGGCCCTGCCTGTCCTCCCCTGGCCGAGTCTGATGGGCTCACATTTCAACTTGCCCCAGGACCCTCTCCGTGGTCTTCGGAGGGAAAGCCCAGCTCCTGGGCCACAGCCAGAGACTGTGCTGGGAGCAGCCCTTTCAGGAAGGGCCACCAGGCTCCTTCCCGTCCTCCAACGCCCTGCTGAAGGGCCACAGCTGTCAGGAAGATACTGGACCCCCAGCCTGAGGGAGCCAGCTCCCCGAACTCCCAGGGAACGTGCTGGTCCCATGAGAGAATGGCCCCATCCCACGCAAATCTCGGAATCACCGCCTAAGCCACTCCCTGGGCACGAGTGTGCACCTGAACAACTAGGTTGAGTCCTGTGACATTTATACCTTTTCAGTCAAAATGGCCATATGTGTGCAACTCCACATAACAGAATAATGGTTAACGATTCCCTTTTTCCAGTGTCTCATGTCCTCTTGAGTTTTCTCTGTCTCGAGACTTGCAACTCCACAAAGTCCATTAAGGATACGGACATTGTCAAGCACGTTCAATAATCCCAGACCTGAGGGGCTAAAGACCTGGATCGAGTTCAGCCTCTGCCACTCTCCAGCTGTGTGACTTTAGTGACTTGCCATACATCTCTGAGCCTCCATAGCCTCATCGTGGTTATATAATCTACCTTGAGTTGGGAGTTGGTGTGGGATCACTTCAGATAGTTAAAACAGCTTATCGAGGATAGCAGAGCAGGGTGCCAACATGAGGGATGACGGTGATGGCTTTTGCATCCATGAGCTCCCTGTGTAAGCACTCAGAGCATTTTCGCCTTTAATCCTCACAGCAGGGCTGTGAGGTTGCAAGTGGAGGCCCTCTCTCTTATTTGCACATTCTACAGAGGAAGAAACTGAGGCTCCGAGAAGCCAGTTGTCCTGCTCAAGGTCACGGAGCTAGTAAGCGGCAGAGCTGGCTTCCCGGGCTCTCCTTCTTCCTCCAAACCTCAGCACATCACCCATGCTACCTACCAGACGGCCCCGCTGGACCTTCATGCAGCTAGATTGCTCCTTGAAGGAGGAGGAATGCTGGGAGCCCACAGCGCAGGAAGCGATGCTCTGCAAGAAGAGCTTCCCCTGAGTGGCTGGGGCTCTCCCCGCGTGGTTAACAAGCTCAGAGCCCAGAGCAAGTGACTTGTGCAAGCGTTTGTGGTCCCCACGTGGCATTCCCGATAGCCCAGGGCGGGCCAAGGAGGCTGAGCCGAGGGCAGTCACCTGAGATGCCGCCATTGTGCCCGTAAGAATGGCCTGTCGTTACATTAGTCTGGATTCTGGTTGGCAGAGACCCAATTCCAACTAGTACAAAGCCCCCAGAGGGAAATTCAGTGGCCCCTGTGGGAAGCACACAGCTAGGTTCATGGAGAGTTACAGTCTTGCTGGGTGGACACGAAGATAAACCAATGGGAGCTGAAGGCTGTGTTAGTTCCTCATGGCTCCATAATGAATTACTAGAACTTAGTTGCTTCAAACATCACAGATTTATTGCCTTACGGCACTGGCGATCAGAAATCCGAAATCCAGGCGGATGCAGGGCTGAATTCCTCCTGAGGCTCCAGCAGAGAAGCCTTTCCTGGCCTTCTCCAGTTTCGACAGGCCATCTGCATTTCTGGGTCTCTGGCCCCTTCCTCACGTCCCTCCCGACCTCTGCTTCCATCGTCACATGTCCTTCTTTGATTCTGATCCTCCTGCCCCCCCGTTAATAAGGACCCTGTTATTATTAATTATTGATCATTCGTTCCATCTGGAGAATCCAGGCGGAGATGCTGTGGCGGGACCAGCTTGAACCTCACGGTCCATCTGAAGATGCTTAACCTTAATCCCACCTGGAAAGGCCTTTTGCCAGGCAAGGTGACACATTCACAGGTCCTGGGGATTGGGACGCGGGCATCTCTGGGGACATTATTCTATCTAGCACAAAGTATCGACAAGAGCGTGGCTGAAGTGATGGACCATGAGGCTTAAGCTGCTCACACCACACCATCTCCATTTGTCTACACTGGCAGCGCCATGAGGGCCAAGGACAGGTGGGGAGGGGGCAACGGAGATGGGGAGCTGTGGCTGAAGCGTCGGCATCAGAGGCCTCAGACCTGACACCAAGGTCCCAGGTGTGGCCATGACTCATAGGTGGGGGGACAGGAATGAAGGAGAAGGTCACACTGGAGATGAGTTGAACAGGCAGCAAGGGGCCAGGGGCTCGGAAGGCCATCCACAAGGAAGCTGAGTGGTGCAGAGAAGACAAGGTCGGGCCCACATGCCCTTCTCCTGTGATGCACATGGTGATCCATGGGCCTGTGGAGGTCAGGGATGTGGCTGGGAGAAGGGGGGACTGTCCAGGGAGGTGGCTACATGGCTGCTGTGGAAGGAGAAGTTTGGAGGCCAGGAGAATCGGACCTTCTCGTGGCGCCCAGGGTCAGGGATGTAGGAGGATGAACAGCCCCCACTGGGGAGGACTTTAGGAGAAGCAAGTTCTCTGGGGAAGCTGGGTCTCAGCTGCCTGACTGGCACTCGGGACGAGGAGGCGCTGTTGGAGGAGAGGATGGGGGCCTGAGCCCCAGAGCTGAGATGGGCTGGAGAGAAGAGGAAAACAGGAA
Source organism: Equus asinus (assembly GCF_041296235.1). Lineage (NCBI taxonomy): Eukaryota > Metazoa > Chordata > Mammalia > Perissodactyla > Equidae > Equus > Equus asinus. The sequence continues at coordinate 99,880,285 of NC_091796.1, read as the reverse complement.
AGATGCCGTGAAATGCCCCTGCTGAAGGAGATTTCCTCATCTGCAGGGCCCCGCCAGCTGGCTGTGGACCTGCCTTTGGAGCCTTTGCTCCCTCCTGTCACAGGAGGATGGGGACGAGCCTGTCTAGGGAGGTGGGAGAGTCCACAGAGAGAACAGAACAGAAGGTCCGGAGATGGGGATCCGGCACAGCGTGCAGGGGGGCCCAGGGGCAGCCCACGCCTTCCTGACACTGAGCCCGAACGTCCACCCTCATCTGCTGCTGCTGCCTCCTGTTTATGTCCCAAACCCACCCCTCCCCTCCGTCCCTCTGCCTTATCCTCCCTCCCTCCCGGGACATCTGAAAGGGCATCTGTGGTGTGAGTTCCCACCAGGGTGTGAGTTCCCACCAAGGTGTGAGTTCCTGGACAGCAGGAACCACATCTTTTCACCTTTGCAAACTCTGAGGCAGTAGGTGATCAATATGTGATGGTTAGTGAGTGAATGAACCAATGAACAGACATATTAATAGATGGGGAAATTAAGGAAGACGATCCCCTCAGCTGACTGTGGACACAAGAGGGAAGGGAAGAGCAGGAGAGGGAAGAGCGGAGGAGGGAGGGATGGCGGCCATAGACTGGCTGCATCGTCAGCCTCCTGGTAACTCTCTGTGCCTCCGTTTCCCCGTCTGTACTAAGGGGAGCAATAATGGTACCCAACACACAGGATTAGAACAGAGCCTGGCCGACAGTGAGTGCTTGAGAAGTAGCAGCTACGATGCCTGCAGGTGCTGAGAGGCCACACATTGGGGTCAGTTTGGGGGTTTGTATTGTAAACTGTAAGCAGCGAGAGGCTCAGTAAAACCAAGCAAACAGATGCTTAAAGTCAGCAACACGGAGACGACAGGGAGAATCGAACCATTGCTACCCAAGGCCTGTGTTCACAAAGGGCGAGTTGGAAGAGGCTGTCGCTCCCTGTTATCTGAGCCACCCACGCAGGGCTCGGACTTCCGACCAGCAAGGCCAAGGTCTTGAGGGGTCTCCCTCTGCCTGGCAGGGGCGAGTCCTGCCCGGCCCCTGGCTCCCGGAACCAGCGGTGCCACCTCCTGCTCTCTCCTTCTTCCAGACACCATGTCTTGGGGCAGGAGAAAGTGAAGATGGGCCTGGGCCGTGGTGTCATTGCCAGAAAGCCAGTGTGTGCTTCTGAAATGTCAGCAAGGGCTGCCGAAAGGAGAAAGGAGACAACTTCAAGGGGCTCCCGTGGCCAAAGTGGGACAAGTTGACCATCCAAAAGGAAATACTCGTTATAGTTCCATGACAGGTGAGTCTCCCAAAGGCGGAAAGTCCATAACGGCCATAAGACCCATAAATTAAAAAAGGTAAAGCTTGAAAAAGCGTAGAAACTGTGTGTAGAAACCATTCCTTACATACTTTCCGAAGTGAGAGATGAAGCTATAGATGTCATTGATTCCTTCTATCAGCTGTATTGTCACTTTTATGAAGCACAGATTTGCCTTCTTTTTCTCCATCCCAGAAAGGATGAGGAGTGGAACTGAGAAGCTGTGAAGAAGCCAGCTAGTTTCAGAAAAAGCGAGAACCGAACCACACACAGGAAGCGGCCCTGGGGGTTGTGTGCAGGAGGGAGGAGCGTCCACTAAGATGTTGCAAGCTGGCAGATTCGCAAGACGCCAGAGGGAGGCAAACGAATGGTGCAAACTGGGTTCCTCCCCTGGACGAGAAGACCTGGGACATCCGGCTAACTTACAGGAGTTGTGAGAAAATGGACAGGGAGAGGCCCTCACTTCTTCCCGCTCCTCCAGCTGGGTGTGCTGTCTTCACTTCTCCTTCACACGGCTCAGTCCCACGGGGATGTCTCCCTCCCCTTCTGCCCCCAGCCAGGGTCCGTGACACACACCTCTCCTATATATGCACACCCTTCCCAGCCTCCGGCTGCTGTTGGACATTTCAGAGGTGGCGCAGCCCTCTTCCCTCCAGAATTGGCCCTGGAAACCTGTCAAGATGCTGGTGCCAGGCCCGGGGCCAGGAGGGCAATGCGTGTCTTCTTCATTAATCGCTCTTACAGAGGCTCAGAGGAACTCGGTGGCTTGTCCTGGGTCACACAGGAGGGACTCAGCAGGAACAGCAGGTGACATACTGGACAGCCCAGGACGGGAAGGGCCATCGGACTTCTGGCTGACTGCTGGCAGTTTGTGCAAGGCAGCTTCCTGCTCCAGTTCCCCACCCCTCCCGCACCTGCTGCCTCCACCACCAGGAGCCTCCTTCCTCCTGGGCGGGGCGGGCAGAGACTTGTCGCTGTGCTCAGGGCTGCAGGCCCTGGAGCCCTCGGAGGCCTCAGAGGCCCACTGAAGCAGGAGGAGGGGGTGGGCTGCAGCAGGAGGCGTGGCCACCACCACAGAGCCTGCAATTGGAGGTAGAGGGGGCAAGGAGGGAGGCCAATGTACAGACGGGGGAACTGAGGCACAGGGAGAGGAATGATGCAGCTTGCCTAAGGCAGCACAGCGCTTCTTTCTAGATTTACTCTCTGACCCCTGACCTGTGCCCACGGCCGCCCGTGTCAGCCTAAAGTGGCAGTGTCAGCATCAGTCCTGACCCCTCTCCTCCTAGGGGAAGTCCAGGGAGTTTTTGTATTTGAGACTGGCTTGGTGACTTGAGATGAGCAGCTTTTATACTTGGCCCTCAACTTCCCCATGTGCTAAATGGGCTCAGAACCTCCTCCAACACCCCCCGACCCCAGCCCACAGGTAACATCTTCGGCAGTAGGGATTTCAAGGTGGCCCAGGAAAGGGTAGCTCTTGCTCCTCGTGGGGCAGCCACTGAGAATTCCCAGTGGGAGTGTAGGCCAGCACAGTACTGCCGAGCCAAAGAGGGGCTGAGTCATGACACCCCACCTTGGGCCCAGGACTCTGCGGTTCAGGAGCTGGGCACAATGTCTGCCTTTGGAATACGGAGCAGGGCTGGCTGCTGCCCAGGCACAGCACATACGGGCAGCGTGGGCGGGCAGCTCAGTGTCCAGCCAACGGACTTAGTCCCTGTTTGCTCATCGGAGAACTGGTTAATATTCACCAACAGCCTCCCCTGTTGTCGCTCTGGGCCCACTGCTTAAATACGGACGAGGACGGGGTTCTGTAACCTCAGCCTCAGTCACCAGCACTGACGTGGGACAGTGAATCGTAAGTATGCCTTCCACTGGCCAGAGCCTCCACAGAGACCCCCACATCCCTGTGCTGCCCAGGCAGGCCTGGGATGCAGGAGGACGGAGTGGGCCGGGGCTGGGTCTCCCATTGTCATAGGAACAGCAGCCTTAGAGGTCCTTTCCCGCTCCCCAAGCCTGCCCAGGGCCCCCCAATCCCTACTGGTGGATAAAGTGTCCTCTGTGAGCACGAGTGGAAGTGGATGTCTGGCCCTGGCACCCTGGGGCCCCAGGAAGGAGCACCTTTCAGTCGGCACAGCTCCTGAGTCATTTTTGCGGGTTGTCTCCTGTAGGCTGCACCACCTCCCCTACCGCTTGGGTGAGTATCTTTCTCCCCTTCTATAGATGAGAAGGATGAGGCCCAGGGAGGGGCAGTGAGGACCAGGCTCCTGTAGGGACCAGGTGGTGAAGCCAGGCCCCACCAGGAGCCCAGGTTCAGCCGCTCAATGGGCCTCCAGCCTCTGCAGATGCCCTGAGCAGAACCGCACCCGGCCTCGGCATGGAGGGGTCGCAATGGGCCTCACTGCACACGAGGGGCCTGTGGGAGTCAGGGCGTTGGGAAGCCCAGGGCAGGGCGCTGTCGTCGGGGCTGCATGCTGGCTCCTGAGCCCTGGCTCCAGCCAGGCGGCTTCTCAGCTCCTTGCACGCAGTCAGGCATTGGGCCCCACAGCAACCTTCAGAGGCGGTTACCGTGCATGTTCCCATTTTACAGATGAGGAAACTGGGGACAGAGACGTTCGGAACTTGCCCCAATTTATGCACCAGCCGGGATTCAAACTCAGGCCACCTAGTTCCAGCACCCATGCTCTGCATCCCGTTCCTACTGTCAACATGATTCTCTCCGGTCTCAGTTGGGGAGTGGAAAGTCCGGGCTGGCCTCCAGGCTTCTCTGATGCTGAGTGACCCTAGATGATTGCTCAACCTATCTGTCTTCTTTGGAGAAACCTAGAGAACTTTTGCTTTTTTCCCCTCACTCCATCCCCGCCAGTCTTGACCTCTGGGGCATTGGGAGGATAGGATTTTTCTGTTGTTGGTTTTTGGAGACAGGGCCTACAAAGATGACTCTATGGTGGGTGAGGAAACCTTATAGTGCTCTGAAATATCCACAGGAATATCCATGACAACTGATGCTTCCGGAGAGCTGACTGTGCGCCCCGCATTTCTTGGCACTTTGCATGTATTTGCACAATAGCTCTGTGGGGAAGTGCAGCCTTATCATCTCCAGGAAACTGACATTCACAGAGGTTAAGTAATTTGTCCAAGGTCACACAGCTGATAGCAAATCGAACTCGGGCCTTCTGGCCTCATGGCGCCTGATCTTAGCCACAGGGCGACGCTGCCCCTTTTCATTCACTCAGGCCACCTTTGAGGTTTTCTGTTTCGAGCCCTCTGGATTCAGCTTTATACACAGAGAAGGGCTAAATGGCGGGTTCTAGAATCGAAATGCCTGGGCTTACATCCCAGTTCCATAAGCAACTAGCTCTGTGGTTTTCGGTAAGTCACTCAAACTCCGAAGGCCTCAGTTTCTCCATCCATGAAACAGGGCTAACAATAATGCCCACCTCACAGGGTAAGCTTCGAGGGGAGAGTGGCTGAGACAGTGCGTATGCAGCCCCTGCTGTTCCTAAGTGTGAAGATGACAGTGATGCTGATGCTGGCGTTAGCCGGGCATAGGGATTGGCAGCTAACAGGCAATAAATCAATCCTGGAGAACTGAATTTTATATTTTCCGAACTCAGAGGCAGTTCTGTGCTGAGCAGGGGCCCTTCTCTGGTCTGTGCAAGGTGGCGGCTCGCCGGGAGGAAATCTGCCAGTTCTCAAGGGTGAGCTCTGCCCGCGTGCAGGAGCAGGGAGGGCTTTCACACCTGGTGCGTGTCCGCCGCCCATCACCGTGTTGGTTCCTCACGTCGGCCCCGCAAGAGGTTCTTTTCTCCACTTTCCAGGCAGCAAGCCGAGGCCCAAAGAAGTGAAGCCCCCTGCCCATGGCAGACCTGGGTCACACCTGGGCTTCTTAGCGCCAGTTTTCAGCAGGTTGTGACCTTGTGCCCAATGATCTCCCTGGACCCCGCTGGGTTGCTCCTGGTCGCTCCTTCTATGTTCCTGGGTGGAAAAGGTGTGAGAATAGGCAAAGCCGTGGCTCACTTCACCCTCCCCTCGCTGCCGAAGACTGCGCCCGCCTGCCGCGGACCCTGCGCGTGGCGCTGTGACGGCTTCATCCTTTAGCTTTGAAGCTTGGCCCGTATACCTCGTTCGCCATCTGCTTCCTCATGTCCCGTCGGCTTCCAGACACGAGGCTTTGGGGGTGTAGGGTGCTGCCTTTGGTAGAAGGGTGAGAAGAGAAGAGACTCTTGAGCCCCTGAAGTTGTAAGGAACCGATTGGGAGGCAAAACGAAGCCAACGGGAGGCTCAAGGCCGTCCTCAGCGTCCCTCAGGGCCCAATTCTGACATTCCTAGAGTCTGAGACCTGAAGAGATGGCAGTCTCGGTCTACATCTCAAGTAGGGGAAAACTAAGACTTGTTCCAGCTTTGTCACTGCCTCACTGTGTGGCCTTGGCAAGCCCCTGACCCTCTCTGGGCCTCAGATCATTAAAAGGAGAAAGTCAGAGTAGGTGAAGTAACGCCCAGGAAGATGGATTAGTGGGACAAGTGCTCACCCCAGCTGTCGCCCCTCCATCACAACCCCAGCCACCTTGCGCCTTCTCAGAGGCCAGCAGCCCCCGGGTAGTGGGGGGACCCCTCACCCCAGCCCTCCGCATGGGAAGTCTCAGCCCACGTTGCTGCCCCAAACCCACAGACCCCTTTAATTCAGAATCCAGCGTCAGTGCACAGGGACCTCAAGTAGGTCTTTATGCACGTCAATTTACACGGTCGGGGAGAGCGAGGCCGCAGGACCAGAAGGTGCTTGCCCAAGGCCAAGCGGTCAGTAGTGGGCCTGTCAGGCCCGGAAGCCACAGCCTCTAGCCCTGAAACCACTCCGCATATTTAGTGTCCCCACCTTGCGAGGGCCCAAAACCCTTCTGATCTCTGAGCCCTGCGAAGACGGGGAATTTCCATAAACTGAGAAGGACAGTACCGGGATTCAGCGGGTTCAGTAAAGAGGAACCTGAGGGAAACGGGATAGTCAGGACTAATTTTAGCACCATCGGCAGCTCTGAAACCACTGGCTGCTTTAGGAAAAACATACACATGTTTATGTAAATGTGTGATCTGCTCTGTTTGGGTTATTGAGAGGCATGAGGGCCAGAGAAAAGGAAGTGGAAAGAAACCAGCGTTGTGCTCTACTTTGTTGCTTGATTGGAAAGAAACGTTTAAAAGTCCACGGGGGTACATGCAACCCAGAATTTCTTGTTTCTAACTTTTTCCCCTCTGGTTTTCATATTCCAAATTCAAGGATTCTTTTGTCTTTGTGTTTTGTTAAGATGATGTTTTTAGTGATGTGAGTAATAACTAGCTATGTGGTTGCAGGCATCTCTCCCCCGCTTGGAACTCGGTTTCCCCATCTGTGAGGAGAGCAGGTTGTATGTAGGAGGCTGCAGGCTGGTGGCCGAGGCTGGGTCACACCTGGAGCAAAGGGAGCTCTGCGAGGCAGGGCGGGTCCATGTTGCTGTGGGGGACATTGACTTTGACCATCCCTAGATGGAGCCTGTTCTTGCTGGTCCAGCCACAGGCCTCGCCACTCCCTATTGTCTCCCCCCAACCACCATGGAACACATCTCCCTCTCTGGCTTATCCTCTGAAGGCTTCAAGTCTGCGCCCTTAGCAGCCTCTTCCTCAAACAGCTGCTCCCTCAGGTCCTTCCAGTGGAAGGTTTGGTAGCTAGACCTATTTCACTGAATTCTCCCAACAATCTCACTTTCCATACAAGGCAAATTGAGGGCCGGAGAGACTAAATGACTTGTCCTAGGTCACACAGCTGGTAGTGGCAGAGCCCAGATTAGAATTCAGATCTGTCTGAAGAGAAAAGAGATGCTTTTTCAACTCCTCCCCCTGCCAAACAGGCACACACGAGCCCCCACTTTACTGGAGAGACCAGCATCTCTCACACCCACGTCACTGCTGAGCCCAGAGCTGGGGCACAGATGGTGATCAGGAGGAGCAGCTTAGCTGACTGCAGGGAGCACAGCGCAGTCATGTAGCTGAGGCCGCAGACTCCTCGTGAGGGCAGCCTTCCAGCTCAGGGAACTCCTAGGGACTGAGGCTCACTGCTAGTGTTGAGTGGGGACAGCCTCTGCCTGAGTTTCGTCAAAGCTCCGCTGTGTGCTGGCTCTGTGTCATGGGGCAACATCCTCTCCTTTCTGGGAAGCGGCTCCTCTGAGCATTAAATAACAGGGTTCAACAGCAGCCCTCCAGGGCCATGCCAGACCCAATGATCCCTGAACCTGATCTGAGCTGCTTCCTGGGTAATTGTGCATGTGTACATTATGCTTCCCGTGCCTCAGTTTCCTCTTTTGTAAAATAGGGGCTGTGGCATGCCCAACTCGGGTCAGTGCCGATGTTAGTGAGGCCATGGAGAGCATGGACTCCAGACCCAGACCACCTGGGTGTGTGATGCTGGTCCTGCTGCCTTACTGCTCTGTGACCTTGGGCAGGTGACTTACACCTCCCTGGCCTTTGGTGCCCTCATCTGTAAACCGAGACTTGTCACGTGACCTACCTCCGGGATCCATGACACCAGGACAATGGGATAAGACAGTAAAGTGCCTAGAGTGGAGCTTGGCATACGGTAAGCACCATCACAGCCTTTGCACCGTTCTGAGTCTTTCCATGATGGTGATGTAGGACAGTGCTTGGCACAGAGTAGGTGTTTCATAAACTGTGGTTGCTCTCCATGGTACTGATCAGTGGCCCAGGGACTCATTGTGTGGCCTGAATTGGGCTTGGTGCCCCTTCTCTCTCTTGCAGGACAATGCCATCCTCCGTCACATGGTGCCTCCTCCTGCTGGCAGGCCTGTGCTGCCTGGTCCCCAGCTCCCTGGCTGAGGATCTGCAGGGATGTGCTGTGCAGGAGACACATGCAACTGCACATGATGTGGAACACCTGCAGGAGCCAGCCGAACACAAGATTGCCCCGAACCTGGCTGACTTCGCCTTCAGCCTGTACCGCCACGTGGCCCATCAGTCCAACACCACCAACATCTTCTTCTCCCCAGTCAGCATCGCGACCGCTTTCGCGTTGCTCTCCCTGGGAGCCAAGGGCGACACTCACACCCAGATCCTGGAGGGCCTCAGTTTCAACCTCACTGAGCTAGCTGAGGCTCAGATCCACGATGGCTTCCAGCATCTCCTCCGAGTCCTCAACCAGCAAGACAATCAACTGCAGCTGACCACGGGCAACGGGCTGTTCATTGACGAGACTGTGAAGCTAGTGGATAAGTTTCAGGAGGATGTCAAGAACCTGTACCACTCAGAAGCCTTCTCCATCAACTTCGGGGACACTGAAGAGGCCAAGAAACAGATCAATGACTATGTAGAAAAGGGAACCCTAGGAAAAATTGTGGATTTGGTCAAGGATCTTGACAAAGACACAGTTTTGGCTCTGGTGAATTACATTTTTTTTAAAGGTAAGGTTGCACAACCAACCTGAGCTTGCTCCCATGGAAACAGCCAACAACATTGCCAAACACTCCCTTCTTAAACTTTTTGAGGCAGTGCAGGGCGGATTCTTGGGAGGTGCTATTCAATTTTCCACATACAACCACTAAAAACTTTCCATGAGCAAAGAAGGTTGGGGAATGGTGCTCTCAATAGGCAAATCATTATCCTCTCTGCAGCCTTTCCAGAGCTGTTAGTGTCCTGCAGTGCATGTAAACTCCCACCTGGGAGGGGGGTACAGTATGCAATGTCTCCCAAGATAGAGACCCAGAAAAGCAAATTTTAGTAGAGGCTATGAAGGGAATAGTCTCATGGGACGCACTTCTGACAACTCTCGTCTAGTGGAAATAGGGACAGCTTGAGAGTCGGAAAGACCCAGGTTCAAATCCTGCCTCTACCACTTCTTAGCTGTTTGACTGTGGGCAAGTCATTTTGCCTCTCGGAGGTTCCAGTTTCCTCTCTGTTACCAGGACATCATAAGACTCTTGGTGGCAGCTTCCTGGGAGGTTTAAAGACTCTACAAAGAACACGGGACTCGGCACTCCCTTAGCAGGTGCTCAGCTAAGATGAATGTCAGCCTGCCTCCTCCCTGAGTGTTGAAGCTGTCAGGAACCTGTGGGTCCCAGAGGGCATCCTAAGGCACTTTAAATGCCCATGGGAATAGCCTGGGGTGGGAGGGGAGGGTCCAGGCCAGGGGCTGCTTCCTGCACACTCTTGGCTGCTTGCTCTACAGGCAATAGGGCGATGGAGAGGTCCCAGCTGGAGTCAGCACTTCTATGTCTCAGCTCTGCTGTGGGCTTTAGGGGGGGGCTCTCACCCCATCTCCCGCCTCAGTCTCCATCTCCTGTCCAATCAGAAATTTGGGCTCAGGGCTCCCCGAGCCACCCGTCTACTCTGACCTGCCGGGACGGTGACCTTCTCTTGGTGTGGCAGGGGGGAGCTGCCCAGGCATCTGCATTTCACATGCTGGTCCAGGAACAGGAAGTTAGGGTGAGATCAAGAGTGATTTCCCTGGATGATAAGAACTGTCACCTGACAATTGGCGGGAGCCCGAGGCAAGGGGATGCAGAGTACAACTCTTGCCCATAATTTGCATTTCAAATATCCCAAGCCACCAGCAAACAAATAAACATGATATACAGGTTAAAACGCTTACTCTGCACAGCCAGATGGGCAGCCCTTCCTTTCTATAATATAGACATTCTGGATCCTTCTCAAGTCGTGCATTATCCTCGCAAAAGTCCGTCAGTTTTCTGACTGTTCCTCTTAGCCCCGTTTACAGATGGGGAAGCTGAGGCTCAGAGAGAGGTCTCGCCTCAGAGGTTCTCGGCTCCTTCATTCTGCTACCTCTGCTAGACCTTTTCCCACCCTGGCTGATGTCCACCTTCCCTTCTCTCCAGGCAAATGGGAGAAGCCCTTCGAGCCTGAGTCAACGACAGAGCAGGACTTCCACGTGGACGAGAAGACCACGGTCAGGGTGCCTATGATGAACCGCCTGAGTAGATTTGACGTCCAGTACTCTGACGCACTCTCCAGCTGGGTGCTGCTGTTGGACTACAAGGGCAACGCCACGGCCATCTTCATCCTGCCCGACCAGGGGAAGCTGCAGCACCTGGAGGACACACTCACCAAGGGGATCCTCGCCAGGTTCTTGGAAAACAGACACTCGAGGTGACTTCCAAACCTTGAGATGCCACAGGAGGTCAGGCCAGTAGGTTGGAAGGGGGGTCCACATCCCATGGCACACAGCCACATCGCGTGACCTTGTGAGTCCAGACAGGACCCAGCGTCCATTCAGGTAGCACCACTCAGGCTCCGGGAGAGGGACGGGCCCACAGCTGAGGAGGTGAACGTCCTGGTCCTGGGGACATTCCCCAGCACTGACACTGCCCCTTCCGGTGCCAGGGCCCAAACTGGGTGAGCAACACCAGCACATGCCGTGGGAGAACCAGGGGAACGGGGTGGGTTCCCTGGCAAAGGGAGCAGTTGTTGTGGAGCAAAGGCTAGAACGTCCATGCTGGGCAGGGGGAGCTGCTGAGAGGGGGAGAGCAAAGGCCCAGAGTGGGGACTGCAGCACATGCTGAGGGTGTTGGGTTCATCTGATGTTAGATCGGGGTGGTTGGACCGGGTCCTCTGGAGTGAAGTGATACCTGAGGCTGCAGCCCAAACAGTGCAGATCTCTGAATCCATCCAACGCCCAGGCCTCCTGCACTGTTCTATTATGTACATTATGAAACAGAAATGAAAAGGCAAAGAACTGTGAGGTTAAAAACATGAATAGATGTTTTAAGACCGCTTCCCCGCCTCCTGTGTTCCAGCACCAGAGGCAGAGTAAACAGAACAAGGTGGGCTGGATCCAGAACAGACCAGACAGAGCCTGAGTGCCAGTCAGCCACATGTCAGATCCGCAGGGTGGCACCTTGTCCCCATGTAAAACGAGAGCTGACTCAGGCCCCAGTCACTCATCATTCACCAAACAGATGTCACTCAGAACCTCACCCCACGCCTCACATTCCCCTGGGATTCGGGCCCAGAGAAGGCCCACTCTGGGGTGGCCAAACCCTGCAGGACAGTGTGCAAAGTGCTTCCCAGAGGACACCTGGATCTGCTTGGAGGGCTTCTCAGAGGAGGTGGCATTGGAGAGGCTTTGCAGGACAAGAGGGTCCTGTGATTCTGATGTCCTCTGACACAGGTGTACGCGGCCTAAAGCAGAATAAACCCAGGCTGACCTCACGTCCTCATGTGGGCAGGGGCATAGGGGGCTAAGTGGGAGAAAGGCTCAGAAAGGGAGCACTTTCAATGCTCTGAAATAAACTCCTCTGTTATCTAACCTTTGTGACAGTTTCGTCAATGTACATTTGCCCAAACTGTCCATTTCTGGAACCTATGATCTAACAAGCATCCTGCCTGAGCTGGGCATCACCAAGGTCTTCAGCAGGCAGGCAGACCTCTCCGGGATCACCGAGGAAGTGCCCTTGACGGTTTCCAAGGTGAGTCTGTCCCTGCGTCCGTGGGGCAGATGTGTGGGGGCCGCAGCTCGGGGTTGGGTCTGAGGACACAAACACGCCTGCAGGCGGAGGGCCTCCCAGGAGGGCCGCTACCTCCAGCTGGATTGGATGGGCTCAGAGGGCAGAGCGGAGGAGGCGGCCTCAGCGCTGCTGGTGTCTCAGGGACCTCCTCCAGGCCAGACACCTCGACCTCTGTGCCATCTGTGTGCAGGGCCTTCCCTTCTTGGCCTCGATGAACCCGTGTTTACAAAGACAGGCTTAGGCTCAGGGCTTTCTGAGCACTTTGGGCCCCTGAGTCCCGTGACTCTAGGAGAGCCTGGAGAGTCACTGAGTCCGAGTGAACCAGGGACTTCGGCTGAGATGCCATTTCTTCAGGAGAATTGCAGGTGATCAGAGACACCAGTGCAGCTCAATGACCGGGCACCAACCGAGTGCCTGATGTGGAGTGGGTGCTGACAAGGTCCCCGTCTCAGCCTGGGTCCCCAAGGAGCTTGAAATCTGCTATACAAACAAGAGATGTGCAGGAAACCCCTCTCCCTCCTGAGGGTGAGGCTGTTTGCAGGGAGGCTGAGGACCGTGGCAAGGGAGGAGGAGTGAGGGCGCCATGGCGGAGTCAGGCAGCTGCTGGAGGAGGTGAAGGAGGCCCGTGGGCCTCCTGCAGAGAGTGAGGACGAGGATGGGATGCAGGCCAGTGGATGAGAGAGGCCTGAGTGAGCCCACCCGAGAACGCCCTCCTCATCGGGCCTTGCTCCCAGGCCGGGGTGGGGGACCTCCCGACCCTGCTCTGAACAGGCCTCTGTGCCCTCTCCCCTCCAGGCGCTGCACAAGGCCGTGCTGACCATTGACGAGAAAGGCACTGAAGCTGCTGGAGCTACGATGTGGGAAATGATCCCCATGTCATTACCCCCAGATCTGGAGTTCAACAGGCCCTTCGTCTTAATCATCTACGATAGAAACACCAAGAGTCCCCTCTTCGTGGGAAAGGTAGTGGATCCCACCCAAAAATAACTGCCTCTCTGGTTCAGCCCTCCCCTCCCAGGCCAGGTCCCCAGCCCTAGACCACATTAAAGAATGGCTGACCTGGCACAAGCTTCAGTGTGACGGGCAAAGCTCTCATTTCTTGGCTCTGAGTCTGTGTTGACGACCCCACGATGTGTGTGCAACCCAGGTCACAGCAAGCTTCCCTGTATCCACCGTATTCAAGTCAACTAAGCATTTACCCCACACAGGCCCTGTGCTGGGCCTCAATGAAATGTCGGCTGAAACCCACAGCTTCCTGAAAAGCTCCAGGCCTCCCAGTCTTGTCTGGGAATCCCCCAGGAGGAATGGCACAGGCTCAGATACCAGCCCGAGTCTCCCACCTCCACCAAGCATCCACTAGGCCCTCCTGCTGAGCCCCCAGCCCTGCTGGTGCTCGTGGAACCCCCGCACTCCTCCGTGACAGCCCTCACCCTGCAGGGCAGCCAGTCCCGACCATGAGGCTGCCTCCCTTTTGCTCCCAGAGCCTTCAGCTCACATGGGGACCTTGAGATGCCACATCTCCAGCAGCAAAAGGGAGACACCGGCTCCCCTTCTCATCCCACATTGTTCCCCAAGCCGGGCTTGGACCCGACAGCGCACAGGTCTTTCTGCAAGTGGCTCTGGCTGGTTCTTCCTGGAGCTCTTTCCAGTGGGGCTGGACCAGAAGTATATGCTTCTGTCCTCGGCATTTCATCTCTGCCCCAGGGATCCTCCAGCACACAGCTCTTCCCTCCTGGCGTGTATCACCTGCTCAAATTCTCCCAGGACTCTCAGGCCCCCAAGGCACTTGTCCTGTGTGCACTTCTCCTCCCTAATCAGGTGGCCAGGGTGCCCTGGATGGCTCTGGAAAGTCATTCTAACGATTCTTTGGTCGAGAGAGAGGAAGTCTAGCAGACCATTGACTCCTGCTGGCCCTGCCCGCCCTCCCCTGGCCGAGTCTGATGGGCTCACATTTCAACTTGCCCCAGGACCCTCTCCGTGGTCTTCGGAGGGAAAGCCCAGCTCCTGGGCCACAGCCAGAGGCTGTGCTGGGAGCAGCCCTTTCAGGAAGGGCCACCAGGCTCCTTCCCTTCCTCCAACGCCCTGCTGAAGGGCCACAGCTATCAGGAAGATGCTGGACCCCCAGCCTGAGGGACCAGCTCCCAAACTCCCATGGAACATGCTGGTCCCATGGCAGGATGGCCCCATCCCACTCAAATCTAGGAATCACCACCTAAGCCACTCCCTGGGCACGAGTGTGCACCTGAACAACTAGGTTGAGTCCTATGAGATTTATACCTTTTCAGTCAAAATGGCCATATGTGTGCAACTCCACATAACAGTATAATGGTTAAAGATTCCCTTTTTCCAGTGTCTCATGTCCTCTTGAGTTTTCTCTGCCTCAAGACTTCCAATTCCACAAAGTCCATTGAGGATACGAACATCGTGAAGCACGTACAATAATCCCAGACCCGAGGGGCTAAAGACCTGGATCGATTCAGCCTCTGCCACTTTCCAGCTGTGTGTCTTTAGTGACTTGCCATACATCTCTGAGCCTCCATAGCCTCATCGTGGTTACATAATCTACCTTGAGTTGGGAGTTGGTGTGGGATCACTTCAGATAGTTAAAACAGCTTATTGAGGATAGCAGAGCAGGGTGCCAACATGAGGGATGATGGTGATGGCTTTTGCATCCATGAGCTCCCTGTGTAAGCACTCAGAGCATTTTCGCCTTTAATCCTCACAGCAGGGCTGTGAGGTTGCAAGTGGAGGCCCTCTCTCTTATTTGCACATTCTACAGAAGAAGAAACTGAGGCTCCGAGAGGCCAGTTGTCCTGCTCAAGGTCACAGAGCTTGTAAGTGGCAGACCTGGCTTCCCGGGCTCTCCTTCTTCCTCCAAACCTCAGCACGTCACCCACGCTACCTACCAGATGGCCATGCTGGACCTTCACGGAGCCCACAGCGCAGGCCCAGGATGCTCTGGAAGAAGAACGTCCCCTGAGCGGCTGGGGCTCTCCCCCTGAGGTTAACGAGCTCAGAACCCAGAGCAAGTGACCTGTGCAACCGTTCGTGGTCCCCACATGGCATTCTGTGGGAGCAAAGGGGCAGGCGCAAAGGCCAGTGGCATTCCTGAGAGCCCAGGGAGGACCAAGGAAACTGAGCTCAGGGCACTCACCTGAGATGCCGCCATTGTGCCCGGAAGAATGGCCTGTCGTTACGTTAGTCTGGACATTGGTTGGCAGAGACCCAATTCCAATTAGTAGGAAGCCCCCAGAGAGGAATTCATTGGCCCCTGCGGCAGCCAACAGGGTCCATTCATGGGATGGGCAAAGCCTCAGGGAAGCCTTGTCATAAGGAGGACAGGAGTGTGCCACAAATCAGGCAGGACAGCCATAAACCTCAGCTTTGCCTGGTCTTTGGAGTTTTTAAATGTATTCACTGTCTAGTCTCACCCTCAGAAAATGTCCCTAAGGTCACAGGTTCAAATCGTTATCCCGTTTACAGATGGGGTAACGGAGGTCTGGCGGGTTGGGAGACCTGGCCACACAGGCCTAGATGGCAGATCCGTCCCTCACTCTGAGGCCCAGGCTGCCCTGATGGCGTACATTTTCCAGTCCACCTCAGATCTCATGAACCATTCCATCCTCCCGGTCCACGCACGGCCCTCTTCTCTGCCCTAACGCCAGCTGAAGCACGGCTGCTGAGGGTTCTGGGCTGGTCCAGATCCGTTTCCTTCTCCAGGCAAGGACCCAGCTCTGCCCTAAGACAGATGACAGCAGAACACACTGCAGGCCCCAGGCTCACGCAGGACAACACAGTAGTGACATTACACCTCTCTAACAGTTTGCAGCCACAAGACATACCAGTTAGATTTTAAGCATAAATAAATGAACATCTGAGTTTAAGAGTAAGCTCTGCCCAGACCGGTGGGGCCTTCTGAGCCTCATTCATCAAATGAGGACAAAGGTCAGGGGTGCTTCTGGGCTCTCATGCATGTGCACTGATTCAGAAACGGGGAATACAGATGGTATGTTGATTTGCATCCTGTAAGCTCACTTGATGCTCTCCACAAGACCATGGGGCGGGCATTTGTTCCACAAGGAAAAGCACCAGTGCTGGGTATCTGCCATACCCTGGGCACAGAGAGAAGGAGACCAGGGCCCCCTCGGGGAACACTGCTCTCTGGCAGTGGATAGTGGGTAATGAATGAGGCTGGGATACTGTGATTTACAACAAGAAATATAGATTTAGTCTCATCTGTGTTTCTGGCACAGAGATCCTACAACTCTTGGAATTTCCTAAGTGCTGAGCACCTTAAAGGGTTTTTTTGTCATGTTAATGAGGTGGATTTTGGGAAGCCCTTAGGTCACCTAAGGGTGGGGGCCACTTGCTGGGGGAGCCAACCCCAGACCTCCAGGGAGGGGAGAGGGACTGGAGATTAGTTCAATCAGCAGTGGCCAAGGCTTTAGTCAATCGTGCCTCTGTGGTGGAGCCTCAATAAAAACCCGGAAGGACGGAGTTCGGAGAGCTTTCGAATTGGTGATCGCGTGGAGGTGCTGGAAGAGTGACGAGCTCAGAGAAGGCGTGGAAGCTCCATGTCCTTTCTCCAAACATTTCCCTACACATCTGTCCCATCTGCCTGTTCTTTTTTTTCTTCTAGTTTTTTTTTTTTTTGAGGAAGATTAGCCCTGAGCTAACATCTGCCGCCAATCCTCCTCTTTTTGTTGAGGAAGACTGGCCCTGAGCTAACATCTGTGCCCATCTTCCTCCACTTTACATGTGAAACACCTACCACAGCATGGCTTGCCAAGCAGTGCCATGTCCACACCCAGGGATCTGAACCTGTGAACCCCAGGCCGCTGAAGCAGAATATGTAGGCTTCACTGCTGTTCCATTGGGCTGGCCCCCTCATCTGGCTGTTCTCGAGTTATATCTTTTCATAATAAATTGATAATCTAGTAAGTAAAATGTTTCTCTGAGTTCTGGCAAATTAATTGAACCCACTGAGTGGGTGGAAGCTCCAATCTACAGCCGGTGGGTCAGAGGCACAGGTGACAACCTGGACTAGCAACTGGCGTCTGAGGTGGGGATGGGGGGCCGTCTTGGGGGACTGAGCCCTTAACCTGTGGGATCTGACACTACCTCCATGTATCGTCTCAGAATCGAGTTGAATTGTGGGACATCCGGCTGGGGTGGGAGGAATGCTTGGTGGTGTGGGAAATACCCTGCGTGCTCTGGAACCGGGTGCAGGACCCTTGGTGTCCCTGCTGCGTGGGGAGGGTGCCCCTTCGGTTCCAGCCTCAACAGTCTGGGAGCTCCTGGAGAAGCCGGGGCCTTTCTGTCATTGTCCTTCCCTGGGTAGTCCCAGCTGGTGCAGTGAGCAGAGTATGCGGCCACGCTCACAGCCAGGCCCTGCCTGGACAGCTTCTGAAGGAAACTGAGCCAAGTCCGGAAGGATGAACGGAATGCTCCTGGGTGGAGTAACCAGAGAAAGGCATGCTCACTGAGCCAGCTCCCTCCCCAGAGAGACAACTAGAACTCAAGGAAGCGCACTCAAAGAAGTCTTCACCTGGAGCTGGCCCAGTGGCAGCGCCACTTCAGCATGTTCCACTTCAGCAGCCTGGGGTTCACGGGTTTGGATCCCGGGCATGAACCTATGCACCGCTCATCAAGCCATGCTGTGGTGGCATCCCACATACAAAATAGAGGAAGATGGGCACAGGTGTTAGCTCAGCGACAATCTTCCTCAAGCAAAAAGAGGAAGATTGGCAACAGATGTTAGCTCAGGACCAATCTTCCTCACCAAAAAAAGAGAAGACTTCACCTAAGAAACAAGCCTGGAATGACAATGAAGGTCTGAAAAGGACAAAGGAAGGATAAAGGGCAACTTTGGGAAGGGAGCCACATTAGAAAGTTCCAGAAAAGGAGTGTTCAGTGCATGCCAAGGGAAGTCAGCCCAGGTGAGGTAGTGAGCATGTGCCAGGAGTCTTGGGGGATGTGGGGCTGAGGCACAGGAGAGAGGGTCGCAGCAGGTCAGTCCCACAGGGAGCGGCCTGGCCCAGGTGGAGCTGACGAATGACTGCTTGAGACATATTCTCTCAGAAGTCCAAGCTGCCTTTCCATGACCAGGTGCTCACTTGGCGTCACTGGGCATCACTCTAGTTATCAGGGAACAAAGTGAACCCCATGTGAGGCAAAATCAGAGCCATCGGAATTTTTTTACTGCAGTGGCATGACTTTCACAGAGAGCGTAACGAACAGAGCAAGTTAGAAATGTCTATTAAGTTAAAGAAGCGATTTTTTTCCTTTAGTCCATTATTATCCACAGCCTCGAAATATGTTCTGAGTATATCAGTGTAATTTCCTTTTGTTCTGAGGTGACTTTCAGCATGAAAATGTTAGAACGAAAATGTTCTAGGAGTAGAGCAAAATAGAAAGAATTCAGGAATCCCAACTCAGCCTTCTAATTGGTGTGGAACCCTGAGCAGGCCATTCGATCTGGGTGCCTCAGTTTCCATTCCTGCAAAATGGGGATAATGAGGCCTAACTCACAGGTTTCTTCCAAGAACAATTGTGCAAAGGGTCTTTTTATAGTCCTGGTTCTTACCAAATAGTAAACGTTAATCTAGACTGCGGCTCCCAAAAGTCATCGTCCGCGGGCGAGCTTGCCCCGTCTCTTGATTCACCGGCGGAAAATTAAGGCATACATTACAGATATTCACACATTTTGTTACCAACGATAACAAAAGTGAGCTGGGAGTCAGACAACCTGGGATCTTTTCCCAGCTCTACCAGTCACGTTCCCCCGGGGGGGCTGGGGTGGTCAGCTTCCCTCTGTGAGCTTCCGTCTCATCACCAGCAAAATGTGAGCAGCAAATCCTTTGGAGCAGAGCTTGATATTCTGCAAAATTCTAACCACATCAGGGTGACCCAATCCCTCTCTCATGTGATTCCTGCAAGCCTTGGCATCTGGCAGCTGCCTGTTATCTGCCTGCTATTCATGGCCAAACGGACTTTGGAGTGGAAGGACACAGATTCCGGGCCCCAGGGTACGGTTTTCTGGGTCTGGGGACCTGGAGGTAGCTAGCCCAGTGACTCCACGCAGCTGACATTTATAGAACGTCAAGCGTGGACCAGGCACAGTTCCAAGCTCAGGACATGTTTCAGTCACTTACTCCTCCATGAGATGGGTATGCAGATGAGACGAACCCTTGGTCTCGCATGGCCATGGGGCTGCCAATCAGCGCAGGCGGCCCTTACACCTGCCGGTCCGGTACGCTGGACTAGGCCACTTCAGGAAAGAACAGCCAGGCCCCCAGGTGATATCAGGTCCTCACTGGCTGAGCTCTGGAGGCCCCTCAGGCTTGTTTTATGCACAGCAGTGGGGGAGGGGGGAGGGTGGATGGTACTTACTGGGCCCATAGGACGGAGCGTCCCAACCTCCTGAGACTGCCCTATAAGTCGGGGCAGCTGTGTGAGACTGTGGACAGCCTGTGGGCGAGTCCAGGTCAGCGAGCTTCTCTGAGGCATAAGTGAGTTCCATCTGCTGGGTGAAGAGTCCTCCCTCTGCCTCCTCCTGAACGGACACCGGTGGGTGAGCCTGAGCCACCGAGCCAAGATTATTATCTCCACTTGACAGAAGAGAAAACCGAGCCGCAGCCAGATTTGGCTCCGACTTGCCAGGGTCAGGATTTGAAGGTCGGCAGCCAAGCCTCTGCTGTGCTGTTCAGCACGTCCTTGGGAGGATGGAGTCACATCATTCAAAGGCTCCTGGCGCATAGTAGGCCAGCTATAGTGATACCTGCTGGTGGGCGGGGTGGCTGTAAGGGTCACTTTTCTCCTTCCCCCACCCTCGCCAGGCTTGGACAGAACCCTGTGGCCTCAGTGGTCTTCACCTGTGTCTCTCTCACCTGCAGAAGACAGGGGCACATCCCCCTGGAGGGTCCCCCTGTTCTCTAACACGCTTCTCTGCTTCAGGATCTTTCTTTCTTACCTGGTTTTTTTTAAACTCCAGCCAGAGCCGGAGTCCTTGACCTTGTCTTGTACATTCCACGTCCCACCACTTAACGATCTCACTGGAGAAAGCAGAAGCCCTTTAGCCTCCCCCCGGGGTGGCCTGTTCCCCAGATTTCCGGAGGACGGCCCATGGTCTCCCCTCTCTGCTCTCTGGCCCCCACCCTCCTGCATGGCAGACCCCCAGCCTTGACCTCCTTGTTGGAACTCCTCCTCTGAAAGGTTGAGGTGTGTTCATTAACTCCTCAGATAACCCTGCTATCTTTTCTGTCACCTCCTCCCCTTTCTTATCTGGGTTCATGGCCCCATCTCCCATCCTTTGACTCCCCACTGGTCCTAAAACCTTTAGTTTGCAAAACCCACCACCCTCTTCTCCCAGAGAGCTGATCTCTCAGGTCCCTTCTGATTGTGAGTTTTGATGACTAGACTCATTTCATTTACTCCTCCCAACAACCTCATTTCAAAGGCTCAGAGAGATGAAAATGTTTGTCCTGGGTCCACAGCTGGTAAGTGACAGAGGCGGATTAGAACCCAAGTCTGTCTGAAGCTAAAAAATAATACTTTCCACCACCTCCTCCTGACACATCATTCTTTGTCACTGAAGGGACCAGCATCTCCAAAGACCTGATCATCTGAGCCGAGGGCTGGGAGGCAGGTGGTGCCCAAGAGGGCGGGTGAGCTGCCTGCAGGCACTGCAGACAATTTGGGCACTGGGACCCGAGACTCACCGTGGGGCCAGCTCAGGAAAGGCTTTTAGGGGCTGCAGCTAGGTGTGAGGGTTTGGGGGGAACAGCCCTGACTCTCGGAGGGGTTGTCGTGAAGCTCCCAGTGGTAGAAGGACCACAGGGGCATCTGCGCTCCCAAGGTGGCAGGTGAGGAGATTTGCTGCGGTCTCCCGAAGGCCTGCACAACATGCCACAGCAGGATCCTGGGGTTCCCAGACAGGGTCCTCACCTAAGGAGAATGAACACCCTAAACTAATTGGGGTCCAGTGAGCACTTTGGCCCCGATGAGCAAACTCAGTTGGGACTCATTTGACCCAAATTTGCTCTGAAGTTAGAAAAGTTACTTCAACTGTGAGGAAGGGACCTCACAAATGGGCCTCATGCTCTGAGCCCCTCCGCCCCCCACAGGGGAACTCCACCTGCCACTTTGACTTCAGGGGACACTGGGTAATGTCTGGAGAATTTTTTGATTCTCACACCTGGGGGTTGAGGGGTGGCTCCTGGCATCTAGTTTTCTCTAGGATGCTGCTAAACATCCTATAATGCACAGGACAGCCCCCAACAGCATGGAATTTTCCAGTCCAGAAGGTCAACAGTACTGAGCTTGGGACACCTGACTTCCCATGTGACAGGCCTTAGGAACAGCCAAGATCACTCTTCAGGGGGCCACTCATCAGGGGTCAACCCCCCAACCCCCGGACACAGAGTGCTGGGCCAGAAGCAGAGGGACCTGTCTGTCCCCGCTCTGCCTGACCAGCTGCGTGGCCTCGAGCAAGTTACTGGAACTCTCCAAGCCTCACCTTTCATGTCCTGTAAATTGAAGATAAGACATTCCATCAAGCGAAGTTAACATCTGTGAGGGCCTCGAGGCTAAGGGCTCTCGGCATTTGTTTTCAACAGCATTCCTAGGCCTGGATGTTGGAGGATCAGATAATAATCAACTCCAGGCTCAAGTGGCCTACAAGGTGACGGCCGTAGTCGTTGAGGGAGATGGATGAAGTGTGTGGAGTCAGAGAGAGTCTGCGCCGAAATCAGGCAGGATGGGTTTCCTCCAAGCTCCGCTGTGTTCTGGCTGTGTGTCATTGGGCAAGATCCTCCCCTCTCTGTGCAGCAACCCCTCTGAGCATTAAATAACAGGGTTCAACAGCAGCCCTCCAGGGCCATTCCAGACCCAATCATCCCTGAGCCTGATCTGAGCTGCTTCCTGGGTAATTGTGCATGTGTACATTACACTTCCTGTGCCTCAGTTTCCTCTTTTGTAAAATAGGGGCTGTGGCATGCCCAACTCAGGGTCACTGCCGATGTTAGTGGAGCCATGGAGAGCATGGAGTCCAGACCCAGACTACCTGGGTGTGTGATGCTGGTCCTGCTGCCTTACTGCTCTGTGACCTTGGGCAGGTGACTTATACCTCCCTGGCCTTTGGTGCTCTCATCTGTAAACCGAGACTTTTCATGTGACCTACCTCCGGGGTCCGTGACACCAGGGCAATGGGATAAGACAGTAAAGTGCCTAGAGTGGAGCTTGGCATACGGTAAGCACCATCAAAGTCTTTGCACCGTTCTGAGTCTTTCCATGATGGTGATGTAGGACAGTGCTTGGCACAGAGTAGATGTTTCATAAACTGTGGTTGCTCTCCATGGTACCGATCAGTAGCAGGAGGACTCACCATGTGGCCTGGCCTGGGCTTGGTATCCTTTTTCTGTCTTGCAGAACAATGCCATCCTCCATCACATGGTGCCTCCTCCTGCTGGCAGGCCTGTGCTGCCTGGTCTCCGGCTCTCTGTATACATCCAGCCATGATGAGCAACCACCACCCCTCCACAGCCTAGGCCGCAAACTGTCCAACTTCGCCTTCAGCCTGTACCGTGTACTGGCCGCTCAGTCCAACACCACCAACATCTTGTTCCCCCAACTGAGCATCACTACCACCATTGTGTTGATCTCCCTGGGGGCCAAAGGTGACACTCACACCCAGATCCTGCAGACCTTAGATTTCAATTGCAAGGACACATTTGAGATCTACATAGGCTTACCACATTTCGTCAACAGACTACACCAGCCACGCCAATCATTGCTGATGAGCACCGACAATATACTAGTCATTGATAAAAATCTGAAGAAAGTGGGTACATTTTTAGTGGATGCTAGAGAGCTGTTCCACCCAGAAGTCCTCCCCGTCGACTTCAGGGACACTAAGAAGCCAAGGAACAGATCTCCGAGTATGCACAGAAGACAACTGGGAGAAAATTGGTGGATTTGATCAATGACCTTGACAAAAACACGGCTCTTGCTCTGGTGAATTACATTTTCTTTCATGGTGGGTTTTACCACCAGCCGGAGCTGTTTCAAATGGGAACATCCAAAAATATTCATAGTCTAAATTTCCTTGACAGTGTAAGACAGGATGTGGCAGCACATCTCAGCCTGGGCTACTCAATTTTCTACACACAACCACTAAAATACTTTCCATGATCAGATAAGGCTGGGGAATGATGGGTTCAACTGTCAAATCATCAACTTCTCTGTAGGACTTTTCAGAGCCTTTAATGTCTTAATGTGCGTTATAAATCCCTACAAGGGAGGGCGTACAATAAGCAATGACCCCCAAAATAGAGACCCAGGAAAGCAAATTTTAGTAGAGGGTATGAAGGGAATAGTCTCATGGGACGCACTTCTGACAACTTTCGTCTAGTGGAAATAGGGACAGCTTGAGAGTCGGAAAGAGCCAGGTTCAAATCCTGCCTCTACCACTTCTTAGCTGTTTGACTGTGGGCAAGTCATTTTGCCTCTCGCAGGTTCCAGTTTCCTCTCTGTTACCTGGACATCATAAGACCCTTGGTGGCAGCTTCCTGTGAGGTTTAAACACGTTACAAAGAACACGGGACTCGGCAGTCTCTTAGCAGGTGCTCAGCTAAGCTTGAATGTCAGCCTGCCTCCTCCCTGAGTGTTGAAACTGGCGGGAACCTGTGGGCCCCGGAGGGCATCCTAAGGCACTTTAAATGCCCATGGGAATAGCCTGGGGTGGGAGGGGAGGGTCCAGGCCAGGGGCTGCTTCCTGCACACTCTTGGCTGCTTGCTCTACAGGCAATAGGGCGATGGAGAGGGGCCAGCTGGAGTCAGCACTTCTATGTCTCAGCTCTGCTGTGGGCTTTAGGGGGGGGCTCTCACCCCCTCTCCAGCCTCAGTCTCCATCTCCTGTCCAATCAGAAATTTGGGCCCAGGGCTCCCCGAGGCACCCATCTACTCTGACCTGCCGGGACAGTGACGTTCTCTCAGTGTGGCAGAGGGGAGCTGCCCAGGCATCTGCATTTCACCTACTGGTCCAGGAACAGGAAGTTAGGGTGAGATCAAGAGTGATTTCCCTGGATGATAAGAAAGAACCGTCACCTGACAAGGGGCGGGGAGCCTGAGGCAAGGAGGTGCTGAGTTTGCCTTGGGGAGCTTCCAACTGCTCCTAACAACTTTTATTAATCATCCTCAGGCCATGCATGAATAAACAGAAAATCCCAGGAAAAAGGCCTGCTCTATGCACCCAGCTTGGTGCCATTTAGTCTCTGTGATACCGAAATTCTGGTTCCACCTCTGGCCTCAGATTATCCTTACAAAGCCCATCGGAAGCCTGATGGGTTCATTTTAGCCCTGTTTTACAGATGGTGAAGCTGAGGCTCAGAGAGAAGTGTCTCACCGCAGGGCCTCAGGGCTCCCTTCTCTAGCACGCTTGTCTAAACCTTTATCCCACCCCTAGCTGGGTGCATCTTCACCCTCTGCCAGGCAAAGGGAGGGATGATTGCGACGCTGGGTGCTCGATCAAAGGAGACTTCCAAGTGGACGAGAATGCCACCATCACGGTGCCCATGGTCAAACGCATAGGTGATTTTTTCCTGCACTGGACCTTTGAGCTCTCTTCCTTCGTCCTGCTGCAGCGTTACACAGGAAGTCTCTTCACCTTCCTGATCGTGCCTGGCCCCGAGAGGAGTATTCATTGGCTGGGTGACCGTATCACCGACAAGCACCTCTCCCTCTTCCTCAAACGCGTTAACTGACCTTGATTCCCAGCCCAGGGCAGACCGAGAGCTGCCACAGGAGACCTGACCAGGGGTTGGGAGGCGGGCCCACAACCCCTGGGCCACAGCCACTGTGCGTGACCTTGTGTGTCCAGACAGAGCCCAGCATGCATTCAGGCAGCACCAGCTGGGCTCCGGGAGAGGGACGGGCCCACAGCTGAGGAGGCGAAAGTCTTGGCCTTCGGGACTTGCTCTCCAGCACGGACACTGTTCCTTCCGGTGCCAGGACCCGGTGCTGGGCCAGCAACGCCAGCACTTGCCATGGGAGAACCAGGAGGACGGGGTGGGTTCCCCAGGAAAGGAAGCAGTTGCTGTGGAACAAAGGCTAGAACGTCCACGCTGGGCAGGGGGAGCTGCTGAGAGGAGGGAGAGCAAAGGCCCGGAGTGGGGGCTGCAGCACGTGCTGAGGGTGTCGGGTTCCTCTGATGTTAGATCAGGGTGGTTGGACCGGGTCCTCTGGAGTGAAGTGATACCTGAGGCTGCAGCCCAAACAGTGCAGATCTCTGAATCCATCCAACGCCCAGGCCTCCTGCACTGTTCTATTATGTACATTATGAAACAGAAATGAAAATCAAAAAAGTATGAGGTTAAAAACATGAATAGAAGGGGCTGGCATGGTGGCATAGTGATTGGGTTCACCTACTCAGATTCAACTGTCCAGGGTTCATGGGATCAGATCCCAGGCATGGACCTACACACCACTCATCAAGCCATGCTGTGGAGGTGTCCCAGATTTGAAAGAGAGGAAGATTGGCAAGATGTTAGCTCAGGGCCACACTTCCTTAAGCAAAAAGAAGAAGATCGGCAACGGGTGTAAGCTGAGAGCCAATCTTCCTCATGAAAAAAAGAAAAACAGTGAATAGACATTTTAGGACCTCTTCCCTCACCTCCCATATTCCGGCACCACAGGCTGAGTATACAGAACAAGGGGGGCTGGATCCAGAACACGCCAGATAGAGCCTGAGTGCCAGTCAGCCACATGTCAGACCCTCAGGGAGACACCCTGTCCCCATGGAAAACGAGAGCTGACTCAATCCCCCAGTCACTCATCACTCACCAAACAGATGTCACTCAGAACCTCACCCCACGCCTCACATTCCCCTGGGATTCGGGCCCAGAGAAGGCCCACTCTGGGGTGGCCAAACCCTGCAGGACAGTGTGCAAAGTGCTTCCCAGAGGACACCTGGATCTGCTTGGAGGGCTTCTCAGAGGAGGTGGCATTGGAGAGGCTTTGCAGGACAAGAGGGTCCTGTGATTCTGATGTCCTCTGACACAGGTGTACACGGCCTAAAAGCAGAATAAACCCAGGCTGACCTCACGTCCTCATGTGGGCAGGGGCATAGGGGGCTAAGTGGGAGAAAGGCTCAGAAAGGAAACACTTTCAGTGCTCTGAAACTCCTTTGTTTTCTAACCTTCGTGACAGTTCTGCCAATATACATGTGCTCCAACTGTCCCTTTCTGGAACCTATCATCTGAAAACCATCCTGGGCAAACTGGGCATCACCAAGGCCTTCAGCCTGGAGGCAGACCTCTCGGGGATCACTGAGGAAGTGCCCCTGACAGTGTCCAAGGTGAGTCTGTCCCTGTGTCCGTGGGGCAGATGTGTGGGGGCCGCAGCTCAGGGCTGGGTCTGAGAACACAAACATGCCTGCAGGAGGGGGGCCTCCCAGGAGGGCCGCTACCTCCAGCCAGATTGGACAGGCTCAGAGGGCAGAGCGGAGGAGGCGGCCTCAGCGCTGCTGGTATCTCAGGGACCTCCTCCAGGCCAGACACCTCGACCTCTGTGCCATCTGTGTGCAGGGCCTTCCCTTCTTGGCCTCGATGGACCCGTGTTTACAAAGACAGGCTTAGGCTCAGGGCTTTCCGAGCACTTTGGGCCCCTGAGTCCCCTGACTCTGGGAGATCCCGGAGAGTCACTGAGTCCGAGTGAACCAGGGACTTTGGTTGAGATGCCGTTTCTTCAGGAGAATTGCAGGTGACCAGAGACACCAGTGCAGCTCAATGACTGGGTGTGAACCGAGCGCCTGGTGTGGAGTGGGTGCTGAGAAGGTCCCCTTCTCAGCCTGGGTCCTCAAGGAGCTTGAAATCTGCTACTAGAAACAAGAGATGTGCAGGAAACTCCTCTCCCTCCTGAGGGTGAGGCTGTTTGCAGGGAGGCTGAGGACGGTGGCAAGGGAGGAGGAGTGAGGGCGCCATGGCGGAGTCAGGCGGCTCCTGGTGGAGGTGAAGGAGGCATGTGCACCCCCTGCAGGGAGGGAGGATGAGGACGGGAAGCCAGGCCAGATGATGAGAGAGGTCTGAACATGGTTGTTGAGCGACAGACAAGGGAGCGGTTCCCTGGGGAAGGGAAGGGTTAAGTGGGGGAGTCCAGGATGGGACTGGGTACGTTGGCAGGACCCGTTGATGGAGCCCACAGTTACCAGATAAAGATCTCGAATGTGACATACAAATCCCTCATCCTCTTGTCTCTGAGTCTCCCTTTACTTCCTCAGGATGTGTGTGCAACCCAGGTCACAGCAATCTTTTATGTATCCACTTAATTAATGTTTATGAGGTATTTACACTGTCCAGGCACTGTCCTGGGCCATGATGAAATGTTGGCTGAAGCCCACAATTTGCTTAACGGGTATGGAAAGCCAGCAATGACAGGAGATGGGCTTCTCTGGAGGTGGGTGGGAACACCTAATTAATTGTTTAAATTTTGGTAGAAGAGCAATAAGAAAATGGCCAACAGTAAGGCAAGGCCAAGCCAGGCCGGCCACACAACAGGGAGAGAGCTAAGCGGTCTGCACTCATTGGGGGACCACAATCGGTTCAGAGTGTTAAAGGCTCATGTCCACATTAAATAATGGGTGTTTGGATCTCTGGCTAGATCAAACACGAAAACATAAAAAACATAAATGTTCTAGAAGAAAGAAGTGGTTTAATTTATTTCTTGATATTGTAGTGGGTAAGGCCTCTCTAAATAAGGCAGAAAACCCAGAAGTCATAAAAGTAAGGATTGAAGTATTTGGCTTTATAAAATGCAAACTGTATAGCTGAAAAAAAGCCATTCAATTCACCAAGACGATGCAGTTATACATGCACTGAGCATCAGAGTTCCTCTATCTATGAAGCAAACATTGACAGAGTTAAAGGAACAGACAACCGCACAATATAGCAGGAGAATCAATACCCTCCTCTCGATAAACAACAGAAAAACCAGACAGAAGATCAATAAGAAAACAGGATTTGAACAACACTCTAGACCAATTGGACTAACAGACAAATACAGACCACTCCACACAACAGCAGAATACACATTTTTCTCAAGTGTACATGGAATATTCTCCAGGACAGACCTTACATTAGGCCACAAAACAAGTTATAATAAACTTTAAAAGATTGAAATCAGGGAGCCGTCCCCATGGCCAAGTGGTTAAGCTGGCCCACTCTGCTTCGGTGGCCCAGGGTTTCGCTGGTTCAGATCCTGGGAATGGACATGGCACCACTCATCAAGCCATGCTGAGGTGGTGTCACACGTGCCACAACTAGAAGGACCTACAACTGCAATATACAACTATGTACTGGAGGGCTTTTGGGAGGAAAAAAGCAAAAAAAAAAAAAAACTGAAATCATACAGAATATGCTGTCCAATCAAAACGGAATAAAACTAGAAATCAGTAGCAAAAGGAAAATAGAAAAATCCAGAAATACATGAAAATTAGGCAACAACTTTTAAGCAACCAATAAGTCAAAGAAGATATCACAATTAGAAAATATCTTGACACAAGTGAAAATGAAAACATAACACACCAAAACTTATGGAATTCAGTAAAAGCCGTACTAAGAGGGAAATTTATGATTGTAACCATGGATATTAAAAAAAGAAGAAAGAGGGGCTGGCCTGGTGGTATAGTGGTTAAGCTCACACGCTCCACTTCAGTGGCCCAGGGTTCAAGGGTTTGGTCCCAGGCACAGACCCATACACCACTTATCAAGCCATGCTGTGGCAGCATCCCACTTATAAAATAGAGGAAGATTGGCACAGATGTTAGCTCAGGGCCAATATTCCTCACCAAAAAAAAAGAAGAAGAAGAAGAAAGGAAAATAAAGAAGAAAGATATCAAATCAATAACCTAACTTTACAACTTAAGGAGATAGAAAAAGAAGAATAAACTAAACCCAAACTTAGCAGAAGGAAATAATAAAGAGTCAAGTAGAGATCCACAAAATAGAGGATTAAAAAAAACAATGAGGAAAATCAACAAATCCTGAATTGGTTCTTTGAAAAGATCAACAAAATTGAAAAACCTTTAACTAGACTAACTAAGAAAAAAAGAGAGAAGACTCAAATTACTAAAATCAGAAATGAAAGAGGCGATATTATGAGCAATTTTACACAGTTAAAAAGGCAAACATGTATACCAATGGAATAAAATACAGAGGCCAGAGATAAACCCTCACTTACATCAGCAAATGATTTTGGACAAAGGCGCTAAGACAATTTCATGGGGAAATGACAGTCTTTTCAATAAGTGGTGCTGGGAAAACTGGACGTCCACATGTGAAAAAATGAAGTTGGACCCTTCCCCCGCTACAACGTAGACAAAATTAGCTCAAAACGGATCAAAAACCTAAATGTAAGAGCCAAAACTACAGAACTCTTAAAAGAAAGCATAAGGGAAAGCTTCCTAACATTGATTCAGTAATGATTTCTCAGATATGACACCAAAAGCATAGGCAACAAAAGTTAAAATAGATAAACTGGACTATATCAAAACTTAAAACTTCTATGCATCAAAGGACACAAACAACCGAGTGAAAAGGCAAACCATGGAATGGGAGAAAATATGTGCAAATCATATATCTGAAATGGGTTAATATCCAGAATATATAAAGAACTCCTACAACTCAACAACAACAAAAAACAACCAACCCAATTAAGAAATGCGCCAAGGACTTGAATAAACATTTCTCCAAAAAATATGTAAATGGCCAACAAGCCCATGAAAAGATGCTCGACATCACTAATCATTGGGGAAACACAAATCAAAACCACAGTGAGAAAGCCCTTCATACCCACTAGGATGGTTATTATTTTAAACAACAAAAAAAGAAAGAATAAGTGTTGGCAACAATATGGAGACATTGGACCCTGTGTGCACTGTTGGTGGGAACGTAAAATGATGCAGATGATAGAAACTGTACAGCCCTTCCTCAAAAGACTAAAAATTGAATTCCCATATGATCTAGTAATTCCGCTTCTGGATATATACCCAGAAGAATTGAATGCAGAGTCTAAGGAGGTGTTTGTGCCTTCCTGGTCCCAGCAGAATTACTCACAATAGACAAAAGATGGAAACAACCCAAATGTCCAACAACAGGTGAAAAAATAAACAAAATTTGAGATACATACATATATA
The DNA here is from genome assembly GCF_041296235.1 of Equus asinus. Classification (NCBI taxonomy): domain Eukaryota; kingdom Metazoa; phylum Chordata; class Mammalia; order Perissodactyla; family Equidae; genus Equus; species Equus asinus. Next base: position 99,850,291 of record NC_091796.1, on the reverse strand, counting down.
TATATATATATATATATATATATACACACACACAAGGGAATATTATTCAGCCTTAAAAAGGAAGGCAATTCTGATACATACTACAATATGGATGGACTTTGAGGACATTATTCTAAGTGAAGTAAGCCAGCCACAAAAAGACAAATATTGTGTGATTTCACTCATATGAGATACCTAAAGTAGTCAAATTCAGAGACAGAAAGCAGAATTTACATTTGTTTGTAAATATTTCCACAGGGTAAATTTCCAGTTGTAGACTTCCTGAGTCAAAAGGTAGGTTTTTCTTCTTTTAACTTTAATAGATGTTACCCAATTATCTTCCCAAGAGGCGAGTACCAGCAGCTGGGGAGAGGAATGACAGTTGACGTTTAAAGAGTATAGAGTTTCAGTGTTGCAAGAGGAAAAGAGTTCTGGAGACGGGTCACACAACAATGTCAGCGTCCTTAACCCTACTGATTGTGCACTTCAAAAGGGTAAGATGGCGAATTTTATGTTATACGTGTTTCACAACAATTAAAAACAGAGTAATACAAACTGTCTTTACATTTAATAGTAATAATTGTATTTCCTAAATAAAACGATGAAATTTCTGACATATTCAGCTATTACTTATAATCCTATGGCCTTAATAATAATTTTACATCAATTTGTTAAAAAATATATATTCAACTGCCATATCAAAAAGTGCCATAAGCAAAGCCGAAGGGCAAACTGAGAAATTTTTTAACAGATGTGACAGAGAGAGAATCGTTTTAATTTTAAAGAACTCTTTCAAATCTATAAGGAGACAGTAAGTAACCCAGGAGAATAATGAGCAAAGGATTTATGCAGGCAGACCACAAAAAAAAAGTACAAATGACCAATGGAAATACGCAACGATTCTCATCTCCATTCATAATTTTAAAAACACAAATCGAACGAGCAGAGCGCCATTTTTCCTCTTACCAAATTCGCGTGAATGTCTGTGGTCAACAGCACTGGGTGCTGATCTGCGTATGTGGAAACAGACATTTTCATACAATAGATGGGGGGGTGTAAATTTGTGCAACCTCTTCGGAAGATAATTGGGTAACATCTTTTAAAGTTAAAAGAAGAAAAACCTACTTTTTGACTCAGGAAGTCTACAACTGGAACTTTACCTTGTGGAAATATTTACAAACAAATGTAAAAAAGAAATTTCTTTTTAATTGCAGCATTGTTTGAAGAGCAAAAAATCCTGAATGTCCATGAATAGGGAACAGATTATATAAATGCAGGTACATCCCTACAATGGGACATCGTGCAGCCTTTAAAAAGCCTAAGGCTAGTTCTGTACAGGCTGGTAGGGAGAGAGCGCTAAAAGCAAAAAATATGGGAAAAGCCAAGTGCAGAACCGTGTGCATATATGATTTCCTCTGTGAACACACATTCCTTTATCTAAGTAGTGTTTACTGGGCACCTACCACGCGCCGGGCACTGGCTGTGCTGCTGTGAACACAGACAAAATCCCTGTGCACAGGAGCTCCGTGGGCGATGCAGTCCCTAACCCAGGTAAGTCAGTACCGTGAATGGGATGAGGGAAGGTGAGGAGTCCCACAGCCAAAGGATAGGAAGTGCGAGGGTGTGTGGTGGGAGACGCGCTCAGACAGTGATCAGGCAGGGCAGACCTCACTGAGAAGTGGGCATCTGAAACTCCAGGGAGGTGAGAGAGTAAGCCATGTGGATAGGGAACAGGCAGGGCAAAGACCCTGGGGCGGGGATGTGTCTAGCATATTCAAGGGAAGCAAGGAGGCAGTGTGCCTAGAGCAATGCAGACTATGAGCGAGAGAGAAGCAGAAGAGGCCAGAGGCGAGACTGCAGGGCCTGCCTTGGGGGGCTCAGGCGACGTACCCCTCTAAGGACTGGCTTTTGTTCTGAGAGACCTGGAGCCCGAAGCAGGGTTCCAGCAGAGGCACGAAGTGATTTACATTTTGACAGAATCACATAAAGATGTGGGTGATAAAATCATAGATGATTGTCTTTCCTTCTTTATAGTTTTCTATATTTAAAAAATATTAAATATTAATTTAAGAATCAAATGGAAGGGGATGCAGGGAGATTAAGAAAGCTGGGTGGGCAAGTGAGAGCTCAGGGAGGCAGTTCTAGGCGGACAGAGAAGCGGGGGCCTGGCCTCCAGGGAGCCGTTCCACCGAGGCGTTCCCTGCGGTGTTAGTTTGTGTTACAGGGGAAAAGCTTCCTTGGGAGAATGGGTTTAGCGAAGTCTGGATAAGTCTTTACTGGGGAACTTCTCAGTTCCTTTCCAATATTACCATCCAAGTGGAAGAGAGAGGATGCAGCGTTTCCCAAACTTATTTGACCACGGTTTCCTGAATCATCTCTAGGGTTCCATAGGATACACTTTGCAAAATTCTGCTGCAGGTAAAAAGGCTCTTAAGTGGGGTAGCGGCAAGGGCGCATTGCGTCGAGTTGACTGGCTCAGGCAGTTGGGGGAAGAATTGGTTGGCGGGGCAAGATGAAGTATAAGGAGATCTGAGCACTCACTCTCTCGTCACACACATCTGTTGCCCCTTAGGAGCTAACAGGCCCTTGTCCCCACAGACAGGGATTCAAATACCAGATGCCCCTGCACTCCGAGACCCAGTGGCACCTACTGGAAGCATACTGATGTGGCAGAGCGGCATTTGACATTCTTGGTTCAGAGTGACAGCACCGCCTGCTGCCGCCCAGAGACCCAGCCCACCTCCCTCCTCCCTGGGTATTAATGGAGGGCAGCTGGGGTGCAAGAGGCAGAGTGGACAAACAAGATCGTCAGCTTCAGAAGAGGTGGCCAGGCCCGTGATTACACAAGCTCGCACCACCTCAGGGCTGTTAATATTAACTCAGCCTCCAGCCTGGGGCGCAGCAGCAGAGACACTGCCCTGATAAACCTTGACGTGCCCGTCTCATTGGCTAGATCTTCAATGATTCTCCCTTGGCCTTAGGTTGGGATCCTGCTGAGTCCTCCATAATTATGGAGCTTTAACCCCCTGTGGTTACATGTTGGGGGACGTTCCTCCCGTGGGACAGGGCGGAACGTGGCGGGGGGACTGAATGTGAGCAGAAAACCCACCCGAAGCAACATGAATGATCAACCAAAGGGCTTCAGGGTGATTGTCATTTTGAGCCATTGGTGCCATTAAGAGCTGCTTCTAAGAAGAGTATGTTTCTCCCTGGTGGGCACTCCCTGTGTGTTTGGTGTCTGAATACTTCTGCTTCCAATCATTGCTCTCATAAACTAAGCTTATACAGAAGGAGATTCAGTCAACCAATCATTATTTTGTTCAATCGTTTTGTACTGAGTGAATCATTCATTCATTCACCCATCTTGTACCAAATCCCAATCATGTGCAGGTCCTGGGCTACACATTGTGCTATATGTGAGTTCCACGTAAGTTCAGTGAATCATTATGAATTACAAACTTCTTCGCCAAAAGAATCAAGGGCTTTATAGATGGTCCATCACCTGCTGCTTCTTCAGAGGATTGTCTTTAGGGTCAATGAGGACAGTGGTACAGGTTGTGCACTGCACATGAATGCCTGGCAGAGGAAATATGGGGCCTGAAATCCAGCCCATGCTACACTTGCCAAGTGGTGCACTCTGGTACCTGGTGACATTCATTTGGGAAAAGAAGTATTCTTTTTAATTTGCACAAGGATCCCATTACTCCAGAGAGTATGTGATAAAGCGAGCATAGTCAAATGTTAATGAAGAGTCTAGGTCGTAGATTTAAGGCAGCCGCTGTAAAAATCTTTCTACTCCGCTCTGTTTGAAAACTGTCGTGCTAGAATGTTGGGGAGGGTGGAATGCCATTCCGCATCAAGTTATGTCTGGGCCGGAGAGATGCTGTTAGGGGTTCAATTGTATCCCCCCTAAAATTTATAGGTTGAAGATCCAACCCTCAGTACCTCAGAATGTGACCTCACTTGGAGATAGGGTCTTTACAGAGATAATCAACTTAAAATGAGGTCATCAAAGTGGGCTCTAATGCAAAAGGACTGGTATCCTTACAAGAGGAAGAAATTCGGACACAGAGATGTGAGCATAGAGGGAAGAACATGTGACACTACAGTGAGAACGCCACATGAGCATGAAGATGGGCAATCTACATGCCAAGCAGAAAGGCCTGGAACACATCCTTCCCCCACAGCCCTCCATGGAAACCAACCTTGCCAAGAGCTTGGTTGCAGACCTCCAGCCTCCAGAACTGGGAGCCAATACATTTCAGTTGTCTAAGGCACCCAGTCTGGGGTACTTAGTGATGGCAGCCCTAACAGACTAACACAGATGCCTTTCCTAGTCTGCACAGGGGGAGGCACCCTGAAGACCAGCAGTGGCTGGGTCACCTCCTTGAACTCCTAAAGTGACACAAATGTAAGAAGCCTTTTGGCAGTGTTTGAGTAGAGACTTCCACTGTGGGGTTTGGGGAGCTGGGAACTGACCACGGGCTAATGTTTGCCTTAGGAAGATGTGAGTGATAATGAAGGGAAGTCATTGCCCATTGGAATCTAAAGGGCAGCTAACGTATAATAACGGGGCTATAAACAAAGAGCTTTGGCACTGTTAGCTTTTGACCCCCAACGCTATTCTACGAATAAAGACACAAGACAAGGTTGTTTAAAAACCCACAGGAACCCAAGAAACCAGGCATGGCAAAGAGTGGCTGGAGTCTGGTTCTGATCCTGGCACTAACCACTCACAAGATACATCATCCGGGTAAGCCACTGGAACTCAACTTTCTCATTCACAAAGACACAGGTTGTTGGGAGGATTAAATAAGGTGCCACATGCAAAGCTCTAAGCACACAGTAGGTGCTCAAGAAAAGGGGGCAAAAATCCAGACTGAGGATCGAGATGAGCCTCATGAGGACTGATAAACAGGCTCAAGGGCTTGTTTGTTCAATCAACAAATGGCTATAGGTGAAGGTCAGCAGGGCTGTGAATGTCAAAATCAATACTCGCCTGATAGCAGGTGTTTATTCCCATGAGACTCTGTGAGAACTGGCTATGATCTCTTGCCAATCCTGAGAGAATGCATGGTACAGTAGAAAGAACACTTGCTTTAGAGGCAAGAGAAGGGATTCTAATTCTCACTTTGCCCTGGCCTATGTAACTCTTGGTATGTCTCTCTTACCTCTCCCGACCTCCACTTCCTCATCTGTCAAATGACAGCATTGGACTAGACTAACAATGGTAAACACACGGCTATGGGCAACTCCTTCTGCTCACATCCACAGCAGACATCGCTAATCAACCATGGCCCTGTTTTCATCTTCATTTAGACACAGTCTCAGAATCCTTCTCAAGATAATATGCCAGGAACCACTAGAATACATCCAAGATGGCAGCTTAGATGAAAACCATTTACTGTCCTGTCCTAGATGATCTTTCTTTTTTTAAAGATTTTATTTTTTTCCTTTTTCTCCCCAAAGCCCCCCGGTACACAGTTGTATATTCTTCGTTGTGGGTCCTTCTAGTTGAGGCATGTGGGATGCCGCCTCAGCGTGGTTTGATGAGCAGTGCCACGTCCGCGCCCAGGATACGAACCAACGAAACACTGGGCCGCCTGCAGCAGAGCGCGCGAACTTAACCACTCAGCCACGGGGCCAGCCCCCCTAGATGATCTTTAAAATATTTTCTAGTTCCTGTGTTTGCTGAGCCTGATTCCTTTCTTGGCCAGACATAACTCTATTTTGCATCTTTCAAGACTTTCGTGTGGCAATTATTCGAGATGTCTCACTGTCTAGGGTCTTATATCTTGTTTTATTGTCCTACTGCTCCACATGCCCTTCTCCCAGACCAGATGTCCAATATCCTCACCAGGGCCCTAGGTGTTGGTAACCTCATTAAGTAACCTGGCTCTGAGTAATAATCCTCTCTCTTTCTCTCTCCCTATCTCCTCTTTCTCTTCTCTCTCTTTTCTTTTCAAATCTCCTAGACACCTCATAGCAGGGTTAATTCATGACATTTATTTCATCGCTTCCTCTGCCCATTCTGAAGACAGTCATGGTTAGCATATTAAAGCGCTCTCAGACAGCAAGAAGGAGTCACAACTGCCTTCTCTACTCAGTCTCCCAAGCAGCCCCACCAATAGCTTGAAACTGATGTATCAGGTAAAAACTATTGCCCATTTCATCCCGTGAAAGTATGCCCAGAGAAACTTTCAAACAAATTATTAAACCAAGAAAAAACTAGCTCTGTGTGTGTGTGCGTGTGCATGTTTACAAATAGCTTCAAACCAGTGCCATAGAAATAGCTTTCTTTTCAATGCTCAAGACTAAGTAAGCCTTCAAACAACCCTTCCAATTCTCCTCCTACCTCTGTGGCAACCTCCGAATGTGCCTATTCCTAAGAAGTCGCCTGTCATGGTAGAATATAGATCCGGGCGTCACGTACTCTGCATGCCAAGCCTGCCTCAATCTCTACAAGCTGTTTGCTTTGGATTGAGTAACTTTACTCAATCTTTCCTGGGCTCATCTGCAAAATAGGACTAATGCCTCCTTATTGGGTCATTTTAGCACGTAGAACATATTCTACCATCTAGAAGACATTCAACAAATAAATAACATTGGCTGTTATCCTCGCGTGTATTACTACCATTATTAGTATCATATCTATATTGATCTGTTGGTCCTTAGGCTTTTGCATGGAAAAATAAGATACTGTTCATGCCCTGGAGAAGTGCAAAAGGGAGCAAGTGCAGATGAACAAACTGGAGGAATACCGCTCTGGACTCTGAGCCCTCTTGAGGCACCGCTCAGAGGTTGCTAGGCCAGTGTATCCTCTTCCCTCTTTGTGGCTGCACAAATCCTGCCCACCCTTTAGGACCCAACTCAAGTCCACATCCTTACAGAAGCTCCACCGAGTACTCAAGTCTCTGCTCTATCTGGTGGAGAAGCTTAATCTCTGTTAACTCAAGTTGAATTCTACTAGTTCAACATAAACCTTGTCACCTCAGGGTTCTTTTAGTCAATTGAGGGTTTCCCCAGTCCAGAGTTTCATACACTCTACTACTCGTCCCTGAGGTATCTGAGTATGGAGACAATAGGTATCCATGGCCTCAAGTGAGACACGCATCTTGAAGGCAGTGATAAGATCGCCCTAAATCCTCCCTCAATGCCACCCCAGGCCAGCAGCACAGACTCAGGTCCTGAAGGGTCTGGGGTTGAGCCTTGCCCAGGTCCTCGACGACAAGGTTCACACGCACTATAGTCAGCTGCTCTGTGCCCTCCTGCTGCCCCCTGGGGAGTGCCAGCCAGACATGGGCAGCATGCTGTTTGTGGATGAGAAGCAGAACCTGCTGCAGAACTTGGTTGATATTGCCCAGAGTCTGTGCCACACGGAGGTCTTCCTCATCCGCTTCGGGAACCACGAGACAGCCAGGGAACGGATGGATCACGTCACGAGGGAGAAGAGCCACGGCAAACTTGGGAATCTTGCTCAGCAGTTGAAGGAAAACACTGTCTTGATTCTGGCCAGTTATATTTTCTTTACAAGTAAGTAATTCTTGGGGCAGCCTGGTGGCATAGTGGTTAGGTTCGTGTGCCCCACTTTGGCAGCCCAGGTTGGCAGATTCAGATCCCGGGCACAGACTTATACCACTCACCAAGCCATGCTGTGGCAGCATCCTGCATACAAAATAGGAAGATGGGCACGGATGTTAGCTCAGGGCCACTCTTCCTCACAAAAAAAAAATCAAACTAACAAGTAAGTAAGGCTGCAATGACCCCTTTGCAGTTTATTACAAAGTTAATCCATCTTTCATCCAAGAGAAATTTTTCCTCCTCCCTCACACAGCATCACATTCCCTCCTACCTCCCCGCTCACCATTCTATCGATTAACCTCCTCCCTCTCCCATATCTTCATCCTCTCTTCTGGTGCCTTCATGGAAACATTAGAATCCAGTTCCCTCTCTAGCTATATTCCCAGCTCTCTCCTTCCCATCGCAGCCAAAGTTTTAGGAAGGGGTGCCCCTCCCGGACCAGCTACATGATTTGTGGGCCTTAGTGCAAAACCAATGTGTATGGCCCGTGTTCAAAAATCACATTTCAGAGTGGTGACAGCAGAGCGTTAAACATCTTTCAGAGCCCTTGTGACAGCCTGGGTGGCACCTCCTTGAAGCCAGCCCTGCCCACAAGAGCTGTCCCCACTTGCCTTGGATCCCACCAAACACAAGTCTTGCTCCTGGGCCCATGACTCGTCTCAGATGGTTTTGTCAAGCTCCCTCCCGTCCACCCCAAAAAGAGACTCCTTGTTGAGTCCAGGAGCCTCGTCCTTCTGTATCCTGCTTGCTTTGCTGCCTTTAACTCTGTTTTGTTGACATCTCCTCCTTGACGCTCTCCCCTGTGGGCTCAGTCAGCATGGCTTTCCTGATCCCCCTTCTACCTCGACTCCTTGGCACTTCTCTCTCTCCTGTGGAGCCATTAAATGTTGGCATTCCGTAGAGATCGTCCTCAGCCATCTTCTTTTCTTATTCTACACAATCTCCCTTGAGCGAGCTCGGCCCCTCCAGCAGCCTCTAACCCTCCAGTACGCGGAAGACTCCCAGCTCTCTATGCTCAGCCCACATCTCTCGTGAGCTCCAGACTCACATCCCCACCAGCCATCGGGTCACCTTCATCCAGGGGTCCAAGAAGCACCTCAACTCAGCACATTCTAAACAAGAAGTGTTTCTTCCCACTATCTCCCCGACCCCCCAAAAACGCCCTCCTCCTGCTCCTTTCCTCTAAGTCCCAGTCAATGACCCCCACTCCATGCACCTGCCCCAACCAGAGACCTTGGGGTCACTGCTCGTCGCTAGCTGGGCAGATCATCGGTGTCTCTTTTCTCTCCCGCACTACGCATCTAAACAGGAACCGCATCTTGTGGATTTCGCCTGCCTAATCTCTTCAAGTTGTCCACCATTGTCCCTCTCCATTGCCACTCTCCTAGCTCAAGAAACGTTACCTCCTACGCGAAGTACTGCAATTGCTGGGCTGGCCTTCCTGTCTGCAGCTTGCCTCTTGCGCCCCACCCCCAATGCATTTCCCACACTGCGGTCAGGGGGACCATTCTGCAGGCCAAATTTGCCTGTGTAACTCCACTGCTTAAAACTTTTCCAAAGCCCTAACCCAACTGTAGCCCTTAGGATCACGCTCCACATCTTTAGGATGGGCCATGAGGCCCTTAAATAACCTGTTCCCAGACAGTTTCTTCAACCACATCTCTTGTCACCCTCCCTACTGTTCCTCTATCCTGAGGTGCCACAAGCTAGCAGCATGAAACAACTCCCCTTTCCTGAATTGCACCATCCCTCTTGCCTATGGGTCTTCACAAGGACCAGCCCTTCGCTTCCCAATTCCCCTCCATTTCCCCATCCGTCAGGTACCCGTCCTTCAGGGCTCAGCTCAGAAGTCGCTGCCCCCAGGAAGACCTCCTTCACAATCTCTGCCACTGGGGCTGCCAGATGCAGGAACAGGACAAAACAAAACATAACGTACGCTTACGTTAAAAAATTATTTGTAGTTTCTCTGGAATTCAAATTTAACTGAGCGGCCTGTATTTTATCTGGCAACCTTACCCATCCCCCTCAGAGTAGGTGTTGGTGGGAAGAAATGTTCTTTGTTTTGAATGTGCTGAGCGTGAGGTGCTTCTTGGACAGTTGGATGGAGGTGACCGTATGGCTGGTGAGGATATCCACCTGGAGCTCATGAGAGGTGTGGGCTGGGTATAGAGAGCTGGGAGGCGTCAGCGTACAGGAGGGTTAGAGGCCGCCGGAGGGGACCAGCTCGCCTCTCCTCTGTGTTCTGGTAGTACCACTTCATCTCTGTGATCTGAAGACTTAACACACAGTGTTATCATTTTCTGGTTATCGTCTCTCCCCCGACAAGACTGTGGGCTCCTTCCCACGGCAGGGTGTGTTTGTGTAAAACCCACCTTCACTGGAATCCAGACGCTGTCAAGATGGCAGGGCTCAGAAATGCTGCTCCCGGTTCTCCTCAGTACCAACTGCAGTGCAAAGTTCACCAAGTGGCCCTCAGAGCTGGGCGGCCCAGCTTTTGGCCAGGAGCCTCAGCAGCCAGAAGAAGGCAGCTTCTGGCAGAAGCTGCCAGAAGGAAGCACACCCCAAAGGAGGAGGAGGAGGCTCGCCCCAGCCTGCCGAAGCTGCTCAGGCTCTGGGAGCCCGCAGCTGACTTGTACACTGCATTCAAGCTCCTCCAGCAGGCACCAGGGACGACTATGGAATCATATTTTGTAGAGTTGCAGTGAGCACTGTAATGGTAAAATGAGTAGCTAACAATTACTGAGCAGCAATGTGCCAGGCATTGTGGTCAGAGCTTTACTTAGAGCATCTCATAGAATGTTCACGGATACCCAGTAAAGTAGATGTCAGTAACCCTGGTTTACACCTGAGGACATTGAAGGTCCCCATTCCCTCTCTACCTCACCTACCACTACCCTCTCCCTCACTCCTTCTGCTTCAGGCTTCCCCATGTCCCTCCAACACGCCAGACCCATTCCTGCCACTGGGCCTTTGCACATACCATCCCTTCTCTCTGAGATATTCTCCCTGACACACTGTGGGTCATCCTCTTATCCTTTACTCTTTACTCCATGTCACCATCTCACATATTCATATTTTTCATATGAAGACTCTCCTTCCTTGGCATAACTCTCCCCTTGCTTCATTTCTCTCCTTAGTTCTTATCACCTTCTAACATATGGTTTCTCTCTCTTGCTCCTTGTTTCCCCTGGTATGCAAGCTCCCTGGGGACAGCAGTCTTTCGTGCATGACTGTATTGCCCACACCAAGAATGGCGCCTGGCACATAGTGGCCTCTCCCTAAGTGTCTTCCAAAGGAATGAAATATCCGACGTCCGGAGCCCTCTGCCATGAACGCTGGTGGCCTCCTCTGACACTCACATTCTCTCTTATCAGGGCCATAGAAAATCCTTTTTGAGCCAAGACTCACGGAGATCAGACCTTTCTCAGTGAGCAAGCGGGCCACGGTCCTGGTGCCCACGATGCAGCAGGTGGGCTGGTTCCAGCCAGCTGCACGGCTATGTCCTCCGGTTGCCCGGCAGCTGCAACACCACCGCAGTCTTCATTCTCCCGACTCAGGGAGGACCAGGCAGACAGAGGAGGCTCCGATGAGAGGGGATTTGGACACGTGGACCCAGCCCTTCCCACTAAGGTGACACCCCAGCTCCCTCCAGCCCTGCGAGCGATGTGGCCTCTCAACAACCGCCCGCTCAGCCTCAGCAACTGGGAGGCTGTGACCCCTCTGTCTTTGGGGCCCATGCCATGAGGGGATGGGGCTAGACTACACCCTAATTGTCAGGCAGGATTCAGCTAACTGCTCCCGCAAGAGATGGAAAGAGGTGTGCCATCACAACAAAATCTTCATCATCCTCTTCCATCTTCCCCTGAGAGATTTATAATTCATCGTAGCATCTCACAGCACTGAGAAGTTGTAAGGGACTGCACGACATTTAACTTCGTTTTTGGGAGTTGAACACGGCACGCATTTTAACAAATGCCCTATAAACAAACGACTGTTCTGTGTGAGCCAGGGTAGGAGAGTCACCAAGGATCTGTCTTCCCACCTCATAAACTGATGCAATCATGGCGACCAGTAAGCCACCCAGCAGGAGCCAGCCCCAGGCCTCTCCACACCTAGTCACGCTTTCCAGCCACCTGCCCTTCCCTGCTCTCTGCCGCACCCCATGATCAACTTGCTCCTTTTCCTGGAGCCCTTGAGCTCCCTGCTACTCAAACTGTGGTCCATCGACCAGCATCCTTGGCTTCAACTGGGAGTTTGTCAGAAATATAGGATGTCAGGCCCCACTCCACACCTCCTGACTCAGCATCCTTATTTTAACAAGACCTCGGGGGGATTAATATGCACATTAAAGATTGGGAAGCCCCCACCTGGGTCTCAGGGGAGTCCCACCGCGGCCAGGGAGAACCGCACTGACCTGAGAGTTGAGGTTTTTGCCAACAGAACTCTCTTGCCCCGATGCCTTCCCCTAGAGAGGACTCAGGGGTGCCAGCCCTCCTCTCTGTTGCTGGGTTCACGTGGAAGACACCCGGGGCTGTTAGGAGGCTGCTGGCCCAGCGCCTGGTGGAGGGATGGAAGCCAAAGCTGGGAAGACACATTCTCCGCGCTCAGTCTCCTTGTGGCTGTGAACCCAGCGAGCCACAGTCCAGCCGCCCTGCAGGGAGAGCCCGTGTGCTTTTGAGGTGCAGTCATAGAAAGGTGAACCAGAAGGAAACAGGGGATGCTGGACCTCAGCCCTGCCCAGGGCCAACACGCATGCGAGGAAGGAAGCAGGAAAAGCTGCATGTTGGGCCACAGATAGACAGACAGACAGAGATGCTCCTGTTCCGCGGGGCCCAGTGGCAGGCTGCGGTCTTAGACGCAGCAGCACGGCTGGAGGGAAAGGTTCTGCTGTGGGTGCAATCCTTGCTTCTTAGGAACCATGTGACTTTGGGAAAATCACTTACCCTCTTTGACTCTCCATTTTCTCACTCATAAAGTGGATATCTTTAGCACCCAACCCCCAGGACCACTGTGAGGATGAAATTCAATTAGCTTATAAAGTACCTGGTCCAGATGTGTTCATCGAAGCCGGCCAGTAAATACAACTGATGCTGATTTGATTCCATTAACCTACGTGCAGCAAGGTCGCGGGCCGGGGCCATTTATTAGATGACACTCTTTCAGCTCTGTTTCCTCCTCTCGTTCCCCCGAGTAGCAGGAGAAGGATGTATCTTCCAAAACTCTCTTTATCTGGGAACAATCAACTGGACCAACTCCTGCCCTCATTGGGCATCTCGGATATATTCACGTCCTGTGCAGGCATCAGGGGAGTTTCTCAGCAAACCATCCCCGTGAAGATCTCCATGGTAAGCTGGAAGCCGCCAGTGTCTGGGCCCCTTGTAACACAGCACGCATCTCCTCTCTTCCTCACGCATTCAATACACCGAGGGGCCCTGGCCGCGCCGTTCCCTGTGCTGGGCCTGAGGCACACAGGGCCGGGCCATGAAGGGCTCCCCATCAGGGGCGGAAGCCAAAAGAGGAAATGGCAAGTTATAACACCCAGTGGTGACTTGGGGACTGGAGGGTGCTAGGAGGGTAGCACTGCTTTCCCAAGCTCACTGCTCAGGCAAGCACTGCTGCTCTGGGGAGGAGGGAAGGAGCTGTGGCGAGCCCGAGGCCCGCTGTGTTCCTGCAGTACTGACCCCTCCTGGGAGGGTAAGGACCCTTGTGGCTACAAAGGATGGTGGGAGGTTTCACAAGAATGGGGGCGTACACAAGGACGAGGGGCTGAGGCCTCCTAGATTGAGTCCTGAAGTCTTAACACCACTGTGGAATCTCTGGGGAGTAGAAAGAGGAAGTAGCCGGCTTTGGGAAAAGGCAAGTTGGAAGGAGGAGGAGGAGGGAAAGGGGGATGGGGAGGATGGGGAGTGTGGCTCTGCTGTGAGCTGGGTCCAGTTGCAGAAGGGCCTTGTCTGCCAGGCACGGGTGCTCAGTCACGCTGTGAGCATCACTCTGTGACCTGGGGTGGGGGGTACCACCAGCTGGCTTGAAGCAAGGGCTAGATTGGATCTCAGCATCAGGGAGCTCAGGCCACTATCCCATGGAAGGAGACTGCAGAGCCTGAGGGTCTGAGGGTGGCAGGTGGATGAGACAGCAAGTGACAAGCAAGGCAGGTCTCAGAGAGAGGCACTAGAGACCGAAAGAGGGGCTGGATGGGAGAGGCGTTTTGGACATGGAGACGCCAGGACTTGTGTGGCTGGCTTAGGGGTGGGGAGTGATTAAAAAGAAAACATTTCTGAGAGGCAGGGGGGAAAGTGGTGCAAGCCATGTGCGTCACACAAACACAAATGGTGGAGGCAACGGTGAGTCTCAGGGAGCAGGGGGGACCCCGTCATCGATGAGATAGAACAAGACAGCGTGCCCTTCTCACTGCAGAGTGAGGGGAGACCAGCCAAGGGCACACAGCCCGACCGGGACAGGCAGCATCCTTGATCTCTTGTGGATGAAGAAACTGAGTCTCCACTGGAGACAGGATGCCCCAGGTCATGCATCCAGTCTGAGCAGAACCAGCACTCCTGGGCCCAGGCAGTGCTGTCTCTCCACCTGGCTTTACTCACCAGCGTCCAGAGGGTCTGAGCTTACAGCGAGGGTCAGTGTGGTAGCCCCAGAGAAGGGGCGGCTCCTGCTCTGATAAGCGGTCTGAATCTCGGGCCCTCGCAGGCAGTGCACAGGGCAGAGCTGAGCGTGAATGAGGAAGGAGCAGAAGAGGAGGACACCACGGACCCCCGGTTCCTTCCCCAATCCCATCTCCCTCCCATTTCTTTCAACAGACCTTTCCTGGTGTTAATTTTTGAGGAAAACAGCCGCAGCCTCCTCTTCATGGGAAAAGGGACAAATCCCACAGCAAAGTCATAGTCAGGGGACGGGATGGGAGGCCGTGCCTCCCTGCCCCCACCCTCATCATCCTCCCCATGCTGTCCATGTTCTGGGCTCCTGAAGAAAAAGGGAAGCCATGGCTGGAGCCCACTGGCACAAGCACACAGCTTATGAGTCTATCTTCTGGTCTTTGCACAAAAGCCCTCTGAGTTATTAGCCTCGTTTCACAGATTAGCAAACCAAGATCCAGAAGAGTTGTGTGATTATGAGCCAAACTGGTTGCCCCAGTGCCAACTGTCCTGGGAAGATCTATAGACCCGACTCTCTCTCAAGATCTTCCACCAGCTTCATGTTCTCTGCTGGCTTCTGGACTTTGACTTCAACTTTTAGTTTTCACATTCCCTTGCCATCTGGATTGTAGCAGAGCTGTGTTCCTTCAGAGAATCGGCTCAATAAAGAGGCAAATGACAGCCTTGTGTGAGGGTGTTTGGGCGCCACTGGGCAGGCAGTCCCCCCGGGAGGCCTTGGGGAATCCACTGAGAGTGGCCTGGGAGCATGTTTGTGTGGGGTGGAGGGTACGACCACCCTACCATCGCTGCCTGCTGCCATCTGACAGGCCCAGAGGTTTGCAAGGTGTCAGCCGGGTCTCGGGTCCCCTCCACAAGTGGCTGAGAAGACAAGCACACAGAGAACTCCTCAGGGTCTCTTTGATAAGAAAGGCTGCTTAATGTTACTTTGTATTTGGAAGTATTTGTGTATCTCAGCCGCGATCCTGCAAAGGATGACCCAGCACAAACCCTCCCCAAACCCTGCCCAGGAAACTCTCCATGAGGGAGTCCTCCTCGGAAAGAGGCTTGGGGAGCAGCGACTGGAAGTCTCCATCCGACATTCAATCTGTGTGAATGATCCGCGTGAGCATCCTCTGAGCACTAGATGTGCGCCAGGCAGCATCCTCAGGCTGAAAGAGATGGAGGAGACGGTCCCATCCTCAAAGAGCTCATCGTGAAGATGTGCACAGCACACTGCCCACTGCAGCCCCTCCTGGAGTGGGAGCTAACTGTAATCAGTGCAATATATTCTTTCTTGCTACAAAAGTCGGTGGGATGGAATTTTAAGCTGAATGGGCGAGGACCCGAGACTGACAGGGTCTGAATTACTGTGAGAGACGGAGCAGGGTGCAGCCTGATGTCAACTTGGTGCCAAAGAAGAGCTGCACGTTGATGGGAATCCGTG
The DNA here is from genome assembly GCF_041296235.1 of Equus asinus. Classification (NCBI taxonomy): domain Eukaryota; kingdom Metazoa; phylum Chordata; class Mammalia; order Perissodactyla; family Equidae; genus Equus; species Equus asinus. Next base: position 99,834,643 of record NC_091796.1, on the reverse strand, counting down.
GGAACTTGGTTTTCACGACCGTTCCATAGACACCGTCCCTGCGGCCACAACCTCCCCACAATCTCAAGGATCCCCCTCTCTGTCCACCGCCTCCTTTCTTTCCAGCTCATTCTTTTTGACACCCAACTCCAACAACCCTTCAAGCCCACTGGGATGCACAACTCATTGATCCCACCAGCTTCCACCTCCCTCTCTTCCTCCTCTCCTGGCTTCCTCCTTGAATTCCATGGCCAACCATAGCCTCAGCTCCTTTGCCCTTCTCTGCCTTTTTCACAGCTGCTTGGCAAGACCCTCCCGTCCTCCCTCCATTCCACACCTGTGCTCAAACTGCTGAATGTAGCTAGGGAAAAACACTGACTAGTCTCGTTTTAAATTCGTGATCACTAAACCTCAAGAGAGCCCTGGATCCTGGGCGGCAATCACTCTCTACTCAAGCCCTTTCATGCTGCCACTGTCTTAAGTAAATACTTCGTAGTTTCACCTCTTATCAAACCTCCGACAGCTTCTGCCCCAAATCGCTCTCGGATGGCGGCCTCACTTCCTTTTTCACTGGCAGAATATAGGCAATCGTCCACCCACCCACCCGCAGCTCTGCTCCTGTCTCCAGCTTCCCTCCCATTGCAATGACAGGAGCACCTTGTCATGATCCTGGCTGAGGCCATCCCTCCACCTATGCCCTTGGTTGTATTTTATCTCATCCACTCAAGGACGTCACATCAGCAATCCTGCACTCTATCCCCTCAATCACAAATCTTCCCCGTCTACTAGACTTTTCCTATTAGGATGCAAACGTGCTCTTGTTCCTTCCATCTTAAGGTAGGTAGATGGATGGACAGGTAGATAGGTAGGTAGATAGATAAGATAGATAGAGAGCTATGTCTAGGTGCAGATATAGATATAAATACAGATATAGATAGATAAATCACTTCCTCCTCCGGCTGACGCACCATTGCTTGAAAAAGTGGTTTATTCTCCTGTCTCCAAATTAGGGTGACCAGTTGTCCTAGTTTGCCTGGGAATGAAAAGGTTCTAGGACATGAGATTTTCAGTTTTAAAACTGGAACAGTCCCAGGACTTGGATTTTCAGTGCTAAAATCAGTAAAGTCCCAGGCAAACCAGGAACATCTGGGCATCCCACAAAATCCTCTCCTGTCATTCTCTTGAACGTATTCTGATCAGGCCCCCTTCCTCCCCCACGCCCCCTATCCCACCGCTGTTATGCCAAACTACTCTTGGCCAGTCACCTGGGGTCAATTGCTAATTCGTCTGTCAATTCTTGTTCGTCATCTTTTCCGACTTATTAGCATTATTTGACATAATTTATCAATTCCTGCTCTAGAAATATTTGCATCATTTTGATTCCAGGACCCCTCTCTGTCCTGGTTATCTGGCATTATCTTGATAGCATCCTTGCTGGTTGCTGTTTCTCAGCCTCCTTTACCGCTCTGCCTCGCCTCCCTAACTTCTCAACATCTGATGCCCCAGGACTCAGTCCTTTAGCCTTTTTTCTCTTCTATCTACATGTACTCCCTAGTTGACCTGATTCAGTCTCTTGGATGTAAAAACTATCTGCATGTTGATGCTCCTAAATTTGTATCTCTAGCACCAAAGTCTACTCTGAACTCCAGAGTCGTACATCTAACTCCATGCTGGCCATCTCCGTTTGAATTCTGATAGTCAACTCAAACTTAATATGTTCACAACTGAGCTCCTGATGCCCACATCCCAAACTGGCTCCACTGGCGGTCTTCCCATTGCAGCTAATAGTGATTTCCTCTTTCCAGTTGCTTGGGTTCAATCCTTTGGAGTCATCCTTGACCCATCTCTTTTTCTCACACCACACATTGCCTCTCTCAGCAAATACCATCATCCTGACCTTCAAAATACACCTGGAATCCAACTGTTTCTCACAACATCCACCACTGCCCACTGGTCCAAGCCACCATTCTGTCTCTGCTCACCTATTATTACAATTGCCTAAACTAACTCCCTAAATGTGGGAGCCTTAGGTAGGGAAAAGGGAGAGATGAAGGATGTTGAAAATGTACTAATCCAATAAATACCATGTAAAGAACTAGAGGATCAAGTGCAGCTATAAAATTATGCTTATAAGAAATCAACTCATACATTTATGCTCAATTAATTTTCCAAAGAGTTGCCAAGAAAATTCAATGGGGAATGGATAGTCTTTTCAACAAATGAGACTGAGACTGTTGGAAATCCATACACATACACACAAAAAAGAACTTAAATCCTTACTCTACACCATACACAAAAATTAATTCAAAACGGATCATAGACCTAAATGTAAGAGCTCAAACTATAAAACTTCTAGAACAAACCACAGGAGAACATTTTTATGACTTCAGGTTAGATAAAAGTTTCTTAGCTATGACACCAAAAATGTGAGCCATTAAAGAACTTTAAAAAGTGATAAATTGGATTTCACTAAAATAAAATGTTTACACTTCAAAAGATGCAGTTAGGAAAATGAAAAGACAAGCCATAAGTTTCTTACAAAGCTAAACATTGTCTTATCATATGATCCAGCAATCATGCTCTTACATATTTACCCAGCTAATATGAAAACTTTGTACACAGAAAATCCTGCACCCAAAGGTTTATAGCGGCCTTCTTCACAATTGCCAAAAACTGGAAGCAATCAAGATGTCCTTTGACATCTTGGATAAGCAAACTGGTACATTCATACAATGAAATATCATTCAGCGACAAAAAGCTGAAGTGACAAAAAGAAATGAGCTGTCAAGTCACAAAGAGACATGGAGTAATCTTAAACGGACAGTTCTAAGTTAGAGAACTCAGTCTTAAAAGGCTACATATGATAACGATTCCAGTTATACGGCATTCTGGAAAAGGCAAAACTATAGCAACAGTAAAAAGGTCAGTGGTTGTCAAGAGTTTAGGGAGAAGAGGAAAGGATGACTAGGTAAAACACAGGATAATTTTTAGGGTGATGAAACTATTTTGTATGACACTGTAATTGCAGATACATGACCTATGCATTTGTCAAGATCCAGAGAACTTTACAGCACAAAATATTAACCTAAAATATGCAAATTAAAATGAAAACTCATTTAGGAGATTTGAGAATCCCAGAATGGAAAACAGAACATGATAAAACAATCTAACTGGATTCAAATGTATGAAATAATTTCACCGAAGGGAGCAGTGGGGCAGGGTGCGGGGTGGGGAGCAAGGTGCTGACCTAAGCACCTTGGGAAACAAATGAAATGTGTATCACTACAGGCAAAAGAAATTGTTCATAAGCGCTGTACTGTGGTTTGTAAAGTCATTTCCCGCAAGAGCACAGGTTAACAATTCAGATGCTGCAATACATGCATACAGGGAGTGAGCAATTAACCAAATGAAGTAAATGGATAGTGGATGGTGGGAGCCAGGTTGGAGTGGGAGGTTATAGATAAGCAAGAGGAAACTAAAATGATCTATATATTAGAGTTGCAGACGTCCATATGAACTCATGTTTCACTTAATATAGATACAATGGTTACATAAAAAATGTTTATAGATATGTATATATACATGGGTTAATGTACATACGTATGTTCCCCTGCTCTGTCAGCTGAGAGGGTCCAGAAGCAATGATATCCCAGTAATAATGAGCTTGTGTAGTGCCCAGATCTGGGTTTCTAATACCATTCTCCAATGAAAGAAACCAGGACTCCTTGAAGAAATGGCTGATTCTGTGACTGCGGCAGGATATATACAAGATGAGCCTGGAGCATCTTGTATGCCAGAAAGTGAACATGTGATTTTTAAAAACCCCACAGTGAATGGTGGGGGGTATGTCACATCAGTACGGGAGCCAATGGAAAGAGCTCCCAATGTCCGAAGTTGGATCAATTTGAACAAAAAAAAGAAATAATTAAAGTAGATTATAGATTATAATAGCACAGCTACAGATTTCAGGTTATAAGATTATAAGCCAAAGTATAAAATAAATATCCATGTGTCCATACTGATATAAATAAATAAATAAACAAACGGTGGAGAAGAGGCAAATCTCCCAGGAAGACGAATTCCAAAGAATTTGCGTAGGCCCTCCTCCCTCACGGAGGTGGAGCGTAACTGCCCCCTGCTCAAGTTTGGGCTGTGCGTAGTGACTTCCTTCCAAAGAGGGCAGTTCGGAAAGGGGAGGGAAAGAGTAACTAATTTACAGTGGAAAAACAAACCTGACAAGCACGACCTCAGCCGGGGGATCAAGGCCAACATCAACAGTGGTAAGTCATGCTGATGGAATGTCCCCTTGATCTGATGTAATGAAAATGGTAACTCTTTGATTTTCCTCTCAAAAACCCATAACCCCAGGATAATCATGAGAAAAACATCGGATAAATTCCACAAAGGGGCATGCTGTAATATACTTAGCCAGTTCACCTTAAAACTGGCAAGGTCACCAAAAACAAGGAAAGTCTGAGAAACTGTCTTAGCCAAGAGCAGCCTAAGGTGATAGGATGACAAAATGTAATGTGGTATCCTGGATGGGATCCTGGAACAGAAAAAGGATAATAAGCAGAAAAGACTCACATTGAAATCTGAGTATAGACTTCAGTTAAAAATAATGTATCAAGGGCTGGCCCAGTGGCCAAGTGGTTAAGTTCACATGCTCCACTTCGGTGGCCCAGGGTTCATCTGTTTGGATCCTGGGTGTGGACCTACACACCACTGCTCAGGCCATGCTGTGGCAGCATCCCACACGGAAGAACTAGAATGACTTACAGCTAGGTACTGGGGCTTTGGGGAGAAAAAAAGAGAAGATTGGCAACAGGTGTTAGCTCAGGGCCACTCTTGCTAAAAAAGAGAGAGAGAGCAACAGTCTCAAAAAAAAAATTAATGTATCAAAATTGGTTTATTAATTGTAACAGATGTATCATACTAATATAAGCTGTTAATAACATTGGAAACTGGATGTGGGGTTTATGGGACCTCTCTGTAATATCTGCAATTTTTCTGTCAATCTCAAACAGTTCTAAAAAATCCATTGCAAAAAGGGCAAGTTATAGATAGGAGGAAAGACATGTAAATTATATATCAGGTAAAGAACTTGTATCTAGAATATAAAGAAATCTTATAACAACTTAACTCTTATAGCAAGTTAACCCAAATTAGAAAGGACAGAAGACTTGAACAGACGTTCACCCAAGAAGACATATGGACGGCTAATAAGCATATGAAAATGTCCTCCAGCGGGTCACCAGTGAAATGCAAATTAAAGCCACAATGAGATACAACTACACACCCACTAGGATGTCGACAATCAAAAAAGCAGACATCACTGAGTGTTGGCAAAGACGTGGAGAACCTGGAACTCTCACACATCACTGATGAGATTGTACAATGATGCTGCCACTTTGCAAAACAACTTGCTACTTTCTTAAAATGTCAAACATAAACTCGCCATGTGACCCACAATTCCGCTCCAAGGAATCTACTGAAAGAAATGAAAACATATATTATACGAAAACAGACTTGTACATGAATGCTTCTATGAATAACAGCCCCAAACTGGAAACAATCCAAACGTCCATCAACTGATGAGTGGCTGAACAGAATGTGCTCTATCCAGACAGGGGAATACTATTCAGCAACAAATAGGAACCATGTACTGATACGTACTACAACATGCACAAACCTCCAAAACAATATGCTAAGTGAAAGAAACCAGACCAAAAAGACGCATACTATATGATTTCACTAAACGAATCATCCACACAAATGCGCAGAACCACAGAGCAGATCAGTGGTTGCCTTGCTGGAGAGGGGAGTAGGAATTCACTGCAAAAGTGTTCGTGGGATTTTTTGTGATAATGGAAATGTTCCCAAACTGGACTATGGCGATGTTGGTACAACTCTATAAATTTACTAAAATTCATTGAATCATACACTGACAATGGGTGAGTTTTATGGTATGTAAATTATATTTCAGTGAAGCTGTTAAAAAAAGAACTTTGGAGACACATCTAACACTGCGCCTGGAGGAAATTTTGCAGCTTCAAATGCATATATTAATACATAAAATTTAAAAAATCTGCAAGGCGATCATCATCTTAAGAAGTTAAAAAAGAACCACAAATGGAGCAAAACAATGAAGAAGAAAGGAAATAATAAACACAACAGAAATTAACGAAATGGAAAGCAGACATAAATTAAGACGGATCAAGAAACCGAAAGGTTGGTTTTTTGATTATGCAACAACATTAAGGACCCCTTGGTGCGACTAATCAAGAAAAACAGAAAGGGCGCACAAATAACCAAGGTCAGGAATGAAAAATGGGCCATTGCTGTGGATTTGGCTTACCGTTGCTAAAAGGTAATAAGAGAATGTTATGAAAACTGTATCCATAAGTCTTACAGCTGGATGAGGGAGGGTCTTTCTGCTTGCTAGATGGGATGCTGCCAAATTCATGAATCATCCAATAAAGCCAAGTAGATCTTAAAAAAAAAAAATAAAAGCTAGATGAAATGGAAAAATTTTTAAAAAATACTACTTGAAGAAAAAGAAAATCTGAGTAGTTCTCTCACTACAAAAGAAATTAAATCCATAAATAAAAAATTTCTCCCAAAGAAAATTCTAAGCCCAAATGATTTATCTGGCAAATTCTGCCGAACATTTAAGGCAAAAATAATGTCAAGCTGACACACTTTTCCATGTTTTAGAATAAGAGAGTGCACTCCCCAACTTGTTTAATGAGGCCAGCTTGACCCCATAGCCACACCTGCTAAGAAAAGAGTAAAAGGAAAACCCGTCAACCATTGTGTGTTAAACACGTTAAATTATTTCCACTCATCACCACAATGACCCTCTTAGGGGAGTGAGATTTTTCACCTCATTTAATGAACCAGAACATCGAGCTTTGCGGCGAGGAGGGAGCTTGCCAAAGTCACACAATCAGTAACTGGCTGGAGCAATATTGGAGAAGGTCTGACCGACTCAAAGGTCCTGACAGTTTCTCTCTTACTGACTTGATTCTAATCTCCTGCCTCCTCTGCCCTCAGGGAAGGCGGGGAGTTAGGAACAGAGCCCCAGAGAAGTCAAGTGTCTTGGCCAAAGTCACAAAACAAGTTTGTGACAGAGCAAGAGGCAGAGCTGGGCCCTGAAGCTTCTCCCGAGGGAGATGGTGCGGCCGGAGCTTCCTGCCCTGCCCCATGTTTCCCGGACTTTTTCAGGCTAGTGCCGGCTTATGAATTCATAGACCGTGCCTGGACCAACAGGTGGCATCCACATCACCTCTCCAGAACCCGACCCAACACCCCCAGTGACCCCTCAGCCCCAGAATCTGCCCTGCGGAATTCCTCTAGGTCGAGACGGGAGTGCCCATAACCTCTGCTCTGATGTGGGACAAGGCCGGGAAGGGATGAGCGAAGACGGAAGCAACTGAACTGTGTGGTAAGGGCTTTAGCTAAGGTCCCTGGGTTCAAATTCTGATTCCTCTACTTAGTAGTGTGACTTTAGGTGAGCCTCCTAACCTCTCTCTGCCTCAGTTTCCCATTCTGCCAAATGGGAACAGCAACAATCGTTAGCATTCTTATAGCACTTAGAATATATTGGGCACTGCTCTATGCTCTCTCCGCATATGCAAATGCCATCTTCACAACAACCTAAAGAGACTCTAGACACTGGGATCTCCATTTCCCAGCTGAGGCCTAGAGAGCTTCTGTAACTTGCCCAACATCACACAGCTAAGGTCCGGATTCGAACCCAGAGTCCATGCTGTTGACCGCTATACTATGCTGCTTGATAATAATACCTACCCCATAGGGTTCTCATGAGGATTGAATAGGTCAGTACACATAACATGAGAGCTGGCACCCAGAGAAGGCTCAATAAATGCCAGCTTCCATCCTCCCTTGGCACCAGACCCAGAGCTCAGTGCTTTACGTACGGCTGTAAAACCAGTGCAGAGCAGGAAGTGGCAGGTGGCAGTGAGAAGGGAGATGGAAGAGGTGAGCCAATGCAAAACCTTAGCAGCAAATTAATAGCCCCCTCGAGGCTGTGTTCCTGGATGCCGGGAGGCGGAGGGCCCAGAGGGGCTTAGCATCCTGCTTGGTCCAGGAACTGCCCAAAGGCTGAGCTTGCAGGTGGGACCCCAGATGCGAGCCAGCAGGGCTGCAGGAGAGGCAGCCAGGCCATTCTGCTGACACACAACAGCCAGAAAGCAGGCCCTAGGGCCAGCGAGAGCCAGCTCAGGTCCAGCCTCTGAAGCCAAAGATTTAGCCCAACCTACCCACGCCACCCCTATGCTGGCCACAAGAACTGGCAGGCAAACTTCCTTGCCAGCACAGCTCATGATCCCTTGGGTAAACAGCCAGCCAGGCTCAGCAAAGGCCAGCCAAGACTCCTCCCTGGTGATTCTGATCACTGTAGTTCTCTGGCTTGATCTGCCCTGTCCCACGCCAGGCAAGGCCCAGGCCCTGTTTTCCTGGGGACAAGATTTCAGACCACGCTGCCTTATCCACACGGCCGGAGAAGTTAGGAGACCCTGAGCAACCCTCCCAGTCCCAGCTTCTGTGGTTGGCAGAGTGAGGAAAGAGGAGCCCAGGGCAACACATGTACCTTGGGGTGATTTCAGAGGAGGAAGGTGGTCATCCTTAGAGGGCTTCAGCCAGAAGCTCCTCTCAGGATTTGGGGTGAACCCTGAAAGACTTAATCATTCTCAAATGAGACCCAGATGCAGCAGTGACTGGCCCGGAGAGACCCACTGAACTGGGCCTCCTGGTAAGCGGGGAGCAGGTCTCACTCACCTAAAGGCCACTAGCCAGGGCCTGGGGGGCACAGACCAGTGGTTCTGGGAACACGCAATAAACAAATGGACGTCTGACGCAAGAGTGCTTATGGAAAACTGTTCCTTTATTTTAAAGAATTATTTTTCTATTTTCAGGGGCTAAGAGGTTGACGATTAAAGAAAAGGTCTTCTTGTCAGAAACCGGCTAAGCAGAACTTAGTACTTGGTGGGCGTCAGTCACGAAACAGGTCAACCACAAGTCGAGCAAAGGGCTTCTTCACTGAGGCCTTGTGATGCACTGCCGCTGTGCTAGGCTTACCGTTCCATCCGGGCTTCACCGCAAGCCCGTGTGTGTGTGTGTGTGTATGTCTATGCATATGGATATAGTTAACGTGTCTATCCTCTCATATAGATACAAAAAAAAGAAAAGAACAATCTCTCCTTGTGATGATAACTCTTAGAATTTACTCTCTTAACTTCCCTATAAATCCTACAGCAGTGGCCGCTATAGTCGTCATGTTGTGCATTACGTCCCTAGTATTTATTTATCAAATAACTGGAAGTTTGTGCCTTTTGACCACTTTCCTCTATTTCCCTTTCCCTCCACCCCTGCCTCAGGTAAACACAAATCTGATTTCTTTTTCTACGAATTTGGTAATTTTTCTTTTAGGTTCTATGTATAAATGAGATCATACAGTATGTGGTTTTCTCTGTCTGACTGATTTCACTGAGCAGAATGCTTTCGAGGTCCATTCATGCGGTCTCAAATGGTATGATTTCCTGGTTTTTTATGGCTGTAATATTCCATCGTATGTACGTACCACAACTTCTTTACCCACTCATCCACCAGCGGGCACTTAGGTTGTTTCCACGTCTTGGCTGTTGTGAACAATGCTGCTGTGAACATGGGGTGGCAGATATCTTTCTGAATTAGGGTTCTTGTTTCTTTGGATATATTCCCAGAAGTAGGATTGCTGGATGATATGATAATCATATTTTTAATTTTTTGAGGAAACTCCATACTGTTTTCCATAGCAGCCTCATCAGTTTACAATCCCACCAACAGTGCACAAGTGTTCCCTTTTCTCCACTTCGGTACCAGCATTTGTTAGCTGTTGTCTTTTTGATGATGACCTTTCTAGCCATCCATATATCCTCTTTGGAAAAATGTCTATTCAGGTCCTGTGTCCATTTTTTTAAATTGAATTATTCTTTTTTTTGCTATTGAGTTGTATGAGTTCTTTATATATTTTGGATATTAACCCCTTTTCAGATATATGGTTTGCAAATATTTATACCTATTCCATAAGTTGTCTTTTCACTTTGTTGATGGTTTCTGTCACTATGCAGAAGCTTTTTAGTTTGATGTGGTCCCACTTGTTTATTTTTGATTTTGTTGCGTGTGCTTTAGGTGTCATATCCAAAAAGTCGTTACCAAGATCAATGTCAAAGAGGTTTTTTCCTATGTTTTCTTCTAGGAGTTTCATGGTTTCAGGTCTTCTGTTTAAGTCTTTAAATTATTTTGAGTCAATTTTTGTGAATGGTGTAAAGTAGGGGTCAATTTTCATTCTTTCACGTGTGAGTATCCGGTTCTCCCAGCACCATTTATTGAAGAGACTGTCTTTTCTCTATCGAGTATTCTTGGCTCCTGTGTCAAATATTAGTTGACTGTATATGCCTGGGTTTATTTCTGGGCTCTCAATCCTGTACCATTGGTCTGTTTGTCTGTTTTTATACCAACACTCACATTTTGAAAGAATGCAATCCCTGTTGTCACTAAACGGTGTCAACAAACATATGGCAAAAGATAAATTTGACACCAACTTCATACCACACACAAAAATCAAATCCAGATGGATTAAAGATCTACATGTGAAAAATAAAGCTATAAAGGCTTCTAAAAGAGAACATAAGAAAATATGTTTCACAACATTGGGGTGGGCAAAGATTTCTTAAAGAAAACATAAGCAGCACTAACTATAAAAGAATAAATGGAAGAATTGGACTCAATTGAAATTGTGAAATATGTCCATCAAAAAATTCCATAAAGAGAGTGAAAAGGCAAACCACAAACTAAGAGAAGCTATTTTGCAATATAAAGTTACGCGTGGCTTAGCAACGGGGATACATTCTGAGAAATGCATTGTTAGGCAATTTCATCACTGTGCAAACACCATACAGTGCTCTTACACAAACCTAGATGGTGCAGCCTATTACACACCTAGGCCATATGGTGCTAATCTTATGGGATCGCCATCGTGTATGCAGTCTGTCATTGACCAAAATGTCATTATGTGGCACATGACTGTATTCTCATCTATCTGGCACTGCTATAAATCAATAAAAAAGATGATCTGACAGAAACAGGCACTTCTGTTCAATCTTAAGCAGGCACTTCTCAAAAGATCATAACCAAATGGCAAAAAAACCCAAAAGTTAAAAGGTGATCACCTTCATTAGTCCTCAGAGAAATGCAGTATAAAACTATCATGTTGTTGATCCAAATGAGCAACTTTATGAGGCAAAAATGAAATTTTAAAGAAAAAGAGGCTTTATTTAAAAAAAAAAGGTTTGCAAACCGGGGAAGAACACCTCCACCTGAAGGTTGATAGATGAGCCCCCCACCTCGGTCTTTGGTGGCTGGTTTTTTTTTTTTTTTTTTATGGTTTTCCTTTTTCTTCCAAAAGACCCCCAGTAGATAGTTGTGCATTTTTAGTTGTGGGTCCTTCTAGTTGTGGCATGTGGGATGCCACCTCAGCGTGGCTTGATGAGCAGTATCACGTCCGTGCCCAGGATTCGAACGAGCAAAACCCTGGGCCACCGAAGTGGAGCGCGCAAACTTAAACACTCGGCCACGGGGCCCAGCCCCAAGGGTGGCTGGTGTTTAAAGGCAAAAAGCACAGAGTCTGTAAGGCTACAGCTGAGCCCAGTTCTGAGTGGTCGCCCTTCCCAGCTACAGTGTGTCTGTGTCTGGGGCTTTCTAAATATCCTGACTGCAGGGAAAGATGACTGCATTGTTCTCTGGCCATCTGGTGACAGACAAGGTTAAAATGTGATTTTTTATTTCTGCCCATAGTTCTTCCTTGCGGCGATCATGGTAACCATCAAGTTGACTCTGGCCTCACTGTGTTTTTTTCTTTTATCATTTTCGTCTCTTGATCATAGGTTCACCAAGGCAACACCTTCGATCAACTCAGAGAGTGTTCAGGTCCCTTGAAGCCCAAGTGTCCCGTCAGCTGCTTGGGTTCCATCTAGTCCCAGGCGGGAGGCATCAGAGGGTGGCAGGGCTGAACATAGGCGGTGGCTTGAATCACAACATGTGGGGTGCCAGTGGTGGGGTGGTATCTGGAGACGCTGCACGATGTTTAATCAGCAAGCAGGGGGAACTGTTAGCAAGCTGTTCTCCCACCAGTGGTCCTCCTGTCGTTCTGCAAAACAAGCTCAGAAACGTTGGTTACTTTGTTTCTCGTGTCAACCTTGTGGCTATGAGGCATGGTTTCACCCTAATCCAGGGAAAATTTCAACTCTTTTGTTCTCAGGGGTTTTTTGCTGCTTTTTCTCCCCAAATCCCCCCAGTACATAGTTGTATATTTTACTTGTGGGTCCTTATAGTTGTGGCATGTGGGATGCTGCCTCAGCATGGTTTGATGAGCGGTGCCATGTCCACGCCTAGGATATGAACTGGCAAAACCCTGGACCACCGAAGCAGAGAGTGCAAACTTAGCCACTCAGACACAGGGCCGGCCCTGTTCTTGGTTTTAATCCCAATGTTTTACGATCATTCTTCAATCTTGGGGGTGGGGACGAAGACCTCTTTAGCCACTTCCTCCTATGAAAGGGCAAAGAGCTGGGTCAGAGGAGTGAAATTGTTCTACTTTTATTTCAAAATATTTTTGGTACCAGGTAGGGAGAGCAAGAAATGCTTTGCATGACTAATATTTTAGTACTCTGGTCAGTGGCTTTGGAACAACATTTAAGTCCATATTTTGTAATTATATAGATGACCATACATATTGGCAAAATAGATAGTCCAGATTTTAGAATCCCCACCATAATGAACCTCAATCCTTGGGGAACCCAAGAGAAGAGGCCTGTAAACCAATCAAGATTAGGGCCTGGAAACTCAAGCAAAACCTGATGAAACAAAAAGAAAAACAAAGTTAGTGGTTGGAACAAATTATAAATTAATTCTTGAGCCCAGAAGATGTCTGGTCAAGAAGATTTCTAGATGTCAGGGTTGAAGCATCTTTTGCAGTTTGAAGTGTCTGTGATGATGTCATTTGGTATTCAGGTAAGCTTTTTCAGTGGCTTATACAGTAATGGGCATGAAGGTTGTCTAAACATAGGCCATCGTGGTGATCTCTCTTAAGTTTATACAAAGCAATCCAGTTTCAGTTTGCAGGGCCTCAGGAAAAAGGGTGGCCTTAGTCCTCAATGATTTCAAATGAAAAGGATGGAGAATGGTACCACATATTTGAGGAAACTAGAAGAATTCAGGATCCAGTCTAGTTTACAGGTAGAAAACTAAACACTCAAAGATGATTAATACAGCTAGAATCCATTATCCAAAAATGTGTATTATAGTTTTTATATGTGGATTATAATTTTGAAACATAATCTTTTTCTCTATAATTACCCTTATTTTTACCCAAAATAGCCAAATTAAGACTATTGGTTTGCAAAGTAAGCCTAGTTTTAATAAACTTGGCACAACTATTTACATAAATACAGCAAGAATAGTAATTGATCATATACACTCATTGAAATCTGCTTTGCTGGAACTTTTAATAAGGAATCTCAGATTGAACTTTAAAGGCCTCTCAAGTCCACAAAAGCCAAGCCAAGGACTTATCATCAGACTCCACCTGCAATACCTACAGATTTGGGTGAATTTCTCTCTTCTCGAGGTCTCCAAAATATCCTGAGGTTCTTACACCCGCCAGGAAAGTGACCCTCTTTACTCACCTGGTAAGGTTGCCAGGAACTCTGTAAGCAAGGCATCAGGCCAATATTTCCAAGTGGCTTTATTTGTTCCGTAAAATCAATCCTTGTTCCTCAAAACTATTTGGTCACATCTGAGTTTATGCATGTTTTTCTCAAATATGATATTCCAGTAAAAGCCTTGGTAATATAGCCAGTGTCTCCAATTGTGTCCTGCTATAAGGAGAACAGATTTGTATTGAACTTATGCAAACAATTATATTGCCATGAAAATAGGGATACTTACTTATCAAAAGTTTTCCAACTTTGGAAGGATCAGGTAGGCAGAAAAGTATAAATGCTTCAATTCTGTTTACAAATTGCTATAAGTCATAGTTATCTTAAGAGAAAAGATTTCTTTAAATCTGGAATAACAAAACACTAGAGCATCTTTCCCAGTTCATGTAGTCCCAGGTAATTTAATTTTTTTTGCTTGAATCCCATTTTCTCTTTTTTTTTTTTTTAACTTTGATGATTGAGGATGATAAGAACCAAGAATTTTGAAAGAAGTTTAAGAGTCTAAAAGTCCAAGAAGTTTAAAAGGCTTTTGTTAAGGTTCATATGATTTGCCCAGTGACATGAGTGCCTTGATAACTAGAGACTATGGAAGATATACCTCAAGTGGGAAATACATTTTTTAAATAATTTTTTTGCCAAAGTGAGGTTATCAGCTTGTGGCAAGGGAGGGCTTTAACCCATCTGGAAAACAGGTGCAGGTGTTCAAAGGACCCAGAGGGAGGAGTTCTGAGGCCTCTGGGGACAGAAATTGTTTTTCTTAATGCACTATGGTGGGTGAAAGAATGTAAAAATGAAAAAATAGGGCTTGTTGGGGAGCCAGGAAGAACACAATGACTGTCTTGGGTTTCCCATACCCTTGGCTGTTTGTTTAACTTACAACTATTGCTCACTCATCTTAATTTCTCTGATCTAGGAGAAGACTGTTGCCATGTTACAAGGACACCAGGAAGGTAAAAGTCTAGCAATGAGGGGTCAATTTTTTTTTTGGAGAGAAGCAGAACAGACATCATCTACATGTGTCATAACTTTTATAGATTTTGTTGTTGCTCAAAATTGAGTGTGAGCCTCAATTTTGATGACAGACCACATTGTATACAAGGACATATTAGATTTTCAGGAATTTTCATATAATTTCTGGAACTCATATATTTATGAAGATATAACAAAATGTAATTTAACATATCTAATAAGTCGAATTAGTTTCATATCTCTCTGTTTACAGAAAGAGAGAATGAATTCTTTGAGAAGTCTTAGGGCTGTTTAGAAACTCCCAAAGTTCCTTTCTAAGTCAAAAGAAATATTTTAGCCAGGATTTGAACCTTGGGTTGTAGTTTGTTAAAAATATCCAAAGATTTTAAAATATTTGATCAAAAAGGATCACAGATTTTTATGAAACAATACTTAATTATCTACTTAATCAAAGTGACAAAGAAATTTTAGGCAAACATAGAAAGTTGAATAGTTCTGAGCAAAACCCAGCTTGTCTAAGTAATCGAAGACTTGGTAAAGACAAAACACAGAATCTTTATTTCCTAGGCAGATTACACCAAAGGTGAAGAAACTTTGTTTAAAATTTCTTACTAAGAGCAACCAATAACCTGAGAAGACTTTGTCCCTTAATAGAGAGAAAAACCAAATTTTAATTTTTGTACCAGCGTACTTTTGATTTTAAAACACTTTAAAATAAATTTATTTTAATCTTAGCCACCTCAACCATGCACAAAACTCTTTCTTTGGGCTTCACTTCCATAAACCTTTTGTCACGTCTTTTTTACATTCAGAATTTGTCCCATGTCTTTTTTTCTTTTTCTTTTTTTGCTTCCCTAATGCTTGAGGACGAATTTATCTTTCTTAACAAAACAAACAATTCCCATTCCTTATACCTTCTTACTGAAACACCTGTTTTATTGTCTACCTTTCATATGCAGTCATTCTTTCAATTTTAAAACTCAGAAAGTTTTTCTAGAAAAGAAATGATGCAAAGCAGTTGTTACAGAATAATTACAGATTGTACTTTTAGAGGCTAGCACAGTTTCCTATGCATTACATTAAACGAATATAAATTTCTTTTACATGATATAGTTAAAATGGACTGTACACCTTTTGGAAATTACAGTGTGAGATTCACCTGCGTCTATAGGTTTATCTTGACATTGTTCTGCCAAACCAGGAATGATAGAACAGGCAGAGGCAAGAAGATCCCCACATTATTGTTGCAGGGGATTGCTCTAGGTTGAATAAGCAGAGAAAATATTTGAAAGGTGGAATAACAACTTTTAAACTTATGGCAGAGCTACAAGTATCCGGGAAGCCACCACTGGAATTTTTTCTGCAAGCAGCCATAAGAAATGGGGAAAGTTCTTTTAAACCAAGATTGTTGCTAGGTTGTAAATCTGAAAAGACAAGGAAACCGAGTTTGAGCCTACCAGAGAGTGATTATAGCCTGGCCTTGAGGGGTTATCATTGTGTGTGTACAGCATAGAAATGGTGATGGTCTTTGTGCTGGTTTCTCCATCTGGCTGCATAGACCCTTCTGTTGTTCAATTTACTGTGGTATAAGAGCAGTGGCTTTCAAACACATTGTATCATTCTATAGGAAGAAATATACTGTATATTATGATCCAGTATATACCTATATATATACAAGACTCATATAAGTAACAGAAATAAAAGTTTAAATAAACTGACGTATTTTTTATTTTCATTGTATGCCATAAATGGATTTTATTTTGTATTTATGAAATTATTTTCTTTTATTTAAACACACAGATTTTATAATAAATTTGTTATAAATAAAATTGAAAATATATATTATTCATTTATCTATTATGATAAATGTAGATATCATGTACACTTTTTATTTAAATAAAGGTTACTCATAATTTATCAATGGGCTGTGACCATAGTTTGAAAAATAAGAAGTCGCAGTAAGTCCTTCCATAGTAGGAGAAAGCTTTCGTGGCAGCTCCATTGTTTTTATCTTTCCAAAGGGCTCTTGTTGCTTTGCCCCACTCTCTCAGCATCAATGTTTAGGGTTAATTTACGTTATTACTCTAAGTGTTCTGGCATTCCTTCTTTGATTCCTTTTGTAGTTTTAGCTCTTTTTCCAACTTTTTTTTTTTAAACTACTCGTAATTGTTGTTTTCCAGTGAAATCTAGGAAGCAGGCAATTGTGAAGTGTCTATCATACATTAGCATCCTGAAGGAGAGTGGCAAGCCCACAAACACATTTCATAATTTCCAGAAACATATTTCTCTTTACAAAAAGACTTTTCAGCGTGGCACAAAACATGTCTATTGACATATTGTTTGTCTATGTAAAAAAAAATTAGAAAGCCAAAACTAAACAAACTTATGTTTAGTGATCAATGTCTCAGTTTATTGTCTTATCCAGAAAAGATTTGGATATTTAATGAACATCCATTATTTAGTTTAACTTGGTATAAGCTTTTGTCTTATTTACATTTATTTAAACATTTGTTTTTAACAGTTTTGCTTGGATTAGGCATTAAATAGTTAACCATTATCCCAAGTTATTTTCCCTGATGACAAATTCCATAACAAAAACGGCATGACCATCCAACCAGTAAACCCAAGAAGAAAGGGTCGTATGTTTGTATTATATTCAGTATTGATAATTCTGAAGACATGCCTGTTTTTGTTAAACCAACAAACTTAAACAAGCTTTTATTTACCAAAGATCATTTTTGTATCATGTTAACTGGAAAGATATCTGGGCTAGTTTCTATTATATTTAGAAATAATTTATGTAAGCATTTATTCTGAGCCAATTAAATAGAGCTCCTTTAGAAATTTTTGCTATTCAGGGGCCGGCTCCGTGGCCGAGTGGTTAAGTTCACACGCTCCGCTGCGGCGGCCCAGGGTTCGGATCCTGGGCATGAACATGGCACAGCTCGTCAGGCCACGTTGAGACGGCGTCCCACATCCCACAACTAGAAGGACCTGCAACTAAGATATACAACTGCGTACATGGGGGGTTTGGGGAGATAAAGCAGGGAAAAAAAAAAAAAAGAAGACTGGCAACAGTTGTTAGCTCAGGTGCCAATCTTTAAAAAAAAAAAGAAATTTTTGCTATCCAGAAGCAGACAAATATATAGAGACTTACATACAGAAACACACACATACACATAGACACAAACAGAGATCTTCAAAATGTTAGCCACGTCTCAGGCACAAAACTCAGAAGAATAGTTGGAACCAAATTGCTCCCTGGCAGATGGACTTGCTCAGACGGCCAAAGATTTTTATTAAAATTTTTTTCTTTTTGTTGTAAGGATCCTTTTTAGAGCTGTTTTTGAAGTCATTTGTCTAAAGAACCTTCTGCATATTAATCAAAGAACACATCCCATTGCTTCTGAGAGGTTTTGAATCCTCTCTTTTCCAATGGAGAGTGCAAATAAACCAATTTGGGAGTATCAAGGGAGCTCCATTGTGGCCAATGTATTCTCAGATCATTTCTAGTAATTTGGACCCAGGTGACAAGGAACTTGCAAGTATTCGGCCCATAATTTTTCTACAGAAAGGCTGCAGGAGTGGCAGCAGGTGGCTAGCCATTTGCAGTTTCTCTAGAGCAATTTTAGAACAAAAGGCCCACATCCTGAGTGGAGAACCCTCCCAGTAAACCAGCTGCAGCTGAACCTTGTGAGGAAAGCCCCTCCTTAGAAATTGAGGGACCCCCTCCTTAGAAATTGAGGGACCCCCTCCTTAAAAATTGAGGAAAGCCCCTCCTTAAAGAGCCTCTAGACTTCTACCAAAGCACGGGAGCTCGAGGCTGTGCGAGGTCCGCACCTTGCTCGTCCCCCTGAGGCTGTTGGAGATGCGGAGGAGCAGTGAAAGGGCTCCGAGTTGTGCGGGATGCAGTGTCCAGTTGACCCCCAGGAGGAGATCAAGTGGCCTCTTCACATCCCATCCTCGTCACCGGAAATGTTGACTGAAAGGAGCTGCTTTACAAGGCAAAAATGAAATTTTAAAGAAAAAGAGCCTTTATTAAAAAAAAGGTTTGCAAACTGGAGAAGTGCACCTCAACCCACAAGCTGATAGGTGAGCCCCGCCCCCCGGACCTGGGTCTTTGGGTGGCAGGTGTTTAAAGGCAGAAAGCACAGAGTTTGCAAGGCTAAAGCTGAGCCCAGTTCTGAGTGGTCGCCCTTCCCAGCTACAGTGTATCCGTGTCCGGGGCTTTCTAAATGTCCTAACTGCGGGGAGAGATGACTGCATTGTTCTCTGGCCATCTGGTGATAGTCAAGGTTAAAATGAAATTTTTTATTTCTGCCAGTAGTTTAGGCTTGAGGTGGTCATGGTGACTATCACATCGATTCTGGCCTCATTGGGTTTTTTTCTTTTATCAATGTGGTACCACTACACACCCACCAGAATGGCTAAAATGAAAAAGATGGACGACACCAAGTATTGGCCAGAAAGTTGAGCAACCGTATCTTTCATACACTGCAACTGGGAATACAAATTGGTCTGATCACTCTGGAAAATTGTTTGACAGTCTCTACTAACGTAAGTTTATGACTCAGCAATTTTGGTTATCTGTTGCTGTATAACAAACTATCCCAAAAGTTAATGGCTTAAAAGAACAATCATTTTATTATAATTTGCAACGTTTGGGTCAGGAACTCGGGCAGAGCATGCCTGAGTGATTTTCTACTCCACGTAGCATCACCTGGGATCACGCAGAAGGATTCAGTTGGTGGCTGGGCTGCTCTCAAGGATCCAAGATGGCGTCACCCACCTGTGTGGCACGTCGGTGGGGATAGTGGGGAAGCAAGACTCAGCTGGGCCCCTCTCCCTCCACATGTTGTTGAAGGGTCTCTCTACAGAGTCTGTCTAGCAGAGCAGTTGGACACCCTACACAATGGCTCAGGGCCCCAAGGAAGAGGGTTCTAAGAGGCCAAGAGAGAAGCTGCGAGATTTCTTACGAACTAGACTCGGAAGTTGAGGACATCACTTCCTCCACACCTACAGGTCAAGAAAGTCACTAAGACAAGCCACGATTCATGAGGAGCGAGGAACAGACTTCACCACTTGATGAGGGCACAGCAGGGAGAGAAGGAACAGATGGCAGCCATCTTGGAGAACGGGGACCGCTGTCCACACTCTGACCCCAACAATTCGTTTCCCTCACACATGAGAAATACACTCACCTCCCCTGGGACTCCCCAGATCTCACCCTGTTAGAACATCGCCTTGAAATCCAGGATAACTTCATTTAAATCGTCACAGATCATTTAGGTTAATGCAGCTGAGGGGCCTTGGGTATCATTCCTCAGTGTGTACAGCTCCTCAAGGCCGGCTCCTCTTGGTCTGAAGACCTAAGAACTAGAGAGATACGTCATCTCTTCCCTCCACAGCACAGTATAACACGGTGCGACTGTGATACTGTCACACCATAGGTACTCCCATCCCGCTCCCGGGAGTAAGTCTCTATGACCTTTTTATTAGTCCCTTCAGATCTTGGTTCTCCTCTCGGGTCGTCCTTCCTTTTCCAGGAGAAATGCCCGCGTCTGTGACTGAGCAGCTTCTCAGCCTGTTTCCTGCTTGTAGAAGTTTGGGGTTTCAAAGGTCTCTCATCATTTTGCACTATCCTGTCCCTTTCAGACTACGCTGATAGCGTTACTTTTCTTAGTTGTGGGTTTCACATGAATTAACTTATAATCCTTTCCATTAGAATGAAGGCCACACCCACCAATCTCTTCAAGATAACCTTTTCTCTACTTTTGGCTTCCTGTAAGGCCACGAGGAACACTGGCCTGAAAATCCTTACAGTTAGAGGGCCTTTTTCTCTGAGGCAACACTTTAGCTCTTTCAGAAGTCTACATCAGGGCCCTTACTGTCCCACGCGAGATTTATCATTGCTTTGAAATCCCTCCTTAATTTGAGAATTTTGGAGAGGCTGAGGAGCCAGAAAGTCCTTGCTTTTTATGTTTAACAGAGTGTTTTAAGCTTGTCCATCTCCTCTCACATTTTACTGTAAGAAGCAAGAAGAAGAGGCCAGCTAGACCTCCAACAGTCACCCTGGAATCTCATCAGCTCCCAGCTCATTTGTTACATTTTCTGTTTTCGAGTTACCGCAGGTGACAGTGTTGCTAAACTTTCTGCCGCTACATCATAAGCACCCTCTTCCCTCCAGCTTCCCGCCACCTGGCCCCGCTCTCCTTTAAGTCCTTCAAGTCTTAACTAAGTCCAACAGCCTCCTGGAGGCCCACGGGCCATCCACCAACAGTCCTTATAGGGCCTTCCAACTCCCATTGGCCAAGTGATCCCAGAGCTGAACCCACGCTTTTAGGCTTTTGTGACACAGCACCCCACTTCCAGGTACCCAAAGCTGTCCGAGGGGCTGTGGCCTAATCAATTATCCAAAAACGTAGTAGCTTAAAACAACCATTTAGGGGCCAGCCCCGTGGCCGAGTAGCTAAGTTCACACACCATATATGAGTGCAAAAAATAACAAAAGAGTAGCCTAAAATTCTAAATAAACTAAAAGTCATATTACTAAATTACCCTTGGGTTAAAAATGAAACCATAAAGGAAATTAAGAAATACTTAGAGGGGCTGGCCCCGTGGCCGAGTGGTTAGGTTCGCGCGCTCCGCTGCAGGCGGCCCAGTGTTTCGTTAGTTCGAATCCTGGGCGCGGACATGGCACTGCTTGTCAGACCACGCTGAGGCAGCGTCCCACATGCCACAACTAGAAGAACCCACAACGAAGAATACACAACTATGTACCGGGGGGCTTTGGGGAGAAAAAGGAAAAAATAAAATCTTTAAAAAAAAAAAAAAAAAAGATTTAAAAAAAGAAATACTTAGAAAATAATGACAAAGAGAAGAGTAAATATCAAAAATTGGGGGACTAGCTAAGTCAGTGTTTAAATGAGAAAATTTAACTTTAAATACATTTCTGTAGATAATAGAAATGTTAAAAAAATAGGAAAGTTAGGCATTTAACTCAAGAAAATAAGAAAGAGCAACAGAGAAAAATCCTGGGAATTTGAAAGGATGGTAAAAATAAAGATAAAGGCAGAAATCAGTGAAATATAGATTTATAAATCCAGTAAAGATTAACAAAACTAAAAGCTAGTCCTTTGAAAAGATTAATTAGTTAGATCTCCCTAACAGGACTTCCAAAGGAAAAAAAAGAGAGAAAATACATAAATAAAATATAGAGCCAAGAAAAGTTAAAAATAATTACTGATATGACAAGGATTTAAAAATAATAATGGTGAGGCATTAGGAATAACTCTATGGTATTTAACTGGAAAACAGATGAAATAGATAAATTTCTAGATATAAATTCCAAAATTGGCTTAAGGATGAAAATCCTCGAAAAGACCAAAAAGGATCAATAAAACTGAAGTGCCCCCAAACTCTAGACCCACCTGTGGACCCTACTATCCTCTTTCCTCCTGGAAACAGCTCCCATTATCCCTGGCGGGAAGTAATGGTGCTGTTAGCCCAGCAGAAGACACAGGACCCTGGCTGGGCATTCACACTGCACACTGTGATCAGTCCAGGGATGGGCAATCATGCCCAGGGTCCTTTGGGGCACTGATAGGAACACTGAGAAAAAAAACGTGTCTCTCTCCTGGTGTCAAATAACCAGTTAGAACCACCTGCAGTGTTTCTCTGCACTGCAGAGCTGTGGTGGCCACCACAAGGAGACTAAAGCAGGAAAGCAGAAGAAAGCAGAGCTAAGAACAAATTTTTAAAAAGAGACAGAGCTCTGATAACCAACTTGGGACCCCTGGATCCAGCCATGCCTGAAGCCCTCTCCACTCTTCAGAACTCTCATTCGTGAGACCCAATAAACATGTTTTTTTTGCTTTAAAGCAGTTTGAGTTTGGTCTCTGTCTCCTGCCAGCAAAAGAGAATTGATGAATAAAAATCTGGGGTAAGTTAGAGTTGCATAGTCTTGGGTTTGAATCTCAAGGGCAGCTCACTTAGGCTTCATGTGCCTCAGTTCCCTCATCTAAAGAAGAGTGATAATAACAGTATCCCCTTCATAAAGTCGTTGCAGAGATTAAATGTTAATCCATGGGAAACTGGATTATTTGGTCGTTTTTATTCCGTGTCTATCTCTCCCACCACATGGAGGTCGCCTCAAAGGCAGGACCTTGCCAGACCCATCACCAGTCCAGGCTTTGCACCTGGTTCTTCACAGGTGTCAGCGCCATTGTGCTAATTAAGGGCAACTTTGGCTCCTGTGCCAACTGCCATGGGGCGAAAACAAACACTGACGCAAATCCAGCCACATTTTGATATTAAAAAATAAAACTTCAGGGAATTGAATTCAGGGGAAAGTTAATTTGTGGCATTGCTGTTTACTCAAATTTCCTGGAATCCTCTCATTGGTTAAGGGCTGGGGGAGGGGGCCACTGAATGGTGGAAGCCACTGGCCCCCCTCTAACCATTAACCAGCAGGGACGCTGGCAAACAAGATTTAGCCGCGGAGCCCCGCCAGCATTTACTGTACGCATGTCAGGCCCTGGGACAGCAGGACCCGGCCAGCAGTTGCAGCCTGAGCCCACAGCAGACCGTGAGTACCAGCTGAGGACGCTCCAGCCCTCTCTCTCCTGCGCGGCCTCCAGAAGGAAGCTATGTCAGCCGCTGGCTGATTTAATTTTTTTGTAATGGGGCCTTGAGCATGCAGGCAGCCAGCAATGATAGAATGGAACCCTGGGGAAGGTTTTCCAGAGTCTGTGGGTCACCCACAGGGGTTTGATTTCCTGCCTTGCAGGGGTTGACACTCAGCTAAGAGCCATTCCCCTCCATCACCGTGGTGATGCTCCTAAGCCCAGCCAAACAGCAGGACAGCTTCAGGCTTGAGCTAGGATGGACCAGCGCAAGGCAGCACCCTTGCTGGGGGACTCGGGGGTGGGGGTCGGGAACAGCGCAGACCGTGCATTCTAGAGTTGTACACACCTCCGTGCTCAGTGACCCGGGGCAAGGAGACTGCGATTGGGAGGGAGTTATGCATGTGCATTACGCCACATGCTCTGAGGTTTAAATGCAGAGGGCCTCGCACTGCACCTGGCACAGGGGCAGCGGGGAAAATAGAGAACATGGTGGGTGTTAACAACATGCATCACTTCAGAAAGGAAGGACAAGGAGGACTCGCATGAAATGAAACCCCTGAACAATATTGATACACTGCATTTTTACATCACTGGGTATTTTCAGAGAGCTGTTTGCCTCATTATCTTGCTCTCTGTAGAGAGAGGCAGAATGGCGGGGGCCGGTTCTGCAGTCAGACTGCAGGGCTGGCAATGGCAGCTCCAACTCCCCGGGCCTCAGTTTTCTCATCCGTACAAGGAACCCAGGATGACCCATTAAATAAGGTCACATAAGAAGCCCCGCTCACAGCTGTGGCTGAGGTTCACAACAGTCTTGCGAGGTGAACACAGGACTTTAATCTCCATCTTGGAGGATTAACACAGGAGTGGATAAGGCATGAGATCTCAAAGATAGCAGAAAGAGAAGGAAGAGAGGCGAGCTCAAATCTGGGGCCACTTACCTCACTCCGGGTTGTGCACTGCAGGGGGTCATCATCCAAGAGAGGGTCAAAGACAGGCGTGGAGGTGACCAGGGCTAAAGCAAGGATTTCACTGCAGTCCGACAGCGGCAGTGACAGAGAGAAGCACAGAAGAAGGGCTTCCTGGAGGTGGTGACCTAAGGACCTAAGTGCCAAAGGACAAGAGGGAGGGAGCCAGGCAAGGCAGGGAGGGGAAGGGCCAAGAGTGGAGCCACACAGGGCAGGACTGGGCAGGTCCATCCTCGTCCTCAGTTCCCAGGCCAGAGCCGGGCTCCACAAACATTGGGGAATGACCTGCCCTGCCCTGTCCTGCCCCTGGCACAGAGATGGTGCATGCCAGGGCAAACCCCCAAGATGCCCAGCAGTGCCATGACTGAAACTTCAAGGGGCCAGATTTGAGGCTGAGGGCAGGGTTGTCACCAGGACAGGGTCACGAGGACCCCCTGGGCCACGTTAGTGAGGATCAACCGTGCCTGGGAGGAATGGGCCGCTGAGAGATTTTCAGCAGGAGAACGGCCATTCAGCTTGAATTTTAGAAAGATACCTGTGGCTGCAGAGGGGAGAGAGGGTTGGAGGGAGCTGAGCTGGAGGCAAGGAGACCAGGTAGGGGGGCTGCTAATCCTGGGGGAGACGACAAGCCCCCAAATTGAGCCGTGGACTGAGTGAGACCGGGGAAGAGGAGACAAACCCCGGGAAATCAGAAAGTCGAACGGACCAGGCCAGAGGTGGGCATCATTATTAGCTCTATCTTACACTGAGGAAACTGAGGCAGAGTCTAAATAGTCCACCCACGTCACCAGTTCATAAATAGGGATGCTGGGATCTTAATCCAACGTGGTCTGCCGTGAAACCCAGGAAAATGAAAGAATCGTCCAGAAAGCCAGGCAGCCAGGAAGGGAGGGGACAGGGCTATCATCAAAGCCCAGAAGTGCGGGGAACTCAGGATGGCAGTTCCAGCAGGAGATGTTTTTCTAGCACATGGAGGAGGACACGCCGGGAGGGTAGAGAGAGGGCTCAGGGAGCAGGGGATGTTTGCGCCTGTCTCCCAGGAGGTTCTGGTTTTGGAACACGCCAGGGAAAGGGCCTCGGGGACGTTCCGGAACAGACCAGTGGCCCCCACACTCCAAGTGCACCACGCTCTCCTTAGGGGGCTGGTCTCCCTGTGGGTTCCCGGCCCCCTCCGTCGTGGCTTCGTCCACAGGTGGGGCTGGGCAGGGGCACCTGTGTCTGCTGCAGCATCCCTTCGGAACTGGGATGCAGGTGGCTCCACGAAGCACAGGACCACCGGCCTTGCCGACAGAGCGTCCACTTACTGATTCTGACCTTGGCTGCATTTTTTTTTCAGTTGCTCTTACCAAACATTTTTTAATGGTTTCTATTTAATTTTTTTCCTGAAATTTTTGCTGTAGTGAAATATACAAAAGACTGATTATTTTAACCATTTTTAAGTGTACAGTTCAATGGTACGAAGCGAATTCGTGTTATTGTGCAACCATCACTGCCATCCATTTCCAGAACATTTTCATCATCCCGATTAAGTGCTGACTCCCCACCCCCCTCCCCCCACCTCTGTGAACCACTGGTCTACTTTCTCTTTCCATGAATTTGCTCTCGGTCCTTCATACGAGCAGAATCGTATCATATTTGTCTTTTTGTGACTGGATTATTTCACATAGGATAACGTCTTCAAGGTTCGTCCATGTTGTAGCACACGTGAGAATGTCATCCCTTTTGAAAGCTGAATATATTCCATTGTGTGTATATACCACCATGAAATAAAAGAAAAAAGACATGTTGGTCTCTGCCTCCAGTCCCAGGCACAGAGCTCCTAAAACCCTCGTAATTTCCTACATGATAAGAGCACTAACAGCATCTTTTATTCTAATATTGGGTCTTTGACCCCAGGTCCTGACGGGCACTTGGAAACTTCCGCCCCACCCCTCATCCTCCAGGAAGGGGAGAGGGGCTGCAGATTGAGGTAACCATCCGTCCTGCCTTCCTGAGGAAGCCTCCATAAAGATCTCAAAACACGAGGTTCAGAGAGATTCTGGGTGAGATGCCGAGGGGTGGTGCTCACCAGCTCCGCAGGGACTGGGGCTCCTATGCTTGGGACCCTTCTGGACCTCACCCTATTAATCTCTTTATCTCGCTGTTCATTCATATTCTTGACTGTGTCCTTTATAGTAAAACTGGTAAAAGTGTTTCCCTGAGTTCTGTGAGCCATACTAGCAAAATACCCGACCCGAGGAGGGTTTATCCTTTCATCCCTTGATGGACATTTGGGTTGTTTCCATTTTTTAGCTATTGTGAATAACACTGTTGTGAACATTTGTGTGTACAAATATCTGTTCAAGTCCTGCTTCCGATTCTTCTGTGCAGATAGTCAGAAGTGGAATTGTCGGATCAAATGGAAATTCCATGTTTAAAGATTTGAGGAACTGTCACACTCTTTTTCTACACAACTGCACCATTTGACATTCCCACCAGCAGTGTACAAGGTTTCCAACTTCTCCACATCATGCAACATTTATTTTCTGTCTTACTGTTGTTGTTATTGTTTTATTTTGGTTTTTTTTTTTAATAATAGCCACACTAATGGGTATGAGTGGGATCTCATTGTGGTTTTGATTTGCGTTTTTCTAGCGGCTAATGACGTTGAGCATCTTTTCACGTGCATTGGCCGTTTGTATATCTTCTTTGGAAGAATGTATACTCAAGTCCTTTGCCCATTTTTTTTGAATTGGATGGTTTTTTTGGTTTTATGGACTGGAGTATTAGGAGTTCTTTATATATTCTGAATATTAATTCTTTATCAGATATGTGATTTGCAAGTGTTTTCTCCCATTCTGGGGTTTCCTTTTTACTCTGTTAATAGTGTCCTTTGATGAACAAGAGTATGTAAGTTTGGTGAGGTCCAATTTGTCTAATTTTTCTTTTGTTGCCTGTACCTTTGGTGTCATATCCAAGAAATCACCAAATCCAATATCATGAAGCTTTTACTCTATGTTTTCATCTGATTTTTATTTATCTCTTACGTTTAGGTCTTTGATCCATTTTGAGTTAATTTTTGTATATAGTATAAGGTAAGGGCCCAACTTCATTCTTTGGCATATAGATGTCCAGTTTCCCACTACCATTTGTTGAAAAGTCCTTTCTCCACTGAATGATCTTGGCTCCCTTGTGAAAAATCATTTGATGATATACGCAAGGGTTTATTTCTGCCCTCTCTATCCTATTCCATTGGTCTATATGTCTGCCTTTATGCCAGTTCCCCACTGTTTTGATTACTGTAACTTTATAACAAACTTGGAGATCAGGAAGCGTGAGACCTCCAACTTTGTTCTTTCTCAAGGCTGTTTTGGTTATTCTCAGTCCCTTGAGATTTTAGATAAATTTTAGGATGGATTTTTCAGTTTCTGCAAAATACATCATTGGGATGTTGATAAGGATTACACTGAATCTGTAGATTTCTTTGGGTGGCATCGACATCTTAACAGTATGAAGCCCTCCGATCCATGAACACGGGATGTCTGATGTCTTTCCATTTATTTATATCTTTTTTATTATCAACTTTATTTTTTATACTATTTATTTTGTATTAAGGTAACATTGGTTTATCACATTGTATAGGTTTCAGGTATACAATATTATAATTCGACGTCTATACAAACTACAGCCTGCCTACTACCAACAGTGTAATATCCATCCTCACCGTATAATTGGCCCCTTTGACCCATTTCACCCTCCCCCACCCCCCTTCCGCTCTGGGAACCACCCATTTGCTGTCTGCTTCTATGACTTTGTTTTTGTTTTGTTTTGTTTTTTACATTCCACATGAGTGAAATCATACAGTATTTGTCTCTCTCCATCTGATTTATTTCACTTAGAATAATACTCTCAAGGTCAATTTGGTGTGTGTGTGTGTGTGTGTGTGTGTGTTGATTTCGTACCCTGCTATTTTGTTGAATTTGCTTATTAGTTCCAACCTGCTTTTTTCATGAGATCTTCAGGGTTTTCTACCTATAAGATCATGTCGTCTGTGAACAGAGATAATTTTACTTCTTCCTCTCCAATTTGGAGGCATTTTTTTTCTTTTTATTGCCTAATTGCTCTGGCTAGAACAGCCAGTGCCGTGTTAAGTAGGAGAGACAAAAGCAGACATCGCATCTTGTTCTAAATCTTAGATGAAAAGCTTTCAGTCTTTCACACTGAGTATGATGTTAGCTGTGGGCTTTTCATATATGGCCTTTATTATGTTGGGGTAATTTCCTTCTATTCCTAGTTTGTTGAGTGTTTTTATCATGAAAGGGTGTGTTGAATTGTGAGATGCTTTCTCTGCATCAATCGAGAGGGTCATGTGGTTTGCTTCCTTCATTCTGTTAATGTGGTGTGTTACATCAATCAGTGTTTGCATGTAGAACCACCCTTGCTAAAGCTTCGTCAATTTTGTTCATTTTTTGAAGATTATGTTATATTATATTTTGTTATATTACAGGCATACCTCAGAGCTGTTGTGAATTCAGCTCCAGACCACCACAATAAAGCAAATATTGAAATAAAGCAAGTCACGTGAGTTTCTTTGTTTCACAGTGCACATAAAAATTATGTTTGGGCCAGCCCCAGTGGCTAGTGGTTAACTTTGGTGCACTCTGCTTCAGTGGCCTGGGTTCCCAGACGCAGACCTACACCACTCATTGGCAGCCATGCTGTGGTGGCAACCCACATACAAAATAGAGGAAGACGGGCAACAGATGTTAGCTCAGGTGCCGATCTTTAAAAAAAATAAACTTTATTGCTAAAAAATGCTAATTATTATCTGAGCCTTCAGCAAGTCGTAATCTTTTTGCTGGTGGAAGGTCTTGTAAAGAAACACAATATCTGCAAAGTGCAATAAAGCAAGGTATGCCTGCATATTATATTATATTATTAGGCTATATTATACTCTATTGCTTAGATATATTTTGCTTTCATTGGTTTCCTCTAGTTTTTCTACTCTCTACTTTATTTATCTGTGCACTAATGTTTGTTGTTTGCTTCCTTCTGCTAGTTTCCGGTTTGTTCTTTTCTAGTCCTTAAGTAGTAAAGGAAGGTTGTGATTTGAGGTCTTTCTTCTTTTTCAGTGTGTTTACAGCTGTCAATTTCCCTCATAGCACAGCTTTTACTGAATCTCATACATTTTGGTATGTCGTGTTTTCATTGTTATTCATCTCTACACATTTTCTAATTCCCTTCGTGATTTCTTTTTGATTCATTGGGTGTTTGAGTGTGTTATTTAATATCCACGAATTTGTTAATTTTCCAGTTTTCTTTCTGTTATTGATTTCCAGCTTCATCCTCTGATGGTCAGAGAAGACACTTTAGCTAATATCTCTTTTTAAAATCTACTGGGCCTTGACCTGTGCCCTAACATATCCTGCAGCTGGTACCATGTGCACCTGAGAAGCTTGTGTATTCTGTTGTTGAGTAGAGTGTTCTGTCTATGTCTGAAAGCTCTAGTTTATTGTTCAAGCTCTCTATTTCCTTACTGACCTTCTGTCTGTTCTATCCATTATTGAGAGTGGGGCATTGAAGTCTCCAACCGTCCTTGTGGAGCTGACTATTTCCCCCCTCAGTTCTGTCCATTTTTGCTTCATATATTTTGAGGATCTGTAATTAAGTGTGTAAATGTTTAGAAATGGTATACATTGTTATATCTTCTTGCTGTATTTAACCTTTTATTATACATATATACATTGTTATATATATACATATATACATTATTATATTATAATGTCCTTCTCTGTCTCTTGCAAACTTCTCACTTAAGATCTGTATTGTCTGATACCAGTATAGCCATTCCCACTCTTTTTCAGTGACTATTTGCATAGAATATCTTTTTCCATTCCTTCACTTTTATATCTGTGTCTTTGGATCTAAAAATCAGTCTCTTGTAGTCAGCATGTAGTTGGATCCTGTTTTTTCGTTTGTTTTTTTAAGCCGTTCTATCAATCTCTATCTATTGATTGGAGGATTTTATTCATTTACATTTAAAGTAATTACTAACAAGAAGGGACTTCTGCCATCTTCTATTTGTTTTCTATATGCCTCATAGACTTTTGTCCTTTGTTTCCTGCATTCATGTTTTCTTTTGCTTTTTTGTAGTGAAACATGTTAATTCTCTTTTCACTTCCTTTTGTTCACATTCTATAGCTATTTTATGTCTGGTTACCATGGGGATTACATTGAACATCTTAAAGTTATGACATTTAATTTGACTTTATGCCAGCGTGACTTCAACAGCACACAAAAACTCTGCTCCTCTGTAGCTTTGTCCTCACATCCCCACAAATTACATCTTTATGCGTTGTGTGTCCAAAGAAATGTAGAGTAATAACTGCTTTTATGCATTAGTCTTTTAAATCACATAGAAAATAAAAAGTGGAATTATAAGCCAAAATTACAGTAATACTGGTTTTTATAACTGCCCATGTATTTACTTTTCCCAGACATCTCGTTACTTCATACAGATTCTAGTTACTGTCTTGTGTCCTTTCATTTCAGCCAGGAGTCCCTTTAGTATTTCTTGCAGGGTGGGTCTAGTGGGAATGAACTCACTCAGATGTGTTTATCTAGGAATGTCTTAATTTCTCCCTCATTTTTGAAGGACAGTTTTGCTGGATATAAAATTCTTGGTTGCCAGGTTTCTTTCTTTTGGTACTTTGACTGTGTCAGTTGGGTGAGTATTTGATCTTTCTGAGCCTCTGTTTCTGCCTACCTAAAATCAGAATAATAATATCTACTTTATTCATTTATTGGTGGGGATAAGATGAGAAAATATTGGCAAAACACCTAGGTCAGTGTTGGGCTCCTGGTAGGTACTTGATAATTCACAGCAGGTATAATTTATACTTTCAGGTGAGGAAACTGAGGCCCAGGGTCCTGACCTGCCCCAGGGCCCATAGCCAATGCAGAGGAAGGAACGGGGGCTTGAATAGGGTCTTCAACGGGGTCTTCTGGCTACCATTCCACTATGCCCCACTACCTTGGTGACTCCATGTCGTCTAACAAGCCTTCCCAACTTTTCAGGGCCCAGGCAACCTCGACAATGCTGCTTGGCCTGTCCACCTGTCTCCTCTGGCTGTCCACCAGTGGCCTCTGGACCATCCAGGCTGAGGATCCTGATGGTGATATGAGCATTAGAATCCCTCACCGGGACCTGGCTCCAAGCAATGTTGACTTTGCCTTTAGCTTATATAAGCACCTAGTGGTCTCAGCTCCTGGCAGGGACGTCTTCATCTCCCCTGTGAGCATCTCCACAGCCTTGGCCATGCTGTCCCTGGGCACCCGTGGCCACACACAGATCCGGCTTCTTCAGGGCCTGGGCTTCAACCTCACCGAGATGTCTGAGGCCAGGATCCACCAGGGCTTCCAACACCTCCACCATGTCCTTGTGGAGTCAGAGACCACCTCGGACATCCTCATGGGCAATGCCTTGTTCTTTGACCACAGCTTGGAGCTTCTGGAGTCGTTCTCAGCAGACACCGAGCGCTACTATGAATTAGAGGCCTTAGCTACAGATTTCCAGGACCAGGCCATAGCCAGCAGACAGATCAACGAGTATCTCAAGAATAAGACACAGGGGAAAATCGCGGACCTGTTCTTGGAGCTGGACAGCCCAGCCACGCTCATCTTGGTCAACTACATCTTCTTCAAAGGTATCCCATATCCATCCCATTCTGACAAGGCCCCATCCACCACTGCCAAGAATAGTAGCAGCTATCCAAACCCAGGATGCATTCTCGGGCAAAGCCTTTGATTTTACAAAGCACAGGCATGTCTGTGAGTCTCCGTCTTTCCCCTAATCCTATTAGGAAGGTAGAACTAGATAATCTTACAAAAGGTCAAAATGGCCCCAGAAGAGTTGCACAACTTGCCCAAGCTCTCACAGGCTGGTTCAAGGCCCAAACGTGTAACCAGGAACAGCCTGGCTGCCTCGCAGTCTAGAAATATTGGCTGAGTCTTGGCTGTGAGTCAGGCACTGGGCCAAGGGCTGGAAATGCAGCCTAGAACCACACAGATCCCCACCCTCAAGAGCTCCTAGACGGCCCTTAAGCTCTCCTGCACGCAGTTTCCGAGTGCTCACAGCCAGCTCTGACCAGGTCCTGCCTCAGCCCAACGGCAGTCCCTCAACACCAGTTGGGAGCAGGGTTTTCCAAAGCACCTGTTTATCAAAGTCACCAGGGAGACTTGTTAAAATGACATATCCAAGAGCCCGCGCCAAACCCACTGAAGCCACACCTCCTCAGGAAAGGCCTAGCATTTGTGTCTTTAACAAGGCCCCTTCCTCCAATTACTCGTGTGAGCTGACAATTCGGGGATACGTTATCCTTGAGAATAAAGTCTCAACTCCTTACCATAGCAGTGGTTCTCAACCCAGGGTGGTCCCCTGCTCCATCCGCCCTCAGGGACGTTTGCCATGTCTGGGGACATTTTGGGGGGCCACAGCTAGAGGAATGGGCACTATTGGCATCTAGTAGATGCCAGGGATGCTGCTCAACATCCTACAGTGCACAGGACAGCCCCCCAACAATGCTCTCTGCCCCTACATGGCTATATCCCAAGGTTGGGAAACCCCGGCCTAGAATCACCTCTTCTCTGTCCTCTCCAGCCTCATGTCTCAACATTTTCCTTCCTCCAAGTCCCCAGCGCACAGCAGACACACACACACGCACACACAGTGTCCAACCACAACTGAACTCCTTTCACGTCCTTGAGCCTGACTGTCCCCATGGAAGCCTGTATGAGTTCCTGATTGCTGCTTAAAATGATGCAAATTCATTATCTTACAATGCGGGAGGTCAGAAGTCCAGAATGGGTCATGCTGGGTTAAAGTCAAGCTGTGGGCAGCTTCTGGAGGCTGCGGGGGAGAATCTGTTCCTTGCCTTTTCCAGCTTTTAGAGGCTGCCTACATTCCTGGGCTCACGGCCCCTTCCTTCTTCAAAGCCTTAATCGCCTCTCTCCAACCTCTGCTTCCATCACCACGTCTCCTTTCTGTCTCTGATCCTAGTGCCTTCCTCTTCCTCTTTGAAGGACCCTTGTGATTACATTGGGTCCACCTGGATAATCCGGAATAATCTCCTCATCTCAAGGTCAGTTGGTTAGCAACTTTAATTTCCTCTTACCACGTGACATAGCATATTCACAGGTTCCAGGAATTGGAACATGGACATCTTTGGGAGGCCATTCTATCTGCCACAAAGCCCATGCCCTTTCTGTCCCCTGAGCCCTCTCTCAACTTGTCTGACTGCCTCAAACTTTTTCTTACCCTACAAATCTTGACTCAAAAGTCACCTCCTCCATGGAGCCTCCTCTGATTCCCACAGGCAAATTATTGTTTCTCATAGGCATCCTCAGCACTTTTCCTGCCTCTCATTTGAACAATCATCGTGTTAGGACAGGTAGCCGCGGACCCAAGTTGTTTCAGTTAAGCAGTCATATTCAAAGAAATGCAGGTGGACTAGCACCAAAAAAAAGTAATTATAATATTTAACATGAATCTCTCAACAACATTAAAGATCACCCAAATCATAACGCCCAGCAAAGACTCTTCACGCGCCCATCTCTCTCCTCCCAGCCCTCGCTCAGGGCCTCCCATTAGCCAACTGTCCTGCTTCCCTCCCCCAGCTCTTAATACATTACCTGGACTGACCTCGCCTCTCGGGGAGTCCACCTCCTCCTGCCTCGTGGTCTTTCTCTGTCCATTCTCCTGGGGACCCACCTGGCAGAGGCCTCCCTCCTTGGAGGGAGCGAGGGTGAGGGATAGATAGTTTGCAAATATTTTCTCCCATTCCATGGGTTGCCTTTTCACTTTCTTGGTGGTTTCTTTTGCTGTGCAGAAGCCTTTTAGTTTGCCGTGGTCCCATTTGTTGATTTTTTGTTTTTGTCGCTTGTGCTTTTGGTGTCATATCCAAAAAAAATCATTGCCAGGACCAATATCAAGGAGATTTTTCCTATGTTTTCTTCTAGGAGTTTTATCGTTTCAGGTCTTTCATTTAAGTCTTTAATCCATTTGGAGTTAATTTTGGTGAGTGGTGTAAGACTGGGTTCTGGTTTCATTCTTTTGCATGTGGCTGTCCAGTTTTCCCAGCACCACTTATTGAAGAGATTATCTTTTCCCCATACAGTATTCTTGAGTATTCTTGGCTCTTTTATCAAATATTAGATGACCGTTATATGCATGCGTTTATTTCTGGGCTCTCAATTCTGTTCCATTGATCTGTGTGTCTGCTTTTATGCCAGCGCCATAGTGTTTTGATGACTATAGCTTTGTAATATAGTTTGAAATCAGGAAGTATGATGCCTCCCACTTTGTTCCTCTTTCTCAAGATCCTTTTGGATATTGGGAGTCTTTTGTAGTTCTAAATGAAAAGTAGCCTTCTCAGCACCTGGCAGTGGGAGGGCCAAGGAGTCTGGGAACATCTGCCCAGAAATGGTTCTGAGTGCTCCCACGAATTCCAAAGGCCATCTCTCCCACTAGATTGTGCACCCTTGTGTATGGCATCCTTGTATGTTTGGGGGCCCCAGTGCCTTTGCATAGTGCTCGGCACATGGATGGAGCTCAATAGAGGTTCTGGCAACACAGTAGAAAGACGCAGTAAACCCAGGTACAGGGAGGGCCCTCCTGATCCCAAGAGGGGCCCAAGCACCTGTGGGCAGGCTGGTGGGACAGGTGCTGGCAAGGCATCATTTGGGACAGGGCTCCTCTCTCACAGTTTGCCAGCATCCTCAGGACCAGAGTGGGGCAGAGTTGATGGGGAACAATAATTCCTGGTAGTAACATCAGAGGGGCTTTGAACATCGGCAGGTAGGGAGAGGCCTGATCTGTACTCAGTGGGCTATCTTGACGGGTCTTTGTAAGGAAATTAAAAACATTGTTAAAAGATTTTCCAGAGGAATCACCCTTGCTCTCTCAGACACGCCCCCAAAATTCTTAAGTTTCTCTACCACGAGTTTCCCTAGCCCAAGAATTTTCAAGAAGAAGTCCCTTAAAGTAGAAGTTAGACTCCATTCTGTATGTTGGTTTGTGCCACACTGGATGTATGAAGAAATTCTCAGTATAAAACAAGCAGCAAACTTTTAAGGAGGAAAAACTTAACACTGAAAGGTGTTTTATCCACATTTTTTTTTTATTGTGAGTTGGACAAGTTAGCCACAAAGCGCCACCCCCTTCAGTCCTGAGGATCCCTGACGTCCTCTGGGGGATAGCTCGAGAACTTGCAAATTATCTCACTTGCTGTGAGTCAGCGAGACTGTGACCTTGCACTCAGTCATGAGGGATGGACCAGGCACAGCTCCTGGGTCTCCAGGATCCACGGCCAAAGCTCTTTTCCCTATATCCTTTGGCCTCAACCTGTTGGCGCCCTTGGCAGCCCTCATAGGGGGCTTGAGGCTGGCTCAGAACCGAGAGTTTTGGCCTCACGGTCTACAGATCCCGCAGGCGGCGGGATGGAGAAGGGTCCGCCTGGAGCTACGCTCTGGCCACCTTCCAGCAGCCTCAGTTGGGAAAAAGTGACCTCACAAGGACTTCTGGGCTTGAGGTCAAGGGCAGCCAGGACACCTGGGAGCTGCTGGACTCAGGGTCCTCAGTCATCTCCAAACCTGGGGAGACTCAACCTGGAGCAGAGGAGGCCCTGGTGAGACTCAACCCATGGCTTTAAATACCCAAAGCTCTGTCGCCTGCAAGAACACTCGGGGTCCCGTGGAATAAGCCCAGAAGGGCCGGAGGGCTCAGCAGGCAGGCTTTGGCTCCATCTAAGGAGCAATTTTCTTCCCATCAGAGCTGACCAGCAGTGGAAAGTCCCGTCTGTGAAGTAGTGAGGTCCCTGTCACAAGGGGAACAAACAGATTGCATGATGATATCGCGGAACATGATAGGGGGCATTTGAGTCCAGCTGGGGGGTGGGAGCCTGAGACTTGAAGGGATCTTCTCACCCTGACTCTGCCCCTAAGAAATGCGGTGGAGCCCTCGGGCCACGAAGGAGGTCAGGAGCCTCCCACAGGGGAGGGGGTACTTCACTGGGCAGCCAGACTTCCTGCTACGCTTCTGTGGCCAGGACATCAGGGGGTGGGGATGGAATGGATGGTCCTGGTCCCTGAAACCGACCAGGGACCTTGAATTCACAGCCTGAGGTCTGGCAGCACTTCCAGAGCCCTCCCATCCAGGGTCCACTCCAGAGTGGGGGCGGCGAAATGACGTCTGGTTTACTCAATCCTGCCGCCAAATCCTGGGGCCAGCATTCTCTTGTTCCCCACCTCCTTCCATTATCGGAAGTCAATCTCAGAAGCAGAGAGAATCCTCAATCTATTCCAAGGGCGGAGGAGGATGGAACAGGCTTCAAAACTCTGGGAATTTCACATCTGACCAGGAAGCTCTAGCAGCTCTGGTGGGGACCTTCCCGGGCAAGGGGGCTGCTGTGTAACTTGCTTAGTACTTACCCCTGGCGCTCTGCTGCCCCCAAGCTGCATTTTCCTCTGCTCTCACAGTCCCGTCTCCTGCCTTCCTCTCCCTCCTTTTCCCAGGCGCGTGGGCACAACCCTTCAACCCCGAAAGCACCAGGGAGGAGGACTTCTATGTGAATGAGACAACTGTGGTGAAGGTGCCCATGATGTCCCAGTCAAGCACCATGAACTACCTGAATGACCCCGTGCTCTCCTGCCAGCTGGTACAGCTGGACTACACGAGCAACGGGACCGTCTTCTTCATCCTTCCAGAGAAGGGGAAGATAGACATCGTCATCGACGCGCTGAGCCGGAGCACCCTTGGGAGGTGGGAGATGTCCCTGACCAGAAGGTAAGCCTCCGTCCTTCTTCCCCCAGACTCAGGGCTCACTGTTTTCCTGTCTGCTGGGTCCTGAAAGGCCACAAGATTCTCTGACCTAGAGGTCACACTTATTTATCCATGGGTTGATTGACACTGAGACACTCAGGGGTAATCCACAAAGAGGTCCCCCTTCAATGGAAGGTTGATAACCACCCTCTGTACTACCACATTTTTGCATCATTTTCTTAAACTGAGTCCACCAACCACCCAGCATCCCACTTATCCACTTTATTATCTTGCTTACCTGAAAGCCAGCACAGCTCAAGATTCATGAAAGACCTCATAAAAAAAATATAACAAAAATGACCACTCTGTCCATCATGGAACCAACATAAAGCCTGTGAATGGTTCTTAAGTCACTCAGAGGGTCTAACTCTTCTTCAATCCATCGGTAAATAAGCAAGAAAGTAAGGACCTGCCTTAGTAATAAGGGAGCCAGGAAGAAGAGTGAGGGGTGTGCGCTGACCGTCCGGTGACCAGGAGGAGAACCAGCCAGTGAATCCCAGGCCCAAGCAAGGGGCCGGCTAGGAGCACACGCTCTGGGACGGCTGACTGAGCGCATGAACCAGCAATGCACGGATGAATGACAGAATGAACAAACGCGCTCATCTTCCCCCAGGCACCTCTGAGCTAGAGGACAATCAAAATTATGGTCAAGCGTGTGCCCCACCCTGATCCTCCCATTGGAGGAGGGAGAGACCTTCCGTGCAGAGCCTTCAGAATAACGCCAGCGGGGGTCGGGGGGGGGGGGGGTGCAGAGTTAAAGGGCTGAGGGGATGCAGGGGAGGGAGAGGGCCCTTGGATCAGGAAGGCTCACGGGGCAGGTGCCATTTCATTCATTCATGCATTCATTCATTTACTATAAAAGGAAGCCCCTGCTGTGTGCCATGCACTAGGCTAGCCACAAGAATAGAATGGTGAATAAGACAAAGAGCAGATCTCAAAGCCACGCCTTCTGGAGTGGAGAACAGATCCTGGTGGGGTTAATAGTGGTACAATGACGTCAGCCCAGTCAGAGCGAGAGAGGGAAGGAGATGTGTAAGTGGGTGAGATGCTGGTGGCGGTGGAGGGACGTCTGACTGTGCCCCAGGGCCCTGGGGCAGGGGCTGCGGGACACAGTGCTTGCCAAGGCGCGCACACTGCATGAGATAAAGAAGGTAAAGAACATCCGCCAGGCTCTTGAAGTCAGTCCGTCTCCCTTCTTCTCAGCTGCCATTTCCCATCTAGAAGAGAAGGGACAGACACGTCCCGCTCAGCTTCGAGTCCTCCTGGGCTCCCCTCGGGTAGTAAGTCTTCAAATTCAGCTTGGCTGTTTGCCAGCCTCCGGGCCTCCCAAAACGACTTTTGCTCATTGAAGAGAAGGTTTCTGCCTTCTCTCCCCGTGCTGGCCAGCCCATGCCCTTTCGCTGACACCCCTCACTCAGCTGCAGGGTTTCCGGCATCTTCTCTTCCTCTGGAGATCAGGAAAAGGAAGAAATTTTTCAGTGAAACTGCTGCCTTGATATGTAAAAAAGTGCAGTACCCACCCCAGCCCAGGCTGACTCCACTTACCTTTCTAGAAACCTGCTTTAGCCAGTGGAAACTGCTGAAGGACCCTGAGGGAGGCACTTGTTGTCCAATGTGGAATTGCTGTGTGGATGAGGACACCAGCACAGAGAAGGACAAAACTTGGCTAAAGCCACACAGCATTGGTGGCACAGTTGGGGCCAGGACCCCTGCTCCCAGCCAGGTGCTCCCTCAGCTCCCCAGCATCTGCCAGGGGGTGCTTGGGGGACCACAAGGACTCCTTTAGGGACCCTTTTCTTCAATGTCCAGTGGTCCAGCTGTATCACAGGTGGAATCAACTCAAAGAAAGATCTGAGAAGAAAAGAATTTGCAATTCAGAGGCTCAAAGAGGAAGCTGCCTGTGTGGTGGAGGGAGAGGCGAATACTGGCTCTCGTCCTGTCCCTTCCCCGTCCCCAAAGAGCATGTCTGGCTGGGAGGCAGGGTCTGGAGGGATCACAGGGTAAATGAGAGTCGGGCTGGCCAGGCCCAGCCCGGGAAGGGCTAAGCCCATCTTCTTCCCACACCCGAGCAGCCACGTGGACCTGCATGTCCCGAAGCTCTTCCTCTCCAGCACCTATGACCTCGGGGACATCCTGAGGGACAGGGGCATTGCAGACTTCTCAGGCATCAGCCAAGAGGGCCGGCTGAAGGTAAGTGCCTCTAGAGCCCATCTTTTTTCCCCAAATTCACAATATAAATAACAATGAGCAACACGGAGCCCATTCATAAGGAGGCCTCCAGGCCCCAGGCTCAGAGCTCCAAGGCTTGTCCAAGTCTTACAATGGTCTCAGTGCAGGCTCAGCAAGAAAGTGAGACGTCCCCAGGGTCACACAGGAAGCTAGTGACAAGGGAGGGCTGCAGCCCGGACATCTACCCATTCCGCCAGGCCACACAGAGGGGGCACTGTATAAAACAAAGTCATCATGGCAGGCCTGTGAGCAGCTTCAGCTTTACTGAAGATGATTCATTCATTCCTTATGAAAGCATTTATTGAACGTTTATTGTGTGCCCCAAACTGTGCTAGGCACTAGGCATGCCTCCCCTTGCTCAGACGTGGCCTTGCCCGCACAAGATCTTACAGTCTCATGGGTGACAAAATGAGAGGGGACAGGAGAAAGCTGTAGTGGCGGCAACCCCTCCCTCAAGCACTGACCCTAACTACTGTGCAGCCTGGCACATGGCGTGTGCTCGGGAAAATGCACGGTGTGTGAAGGACTGAGTCAGTACAGCCACCTCCTTATAAGGTGAGTGTTATCCCAATTTCTCAGAGGAGGAGTCTCTGGCTCAGGAGGGTAAATAACTCACCGAGCTAGTAAATATCAGCCTGACATCTGAGCTAGGGTCTATTTGACTCAAAACCTCACATTCCTAAAACACGCGGCAGGGGTTCCTATCCCAGCTTCTTCCTGGAGCTGTGTGCCTCTTTACGGAGCGGCTCAGGGCTGTCGAGGGGATGAGAGTCCGCCCCCATAGGGTGTTGTTTATTTAATTAGCTAGTTCTGATTCTGATCCAAGGCTTTTGATGCAAGCTACTCAAGCGTTTTGCTGATTTCCTTCTAATTTTGATCACAACAAGAAGCGTTTCAACAATCAGAGATTACCCTTTTCCGTGCAGAGTCGGCACGAGCACTTTGCATAAATGGAACCCTAGCATTTACCCAGCAGAGGGGAAGGTCTCCGTCTGCCAGCCCAGGACCCAGTGAGGAACCCTCCACATGGAGGCTTAAGCCCAGTTCGGGCGGCGACACGCTTAACCTCCTTGCAGTGGGCTCCCCCTGCCGGCTTTCCAGGGAGAGAGTCCAGGTGCAGCCCGGGTTCTGGAGGCGGTCACCCCTCGGCTTTAGCCCAGCAGGCGACCTTCTCTGAGCCTCAGCTTCGCCATCCAGAAAACAGAGGGTGGGAGGAGCCAGAGCGAGGGGGCGTGGAAAGCTCCCAGCGCGCGGCAGGTGCTCATCGCCACCTCCGTCCACACGCAATAGGTGGTCCATAAGGCCGCGCTGCACCTCGATGAGAAGGGCGAGGAGTCAGCTGCCCCCACCGGGATCCCCCCAAACGTGGGGTCCAAGCCTCTCACCATCCGCTTCAACCGGCCCTTCATCATCCTGGTCTTCGACCATTTCACGTGGAGCAGCCTATTCCTCGTCAAGGTTGTGAATCCGGCCGAGGGCCGCGCCCCCAGGAGCCACCCCGCCGTCTGACTTTGGGCACTGAGGACCCCTCAGAAATGTTCTGGCAGCGGGAGACTCCCCCCAGTCTTCTCCAGGTCCTCCTCTTGTAATAAACAACTGTCGCTGTAACTGATGACAAGTGTGCTGCAGGAGAAGGATGGGACAATTGACAAAATTTGAATAATATTAATATAATATAGGGCCAATGTAATTTCCTGGTTTTGATCCTTGTACTTATGTAAAATGTGGAAGCTGGGTGAAGGGCAT
The DNA here is from genome assembly GCF_041296235.1 of Equus asinus. Classification (NCBI taxonomy): domain Eukaryota; kingdom Metazoa; phylum Chordata; class Mammalia; order Perissodactyla; family Equidae; genus Equus; species Equus asinus. The sequence goes on along the minus strand of NC_091796.1, from coordinate 99,793,491 downwards.
ATGGAAACTATTATTTTGTAAGTTTGAAATTATTTCTAGACAATAACTTTAAAAAGAAGAAATCATACAAGCCAAAACATAATGGAAAGACGTCTTTAAAGTGCTGGGGGGGGGGGGGGGGGGCGGGGAATGTCCTGTTATCTTTCAAGAAGCAAAAAAAACCTACAAAAATAAAAGCAAAATAAAGTTTTTTTCAGACAAAGACTGAGAAAGTTTATCAGCTTCACTAAAGAAATGTTTTGTCTTCTTTTTCTCCCCAAAGCCCGCCCCCCGGTACATAGTTGTATATTCTAGTTGTGAGTGCCTCTGGTTGTGCAAGAAATTTTTTAAGTAGTTCTCTAGGCAGAAACAAGATGATCCTCGATGGAAATTTGGACCTACACAAAAGAATGAAGAGCACTGGAAAGGATAAATATATCGATAGATATAGAATATTTTTTAAATATCTTTAAAATATAATTAACAGTTTAAATCAAAAATAATTCTCAACTTATTGCTTCTCAACTCCAAATTCTCCCTTCATTGCTGCTTTTTGCAAAAACGGCCCTTTACATAACTTTTGCTTTGCCACCTGGACATGATGTTATGATTTGTCAATAGAGGGCGCTAGAGAGACATTTCCGAAGGGAGAGACCGGACCCTCCTGGTTCAGGGTAAAAAGCATTAAAGGAAATAAAGAAGAACCAGATGCCTAGAAGGATGGATAGATAGATGGCAGATACACACATGTACTGCTAAGGTCGAGAGCAAAACAAGGCCACTTCATTACATCCACTGCCGTTTCACATTGTCCTGGGGTATTAGACAATGCAATTAGAGAAAGCAGACCCACAGAACTGGAAAAAAGGAAGCAAAACTCTCTATTTGCAGGTGACATGTAATATACTGCATAACTTTAGCAAATCAATGATAAGCTCAAACAAAAGAATACAGCAAGATATGAGGATACAGAATTAACATGCAAGAACAATCGCCTTCATATACACAAATAACAGCTTAATAACCTAAAACGCATGACAGTAGAGAAAACCCAATAGCAACCAAAAAAGATACATTTAGAAATAAACAGGAAATGTGTAAAAATCTATATTGAGAAAATTATAAAATACTCCTTAAAGATGAAAAATTAGACTTGAACAAATGGAAAGACATTCCTCTTGAAGAAGATGCTTCAACACCATCTAGATGTCAATTTTTCCTAAATTAATTTAACAATTTGATGGTATTACAATAAAAATACTAACAGTTTTTTTTTTCCGGAGATAGACAAGATGATACCAAAGTCCATGTAGAAAAAATAAACATGAAAAGCCAGGAAAGTGCTGAAAAGGGAAAGCTATTGGGGACCAAGGGGGAGCATAGTGGACTAGCCCAACCAGATATTAAAAACACAATAGATTCTTTCATTAAATCTGTGGGACTGCTACATGAATAGATAGGCAGATCAATGAACTAGGTTACAATGTCTGGAAATAGACTCAAGTACAAGTGAAAATTTAGTATTTGATAAAGGACTTTTAAATAAATGGTATTAGGACAACTGGATAGCCATCTGAAAAAAAATAGGATGAAATTAGATCCATTGCTCACACTATATACACAAAAATGAGAATCAGAGATCTCAATGAAAAAAAGGAAAGAATACAAGTACTAGAGGAAAACATGGGTAAATTCCTCTATAATTCGTGTGTAGGAAAAGGTTTTCTAACTATGCCTCAGTCTGGATGAAATTAAAGATCGACAAGTTTGACTACACACAAAAAATTCTTTTACTGGATGGTCACAAATTCATAAGCAATTTCATTTCAAAAGAAATGAAAACTTGAGAGAAATATTTGCAAGCTATGCCACTGATAAAGAGATAATATCCCCAATAGATGGTGCTTAAACAGATAAAACTACGCTCAACTTCACTTATAATTAAAGAAGCCAATTAAAACTACACTGAGATATCATTTCCTATCCATCAAAATGGCAAAAATTTGAAAGCTTCACAATACACTCTATTGATTGTGTGGAAACAGTCATAACGGGGATGGGAAAATTCCTCTGAGAAAGGGAATCTGGCAATCTAAATGTATTCGCTTCCTAAGACTGATGTGACACATTGCCACACGCTAGGTAACGTAAAACACAGAAATAAATCCTTTCGCAGTTTTGAAGGGCAGAAGTCTGAGAGCAAGGGGTCAGTAGGATTCATTCCTCCCGGACTCTCTGAGAGCGTCTCTTCCAGGCACCCCCTCCTGCCTCCTGGCGGCTGGCGGCAGTCCTTGGCGTTCCATGGCTTGTAGACACGTGCTCCAGTCTCGGCCTCTGTCTTCACATGGCCTGGTCCTCTTCTGTCTCTGCATCTCAAATCTCCATCTGCCTTTCTCTTATAAGGTTAACTGCCATTGGAGTTAGGGCTCACCCTAAATCCAGGATGACCTCATCTTGAGATCCTTACCTTAATTACATCTGCAAAGACCCTTTTTCTAGATAAGGTCACATTCATAGGTACCCAGAGTTGGGACTTGTTCATATCTTTTAGGGGGCCACTTATCAATCAAATACATAAAACAAAAATATAGATATATTTAATTTTGATCTAGAAATCCCACTTGTGGAAATTTAGCCTAAAGACACACTTCCAACATTTTTTTTTAAATAATCTGCCCAAGGTTACTAACTGGAGCATTATTTGTATTTGCACAATATTGTGCCACGGAAAGGCACAAACATAGGCCAGCGGTGGAATAAACAGCAGAGTACTACGAAGTCATAAAGAAAGAGGAGGAAGACCTCTATGAACCAAGTTTACAAGGAAGAAAAAGAAATAAGACAGCATGCACATAAATGCTTGTCCTTGAAAAAAGAAATACAGGAAGGATGAACCGGAAACTAATTAGATGGTCATCTGCAAGGAATGCGGAGGGGGACAGAGGGGAAGGGGGGCAGGGAATGGGCTCCTCTTCGTGTCCCTTTTTATATGGCGTACACTTTGGGATAATGTGAGTGTTCCATATACTCAAAAATAAAACGAAATGACCAAGGTGAGGAAAGCCCTGAAACCAAATGAAAAGAAACACTGGTGAATTCAAACACATTTCAAATAGATAACACAACCACACGGAGAAGGAAAAAGAGAATTAATCCAAGGAATTTCGAACACAGTGCTTGGCCAATATACCCTCAGTTTGAAAAATAAAAGGCTGCAAATATATCTTGAAGCTTCTTTCCAGGTTCGGTTTTCATGCTAGAATGGGTATGGCAGATGTGACGTTATTTATGTTTTGTAGGATTGAGCAAGAAGACAGATGCAAATACGGACAGGGGAGGCAAGGAAGAATCCTGAGGGGTAGGGTGTGAATTGGGGGTATAAACACATGGTTTCTCGTACATTTCTGATTTACATGTGTCCCTGGGACAATTTGAACATCTAAATACATACATACACACTTATACATATATAATAAGAACAGTAATGGATTAAAATGCATTGAATAAAGTCAAGAGTCCTTGAATCCATAATGATAATGCTGATAAATAAATATGAAAGGAGTGATGGATTTAGACCATCATAGTAAAAATCCATTTGGACAAGCGTATTCAATGGACAATAAATCTGGGAGCACAGGGAATTTGATGAGAAACAGGATATTTCAAAGTATCTCCTCACCAATTACTTATTACAAAAGGAGAAGTGGCAGCCATATGTTGGAGAAATGGACATCACCTTAACCAAGTCATTAGAATTAGCATCACCAATCAGGGACAAATGCAGGTCAGGTGAGTCTGGATGTGATCCTTTGGGAAGGACCCAACATCATTTCTGTGATATTCAAGCTGGAACCATATAATCTGAGGCTGATCGTGGGGATAATCATCAGCCCGAATTGAGAGAACCTATAAAATAGGGGCCTGAACTTTTCAAAATGTCACCATAATGAAAGACAAAGGAAGGGCTGAAGAGCTGTGCCAGAGTCAAGGAGACTGAGGTGACATGGCACCAGCTGCAAAGGATGGCCCTGGACTGAAGATCAAAATGCCACAAAGGAGATTGTGGGGGCAACTGACGAAATTGGAATATGCTTGTAGCTTCAGGTATGGTAACAATACCGAATTTCTTGGATTTGATCATTTGATACTATTTACATAAGAGAATATTCTTATTCTCAGCAATGCCTAATCATTTCAAGTGGTTCAGAATAAGATAATGGAGGGGAGCAGGACACAGACATAGATATATAGAGAAAAGAGAACTGTAAAACATGTGGAAAATGCTTTAAAAATAGGATAGAGGGTTGTAGGAGCTCTTTGTAACTATTCTTGCAATTTTACTTTGTTTGAAATTATTTAAAAATAAAATTTTTTAAGTTAAAAACTGAAATAAATACATAATGACCAGCAGCACAAAAGAAAAACAGGGAAAGGATACAACCAGACAGTTTACAGGTGTGTGCACGCATAATGGTGTGTGTGTGTGTGCGTGCGTGTGTGACACTCGCACCCCAACAGTGGTGGAGAGAGCCCAGATGCCAGTGAACCGCCTAGAACAGTGCCCCAGTTTCAGGCAGTCTGGTTCCTGACTGACCTAAAGGCTCCTTCCTGCCCCGCTCGGGGTCCAGGACTGTGTCCCTGTGTCCCTGGCCCTGAAGCCGGGACCAGAAGCCGCGTGGCTGGAAGGGCAATTTCCAGCCGGCCTTGGGAAGGAGCGTGTAGGATCCAGAGTCTGTGATTCTGCTGGGCGAGCTCCCTCAAAATCCGTCGGTGACTCAGCAGCCATTCACGCTCACACCACCCCGTCCCCACCCTTGGTCGTAGCACTTGGAATCCCGAGCAGTCAACCAGGCGGTCCCTCTGCCTCATGCTGGGCCAGAAAGAATGCCGACAGCGGTTCCCATTTGCCATGTGGGGCACTGGGCAGAGTGTCACAGACATCTCACTTACTCTTAGAACAACCTGCTTGTGACATGGGTACTTTTGCTGTGTCCATTTTACATTTTTCTGTCTTGGAGACACAGAGAGGTTAAGGGACTTGCCCCAGGACAGCTGGTAAGACCCTGAGCTTGACTCCAGTCTGACTCCCAGCTTTGTGCTATTATGATGAAAGCAAACCTCTACTCCTGAGGAGTTATTCCAGGAGGGAGCTCAGCCTTAGCCCAAGCTGGGCCCTCAGCCAGGATTTAGCCAGGACGGGTGCGACAGGCCCTGTACAGCCGATCCGGGAAAGAGGTGTGAGCAGGAGCGTGAAGGAGCGTGGGCCACACACGGCTGCCTGCCTCCCTGGCACAGGAGAGATGGGCGCCGGCACATGCGGTGGGAGATGCTCTCCCAGGCGCTGGGTGGAGAAGGAGGTTGAGGCTCCCGTGACAAGTGGCACAGAGTGGGGAAAGGTGCCCCCTGCCCTAGCTGGACCTCGGATAGCAGCCTCACTGCAGGAACTCCAGAGACCAGCTCTGCATGGCGCCGGGGGACTGGCAGCTTTGGGAACACCGGGAGATGGCACCTTGGTGTCTGTTCCTGTGGTGGCACAGCAGCTGTGCTGTGCTGGGGCATCTAATACGGGTCCCAACCCGCAGGAGACCTCACTGAAGGCAGACAGGGCTGTTGGGCAGGAGAGGAGTCATGAGGCAGACGTCACAGGGCAAAGGACCGTTCACAAATTCAAGGGACACATCTGTGGGGAGAGACCTGGCCGGGACTGGAGCTGCAGCAGGAGCGGGTGGAGGCTGGGCTGGGGAAATGTGGGTTGTCACCGTCCATGGCTGCAGAGGCCTCCAGGGAAGGACATACTCCACCTCACCATCTGCCCCTTCCTCCTCCAACTATGATCCCTAATTGAGAACCTTTTTTTTTTTTTTTAGTTTATAATCTAAAATCCATTATTTTTGGCTCAAAAAATAAATAATAGGGCTTCCAGGATCAGATTCCTGAAGCCCACTTCTGATCTTGCCTCTCCGCTGCTCCAAAACCTTCAATGGCTCCCTACTGCCCCCACAGCCAGATCACCACACCCCAAGAGGAAAAGGATCCTTCTCCCTCCACCTGCCTCTATCCTGGATCCTGCCTCTGTTCCAGATCCATTCAAGTCCTACCACCTGCACAAGGTCATCCCCAGCAGCCTGAGGCCCTCCCAGGTAGAAAGCCCATTTTCTTAGTTAAAATGCGTTGTCCCAGTGGGTGGTTGTGCTGGTTAAGTCAGGGGCTTAGGAGACACACCACTGCCTTCAGAGCCAGAGGTCTGGTCCAAATCCAGAGCTCTGTGCTCTTGAACCAGTTGCCTGACCTCTCTGGGCATCTGTTTCTTTAGACCCTCTAAGGAAAACATCGTTTCTCTCCTATTCAAAGGTTCTTTTGACTCCACCAAAGAAAAAACCCATGTCGAGGAAAGCTTGGTTCTTTAGCCTTCAGGGCTCGGCAGACTATAGGTGCCAACCAGTCAAACTCCTGGTGACCCAGAAGTTACCCCGCCTCGCGGACCACTGTCCTGAGGACGGCTTCTCAGGGCCACCGTACGACGCCTGAGCTGTCAGCAGCACTGCACTGGGGACAGAACGGCTCAGTCTGCAACCTTGTTAGGTGTCCCTGAGGCGGGTGAGGTGGGTGGAGCACAGTCTGGAGCAGAAGCAGAGGATCAAAGGGCCAACCGGGAAGGGGCAGAAAGAGAGGGCCTGGCAAACAGCGGGACGTTGACCTCACGCGGGGCATGTGGCAAGGACTCGGAAGCCTTTCCGACCTCCTTGCTGCCCCGCTGCCCGAGCTTTCCTCTTGATCTGAGCCACGCAGAACAAACTGCCCGGTTCTCACTCTTCCCTGAAGCCTGACGATGCCAATCACCGGCCCCAGTAGTTTCTCAGACACATAGCCCCCTCGGTGCAGGACATATTTCCTTTGGGGCCCCTTGATCTTGTCCTGCTGGGCGCCTTCCGGAAGCCTTGTGCTTCTGGCCGGAGGGGAGTTCGAGGAGGGACTGTGCTGTGTCCCCTGATGTCACTGCCGTCCCCAGAGCCCTTCCTATCAGATCTTTCCCAATCTTTCTCTGCGGGGGCACGGGATGAGCTGCAATCGCGTGCAAACTGGAGGTCAGGTGGCCTGGTTCTCTTCTGGCTCCAGCGCTGGCGGGAAAGGCCTCAGTGGGCGTGGACCTGCATTGCCAAACTCTAGAGCCCAAACCCGGGCTCCACGTGACCTCTAGGTTCATTCTGGCTCTAAAATCACGCAGCAGATGCCATCCATCAGAGCTTCCTACCAGGTACCAAGCTCTTTACCCCACTGAATCCTCACAACCATGCTCACAGCTCAGCCTTGGGAGCCCCATTTCACAGATCAGGAAACTGAGGCAAAGAGAGGTTAGGGAGCTCGTTGAGGGTCACACAGCTGGTGAAAGAGCTCGAGCTACAGGGGTAGGCCTGGTGTTTGACCTGCCGAGAGCCTGCAGGACTCATGTCCTCGCTGGCGGTGGACAGTTCCGAGCCACACTTCCTGGGGTCCAGGGCTCACGGCCTTAGAAACGGTGTTGTCCATCTCCTTTCTGGTTCCCGGGTGCTGCTGAGATATTTGTGCCTCCCAGAGAGGGGAAAGCAAGCTCAGAGAGGTTAAGTCACATTCCCAAGGTCCATCAGCTGGGGCTCTGGAGTGGAGGACTTGGGTCCCAAGCCCAGGGGGTGTCTGACGGAGGCCTCATGCTCTTTTCTATACGTTCTGCTGCCTTCCCTTGTAAAGGACCATCTCTGAAATCCAGCAGCAGTTTGAAGAGCCTCCTGAATGATCGAATGCAGCATGATGACTTGTATGGCGCTTCTGAAGTCCCAGGGATGCCCTGCTCCCCCGTGTTCACGTTCCCCGGTTCCTCCCAGACATTTGGCGAAGCTGACACTCCCTCAGCCTGCAGGACCAGCCCCTGTCTCCCAGGACAGCAGGGCTGCCCCGAGGCTGCAGGACAAAGTGGATGGGAAGGCCAAGGCTGGCTCCTGTGCGGTCTGAGCCAGGAAGCCCCCACACAGCCTTGCCCACGTGCACCCCTTGCTTTGACCTCTTCAGGCAGGGCTTTGCAACAGAGCAGCTACTGCCCCAAAGGAACACTCTGGAAACTTGCTGGAACACTTCTGCTTTTCTCAAAGATTTGGGGGAGCACTATTGCATTTAGCGAGTGAGGGCCAGAGATGCCAGACATACTGGAACCCTCAGGACTGTCCACCACTAGGAGTGAGCTGGGTCCCACATGTCCCACGGCAAGTCCATGTGGGTGAAAAACCCGCTCATAAATTATCTGAGCCTAGGCCCTTCCGGTCCCATAGTGTTTTATTTCATATAAAAGCACTATTTTCCCCCAAGGGTTTAATTCCCATTGAATTTTCTATGAAGACAACTACCGTGTAAATCAGAGGGAGATTTATACTTTGCTTTTTTAGAACTGTACCAAGCGTGATTCACCATTGTAGAAACCCACATGGCTGGTAGTGATTCCGGTTGTAGCATCGAATGGCGGGCACAACGAAGGTGCAGGATGCGGAGGTTCTCTAACTGGGCCCACATCTGACTGCATCACTGTGTCTTCTAACTGGCTAGGGCATTTATATACTAAAAGAAACGTTATTTTCTTAGAATTTACTTTTATTTCCCCTCCATATTATAGTTAGAGCATGATTTCATTTTTTTTTAAATTTTGTGAGTAGCATTAGAATGTCAAAAATAACCAAAACAAAAGTAACAAATGTTGGAGAGGTTGTGGAGAAAAAGAAACCCTCATATGCTGCTAGTGGGAATGCAAACTGGTGCAGCCACTATGGAAAACAGTATGGAGATTTCTCAAAAAATTAAAAATAGAAATACCATATGACCCAGCCATCCCACTACTGGGTATCTATCCAAAGAACTTGAAATCAGCAATTCCAAAAGTCCCATGCACCCTTATGTTCATGGGAACATTATTTACAATAGCCAAGACATGGAAGCAACCTAAGTGCCCATAAACTTATGATTAGATAAAGAAGATATGGTATATATATATATATACAATGGAATACGACTCAGCCAGAAAAAAAGGATAAAACCATCCCATTCACAACATGGATGGACCTTGTGGGTATTATGTTAAGTGAAATAAGTCAGACAGAGAAAGACAATCTCTGTTTGACTCCACTCATATGTCGAAGTTAAACATGTGGACAAAGAGAACAGATTAGTGGCTACCAGGGGAAAGAGAGGGTGGGGGGTGGGCACAAAGGGTGGAGTGGTGCACCTACAACACGACTGACAAACAACAACGTACAACTGAAATTTCACAAGGTTGTAAACTATCATAATCTCAATAAAAAGTTAAAAAAATTGTGGGTGGGCTATATTAATTGTAAATTTCAGTTGAGGGCTGTAAGGGGCATGTAACAAAATGTTTATATTATTAAAAAGAGAGTCTTATAGGTCTGAGAATTTTTGTGTTAAAGGGTCTCCTCCACCTGTCTTCGGGTACTGGAGGACTCGGTCTCATGAGTCCATCGACATTGTGAAGGAGTAAGTTGACCCTGAAACAGGCTTCGTGTCGCTGATAGCAATTCACCTGCCTGCCTCTCCCGCTGGACTGGAAGGTCCTCAGGGGGTGGCGGGGGGCAGGTCTTCATTATCTCTGTCCTGCTTGCCACGCGGTGCCCAGCCCAGGACTCAGGAGGCCCTGTGCCATCCACCGCTGCCTGACTTCCCCCCGACCCCGCCATCCCCCACCCCCCACCCCCACCCAGGTGCTCAGCGCCTGGAGCAGCTCCTCCCACAAGGAGCTGGGTCTTACTAAGGCGACCCCTCGAGTCAGAGGCAGAAGCTCTCCTGGTGGGATTTCGGTCACATTCAGAGTTGGAGGAGCAGCTGGGAAATGTGGGAAGCCTCTCTCTCTGTCTGCTTTTCCAGAAATGCCACCATCTCCAAGCAGGATGTTAATCAGTAACAGCCCCACCGGGGAGCATACTTTGGAACAGCAAATATTTACTGCAGGCTTTCGGCTGCAAACCCCAACCTTCTGTCTTTGCTCTGAATGAAGGAACTTCCCAGGCACCAGGGGGCCACTCACTGGTAAGAAGCAGCGGATTAAAGGGAGACCTTCGTAGAAGCCAGCGAGGGATGGGGAGAGAGGTTCTCCTCGTCTGGAGTGGGTTCCAAGGGGAGAGGGTGGGTGTCTGGGCAGCGCCGTGCCCTCACTCCCCATCTGATAGGGCAGGGTGGGGTGAAAGGCGGGTGATAGACACAGGGGCTTCCTCTGCAGGGAGAGGCTCCTAAGGCTTGAGATTTCATGCCCAGCACACTCACTGTGCAAGCCATACTCAAGTCCCTGGCTTTCTTCCCGGGGACCCTCCTGCCAGGTGGGCCAGCCGTCCCTCCCAGGGCCAGGGTGGGGGTGCTGCTCTGGGTACCTTCAGGCGGGAGAAGTGGCAGGTGAGCACTTGACTTCTTACCACTCAGGCTCCCTTTAGGATGACATATCATTGATGGCACCTAGTGCCCGAGGGGGTGCCCCCTGTGTATAATCTGTTCCATCAGTAGATGAACAGAGACCTTCGGGGATACACAGGGCTGTCCAGTAAGCAGCGTGCGGGGGCACCCGTGTATTCCTGGGCTGCACGCCATGCTGGAGGAAGAGCTGCAAGGTGACACTCAGCCATCAGAAGGGGTGACATTTTTGGTGTGCTGGGATCATTTCCTGATGACCGTCACAGAGAGAAGTGACTCTGAATTCGGGAGTATCCTGCCGTGGGATTAATTTTTTAACTTACAAAGTAGCGCTAAATACTGTACTATAATGAAGGCATGAAGTTGGGGTACGTTTGGTCCACTGCAGGACGTACTCACCCAGCATTTACAACCCTGAGTGGCCTGCTGAACGCAGGCTTGTCTTCAGAATTGGACAGGATGCCCGAAACACTGACACTTAGGAAACACAGCAGAGGTATTTCACTAAGTAAGATAGTGATGCGGGACAAGTGAGGCCCTGAATTCTAAGGTGCCACTTAGCATAAGCAAGGAGCAGTGTACTGAGTCCCAGGACAGGGTACATTTTGTACCAGGCGTGGATGAGGACACAGCCCCCTGCACCAGGTAGAAGAGGCCTGGAACTTGACCCTGTCACATCTTGCTCCAGGGGGCCCGGTTCAGAATGAGGGTCTCTTTTGATGGGAACTGCGTCTGCTCTGCTCCCCACTGTCCTATAAGAGGGTGAGGGTGCATTTCAGTGACCTGCCCAGCCAGCTTCTGGGATGCAGGTCAGGTGCCATCAGCTGAACCTCAGGAACTGACTGTGAGGCCAGGCGGCACAGCCCAGCCCGTGTTCATTCGGACGGAAAACGTGCAGCTGCTCAGGAGCCAGGGTCTGTGCCCTGGATGCGAGGGAGCCCCGGGAGGTGGTAGGGGCGGGGGCAGCTAGTGGGGAGGAGCCTGGAGTTGGAGACCCACTCTGGGGCTGGAAGGCTGGCTCCACTAGGATAGGTAACCGGGGGCTGGTGAGAAGTGGGACACACTTCACAGGTCGCTGTGAGGATCAGATGAGATTGTCCAGGTGGAGCTGAGCCCAGGCCACGGGCGGGATGAACTGGCTGGTCATCTGCTTCTATCTCGAGAACTCCAGGTGTACTGAAGGCAGGACGCCTGGAAGGAGCAACTGGGCCCAGGGCTGGGTGGGGAGCTGCACGAGAGGGGCCGCAGGGGAATTCTAGCACCATGTCAGGCCATCTGGGTACTGGCCCTTTTCCTTGCTCTGATTGCCACCTAGACCCCCTAAATGCCCAGCCAAACACATCCCCAGACCCAGGTCCCCCCAGCCCAGCATGGATGGGCTGCTGTATGGCCCAAGGATCAAGGGCAATGAATGAAGCAGATCAATACAAGGTCTGTGAAGTCTCCCGACTCCGGCCCCGCTCTGACGCACACCCGGTCAGGGCCGGCGCCCAGACCATGCCCTCTTTAATGTCCACTCCTTCTGGGAGGAAGTGGAAGAAGTTTGGGGGGACCAGGAGCTGCCCGAGGGCCTGGCAGGCGATGGGAACCAGAGGTTTGGCTCCATGAATGAATCCCACTCTTCCTTGGGTGAACAAATGCTGCCCCTTCTTGCTCCAGGTCTCCCTGAGGCAGCGCCCAGCTGCATGAGCCCAGAGACAAGACCCCAACTCCCACGGAAGGAAGGGGGGTTGCTGGTGGAATTGCACCACGACACAGGGAGGAGATGTTGTCCTAGGCATTAACGACAACCTCTGCCCTTTTCTCCCGAGGAAGTCTTGCTGCTGAACGGACGCGCCCCTGTGGCCTCCACGGCTGACCAAATGAAGCTGGCACTGAGCCTCCTGCTCCCCTGCCTCCTGGCCGAGGCGTGGCTGGTGCTCAGTTCAGCCCCTGGACGCCAGTCGCCAGAGGCCCAGGCAGGGCTGGAGACTCTGCAGACCCCCACTGCCCAGAACCACACCAGAGAGGGAGTGCGGGCTTCAGAGGAGGAGGAGGAGGTGGTGGAGGCGGAAGTGGTGGAGGTGGAGGAGGAGAGGGTGCAAGAGGAGGAGGAGGGGGAGCCCCTGCTGAGGGCCAGCGGGCAGAAGCTCTCCGAGGAGATCTCCAACCTCGGGTTCAGCCTGCTGCGCAAGATCTCCATGAGGCACGACGGCAACGTGGTCTTCTCCCCGCTTGGCCTGTCCTCGGCCATGGCAGCCTTGATGCTGGGGCCCAAGGGGCAGACCAAGGCCCAGCTGGAGAGTGCGCTCCACCCGCGGGCGCTGAACCAGACCAGGCCCCCGCACCTGCCTGCCCTGTTTAAGCAGCTCAGAGCGAGCCTCTCCCGCAACCCCGAGCTCGGCCTCGCCCAGGGGAGCTTTGCTTTCATCCACAAGGATTTTGACGTCAAAGAGACCTTCCTCAATTTTTCCAGGCGGTATTTCAACATAGAGTGTGTGACTCTGAATTTTCGCAACGTCTCACAGGCCAGGGGGCTCATGAATCGTTACATTAACAAAGAGACTTGGGGGAAAATCCCCCAACTCTTTGTTGAGATCAATCCTGACACCAAATTAATTCTTGTGGATTACGTCTCGCTCAAAGGTACCATGATGACATTCTGCTCTCGCAAAGCCACGGGTGCTGCATCTGTCTCCTCCTTTCCTCTGACCAGTGTACGGTGATTGCTGAGTGATTTTCTATGAGTGTGTTTTCGGGTTTCACAAACAGGTTGAAACACGCACTGAACACGTAGGACGTTCTAGGCATGGTGCTAGATGACATTTCATTTGATGCCCCTGCCCTGGTGACCCCACATGCTTGGTAGTCATTACAGTTTTCCAAGCACCCCCACACAGCTCCCCTCTGACATTCTGACACCATGAGTTTTCTGGGTCATTTTAAAAAAAGGCACATTTTTTGAGAGATTTAGGGTTACATATTTGCTCCTTCATCTACTTTTGTGACCTGGGGCAAGTGACAAAGTGTCTTGTCCTCAGATTCTTAATAAGAAAATGGGGACACTCCCACCTACTCCACAGACCAGAGTGAGGCTTAGAGAGGTTAGCTTGATCAAGGTCACGTGACAAAGGGCAGAGGCCAAACTCAAATGAGGGGCTCCTGACACCCTCATCCCAGGCTCTCTCCATCTGCCTCACTGGACTTGCGTGGCCACCGTTGTACTAGACAGGTGACACTAGAGGACTTGCAAAGTCCAGGAGGAGGACATGCTTCCAGTCAGCCAGGCCATGCACCCAGGACAGAGGTCTGTGTGGAGTTCTGCCCCTGCATGCTGGTGGCCTCCTCTGGATCCTGTGGCTATTTGCCAGCAAGGGGCCCTGTCCCTCTGAACCACCCTAAGCAGTGGATGGGCAGGACCATCCTCACTTCTGCCACAGTGGACTGTTTGCACGTGATGTGCCCCAGACAGAGTGGCTGTCAGACAGTGAAGGGAGAGGCCCAAGGTCTTCTCTCAGCTGGAGCCGACACGGGGAGGGAGTGCAGAAGGAAGTGGGTCGCTAGAGCACCGAATGGAATCAGTGCATTTGTTTGGGTCCAGAATGATGGAGGAGCCAGGGATCCTAAGGCAACACCTCCTTGCTTTTGTGCATGATTCCAATAGGGCCTGCAGGCAGATCCGAGTTTACAGCTGGGAAAGAGGCCTGGGAAAGGCTGATCTTTGGGCGATTCATTTTGCCTGCCTGCGCTGTGGTCAGAACAAACCCGACAGGGGAATGCCTTTCCGAGTTGGGCAGGAAGGGGGACGGAGCCCTGGCGCTCTACTACTTTAGCAAGAATGATGCCTTCGAGAAGGGTGGCTTCCACAATGTGTTCTTTTCTCGCCCGTTTAGGGAAGTGGCTGGCCCCCTTTGACCCTGTCCTCACGGAGACAGACACTTTCCACCTGGACAAGTACAAGGCGGTTAAGGTGCCCATGATGTACAAGGTGGGCATGTTTGCCTCCACCTTTGACAGGAATTTCCGCTGCCATGTCCTCAAACTGCCCTACCGAGGAAACGCCTCCATGCTGGTGGTCCTCACAGAGAAAATAGGTGACCACCTCGCCCTGGAAGACTACCTGAGCACAGACCTGGTGGACACGTGGCTCAGAAACATGAAAACCAGGTACGGCTCTTCCCCTCGCCCTACCCGAGCTCAGCCTTCTCATCCTTAGGAACACTCACCACAATTTTGTGGTTCTAATGCCTGTCTCCCACATGAGAGGGCCAGGGCTGCATCCGCCCTGTTTTCCACTCTCTCCTGGCATCGATCACAGCGCCTGGCTCGTTCTTTCACTCAGCCAGCATTCAGTTACGTTCCCCCACGTGCCAGGCTGTGATAATGCACAATGCTTACATCGTGTAGGCTTCCATCATGGAGCTTACATCCTCGGGAGGGAGACAAACAAGTCTTAGTGCAGGGAAGGGACAGGAGCGCCAGCAGGATGCGGGTAGGTGCCAGGGAAGCCTTCGCTAGGAAGGGAGCGGTAAGCAAACATGGGAAGGAGGAGGGTGCCTGTGTGGCCATCTTGGGGGAGAGGAGAGTTACAGGCAGAAGTGTGGAAGTTCGGAATAGGTGTGCTTGCTGGGCTGGAGGAACAGCAAGGTGGCCAGTGAGGCTGCAGAGGGTGGAGATGAAGTCACAGAGGAACCAGCAGCCCGGTCATCCAGGACCGTGTGTTACAGACCCCGGGAAACACTTGGGCTTTTCCTGAGGGACGATGGGAAGGCACTGAAGACAAGCAGAGGAGTAACATTGTCTGACCTGTGCTCTACAGGGCTACACAAGCCCCTGTGCTTGGAAAAGACACCAAGCGGACGAGAGGGGAAGAGAGACCAGTCAGGCGGTCACTGATGCAGATCAGGATGCTGGGCTCTGTGGTGGCAGTGAGCTGATGAGAAGCAGCTGGATCCTGGACCTACTAGGAAGCTAGAGGTGGCAGGCTTTGCTAGCGAACTGGACATGGGTGAGACAGAGAAAGAGGGGAGTCAAAGATGATTGCAAAATTTTGGGCCTTAGCAACCGAAAGATGGACTTGTCATTTACTGAAATGGGGAGACTATGGGAGGGACAGGTCTGTGGCTAAGTGAAAAAGTTCAGTCTGAAACATTTGGATCAGAAATACCTATTTATACATCCAGGTGGAGATGTCAGGAAGGCAGTGGGATCTGGAGGTGAGGTCCAGGCTGTAGATACAAATTTAGGAGAGTCATCAGCATAGAGATAGGCAGCCTCGGTGGTCTTGTGGTTAAGATCCGGCGCTGCCATGGCCACAGCCTGGGTTCGTTTCCCAGTCAGGAACCATACCACTCGTCTGTCAGCCGTCACAATGTGGTGGCTGCATGTTGCTGTGATGCTGAAAGCCGTGCACTGGGACTTCAAATACCAGCAGGATCACCCATGGTGGACAGGTTTCAGTGGAGCCTCCAGATAGACTAGGAAGAAGGACCTGGCCACCCACTTTCAAAAATATTGGCCATGAAAAGCCTGTGAATAGCAGTGGAGAGCTGCCTGATATAGCGCTGGAAGGTGAGAGGACGGCACCAAAAGAGAGGCAAGACTCCACTCTCCTATACACTGGGTCGCTAGGAGTCAGAACCCACTTGACAGCACTAACAACAACATATAAAGGGAACTGAGAACCATGAGACTGGATGAGATGACCCGGGGCGGGGGGCGGGGGGAGCTGTGCGTAGAGAGGAGTCGGAAGCACAGAGCAGGCCCTCAAATGTTTGTTGACTAAATTAATCCACCTCCTGGGGTACAAGGAAGTCAGCAGCAATAAGAGTCCCACGGCTCTGCCTTCTGAATCCTGTCACCCCAGAAGGTGGCGCAGACACAGTCCAGCTAAGAGTCCCCAATGTTAGCTTTATCTTCATTACTCTTTGTTTTTTCTTCAAATCCTTAGGGCCTAGAAAAAGGACCTCAAACATAATAAGCCCTCAAGAAATGTTTGACTGGATCAATACACTTATAAATCAATCTTCAAGACATGTCATATGCTCAGTTATATTCCAGTCTGACAGCCTGGCCCAACTCCGTGCAAGAGAGAGAATGAAGGGGGATAATAACGTCCCCAAAAAGAAATTAATATGCATGAAGCCCCTACTGTACACCAGACATTGTTCTGGATATTTATGTATTATTTCATTTAATCCTCTGAACAACCCTGTGAAATTGGTATTGATTGGCATTTTTGGGTATACTTCACCAATTAAGAAATTAGGATGTCTTTAAGACTAATTTAGTATCAATTAGTACTTTTCATCCTTTTTGTGTTTGAACCACAGAATTCATCTTTCCAAATGAAGTATTTTCATAGAACTCCAATACATATAAAATTGATAATATCAGAGTTTCTCAGGCTAAAGATAGGTAGGGGTTGGAAATTTCCTTCACTCCCCTCCCCCTGTCCATCCCCAGACTCCTAAGCTTCTTCTGGAACCTGGGGGTCTGCAGAATGCAGGGACTGAAAAAAGCCACCATCCAGGAGTCTGCAGCATCGCTGGACACAGCTATTTGGCTGGTTTGGGTTGTTTTTAAAACATAGGGAAATGGATGCAAAGTATGGCATTCTTTGCTCAAGAGAATGGGAGTCATTGGCCAGGAAACTAAACTGGTTCAGTGAGGCTGAAGTGAGACACATTTCATAAGCCAGAACTCTTTTCTCCGAGCTGGACCATTACAGAAGAAGGGAACGAGCCACACACACCGTCACCTAGGGAGACGCATTAATGGAAGTAATCTTGGAGGAAGGAAAAAAAAGAAACTGTGATCTTTTTAGTGTTCAGAATCTATGGCTTTTATCTACATTTCACCATTATATGTACTTGTACCACAGAAAAACGGAAGTTTTCTTTCCAAAGTTCAAGTTAGATCAGAAATACGAGATGCACGAGCTGCTTAAGCAGATGGGGATCAGAAGGGTCTTCTCACCCGGGGCTGACCTGAGCGAGCTCTCGGCGGTTGCAAGCAATCTCCAAGTGTCCAAGGTGAGCCAAGGTCTTCCACGCGGGCCCAAACCCTAAGGATGAAACGTGACCCAACCAACACATAGTTTTGCAAACCATTCAACGTTGATAAAATAATAAGTTGCAGTAGAAAATTAGGTTTAAAATCCAAAAGACTTGCAATAGCACCCAACTTGCATGTTTTAAGAATTCTGAGCCACTTTATTAAAACATTTGTTCAACTAATTTAATTTCTCTTATGTAGAGCTTTCCCTTTTCTTTCCCAAGGCTCCCCCGAAATGGAATTGGTTCACAAAGTCATTTAAAATTCATGAAATTACATGACTTTCCAAATGAAAGGAACCCCGAGGTCATCTGGCCCAACTTCCCACCCCTCGTGGAAATCTCCTCTATAACATCCCTACAAAACAGCTCTCTAGTCTTTTGTTTTCAAGTGACAGGGAACTCACCACTTCTTTGAAAAGCAACCCAATCCACAAATGGCTAAAACTGTTTTTGTTTTATACAAACACACACACATACACACACCCCTGTAACTCCTCCCTCCCTCACTCATAACTCTCTGGTCCTAGTTCTGCCTCTAAAGCTACTGAGAGCGAAGTTAGTCCCCTTCCATACGGAACGCCTTTGGCTAACCCATTTCTCAGAGGAAGTGCTGCTGGTTTGGGGAGAAGCAATCATCTGTTGTCACAGCTGTCCTGTGCTGCAGGGAACTGGTTAGCATTCCCACCTGTGTTCACTAACGCCAGCAGCCAACCCCCAGTCATATTACAACCAAGAAAACACTCCAACATTTCCACTACATTCCCTACATCTCACTACATCCTTTCTTAGCTGTGGAGTTTGGTTATTATTTTCCCAAACAATTGTATTTTCCAATTCCAAGAGAGATTAAAGATGGCCTCCACTGAGGTGGGACTGGGTAGGGTAACCCTGGCCCACAACCAGGCCTCAGCATCTCAGGGAAGGGAAGACAGATAAACTCGAGAACGCTGCAGACCAGCACCTGAAAAGCTCTCTGCTGTGCACACATTAAAAAATGCTGCTGTTTTACAGTTTAAATCGTGAACCATGAAATACATTCTCCCTCTGTTTACCACGGGCAGTAAATTTTCACCCCAGGAAATTAGAGAATTTCCAGGGGTTATGACACTGATGCTTTCATTTTCTCCTCTTATAATATTTGTATAGTTACATCACTCACACCACATGGGGTTCCTGGACAGAAGGGCCTCCCAAACATGACAAGCGACCTGAGTACAGGCAACCAGAGTTCAGGGACCCCGGCTTGCCCTGGGGACTGCCTCAGAGCAGTGACAGGTGCCAGGAAGCTGGTACAGAAGACTAACCATGCCCCTGCCCCCACCTTGCCTGCTAGAAGGAAGGTAAAAGGATCCAGGGGTTCTAGGCAGCTTGAAAATCTTCTGGGAGGAGCACCAGCTCAGCACAGGAATCAGGAGCACAAAGTACCTGCTCAGTAAGTATTTGCTGATTTGATGCACCTGTGCATAAATTGGCCAGCCAGAGTCCCTGGGTCCATGCCCAGAATGCGTTGCACATCTGGGTGCCTGGGGTCTCCTGGTATTGTTTTGGACTTCTGGGCAGTCCCTATCAGCACAGATGAGCCCTGGACCGCCAAACCCCAGGATCAGACAAAAAAATGTCAAGGGGCCCAAATAATTCCCTCCTCTCCACCGCCACACCAATGGTCTCCCACGTTGTTTCCTTTTCTAGGTTTTACAAAGAGCAATAATTGAGGTTGATGAAAAAGGCACTGAGGCTGCGGCAGGAACCCTGACAGAAATCACTGCTTATTCCATGCCTCCCATCATCAAAGTGGACCGGCCATTTCATTTCATCATCTATGAAGAAACCTCTGGAACGCTTTTATTTCTGGGAAGGGTGGTGAACCCAACTCTCCTATGATTTATGGCACGTGTTAAATACTTTGTGCGATAGCAGATGAAGAGTCTGAGGCATTTGAACCCACACAGGATACTGGCACTGGGTGGCAGAAGAAGAGAGTGTCCCCTTGTCCTCTGCCAGTTTGAGTCTTTCTTAGATACATCTGAGTATTCAAACTTATTTTAGGGAGATGTTTATACACTCTGACTGGTATATTAAGCCTGTTTCTAAGAGTCTTTCTTACTGACTCAAGACCAGCTTGGTAGAGTATCTTTATCTTTCTCTGTTACTCACGTTTCTGGACTTAAAAACACATTAGGTCAGAAGACTATTTGAAGATGAAGCCTTTGGGAGGAAGATATGTATACATTCTCCACGAGCCATGTGCTTCACTCTCTTTACTTCCCTCTGCTGCAAAATAAGTGTTTTATTTTAATCTATTAGAGAATCATTTCTTGCTGGCTAAAATTAGAAGAAAAGAGCTACAGTCAGTCCTGATCACAGCAGCTGCCTCCACCCAGCCCCGTCTACTCCATGGTGCGTCAGATCATTTGGCAGAGGCGTTAGTGAGCCACAGATCATCTACTTCAACAGCCTCATTTTACAAAGGGAAGAAATGGGGAACCAGAGACAGGGCCACATTATGATTTTCATGGGTCCTAGGCACTTTTTCCTTAGTAGGCTCCTGCCTCCATTAAAAAATATATATATGTATGTTAAGAATTATATTTTATGACTGCAGTGGTTTAATGATGAATATATTCCAGATTATATTTTCCTTTAGACCAATGCAGTCAAAGTATATAACTTGCTTATTGCAAGAAGTAAAACATCTTAATGGGCCCCTAACAGTATTGTGGACCTTATGCGCTGTGCCTACTGCACTAACGGATGACTCATACAGTACGTCTCAGGGAAGGAAAACACTCGCCCAAGGTACCCAGGGTGACGCGGGCGGCGTCAGAGACCCGGTCTCCTGACTCCAGTGCCCCAGCCCCTTTCACTCTTCCTTCTTCCTATCTGAGAGTGACTTGTTAGTGTTCAACTAGTCAGGTTTGTTTGTGGAAAAATAGTAGAAAGGAAAATAAAAGAGGGTTCAAATTACTCACTTTTAAGAAATGAAATCTAGAAAAGAAAGTCTAAGAGAATAAATACCTTCTGGAATAAATATGGGCCCACCCAGGTTGGGTTCATTATTACTGAAGGATTCGTATAACATGCAGATCAAACCTCCCTTCCTCTCTCCACATGCACTGCCAAACAGTAACAGCAGAGTAACTGTATCTAACACATTACTCTTTAAGGCAGAAAATGGCCCTATTCTCTACTCAAAAAATTTTGTTAACATTCCCCCACATATGCTTAAAGAAGCTCCTAAGACACTAGGCTTCAGATTTTCCAACTTATACATGCCTGATGAAAAAATGCAGACCAATGAAAAACGTAACCAATCTTATAAAAAAAGTTCAAGGTTTCAAGAGAGGGGTAAAAATCCGCATAGCGTAACAAGGCTTCATGATACTTAAGGTTTAGAAACTTCCACACACACACACGTGCGTGTGCACGCGCTATCTGTAAAATCCTTTTTTTAGCCTTATCTCCATTTCTGCCAGTAAAACTGAGTTCTACGAGGAGTCAGTTTTTTTGCTCGTTATGCTTACTACTGAAATTCTAGAACCTATCCTTAAAAATCAAGTTCCCATAATTAATAAAAAGATGAAGGAGATGTCTCAATTTCGCTGCAGCTACAGTCGGACACAGGTCTGGCTGTCATACAACTGGTTTAAAGGGTCTATTTGATAAGTTGTTAAGCTGAGAACTTTTACAAGAATATCAATCTTGTTTATGGTGTAAATCAACATATGTACGGCTATTCATAACTGTCACCAATTTGTTTTTTACTCTGTTTTTATATATATGTCCTTGGAAGTATAATTTTAACAAATCATATCAACTTTAGAAATTATCATGTTCTGTGGAAAAAAAAGAAAACTTGCAAAAGTAATTTTAACTGTTTTAATTGATAATTCAGTGAGTAGGAATAAGACTACAGCTGATTTCTGTATATTCCTGAACTTTATAAGTAGTAGTGACTTCTCTCTGTCAATCGCTTTGCTGTTCTCCTGCACGCATGATGAAAAACAGAAGCTCCTAACTCCGCTAAATTTATTATTAAACAAATAAACTGAAATTCTCCATTTTGTTTAAAGCAACAGAGTCATTGCTGACTATGAATAAAAGTGTTGGGGAAACTGATGCCATTTGATGTCCCATTAAGCACCACAGACACCCTCCTACATCATCATGTGTTCACATCCACGCTAGTGATGTTCGTGGGTGACGTCACTAAAATAGTTAAATGAAATCCACAAAGAATGGACTAAATTCATTTAGCCAGTATTGCCAAGTTTCTCATACCTGCCCAATTTTTAACTACTGACAAATTGAGTAGTGGAACAATTCCATTTGTCCTTAATTTGTCTGATTGTCCTTAAATGAAAGATATTAAGAATCACTAAAAATAGCCAAAAAGAGGCCATCAGAAGGAAAAGGGGAAACCAATGGCATGGAAAAGTCTCCTGCTGAGTGCTCTCCCCTGGGTAATACACACTGACATCAGTGTGCTTCTTACTCATTACTTAAAAATGAAGCGCCTCACTCTTTAATTACAGAATAAAAACTGCAGGAAGGTATTTAAAGCTTTTTTCACAAACACAGGTATCTCATTAACCTATGTTTTATTTTGAGTAAATTCACTATTCATTATTTCACATTATAAAAAGTAACCACACACTCATATGCATTCACAAATTAGATCATCTTTATCATACATCAATATATTTTTAAAAAACAAGTGTTTTTCTAATATCAATATAGTTATATGCTGATTGCATTGTGAAATACAGAAGCTGACAATAGCTTCATACAGTATATCTCAAGAACTGACATTTTAAAATTAAGAACTGTATATTCCACAGGCAAATTTTGATGGAAATATTAGCATTAGTACAAATAAATGCTGTTGACATAGCTTAAGCATGATAGCTTGGAATAACAGCTGATTCTAACTAGATTCATCATTTTAAATTAAGTGAGGACAGGTACAATCTAAAATGTAAACAAAGTATTTATAAAATAAATTCTTCTAGGAAATAAAGGAAATCATCAATCTATTATTTTGAAGGTAGTTGTAGCTAAAAGTTATCAGACATCTTTGTAGAATTCTCGCTGATAGATTTAAATTTCGGGATGCCCCTGTACAACACGTGCTCGCCACAATCACAGGACTGATAAAATGGCGGGCGGCCGTTGGTACCCTTCTCCGTGTGACTCCAGTTGGTTGGAAATTCGTGAGAAAACGCAGTTTGTCTGAGGCCCCAGACCCCCTCCAAGTGATTATCTGGCTAAAGCAATTTCAGTTTATTTGGACTTTCATATAATTTTTAAATGCTAAAACTCTAGAACAATTAAATAGATGGTTTCCTGCACAAATAAATGCTGACTTGCCTCTTTTGCAGCAGTAGTTAAAAGCACATACCTAAAGTTGTTTTTCGCTACACTTCACTATAATGCTGGAATTCTGTTACCACATTATTCTTCAAGAAATATATACCATACCTCCTAGGGAAGCTAATTTCAAACACGGTAACTGTAACATCAGCTGCCATCAGGTCTCTCTTTTCCATTCCTTTAAAAAAAAAAAAGCCCCGCCATCACTTCAGCCTCTGTCCATCCATCACATTATCTCCAGTTGTCTTCGTTTTGCCTCCTTCATCAAGCAGACGATTTAAGGATTAGATTTTCTAGATTTTCTTTGTCAAGCAAGAAGGAGGGAAGGGAGGGCCCAGGTGAGGAGAGAAAAAGAAAGAAAGAGAGAAAAAAAAGACAACAAAACATGAAAAACTTTATCCACATAACGCCTTCAAAGTAAAGAAATAAACAGAATCTACTCTGAATAAACCTACTATATGGGAATTCTGATTAAGTCAAAAAATGAATTACGCATTAAAGATTACTTGGAATTACCTTTATTACCAAATCCTATGTGCATCTAACAGAGCATTAAATTCAATTTATACATCTTTTCCTAAATTTTTTTGTAAAACCATAACGGAAATTAACACAGGCTTACATATATCAATTGTTTGGCCTTAAAAGACATAAAATATGATGCATTCCTGTACTTCCTAAATACCAGATGTGTCATCTCTATGACGCGGAAAAGTTGGAGAATGTATTGCATAGAATTTTTTCAGAAACAAAAACTGAGATAATTAATACTTCCTGAAATCACTTCAAATAACAGAGAACAGAGGCAGAACAGGGTAGTGGTCTATGGAGAGTGTGGAGCTGTGCCTTCTGCCCTGATTCCAGCAGCAGCCAAGTCGCCGTGTACAGTGCGGTTCAGCACCCTGGGCCTCATTGTGCCCATCTGTAAATTGACAGGGTTGATGCCTGGTTCATCCTCTAAGGTGCCTTCCACTTCTGGCATCCTGAGATCCTTCCTCTCTGTCCCCCTAGAGCCTCTTCCTGTCAAAATATTGCCCTGGGATTCTTGTATTGAAGAACATATTTAATAACATCAGAATGTAATTCATTCTCTTCTCAACTTATTTTTCTAAAAGGAGATATTTTCACTTGGATATGGCATGACACTGAATTGTGGATAACACTTCATAGAAACAAGACTACTGCAGACCCCGGTCCCCTATTCCAGCTATATGGCAGTGTGCGTTCATGAGAAAGTCCCAGCTGGAACCACACTGTGTGGAAACCGTTACAGCCTTGAGTACTCAGCCACATGTGAAAGCAGCAGCTGTGACACCAATACTCCTCCTTCAGGACAGTCAGAAAAGAAGAAACACACTTGATGTGATTTGTTAGCAGAGCGTTTGTTTCTAGTTTCATTTTTTTTTAATCATCAGTTATATATATATATACCATAAGTAAGAGAAAATATACTAAGAGAAAATTCAGTCTATAAAAAGGAAAAACATGAAGAACAGATAAAGATAGTAATCTGAAATAAAGGAGAGCTGGTATAAATACATTAGGTTTCAATGGTCTTTACTTAAAAAATTGCCTAGGAGCCAGCCCTGTGGCCTAGTGGTTAAGTTCAGTGCACTCTGCTTTGGCGGCCCGGGTTCAGCGCCTGGACACAGACCTACACCACTCACTGGCAGCCATGCTGTGGTGGTGACCCACATGCAAAACAGAGGAAGACTGGCACAGACGTTAGCTCAGGGTGAATCTTCCTCAGCAAAATAACAGCCTATGACACTTAGAAAAGTAAGTTGAGAAGAGAATGAATTACATTCTGATGTTATTAAATATGTTCTTCAATACAAGAATCCCAGGGCAATATTTTGACAGGAAGAGGCTCTAGGGGGACAGAGAGGAAGGATCTCAGGATGCCAGAAGTGGAAGGCACCTTAGAGGATGAACCAGGCATCAACCCTGTCAATTTACAGATGGGCACAATGAGGCCCAGGGTGCTGAACCGCACTGTACACGGCGACTTGGCTGCTGCTGGAATCAGGGCAGAAGGCACAGCTCCACACTCTCCATAGACCACTACCCTGTTCTGCCTCTGTTCTCATCACTTTTCAATGCACCTTACATAGTATAATCATCAGAGCAATAACTGTAGGGGCAAAGAGCATTCTCTGTAAATAAAAGTACCCTCTGTGTTAATCCTACTAATCTGTAATAGCAATATCACCTCTTCTATCTACGATTACTTTTTTTACAGTCCTACTCTTCCCTTGAGCTCCATTCAACAAATTTATTAGTAATTTTCGAATGAATTTTGAATACATCTATATATGTATATACCAATAGCCAATTAAAATTTAGAATAAATTACAATATAGTTCAGTTCCTAAAAGAGGACTCCGGTGTGGAGTTTCTGCGAAAAGATTTTCTCCTAAAAAAGATTTTATTAGAAAATATTCATGAATTAAGTGAAATACATTTAAAAGAAAATCTGAATCCCGTTTAAATTCTGTTCTGATCAGAAGGTTCCAGCGTCCCGGATAAAAGAGTAATAAGCCTGTAACTACGGTTTGAGCGTCCTGGCTGAATCACTTCTACCTTGATTTGAGCTCTCATCACGGTGATTTTTATGGCACCACCCTCTTAGATGTTTAAACTAAAAGAAACAAAGATTTAGCAATTCAAACAAGATACAAATAGTGCATAAAAAGGACCCCCAGTGGGAAGGAGAGGCCCTTTATAAGCTCAACTTTAAGAACAAGCATAGTCTGCAGAAATCTCCAGCTCTGGATTATACGCCACAGTAATATTTAAGTGGCATCAGCTGTACCCATCCTTCTGAGCACTGGGCAATTAAATACTGTCTACTTAAGCTAGTTGTTTAAAAGGATGCAATTACAGCCAGCGCCTTCTCAGAGATAAACTCCCTGAATGCAAAGATTTCACAGAAAACTAAAGAGATCTCGGATATTACTGGGAGCCATTTAAAGTTTCTTGTTGATTCCCTAAGGTTACAATGTTTTTGCCACATACAAATCGTCTCATGTAAAGTATCTAACATCACACAGGCACATGTGGTAATAATCCCTTTTAATTTACATTTCCTCCTTACAGACAAGTTCTGTTCTTTGGGAAGTATTTACGTGGGAAGGAACGTGCACAGAGAAAAGACCAGGACAGTCGACCCAGCAGTAGGTCACTGGGTTACTTACAAGGTAGCCTTCCGTGGTTGTGCATCTTTGCCACTGCTCTTCGCATCAGCGGAGTTACCTGTCCCTCGGGAGGTGCTCGGGAGGGGAGTATTAGGAGAAAAGGAAGCTGGCACACTGTTGGCATTACGAGTCCGGAACGAGTCATCTGAAAGTCACACAAATAGAGTCAGACATGCTGAATATACAAAGAAAGATGTTAACCTAAGAGAAGAAAGGTCAATGACAGCTGACTACTTCTTCTTTTCGAATCAGTTTTATTAAGGGTATAATTTATATACAATAAACTACACAAGTTTAAGGTTTTGACATAGGTATCCACCTGTGAAGCCATCCCCTGTGGTGGAGCAAGCATGAACGGCGCATCACTGCCAAACGCTTCCTCCTGCCCCCGTGTAATCCCCTCCTCCACTCTGGCAACCACTCATCTGCCTCCTGCAAACTGATGAGTTTGCATTTTCTAGAATTTATATAAATGGAATCATACAGCATATAACGTTTTTTGTCTGGCTTCATTCATTCAGCATAACTGTGCTGAGATTCATCCACGCTGTCATATCTATCAGTACTTCATTCCTTTTTCTTGCTGACTGGTGTTCCATTGTACGGATATGCCAAAATTTGTTTATCCATCTCCTGTTGACAGACATTTGGATTTTTTCCAGTTTTTGACTACTACTATAAAGCTGCTGTGAACAATCGTACACAAGTCTGTGTGTGGATATATGTTTTAATTTCTCTTCAGTAAAAGCCTAGGAGTGGAACTGCTGGATTGCATAGTAAGTATATTATTTAACTGTCTGAGAAACTGCTAAATTGTTGTCCAAAGTGTTGTACCATTTTGCATTTCCACCAGCAACGTATGAGAGTTCTGGAGAGCTGTTTCACAACCTCACACACACTTGATACTGTAAGCTTTTAAAATTTTAGACATTCTAGTAGGTTTGAAGTGGTATTTCCTTCTGTTTCTTTTCTTTGTTGCTTTTAATTTGCATTTCTCTAATGATTACAGATGTGAAGTATCTTTTCATGTACTTACTTATATATCTTCTTCTGTGAAGTACATTTTCAAATCTTTTTCCCATTTTAAAACTAGTTATATAATTAGTTTTAATGGCCAGCCCTGGTGATCTAGTGGTTAATGCTCTCACCACCATAGGATGAGTTCGCTTCCCAGTCAGGGAACCACACTGTCTATCTGTCAGTTGTCACACTGTGGCCAGTTGCTGGGATGCTGAAAGTTACACCACTGGGATTAAAAATACCAGCAGGGTCCCCCATGGTGGACAGGCTTCAGTGGAGCTTCCAGACTAGACAGACTAGGAAGAAGGACCTGGCCCCCTACTTCTGAAAAGTTGGCCATGAAAAGTCTGTGAATAGCAGCGGAGCATTGTCTGATACAGTGCCAGAAGGGGAGAGGATGGCGCAGAGAGACCCAGCAGGATTCCGCTCTGCTGTACAGAGGGTCACCAGGAGTCGGGATCAACTTGACGGCACTAACAACAAAACTAGTTTAAAGATTTCTTTGTACATTCTGGATACAAGTCCATTATCAGGTATGTGTAATAAGAATATTTACTCCCAATCTGTGTCCTGCCTCTTATTTTTTCAGTGCTCTACATCAAAGTGCAAAAATTTTAAATCTTGATCATGTCCAATATATTAATTTTTTATGGTTCGGAAAAATCTTTGTCTACTCCAAAAATCACAAAGACTTCCTTCTATATTTTCATGAGAAATGTCACAGTTTTAGCTTTTATGCTTCAGTGTACAATACATTTTGAGTTAATTTTGTTTACAGTATGAGATAAGAACTGAGGTTCGGTTTTTTGGGGTTTTTAATACGGATATCCAATTGTTCCAGCATCATTTTTTAAAAATGCTATCCCATCATCAGTGATTTATCTTGGAGCCTTTGTTGAAACTCAGCTGACTATACACATCACTGTAAGCCACAGGCTCTTGATTACGGAGCTTGACAGGAAGTACTGAAATCAGGTAGTTTAAGTTCTCCACATTTGTTTTTCTTTTTCAAAACGGTTTTGACTATACTCAGTTCTGTACATTTTAATATAGATTTTAGAAACAGCCTATAAATTTCTACAAAAAGACTGCTAGAATTTTGACCAGGATTTCATTAAATCTCTGGATCAATTTAAAAAGAATTGACATCATAATATTAAATTTTCCAATCCAAAAAAATGGTATATCTCTCCATTCATCTAGGTCTTTTTTAATTCCATCCAGCAATGTTTCGAATTTTTTAGTGTACATATAGCACACATTTTGCTAAATTTATCCATGAGCACTTAATGCTTTTGAAGTTATTGTAAATGTTACTTTTTAAAATTCTTTATTTTTTTAAACACTCCAGGTTTACAGAAAAATTGAGAACACAGTACAAAGAATTTCCATCTACCCCCCCACCCAGTTTCCTCTGTTATCAACACCAGACATTAGTGCACGACACTTATTACTGTTACAATCAGTGAGCCAACGGTGCCACATCATTATTAACTGAAATTCACAATGCTCAGATGTCTCTAGTCTTTCCCTAAATGTCTGTCTCTGTCTCAGGCTCCCATTCGGCATACCACAAGACACTTCCTTGTCAGGTCTCCTTCTTCTCCTTACACTCCTTGGCTGTGACAGTTTCTTAGCCTTTCCTGTGTTTGATGACCTTAACAGTTTTGAGGGATACTAGTCAAATATTTTGTAGGATGCCCCTCTTATTAGAATTTATCTGATGCTTTTCTTACAATGAGACTAGGGTTATGGGTTTGAGGGAAGACAACAAAGTGTCATTTTTATCCCATCATACCAAGGGTGCACATTATGACTTATTTTTATCACATTTTATGTATTTTATTTTATTGTTTCATGACAGATGACTAGAAATGGGATTTTTTTGAGTCAAAGAGTATTTTTAAACAGTAAGATCCCTGATGAACTTCACCAAACTGCTTTCCGAAAGAGTTCCATCAATTTCCAGAGCCACTAACAATGGCTACTCTGCCACGTGCTCCCCTGAATCCCGCCTAGCACTCTCTTTCTCTTTCCCACATGGCCTTGGGTGGAATGTGGCAGCAGATGACAGACCCATGTCACCAAACGTTAACGATGGGCTCACGTTAATCGAAAAATATTCAATTTGACCTTTCAAGCCATGACTTGGATCTTTCCTTTCAGTTCCATGCAACACCACTCCATGCTCCAGCCAAACTGGCCTGCTGTTGCTCTCTGAGGACACCAACACTCTACTTTTGTTTATGACAGACACTCTGCATGGGGTGTTATTCCATACTTGTCCCTGCCTATCAAACTCCTAGCATACCTTAAGGTTCATCTCAAATGACATAACCATCTTGAAGCCTGTTTTAAGTCCCACAAGTAAATAAAGTCTCTTCTCTACATAAACACCTAATGCATTGCTAGGAGACGTTCTGCTCCCATTTTCTCTTCGTAGATCAGATGTGTGATTGTATAGTGACTTTTTCCTCAGCCTGTACTTCATGAAGTAATAAATAATAATAACCTAGGAGGTATTTCATTCAACCTATATTCTCTGTCCCCAAAATAGAGAGAGGGATAGAGTATTTTCCAAATATTTTAATAAAAGATTTACCCTTATAAAATACATGCTTTTATTTAAGACTTTGGATGTTAAATTTCAGGATCTGTACCATCATAAACACTTTGTTGATTCTCAAGGTGACAAGAGCTAGCAAAGTAAAAACTAAAGAAATCAATGCACATAATTAAAACTTTTAAAAAACCAGTTCTGAATCAATATTCTTAATGATTTAGGCAAAGAAATTTCTTGGAAAGAATTGTTACAAGTCCATGAATAAATATGCTCATTTATAGCTGCGAGAAGTCATCTCCAAGAGGCCAGAAGAGACCCACCCATGTTTGAAGAACCCCTTACGGACATCTATAATCATTTGCACCAATAGCTCCAAATTGAGCTAATTCAAACTGACTTTCCATGTACATTGACAATTTTTAAAGGCACTCTATATTGTAAATAAAGTTATGAAACCCTGAAATGTTTCCTAAACAATTCACTGTTTGGTTGAGATAAAAGTAATAAAGAGTTTTATTATTTATAGCCCTCACTTCAAGAAACGTTGGTAACTTCACTTCAGCAACTGTTACCGACTTCTTTCAGGTTTCTTAGGATACTCAGTCTACCTTGTAGAACTGCTCACACACTGCATATGAATGTCAACGCTTTAATATCGGACAGACTTTCTGCTCTGGCAAATGAAAACACACTGTTTGCAGAACAGTCAGCGAGTGCATGTATATGCTCATGAGAACAATGAGAACACAGTAAGAGGAAAAGGAAGAAAGAATACTCAAAGTGCAACCTATAGAGGAAGTGTAACTAACCTTTTAAACATTTCAGACCTTTGAATAGATTTGCTATTATTCACACTAAAAAATTACCATAGATCACTATTACAATTTTCAACCAATATTTTCCAAGGCAAAAAGTTAAAAATATACTTTCTGCCACTAGCAATTTTTAGTAATATATTTTCCCTTACTCAGGGTATAATTCTACGTTGCATTACATAAGCCAGAGGTCAGCAAACTAACAGCAAGCCTGTGGGCCAAACCTTGCCTGCGGTCTGTTTTTGTAAATAAAGTTTTACTGGAATACAACCATACCCACTCATTATATATTGTCTATGGCTGCTTTTACTCAACAGCAGAGTTGAGTAATTGTGACAGAAACCAATTTGGCCAACAAAGCCTAAATAAAATATTTACTATCTGGCCCTTTCCGAAAAAGTTTGTCAGCCCCTGGGATAAACTTTCAAATACACAATACTGCAAATTTTAGCGGCATATGATCCACAGTGAAGCCCAACTGTTTTCAACTTCCTTAAAAATTACTGGAGAAACTTTGATTCCATGCCTCACAGGTCCTCAGACTATGGAAAAACCAACCCTGTCACTGTCCTTTTTCTCTTCTAACAGTACTGAACTCTGACACAGTGGAAACAAAACAGTATAGTCAAGTATTTTCTCAACTTCTAGTGCAAAGTTTAACTTCTTAGGTATTTGATAAACAGAAATTTAAGAAAAACATTGTATCTAGAAATAAAGAAATAGGTCATTTAAAGAAAATCATATTTTATCAACTTCAGCAAATTTCTGAAGAGCTCGGATTTCTACTTACCAGTTAGTGAAATCACAGAAGTCTTTGCTGAAACGGAAGGAGTATATGCTGCTGCAGAACTTTTACTAGAAAAGAACATGATTTAGTTTAAAATACAAGAATCATGCTTCTCTCAGTCCCAGTCATCCAACACTTAGCCTTTTCTAACCTTTTTTTTAAGCTTTCCTCTACTTATGAAACACGCTTGCAACTTTTCTCATTTCCTTTTTACATTCCATGCCTCACAACAATTACTTTGTCTTTTAAAAAAAAGCATTTCCTTAAACTTTTCCTAAATCAGAATAATGGTTTTTCTTTTGATGCTCAGACAAGACAGGCAGTATGAATAAAACTTTCCTGGAAATAACTTATCTTTAGGTCTAATCTCTTTTGTCCATCTTGAGATCACTCTGTTGGCTAGGAACTCTAAACAGATCTATAGATAATGTCCAAAAATATAGCTGAAAATCTAGAATAAGCTATCTTTAATAATAATATCTTTAATAAAAGAAAATCAGGGTTTTTTCCATAACATGTTATTTTTCTTGATACTTTTTTTTGGCAGAGGAAAATTTGCCCTAAGCTAACATCTGTTGCCAATCTTCCTCCTTTTTTCTTCCTTTTTCCCTTCACAAAGCCCCAATACATAGTTGTGTATAGTTTTAAGTTCTTCTATGTGAGCCACCATCACAGCATGGCAACTGACAGATGAGCAGTGTGGTTCCTCACCCAGGAACTGAACCATCAGGGCTAGCTCAATAAATACTTTTAAAGACATTTATGTTTCCTTAAAATTACTTTGCTTGTCAATTGATATGCAGCTGTTATACACTATATGTGTGCGACATATATAAAAAATCATGGTCATTTAATTTATGCTGATTCTCTCCTAATCTTTTTTTTTTTTGAGGAAGATTAGCCCTGTGCTAACTACTGCCAATCCTCCTCTTTTTGCTGATGAAGACTGGCCCTGAGCTAACATCCATGCCCATCTTCCTCTACTTCACACGTGGGATGCCTACCACAGCATGGCTTTTGCCAAGCAGTGCCATGTCCACACCCAGGATCCAAACCGGCGAACCCCGAGCCGCAGAGAAGCGGAACGTGCAAACTTAACCGTTTTGCCACCAGGTCGGCCCCTCTCCTAACCTTAACTGTTTATAATTCTGCCTGTGGGGCTGAAGTGGAAACTAGACATTCATCTATTTTTGAAGAACTCTGTTGCGATCACTCTACCATAGAAACATGCCAGTGGCTTCTTTATAGACAGAAACAATATTAATAGCAAATAGATGTCCGCATCCATTTAGCAAATGGGACACATCCATACCCATTCAGAAGTTGAGCGGCATATGTGACATAGTACCCTCTTCCTCATAAAATGACACTCGGATTACATGATGTTATTATACAGCATCATGGCAGCAGTCTTCCCAGAATGCTAGGATACCTATTCTTATGGAAACTGGTAGACTACTATTTTTTAATATAATAATCTTTACAGAAGAAAACTTACAAATTATTGACCTATTAAAAACTCAACATTAATTCTGATTTTATATAATAATGTAACTATTTCACATAAAGATGCATGACTATAAAATAAAAATTAAGTTAAAACATGAATAGCTGACAGATCATACCTAGTACACTTGTCTAAGTTGCCATATTTTGCATGAAAAGCTTGATTATTAAAAGACTGGCTTCGAATCAATTTGGATTTCTTGATTTCTTTGCCTAGAGTAATAAGCAGAAGGAAAATGCAATTGTTCAGTTCATCATTAGCGGTCCCAATCTCGTTCCCTCTCCAGCTCCCACCAATTTGTATAAAACACCTGGTCTAGCTTCCTCTCCTTAGTTTGAGCTGACTATCTCTGACCCCTATTGCCCATTAAGAACTCCCAAAACAATGAACTATAAAAGGCAAAAGGGCTTTAGAATAATATGTCTCACCTAACAGAGTGACTTTCGTTATAATTAATTTTTATAAAAGGGAAAAAGGAGACATGAAAAGAAGTGGCTTCTTACTTGTTGATGAGGTGCCAGAAGAGGGCCCAGCAACAGCAATGGGGAGGCTCTTGGGCAGAGCTGCTGGTGTCTTAGTGTCTCGACCTGAAACAAACTCTGTTTTAAGTGCTATAACTTCCTCTGAGTTCTTATTATTCTCCATAAACATAGAAGACAACACAGAGAATAAGAATCACTATTCCCAGCTAGCAGCACTCCTTCCCAAGTATGCTCACTTCACACATCTACGTGTTTCAATCTTAGTCATTCAGTGATCAACTTCACAATCTTATTGCTGATCAAACTTTAAACTTCCCTTTGAAGGCTCTGAACCTCCACCCTGACCTCCCCATTTATTCACGTATTTCTAAATCTCTACCACATTAAGCAGCCAATTTTTAAAATCAGCTTTTTTAAAAAAATGAAAGAATGTGGAGCAATTTTTCCTATCAAATTAAAAAGTCAGCATGGGCTTTCAGAATGCCAGGACGAACACCACTGTGTGACCTAGTGATGAAGCCACAGGAAAACTACTTACGCTTCTTTTCAAAGGTTTTATCACTCATGGGCCTTCCATCATTCTGCTGCTTCTCTTTCTCTAATTGTTCCTATTATTAAAGGTAAGCATAAACAGATTTAGAAAATCGTTCTAATGAGAAATTACTGTAAGCTTTACAGATACAAATATAGTTCACAAAAATGCCTAAAAGAAGCATTTTTTCCCCAAATTAGTGTCTAAAGAAGTCAAGATTCTTTCTGATTTGTGTCCTTTTAACATCTACAGAATTGTGCCTTCAGGAGTTTGTCAAGCTAAAACAATGAGTTTCATATCATTGCTGTAATGAGCCTTTCTTTCCTAGAAGGTATTTACCAATTCTCATCAGCAAAATACTTGTCACTATTGGTCATTTCCATTTCTGATTGGTAAATGGCAAAATAACACTTTTCTTTAAAAAGATTGAGAGAAAAGAAAATAGTCTTTTCAAAATTTTTAAAATGTTTTATTGAAGTATAATAATACATAGAGAAAGTGCACAGATTATAAGTACACAGCTCCCTGAATTTTGCCCAGATGAACATAGCTACATAAGCAGGTCCCAGACCAAGAAACAAAATGTTACCAAAACTCGAGTCCTTTATCCCAATAGGACAAGCAGGCAAGAAGATCAATAGACACGTCAAGTTCTGAACAAACTTGGCATAACTGACAGGTATAGAACGTTACGCTCAACTGAAGAATGCACGCTTTTTTCAAGTGCACATAAAGAAAAAGACAGAGAAAACACATGACAAGATAAAAACCTTTCACATACAATTGGACTACATAAAAAAGAACCAAATGGAAATTCTAGAACTGAAAATAAAACAGGTGAAGCTGAAAAATAAAATATCATTCAGTGGGCTTAACAGTAGCATTATCTATTTTCTCCATCTTTTTCTTTATTATCTTAATCATATTAATCACGGCTGTTTTGAAGTCCTTGTCTGCTAACTCCAATTATCAGGATCATCTGTGGGTCTCTTCCTAGTGTCTTATTTTTGTCTTGGGTTTAGGTCACTCAGTCCTAAAAATTTTTAGAGCTTGCTTATTCTCTGCAGCTTCTACCACTGGCAACACTGAACTTTAACCTTTGTCTTAGAAGACTGCTGAAATAATGGAATTTACTTTTCAGAAGATTTCCACTTAAGTTTTTACTCACAAAGTACAATTCTCTGCAAAGAAATAGAAAATATAAAAAAGAAATAAATGGAAATGTCAGAACTGAAAAATACTAGAAATAAAAAATTCACCGGATAAGAGCCAGCCCCGTGGCCTAGTAGTTAAGTTTGGTGTGCTCTGCTTCAGCAGCCTGGGTTCGCTTCCCAGGTGCAGACCTACACCACTCGTCAGTGGCTATGCTGTGGCAGCAACCCACATACAAAACAGAGGAAGACTGGTACAGATGTTAGGTCAGGGTGAATCTTCCTCAACATAAAAAAAAAGAAATTCACTGGATAGGTTCAGCAGCAAATGGAGAGAACAGGAAAAGAGCTGGTGACACTGAAGATGAGTCAATAGAAATTATTCACTCTGAGTAGCATAGAGTTAAAAAATAAGAACAAAGCCTCACGGACCTGTGGGACAACAGTAAAAGATCAAACATATGCATAATTGGAAACCAAGAAGCAGAAGAGTGAGGAATTGGGATAGAACACATATTGAAATAAACAATGGCTCAAACCTTCCCAAATTTAGGGAATGATACATGTTAACAGATTCAGGAAGCTCAGCAAATTTGCAGTAAATTATGCCTAAACATATCAAAAGCAAAGTGCTAAAAACAAAAGATAAAAGAAAAATTCTTGAAAGTAGCCAGAGAAAAACAACATTACATACGGGACAGAATTCAAATGAGAGCAGCTATTGTATCAGATGCTACAGGGACCAGAACACGACAGAGGCACATCCTCAAAGCACTGTCAACCCAGAATTCCACATCCAAAGGAAACATCCTTCAGGGATGAAGACATTTTAGATAAAGGAAAACCAAGACGATCGGTCACAAAATATCTGCATTTCAAAACTTGCTAAAGAAAGTTCTTCAGGCTGAAGGGAAAAAAATACCAGAAGGAAATTTGGACCCTAGGGAATTAATGAAAAGCACTGGAAATGGTACATATGAGTAAACACAGAAGTTTAAAGTTCCTCAAGATACCGATGACGACTTAGAGTAAAAATTGTAACACTGACTGGTGGGGTTTTCAATGCAGATGTAATCACATAACTGTAACATCAGGAAAGGCATGGAGTGGGTAAAGGCGTCTGTATCATTGTTAGGTGGAGTGGCACAATATTAACAATGAGCAGACTCTAAAAGGTTAGGTATGCATATTGTAATCTCCAGAGAAACCACCAAAAAAACAATCCCAAAAAAGAAAAAGAGAGAGAGAGGAAAGAGGGAGCATCAATCACTAAGATAAGAATGCAACAAGGGTTATCCCCATAGATCCCACACATATTAGAAGGACAATATAAGGATATTGTAAACAACTTTACACCGACAAACTTGACAGCTTCGATGACACAGACAAATGTTTGGGGGGAAAAAGCAATTTATTAAATAGACAAAAGAAGAAACAGGAAATCTGAATAGTTTTATATCTATTAAAGTAGTTGAATCAATTATCAAAATCCTTTCCAAAAAGAAAACTTTGGGCCTTGACAGCTTCACTAGTGAATTCTTCTATTAAACATTCAAGGGGGAAATAAGCAATTGTATACAAACTTTGTCAGAAAATAGAAGAAACGGCAATACTACCCATCTCATTTCATGAGGCCAGAGTAACTAATTCCAAATTTAAAAGACCCAAAAAAGGAATTTAGAGACCAACTTCACTATGAATCTATGACTATAGATGCAAAATTCCTTTGAAAAAGTAGCCAAGAATCCAACAATAGAGAAAAGGACAATACACCACCGCCAAGGAGAGTTTATCCCCAAAACACAAGATTGGATTACCGTTTGAAAAATCAAAGTAATTCAGTTTTAACAGAATGAAACAGAAAAACCAAATATCATTTCTAGATACACAGAAAAAGCATTTGACAAAATGCAACAATCATTCATAGAAACTTTCAGCAGACTAGGAACAGGAGAAAACTTCCACAATCTGATAAAGGCCCTTGGTAACATAGTACCTAATGGTGCTCCCTAAGATCAGTATAAAGACAAGCATGCCCCCTTGTATCACTTTTATTCACTTTTATTATACTGGAGGTCCTGGACCTTGCAGTAAGACAAAACAGAGAAAGAAAAGGCATAAACATTGAATAGAAAGAAGTAGTCTTGCTTACTTAAAGATGACATAATGGCTCACATAGAAAATCCTTTAAAATCTAAAAAACAACATGCAGAACAAATAAGCAAACTTAGCAAGTTTGCAAGATACAAGGTTAATGTACAAAAATCAACAGCATTCTTACACTCCAGCAAGAAAAAGCTAGAAAGTGAAATTAAAAATTACAATTTCACTCACAATAATGCCAAAAAACTTAACTAGAAATAAGTCTAACAAAAGACTTACTTGAGCTCAACACTACCAAAATTATTGAGGAAAAAGTAAAGACAACTACATAAATGGAGTGGTAGACAATGTCCGCGGATTAGAAGACTCATATTGTTAAGATGGCAATTTTCCAAACTGATCTATAGATCAATCTTAATTAACACAACTCCAACAGGATTTTAATAGAAATGGACAAACTGATTCTAAACTTTATATCAAAATGCAAAGAACCTAGAATGGCCAAAGCAATTAAAAAGGAGAAAAGTTGGCAAACTTACCCTACTTGATTTCAACTTTCATAAAGTTACACTGTTCAGGACAGTTAGGAACCGTCAAAAAGACAAACACAAAAACGAGTAGAACAGAACAGGGAGTCAAGAAATAGAAATATACAATATGGACAATTGATTTTTTTAAAAGGTGCTAAGGCAATTCAACAGCGAAAGGAAAGTCTGTCAACAAATAGTGCTAGAATAATTGAATACTCAGATGGAAAAAATAAGCATATATAAAAACTAACTTGAAATGGATCATAGACCTAAATGTAAAACCTAAAACTAAAATTTCTAGAAGAAAACAGGAAAAAGTCCTTCTAATTTTGGAACAGACAAAGGATTCTTGGAACAAAAAAGCATGAACTATAAGAGAAAATATTGATAAGTTGGACTTATCAACCAAAATTGAAAACTTCTGCTCTTCAAATGATACTGTATTAAGTAAATGAAAAAATAAGCCACAGGCTTCAAAAAGATATTCATAAAATATTCATCTGATAAAGGAGTTGTATTCAGAGTGTACACAGAACTCTTACATCTCAATAAGATAACCCACTTTAAAATCTGAAAACAGATTTTATCAAATAAGAGATAAGGATGGCCAATAAACAAAAAAGATGCTCAACATCATTAGGCATCAAGGATATGCAATTTGAAGCCACAGTGAGACACCATGACATACCCACCCTACTGAGCATTAGAGGGGATATGGGGTAAAGCGAAGCCCTCCACCACAGCTGATGGGAACGTAATGCCATTCCATTTCTAGGTATTTTCCCAAGAGAAACGAAAACACATATCCACCCAAAGACTTCTTCACAAACGTTCATATCATAGCAGTTTTATTTGTAATATCCCAAAACCAGAAGTAACCCAAATATCCACTAAGAGGTAGATAAACAAATTGTGGTACACTCATAACGTGGAATACTACTCAGAAATAAAAAGGAATGACCTGTTGATATATACAACGACATAGGTGAATCCCAAAATCATCAAGTTGATGGAAAGAAGCATGACAAAATGAGACTACAGAATATGATTGAATTTATATAAGTTCTGGTTGTAAACTAGATTTGTGTTTTCTGGGGACTGGAGTAGAAGATATAGATTACAAAGGGGCACAAGAGAACTTCTGAGGGAATGGAAATGTTTGGTAGTTTGATTGTGGTGATGGTTTCATGGATATGTCCATATGCCAAAATTCATCAAATTGTAAACTTGCAATATATGCAGTTAATTGTATGTCAATTATACTTCAATAAAGCAGTTTTTTTTTTAAAAAAAGGCTCTCAAATGTAGTTTTTCTTCCAGTTCACAAAAGAACAGATTTCAGAAGATCAGGATTCTTCTTTAGTCATATTGAAGGAAAAAAGTGTGAAATTGAAAGAAATCATTTAAGTTTAATAACAAATCATAGTTAATATCAGTCAGAAAAGAATATGTGTGTGTGCACGTGAAAACATACCATTTCCAAAAGAAGTAGTTCTTCTCTTTCTTTCTCTTGATCCAACAAGTCTTTTTCATAAAATTTTTTCTGAAACTAAGTTCAAAGTTTAAAATGAAACTGTGAAACATTAATGATGAGTGTCTGCCAATTTTTAAATATTCCTTTCAACATAATGTAAAGAGAGTGTACTTACGGCATCCATCGACATTTCCATTCTGTCCAACTCTAACACAGTCTATAAAGAGAGTTTTTTAAATTATTCAACAGCAACTAAATTAAATCAACCCATCACTTCTCAAGAAGACTACTTTCCAGTAAGAGGTTCAAAGAGACTTACGCACTATGTGAAAGGCTAAACTAGAAAACCTAAAGTTCTCCCCAATTCTACACTGTATTTTTAATCAACCTTTATACATTAATGCCAGGATCTATTTAAACTTTTAAAAGTTTTCAACCTTAAGAGGAGTAAGTCCAGAAGAATATTTTAAATAGTGAACACATGCAAATTTAACTAATTTCTAATAAGTCCCAGTGCTACTCTTTTCTGAATTTTCAGAAATACACTGTAATTTTTGAATTTTTAAAAAATATTTTAGCTAAATATATAAGAAGCAAGCTATCATTTGGTTTAACATCTTTATTAGCTTTTCACTGAAACTTTTGATCAATATGACATTCTAACCAATAGAAAAGACCTTGCTCTGACCGTATTCCTCAATTTTGTATTGTCTTTCAGAATACATTAGTCTGAAACTAATTATTTCAGTCAAACAATGCTCCATCCAATCATGTTTCTGTCTCTGATACAGGACAGTGCTTCTCTGCAGGAGTAACTCTGACGGCCAAAATAAAGAACATTCATTTATTCACATGCCCAAGGCTATCC
Source organism: Equus asinus (assembly GCF_041296235.1). NCBI lineage: Eukaryota > Metazoa > Chordata > Mammalia > Perissodactyla > Equidae > Equus > Equus asinus. The sequence goes on along the minus strand of NC_091796.1, from coordinate 99,753,639 downwards.
ACTGCAGGCATAATATTTATTTGAAGCTTTATTTTTATGCTGAAATTTATGAAGTTGCTACAATTTATGCCATGAAATATCCTTTGTAAATAAAATTACTCCCATCTTAAAAAAACGACCAAAGTAAGCTATTCCGTTTTTATCCCAAAACTTTGTAGGGCTTCCTCAGAGGTTCCCATCCCAATACCTCAGTTTAATAAACATTATACTATAGAATTTCCACGTGACAAATTAACTTCCTCATGTGACCTGTACTCAAGACAGGAGCGGTACTCCAGAATAATCCATTGTAGATTAATAATCCATTAATTTAATTATATCATTTTTTCATCATATTTATGGGGTCAGCTTATATTCTCTCTTGAGTTGATAAATGCTTTCAAGAAAGTAACCCTCTCAGGTTTATTGTTGTGAAAGTTAACCCCATTGCCTAAACTTCTGTAACTAAATGGTAAGGGCAGAAATATCTGCTAGAAACAAATGTGTGTGTGTGTGTATGTATATATATGTATAAATACATTTATAATTTAATTAATTTAAATACATTTATACATATATATACACACACACATTTTTAGATTTAGATGTATGTCCAAACTCTGGGTGTTTCTGGCTATTTCAGTTGATGAAAGTAGAATTCATATTTCAGAAAAATAAAATTATACTAATTAATACCAAGTTATCATATCATTTTATTAAAAAAGCTCCTCATGTGACATCTGGCACTGATCTCTAAAAAAAAAAATCAAAAGATTTTCTTTTTCTCACCACTGATGCTAAGTTATTTAAGACATTAATAAATTAATTTCCCTCACTACAAATAAATGCTCAAAAATGATGTGTCTTGAAGTTCACATTCAGATTCATAAAAGTAATCACTTTAATTTGACTTAATCTCATAAAAATATTAGTTACACAGATATTTAGCAGTTTTTGAAGATTACGAAATATTTTAAGGTTAGACTTCACTAACCCAAATTTTTACTGTTTTAGTTTTCCAACATTCCCAACAATCCATATAATAAGATCATGTGCTAAAAATAAAACAAAAAACCCCTAAGACACAATGTTAGGATGACACAATGTTGAGAAAGGAACGCACTCAGCGGGGAGAGATCTCTATTGCAGTCCTGGCTCTGCCACTTACTCACATGATCTCCAGCAGACACTTACTATTTCTAGGCCTAGAGCTTCTGCAAAGTCAAAGAGATGACTGAGGCCCTTCCAGCCCTCCCAGGGCCAAGCGTCGATCAGATGTGACCTTCCCAATTTTACCAACAAAGTTCTCCTGTATTATAATTGCTTATAAATAAAGTCTGGTGAATGAAGTATTCGTTACTAGTTGAACAGTATTTACTGAGTACCTAAAATGTGCCACACTCTCTCTCATGGAGCCTGCGTTACTAGTAAGGAAAGTGTAACGCCGAAGTGCCCTTTCCAAGGAACTTTCACATCCAGCTGTAGCACACATCAACCAGATCAGACACTAATTCTTACTGCTCTAGCAACAGCACAAGTATTTTAACATTTTGTTATGCTATCAAGCCAAAATAAGTGAAGTCATGAATAACAGTATCTAGAGGCAAGGAATGCACATGTTGTGCCAAGAGTGATACGTACTCTCTTCACAATGGCCAGGACATCCTTGTCTTTTTCTTGACACAGGAGCTTTCTCACACACATTTCTAACTGCTGAAGCAGATGCTTGTCTGCAGGGATCTTCAGAGTAGACTTCACTTTGGGCAACAAGCAGCAAAGTTTCATTCTAAAATAAACAGTATTTTCTTTTGAGTGAATTCACTAAGAACAGTAACATGAAATTGAAAGAAAATTCAAGCTTCAGATAGCCTGGGAGTCCATTTGCTATGCAACAAAAGTTTATGCAGCACCCACTACGAGTCAAGCATTCACTACTCTGGGCGCTGAGAGACAAGAGTGAACAAAACCAGCAAAATTCTCTGCTCTCGTGGAGCCTACATTCTAGTACGGATTAGGAAATAGAGAAGAAACAAACAAGTAAAACGTCTGCCCACAGTGCTAAGTGCTGTGGAGAAAAATAAAACTGGGAAAAAAAGACGAGGGAGTAGCAGAGGAGGGGGTTACAATTGTAAAACAGGTGGTCAAAGAGGGTTTTAACGCAGGTTTCACTGAAAAGAGGACATTTAAGCAAAGACCTAAGGAAAATGAGGGACCAGGCCACAGGACTATCTGAAGAAGAGCATTAAGGCAGGGGCTGCAGTAAGCGCAACGTCCTACAGGCGAAGCTTGCCTGGTGTGTTGCCCCAAATTAGCAAATCGGCCAAAATTGGAAAATTGGCTAGAACGGAGCAAAGGCAAGATTAGCAGACCTCGGAATAGCTATACGAGGCCAGCTTGTGTAGGGCCTTGCAGGCCACTGTTTGGAGACTGGCTTTTATTTTGAGTGCAATAAGAAGCCATGGAGGGTTTTGCACAGAGGAGTGAAACGATCTGATTGAACGTTTTCAAAGTATCATCTGGCGACTGTGTTGAGATTAGACTGCAGGTGGTCAAGGACAGAGGGGAGACAATGGGGGGCGGCTCGTGCAACAATCCAGGCGAGAGGGGACGGTGGCTTGAGCTAAAGTGGTGGCAGTCGAGGTGCTGAGAAGTGGCTGGATTCTGGATATGTTCTGAAAGCAGCAGGCTGTGCTGAGGGATTGGAGCGGACTGACAGACGGAGTTAAGGGTTAGACCCGCGCCAGTGGCAAGATGCAGCAGTTACTCACTGAGATGGAGAGCACCGCAGAGGGAGCAAGTGCAGATGAGGAAGATGAGGATTAATGTGGGACAGATTAAGTCTAAGTGCCCATTAGATATTCAGTGGAAATGCTAAGCGGGCAGTTGGCTCAATGAGTCTTCTGTCCAGGGTGGATGTCCACGCTGGAGACATGTGGTCAGGAATACTTAGCGCACAGATGACACATGAGCCATGAGACTGGCAAGATCACCAAGGCAGGAAACGTAGTTTGAAAAGATAAAAGGATACAGCCTGGGGCACCATCACAGTCTAAACTGGGTTGATAAGGAAGCAACAAGCAGACGGAAGAATGCCAGAGAGGTGACAGGAATTCCAGGAAAGTAGGGAAAACCTTTCTAGGAAGAGGCATGCACAACACGCTCTGCTTTGCTAAGCTAAAACTCAGCTGCTTTGCCTGGTCTGCTTTTAGAGAGGGATGCGAGGGGGCTACTTTTTGCCTGTCGTATTCATTCATTCATCTGCGTGTCCTCCAGATATTATTATTATTTTATTTCTATGCCAAACTTGAGACAACTAAGTCCCATTCCTAGAGTCTCCAGGATGCTTTCTCAGCTGCGCCTTCAGTGGAAGATTCTTCATATACAACAAAATGTGCTATTGAACTAAAAGGGAAAAGAAGCTCCTCCTCCAGAATTTTCAGCTCTGTACATAGCAGTAATGGTCTCAAACTCATTCAGAGCTCACCACGATACTGCTAAGCCTGGTGATGCTTTCTTTACTTAAGGGGTCCCAATCACTCCAAAGAGAAAGTTTTTTATTTCTGCCAGCTGAGGAAAAGGCTCCTTTGAATACCAATAGTCTTTTGAAGCCTTGATATTGTCTAGACTCAGTGATTTACATTTTAAACATCTACTTAAGGAAAAAAAAAACACAACAGTCTATGCACACGTCATTCTTTATAACCCAAAGCAAGTCTAGAAAACATGTTCAGTAGAAGCTCTAGAAGCCATAGTAGGGATGTATCTCTATGAGAATCCTGAGCCCATGAGATTATAAAGATTTTGAGATCAGGGATCACACCTTTCTGATAAATTAAATCCTTTATGTACATTATCTCAGGTATTTATTCCTCAAAAAAGCCTATGAATTAGGTACTAAGGAAATCGATGCACAGAGAGGTTTGGTAATTTGCCCAAAGACACAAAGCTAGAGTAGAACTAGAAATCAGCTCAGGCAGCATAGCTCCAGAAACTATCCTCCTAACCTGCATGATCCCACCACTCTTGCCTGTGGTGGCTTTCACCGTGTCTGCACATTTTGTCTTCAAAAGCTAGTTAGCATATGGTGCTGCTGGACTGATTTGTTTGGCTGGCAGCTGCCCAGGCAGGAGAGTAAAACCTAGACAAATTGCTATACAATGATGTCTTACCCAAAAAAATCACCAAAATTCCAGAGCGATATTCAATTAATCTTCACTTGGTTTTTTAATTGGCAGGTTGCTTTCTCTTAGAGTCAACGCTATGCTATTAGTCACACTGACCTGAGTAGAAATGATTTCATTTCCTCCCAAATAATTCTTGTCAACTGCTTGGTAAGTGATAATTCATCACATTGAAAGCTGCTTTACTAGAATCACAACTTCGGATTTTCAAAATGTTTAACAATGTGGTTGGATCTATTCGTTATTTAGCAAAAGCTAAATGCTAAAGAATCATCAACAGGTTCTTTAAATTTACTTTAATCTCAAGTCAAGGAAACCTCACCTCTCACATAGCACAGATAAGATGCACAAAATACTGAAGCCAATGCAATTATGCTTTCTGTATTTTCTCTCTAAAAGCACAAAACAAAAACCACTCTCTACATTTGTTTCCCTTAAATAATGCTTGCAAAATTCTCAGGCTGAACTTTTCACATCTTTTGACAATTTTTCTTGGTGTATTTTCTCTCAACAGCAACACTATCAGTCTATGCTTACTGCCTGGCCAATTCTTCCTGTTAAAAAGTATTCAGTGTGTCACAGATTGCCTACAATTCATGTCAGTTGTTTAGAAAAGATGCACACATGTCACCCAGCATAAAACTAGGTGTGGCTAGCACGTGCAAACCCAGCAGGGAGCTCTGGAGCCTGTTTAGGAAGTCTTGGCCCGATGACTGTGGCTGTGTCTCTCTTCTACGGATCTGAGTTCCTCAATTTCACAGCAGACACACAGAGTAGAGAACACAGAAATCTAATGGCTGAGGGGTTAAAATTCTCTTCAACTCCTTATGCAATGGGCAAATAACTCAAGAAATGGTATGTGTGCACTGAATGTCACTGAATTGTACTCTTAAAAATGGCTAAAAGGGTAAATTTTATGTTATGTATATTTACCACAATTTTTCCAAAAAAAAGTAATATGCTTATTTGGGGAGGAAACAAAGGCAAAATATATTTATTCTTTTTTTCAATTTCCAAGCAAGCCGTTTTCAAGTCTGTTTCATCTAACTTCACAGTTAATTTATCAACTCCAACTAACATTTACTGGATTTCAAAAATGTGAGACAGCTGAACACAGGTAAAAAGAGACGAAAAAGACTCCGAAGCAGCCCTACTTCTCTGAATAAATAGGCCTCTAAAAATGGACAGATCTTCTCCAAGCCAACTTTGAACTACTTTTTCTTTAGTGTTTGAAGAGAGATAAATTAATAACATCTACTCAGTCTTCTCTTGACGTCGACGTGTGTATCCAGGTGGCGAGAGAAGCCTGCCCGGCTGGCACTGACGACAGCTCTGTCAACCCGGTAAACAAACGGCCTGAGACAGTGTTAAAAGATTACGCTTCCAAGTCCTATTAATGCTCATCAATTAAGACTCTTAAGAATTCCAAAGCAAGTATAAGTTCTTCACTTAGTTTTTTTAACTAAGAAAAAGAGTTTGCATATATTCATTAGAGCAGATACATAAAAAATACAATTTTTTCAAGTATTTTCTTGGACTGGTACCATACCTCACATTTGCCACTGGATCATGTGTCAGTTCGATAACAGGCAGAAAGAAATATTTACAGAAAAATGATTTGGAAAAGATCTCTATAATACATTCACAGGTATCCAAAAATCGAAGTCTATTCCAGTAACTTTTTCCTTGGCCCAGTTCTAGAAACAACAAAAAAATTATAAGTTTAATTTTTCCTACATGAAATTACATGAGACAAAATCAGACGCACAAAATCCAGGACAAGTTTCTTTATACCCACAATTTGTTTAGCAAATACAAGAGATAAAAGAAAAAGCTTACATAACCCAAATTTGTAGACACCCAAATTACTGAAATTACTCAAAAAACAGAAAAAGTTGTATTAAACAATGCATTCAATTCCATAAGCACTTATTAAATACTGAACGACTATTTTTGATCATCCACTATGTGCTAAGTACTTTCCACATATTATCTTATTTAATCCTGAAAAGCACTCCAATGGGACACACACATACTTATGCCTCAGAAGAGATAAAGATACTGAGATTCAGAGAAGTTAAAGTCACAGGGCTGGTAGGTGCAGAGCTAGAATTCAAACACAGGTCTGTACGACTTCACAATCTTTTAACAATCAAATTGTTTTCTTCCTCTCAGTTCCCTAAAAAATCTTTGAAGTGGATAAAGTCATATGTGAACAGAGTATTATGGACAATAATTCAGATCAATATTTAAAGGATAATTTTCTCCTTTATTACATAAATATCTAAAAGCAAAAATTCTTAATATTTAAAAGCAAATAGAATCTTCTTTCAAAATAACCTATTCTAAACATTAGGTCCTACCACCAAAAAATGAAAACTGAATTAAAATAGACTGAAAAAAGAAAGATTAAAGTATACTGAACATAATTTTTCTTAAATGGAATTTTATGTACTCTAATTTTTAAAAAGTGGCAATCCACACTTAAAATGGTAAACTCCAATAACTAGAAAATTCCACTACCTACCTATGCCAGATAATAGTTTAGCAAAAGCATTAAGACAGTATGGTCAAAGCAAGCAGACAATAATTAACAAATTCGCTAAGTATATATAGGTGTGTGCCACTATTTCTAGAATTAACACTTTAATTAAAGGTTTTTGCCTTTTTTAAAAACATGTTCTCATATTTATTTCATTTATTTTATTTATTTGTTGTTGTTGTCAAGGAAGATTGGCCCTGAGCTAACATCTGTTGCCAATCCTCCTCTTTTTGCCTGAGGAAGACTGGCCCTGAGCTAACATCTATTGCCAATCTTCCTCTTTTTGCTTCAGGAAGATTTGTCCTGAGCTAACATCTGTGCCACTCTTCCTCTATTTTGTATGTGGGACGCCACAACAGCATGGCAGCCGATGAGTAACGTAGGTCTGCACCCAGGATCCGAACCCATGGACCCAGGCTGCCGAAGCAGAGTGCACTGAACTGAACCGCTATGCCCCAGGGCCGGCCTCAGGTTTTTGCCTTGATTTTAGCTCTTAGTAAATTAAAATAAACTTGCATTTGTTAACTGGCTCAATTTTTTTAAGACATCATAAACCACCTGGGCTCACCAGATTCACATTCAAGTGTACTAACAACTCTATTCAAGAAAAAAAAAACCCTCATCCTGTTAATCTTTAAAACAGGAACATAAAGTAAATGATTAGATTCATGGATCTTCTACTTATACTCTAGTTCCAAATTCCGTTTCATCAGGGTAGAAACTAGGCTTTCAACATAAGTATACATATTTAATTTCTCAAGTACACAAATTCACAAAACAAAGTCCAGAGTTGTTATTACTTTCATTCATCACAGATCTAATCCTGTCATAAAGGTTCCTAAAACAAACCAAAAAATCAACCTATAAAACACAAATACAAACATCCTCTAGATATTTATTAACAACAGCCTAATTGTTTGTGGCAAAATGATACATAATGTAAGTCAGATCTAAATAAGGCCAGTTTGTGCCCTTTTCTTCTTTCGAAATAAGAGACAACGATTACTTACGTTCAATTAATTTTTGAATGACCTCATGTCTCTGTTCTTGTTTACGATTATAACGTAGAAAAATGCATAGAGTTCGGGAAGCTGCCTTTTGGACAGGTAAGACATTCTTAAAAAAATAAGTAAGAAAGACAGTTAAACTAGTCTAATAGTATATATTCTAAATAATTTGGCCCCACAAATCAATTTTAAGTCATTGGCCAAAAGCAAGAGCAGTTTTGTCTCCCTCTCGTATCACTGTGCTTATATCCCTCTAGAAGCGTCTTCATAATTTAAGGTTAATATCACTCAGGCAAATCAATTAACACATCACATCACAAAGTTAATTTGGCACAGTCATTTCTGAATCATCCAGATTTGATTTGTTACTTGACTCTCATTTCCTTGCCACCTCATCTTAGTGACATTCTCCCCAAATACTCATTCCCTTAGCTGTTTCCTGGATATCGTCACTCATTTAATCAACACACATTTGCTAGAACATATCCTGTGTCAAGGACATCACCAAAAAGGTGCCACTTTTAAGATACACATTTAGACATTCCACGATCAGGAATGGTCTTCAGTCCTTCTGGCTTACTTTTGCCTCTTCAACCTCAATGTCACTAACTGAGATCTCTGGTCCATGACAAAGAGAGAGCTTGGAATCCAAGGGACATCACGTCAATCACTCTTACCAATGTTTTAAACTCCTCTGTCCTTTGAATTTCTGGGCAGAACCTTAATTCTAAACTAATTCAACCATCCATCTGCACCTGGTTTGAGCTCAAACTATTTATCAGAGAAAAACCCCTTAACAAGTGTATTGTGTCCAGTGTAAATTTACGTTCACCATCCTGACTTACATATAAATATCCTAATATTCAATCCTTGAAGATTCGGACTATTATAGTGGGGATCCTCGAAATTTAAGTAGAATACAACTTTACATTGCTGAGAGAGTGTTGCCTGCTATCTCATCCCATATTTTATATAAGCTATTTTTATTCTATTGGGTACTATTCTGTGTTTTTAATCTGTTAAATGTAAAAAGAGAATATTCACTATAAATTAGAAGGGAAAATTTAATCAATGTACATAAACAGAAACACCACCAGAATTAAGAAAAATGAATATTAGATAAATGAACTAAATAAAAGCATGTTACACTTTTCTTTCATTTTGTGTATACTAACAGAATTTCAAATGCATATATACTAGTCATATGAAAATATCTATATTTTGTACCTCATAGTATATTATATTATACAAGGTAAGTTATCTTTTGGACCAGAAATCAAAGATAAATTGTAATTGTACCAAAAGCATAAAAAGGCAGCTTGAAGTTGTGACAATTTAGCACACAAATAAAGACTGCAATTATTTGATTTGAATGATTAAAACATTACTTAACATTAAAAAAAGTGAGTCGTAAAAGAGAGAAAACCAAAACAAAATTCATTTACCACCACTGGAAGTGGCTACTGCACCAACTCCTAGCTCCGAAAACTGACAGAGGCAAAGAATTAAGAATTTATCCTGTCTTTACACTAGGAAGTGTATTTCAGGGTAATCAAATGGCCCAAGTAGATGAATAAAAGCATTTCTTCACAGAAGAATGTCATCAAAAATGTAGAAGAAATGATAGAATTTTTTTAAATCACGCTTTGGCAAGTTCTAATGAAATAACTGGTTCAGGCAAGGATCATCAATGGATGCAAAAATGCACGGGTAAAAGGTTGATGGGAAACTGGTATTCAGTGTTGAAGTGTCAGCTTCAAATTACAACGCAGATCACAAGGGAGAAAACACAATTTTGCAGTGGACTAGTGGAGCCATCACCACCTGCACAACCGCTCTTAGCTCACTTACAGAGAGACAACCATCCAGATACGACGCAACATGAAATACACAGCAGCATTTATGAAGTATTCTTGCCAAATGTTTAACCTACAACTCAGCAAGCCCCTCGATCTAACTTCCAGTTTACAAGAACTCTGGAGAACTGATGAACCAGTTAACACCATGAAACAGCAACCTGACAAATGCAGAGTTGAGATATTCCACAGGACAGCTGACCAGGTCTTTTCCAAAGTTCAACAGCATGAAAAGTGAGGAAAAGGGGAAGAGGGACCTACTGTGGATTAAAAGAGAATTAACAGATGTAACAATCAAAGGCAATGCATAGATCTTAATTGGATCCTATGCGGAATAAAACTATTGTAAAATACATTTGGGGGATAACTAGTAAAATTTTAATATGGACTGGATGTGAAATGGAATTAAACAATAGTTATTCCTTTTGTTAAAAGTAAAACTAGTGTGATTATATAGAAGAATGTCCTCTTTTAGAGATGAATATTGAAATTTTTAGAGATGAAATATATTGACATCTACAATTTAAAATTCTTCAGCCCAATGAAATAGAAAAAACAAATATGGGAAAACGTTAACAATCGTTATATCTAGGTGATTGGTATATAAGAGTTCATTACAGTATTTTCTCTGCCTTTCAGTATCTCTAAAATTTTTTCACAACAAAAGTAGGGGAAAACAAGTTGGCTTATGTCATTCCTCTACTCAAAACCTTGCAAAGATTTCCCCTGTATCAGAGAATACAATCTAGATCCTACATCATGGCTTTCAAGCGCCAAGTGCTGTGGACCCAGCTACCTCTCTAGCCTCACCTCTCTCTACTACTCGCCACACTGGCTTCCTTACTGCTCTTCACACAACCAAGCATAGCCCATAACACACCTTTCACTCGCTATCCCCTTTGCCTGGACCACTTGTCCTTCAGACGTCCACGTGGTCACGCGCTTACTTTGTTCAAGCCTCTGCATGAAGCACACTTGATCAGAGAGGACTTTTTCCTGACCACGATATCCACAGCAGCATCCCACTACCCTCCATCACTCTCTTCACCTCGAAGCTGCTTCACTGGACTTCTCGGCCCCGACACACTACATATGTATGTGAGTGTTTACTGCCCCTCCAGCGAACGTAAGGTCCTCTGAGAAGACGCCCTCTGTCTCCTTCATTCACTATGGTATTCCTAGCATCCAGGACAACGCTTGGCACATAGTAAGTGCTCAGGAAATTTTGTTAAATGAATGAACGAATATTATAGCCATCAGGTATGGAACTAAGTATATAAATGTTTCTTTTCTCCAGAGAATGTTGAAACAGAATATACATGTCTTCTTTAATCACAGAAAATGTTCTATAATAATCATGTATCTCCTTCTGAGTGTGGAATTACCTCCTTGTAAAAGAAAACATAAAACAAATGTCTCAGGTTTAAAAGTGTTTTGTTCACATCCTATGTTGTAAATCATTTCTCTTTCCTGATGAGACACCAAAAATAAGGAATAATGATCTATTCTCAGCTTTCTAAACACAAATATGCCTACTAAGTAGTGAGGTTGAGACAAACAATTAAGATCAAACTTCACAGCACTCATCACCACCTGTTAATGTATTTATTTTATTTTATTATTTATCACTTCCTACATCACCACCACTTTAGAACGTAAGCTCCATTAGAGTAGGATTCTGTCTGTCTTGTTCACTCCTATATCCCCAGCCCTTAGCACAGTGCCTGACACATAGTAGACACTCAAATAAGCAACTGCCAAATAAAGTAATCAATAAATTCTGCTCAGTTTTATGTGACACTCCCTAGGCAGTACATTCACGCACTGTCCTCTGATAAGGACGTTATTGTTGTCAATATTACTTTTTAAGATTGTCCCTCTATACCGTAAACTTCAACCTCTAGGCTTTGCTTTGATATATGAAATAAACTTGTAGAGATGTTAGTTCATGAGATGTATACCTATTTTTTTTTATTTAAGTTGTAAATGACACCAATAACGTCATTTTTTCTCTTTCTAATCTTTGAAGCTAAAACTGATTTTGGGCTTTTGAGATGGTTACTAGATTTCATTATCTCCCTTTTATTGAGAAGAATGAGAATTTAATAATCTTCTCTGGAAATTTCTGTGAAAAAGGGAGACAACTTACTCTATGGGAAGTTTGAGTACAACTTCCCACCCCACACTGGCCCCCTGCTTCTGACGCTAAGTTAAGGCCATCCATAGTAGGGCACCCAGGTTTTGGTACAAACTTTATCTGTGACACAGCCACTCTTTAGGTGCTATAAAAGAAAAAGGAACAAACTAATATTAAGGAGCTTAAAGGAGGCCTTGACAAAAGGGCATCGTTGAGGTAGCACTGAGGCCCAGATACGTAAAAGGTATACGTCAGGGCAGGAGGTACTCTGAGTGGGGACCACTGACCCTGCCAACCTTCCTCTGGAGAAGAACTGTCCCAAGTTTGAAGTGAGTCTGTTTACCCTCTTCCTGACAGTATATAAACACAGGGTACGCGAGGGTACCACCCGTTCACTCCTCTCTCCAGCTAGGCAGAAGATGACCAAAGCAGAGAAGCAAAGGCAAACCGGAGTTCCCTCCTCAGGGACCCGGGAAGAGAACTTCCCTCCAGGCACAACGGAACAAACTGAGCTTGCTGTACTATTTCAAGACTGTGAAGAATTTGCATATTCCAAAATCAGGTGCAAGTTCAAAAGAATAATAAGATAAAAAGCGTTGGGCTCACATTTGTCATCATGATTGTGAACATTCTTTGCAAGAAACGATAGTAAATCTGATCACTTGATATGACATGTGGCAGACAGGCATATTTCTGTAGGAGCTTCTCGTGAGTTCTCCATTTTAAGGAGGCTGCAGCTCGCTGCTCAGCAGCCGTGAGGGCTGGAATCAAGTCAGGAAGAGACAATAACTGGAAAGGAAAACACATCAAAAGAATCAACGATAATTAAATAAATCCAGTGCAGCATTCGGTCAAATCATTCAGCCTTACAACACTCTTGCTCGTTTCAGAACTTAGGAGGCATCTCAGTTGTCACAGGGAGATAATTATCTGGTGAAATCAAATACTTTAAAAAAATCCATTAGCAAAATTTATGGTTACTGGAAACAAAATTTTGAAATAGAGACTGGGACTCACAACCTTTCTAATTAAAGTAAAATTTATTATATTTCACTGTCAGCAAACTTTGACCTTCTAAATTCCCACCCTTTTTGTCCTCACCAGTTGCTATTCTTGAAATAATAATTAATGCTAATAAAAACTGAAAATATGAATATAAACTCTAAGGACAATAAGTAAGAATCATGGTAATATAAGAATTGTGGAGGAAATTCAAGCTGCTCAAACTCCAACACACATTTACCGCTATGTGGCCAGCACTACTTCAAATGTTTTCCATGCACTCTTTCATGGATGCCTCACAACAACTCTGCAGAGTAAGGTAATGATTACGACATTCAGAAACTTTTTACATACACGGGATTTACCTTATTTTCTTGCACGCTGCTTTCTCCACCAGTAGACATAAGTTCCAGGATCTCTGGAAGATGATCTATAAGAGCATCCAGTACCTTTTAATAGAGATATTGATTACTCTTATGGTGATGATTACATTTTTCTAATCTTAAATTAGTTTACTTCACAGGTCAATTTCTACACAGAAATAGTGTTATTTACCAAATAACATTTTGGGGGTTTCTATTTTCTTACTTTGCCATCTTCTTGCTGGAAGGTCTTAGAAACATGATCAACTGCCTTGATTAAACTACCTTTGAAAAGGGATCAGTATATCTGCCTCGTGATACTGTTCAAACAGTCTAGATCTGAGGCGGCTCCTTCTACAACAACACGCTCAGAAACTGCCTCCCAACTTCTGAAAAGCAGCTGAAGTCAGCTGACACCCTCAGGGACGTCTAGATGTTGATGAGGTGAGCTTTGGCAAGCCAGTTAGCATTTAGGTGAACAGCATACACTAAACACAGTATCAAAATAAGGTATTTCAAAGCCTTCACAAGTATACTCCCCAAACGATGCTAAGAGAAAAATATATATATAAAATGTGATACAACATACGATTACAATTGTGTAAAATAAAAACCTTTATATCGAAAAAACAGAAAATGAAAAATATAACAAAATAGTAACAGTGATTGGAAGTAAAAGTATTCTTCTGTCTGTCTATTTTCCGGCATTTCCAAAACTTTATCAAATAAATATACATATATTCTTTAAAACCTAATGCTTTTTAAACACCTTCCCAATTTCCAGTCTATGATACAGTGATACATTGACTTGAAGCCTCTGGGGCTCGTCAGATGAAAGAGTTTGTGCAATTGCCAAGAAGCAGGGGGGAAAAGGCACTAACATATTCAGACTTCACACAAAAGAAGTGAAACCCAAGAGTAAGAAGACATTACCTCCAGTGATTCGTCTTGTAACAACGTTATCAGTTCTTTGTGTATTAAATATACTCCAGAATTCAGAAGTTTAGACACCTAAAATGTAGCAATAAAGTCTCTCAGGTTTGAGACTACTAGACATACAAAGGTTATAACAGTAATCTTTAAAATACATCCCTGATACTTCTTCTAAAACGAGACTAAGTTACAACATAAGTATAAAATTGAATTTCTAGAAAAATTAATTGCATACATAACCAGCTTTTTAGTCTGCTTCATAACACACTGGAGTGTGTAGACATATGAGGGTGCGGAAGTGCACATATGGGGTGGGAAGTGCAGAAGAAGGGATTTATCAGTCATAACTTTCATATCACAAGCAATAATAAGCCCACGGATGCCTCTAGTTCACATTTTAAAGGCTTCGAGCAGCAAACAGCAAAAAAGGACGTCTTTCAGGACATCCCAGGCATATGAGCATTCATCGCAATTCAGAGCTTTCCAGAGAGGGCCAGCGCTGTGGAAGGTTTATACTGACACAGGGATAGAGAGGATTCCCACCCAAGCAAACATGGAAGACGTTCCCCATCAAAGACTCCAACCGACAGGAAAGGAGCTGGGAGAGTCCAGACTAATCCAGCTCCTCTGCGAACAGGGGATTCTTCCCTCCGGAAAGACACAATGGTAGATTCACCAGTTTCTAATTCACCCCCTGCTTTTTTTTTTTTAACATACTTTTTTTAATTTGAAAAAAGGGTTCCTGGATAAATAAAATGTTTTAAACATCTTTGTTCTACAGAGTTGTTTTGACTTGTTGAAAATATTTTCAAAATATTTTTCCGAAAAACAAAGTCAGAACATACTAAAGTAATTATCAAAATCTAGCAATAACACTGTTAGGAAAATTTAAATCCATCAGTGGATTTTCATAATTTAAAAGGGTAAACCTAGACTAACCATTCATTTTATGGAGTATCATTATCAGCCTACCTATATAGTATGATTGTCAGAAAATGGAAATTAGCCATCCAGTAAATGGCTTGATCAATGATTTCCAAACTCACTACTATCAATGAAATAGTTTTGTACACATATTTCAATATGTTCATTCTTATGATGCTAACATATTACGCCCACTATAAAACACAAATTAAAATGAAATATTAAATGGATGAGACAAAAGTAAACATAAATAGAAACTCTCTCATTTCATAAACATGGCATTCTCAGACTCTAATCTCATGCAACCATCTCTGGAGACCACTCATCTAGACAAATCCAAGCACACATGGTAACCAAGCCCACACACCCAGTTAACACATATTGAAGACGAATATTTCACTCGGCCAGCCAGTGCCCTCTGCGCCTTCTTCTCCTCCAAAAGCAAATTTCTATACACACATTTACAAAGATGACTTGACTATGCAACACTGGGATTATTTTAATTAATTTAAGTTAATTATCATAATTAACTTAAAGGGAATATTTCCTAGATTTTGCACAATGAACATTTATTTCATTCACACCAGAAAACAATGTTATTCAGGCGCCGGCCCCGTGGCCTAGTGGTTAAGTTCGCGTACTCCACTTCAGCGGCCCAGGGTTTCACCAGTTCGGATCCTGGGCGCGGACATGGCACCGCTCATGAGGCCATGCTGAGGTGGCGTCCCACATGCCACAGCTAGAAGAACCCACGACTAAAATATACAACTATGTACTGGGGGAATTGGGGAGAAAAAAGCAGGGAAAAAAAAAAAAGAAGATTGGCAACAGTTGTTAGCTCAGGTGCCAATCTTTAAAAAAAAACAATGTTATTCAAAAGAGGCAAACGCTATCACTCAATAGCCAAAAGAATCTTAAGTAACATGTATAACGATGTTATGGATATCCTGCACACTTTCAGCTAATCTAACAATGCTTTGATGTAGGAACACTGTGCAAGGAAGGGGATGAAATATGCTCATTGAGAAAAAGAACATTTATCATACTTCTTATAAAGAAAGGAAATACTTTATTATAAAGAAATTTTTATGTGACGGTTTTGAAGTGGACAAGTTCTAGTTTACACATTTTGCTGCAACTACAGCATACACACACTTTGCAGTCATTCAAGAAACACGCCCCCAATTTCACCAAGGGTTAAACAGTTAATTACTTTCACCACAAAACTTTAAATCCACTTTTGCTCTTACATTATGGAGAGTTGCTGTAACAGCTGACTCTAAAAGCTATGCTCATGAAACATGAGCTATTTAAATAATCTCTCTCTCAAATTTCCATTTGTTCTTAAGTTTAGGTGGAAAGTTCAACATGAAGATTATAAAGCATATAAAAACTGATTTTACTTCCAAATCTGCAACACCCACATCCACACCACAATGTCTGGCTTAAAGTATAGATATATTGGATGGATGGATTAATAAATGACAAACGAATATAATATATTTATGTATATGAATTCTGTAAACATTCTAAAAAGAGAATTATGGGAATTTTAAAATAAGATTTAGGATCAGAATATGAAAGACATATGGAACCCATATTTTATAATAAATCTGTAAACAGAAGTGTACAAAATATTTTAAAAAACCATCCAGTACACATAGGTCGAATTAACAACACATGTAAAGTGGTATCACTTCTTCAGACTTACTTCATAAAAGCAAATAGCGATAGTGTATCTGACTGGTACTTCAGGGTCATGACAAAGGCAGAAGAATGTAGAATAGAGTTCCATGTGGAAGTTTTTAGGATCAACGAAAACAATCATGGCCTGGTGGAGGTGGAAGGGAGAAGATGAATGTGAAGGAGAGAAAAACGTGGGTCAATACCTAAAATTATAATCACTTCAGATAAACTGAAATCACATCCTCTGAATCACAGTTCAGTTAGAAATCATATTTGAAAGATCCAAATGCATGCATATAATTCTGATTTATACACAGAGATAAATGTAAATTACACCAGTATTTACTTGGTACCCACTATTTATACCAAACATAATGCTCAGCAGCAAGCGTCGAATATGGCAATACTTCTTAATGCTATCTATTTGCATATTTTTAAGATATAATCAAAATGTTTAGTGGATACAAATACATAATTTATTACCGGAAAGTTATAAGCACAGTTCTTCCGTACTGAAATATATTTCTTCTCCTGCTCTAGGATTTGGGTTGGAATCTGGTTTTCATTATGTCCATTTTCTTGTTGCAAACCCAATGTACAAAGTTTCTTATAAAACTCCAAAAATCTCAAGTGTTGATCTGGAGTAAAAATTCCTAAAACAAATGTAAAACCTTTGCTCAACAGTTTAATTGAAAACCAAAATCAAAAAGAGAAGAGCAAAGTACAACACAAACATAATTGGAACCAAATATTTAAATAAATAGAGATCATAGATAAAAGTGACAAGGAGAAAAGAGTAACTATTATGAAGAAATCTAATGGGTCTATTCTTTTATGTTAATTTTAATAACATTTTAACTTTAATTTCAATAGTATAAACCATGCAATGCAGGAATTATGCCTGCATTAATTTCTGCAGCATGTATCATGCTGTAGACCACTAACAAGTCACTACAGTAACAATACTGTGGCCATTACTGCCGTTTACTTATGGTAAATATTCTAAAACTGCCTGCAGAAAAGGCATGCCTATGTGTCTGCAGAGAAGGAGCTTAAAAATTGAATCTGAAAGATGGCAAAGGAAATTCAAATTTTTTTTTGAGGAGGAGGATTAGCCCTGAGCTAACTACTGCCAGTCCTCCTCTTTTTGCTAAGGGAGCCTGGCCCTGAGCATCCGTGCCCATCTTCCTCTACTTTATATGTGGGACGCCTACCACAGCATGGCGTGCCAAGTGGTGCCATGTCTACACCCGGGATCCGAACCAGCGAACCCAGGGCAGCCAAGAAGCGGAACGTACGAACTTAACTGCTGCGCCACCGGGTCGGCCCCTCAAAATATTTTTGATCAACGGACTGTTTCCACATTCATTGACTATCTTAGGAAGCCAGGAACTCATCATGTATTGCAATACATTTTTTTAACCGGCCATTCAAAGTCTACAGTCCATATAAAAATGTTTTACTATGCTAGATGGTTATAACTTAATTGATACTTACATTATTATCGTAAGCTAAGAACTGAGTAATATGTTCAAAATGCCAAGAGTTAGGGATATTATTCTACATTCTAAGCTGAACTTCTCACATGATATATTAATTATTCAACAAATGGCTAATAAAGGTATACTTACTATGCACCAACAGTTAACACATCCAAGCTTCTATTATCACATACCAACTAATACATAAATATAAAATATTCATAAACTTAAAGGGTTATGCCTATTTCACTGTCTCGTTCTTTCAAACAGATTCTACTAGTGAAAAACTCATTCCTAAATGTGTTCTAAATTATGCTAGCAAAATTCTAAGATCTCTTAAGATTTTAGACACAAGGATAGGTTTTACAACTGAAGAGCTGAAGTTTAGGGGTTAAGGCAGAAGAAAAAGGGAAAAACTATAACCTAGAAATTCTTAGGAAATATCATACCATATAGTCCATGGCATAGTTTTCCTAAATGGAAAGATAAGGAAATAAGAATTGATTCATCTGCTTTGAAAGATTTTTCACAAAATGATTTCACTAAGGGAAGTATAGTTTGACTTCTGTCATCTGGAAAACAAAACAAAATAAAACATACTTTAGAACGAGTTGCCCACACTGCATGTGTGGTAATTAATACAGAGACACAAATTGAGAAATAAAAATTACCAAATTAGCCACATAGTAATAGAAAATGCCTGAAAACAATGACGATGGAGGTGTGTGGTGAAGAAGGGGTGAGAGGAAAGTCGAAATTATCAAAAACTTTAAAGCCAGGCTGAGGGGTTTAGGCTTTATAACATGGGGAATAGAACGCTAAGAGTGGCTGCAAGTTAAAAAGCTAAGATGACTGAGGTTTTGAGACTGAACAACCAAAAGAATCCTAATACCACTAACATAAATAGATGAGTAGCAGAAGCAGGAAATCTTTCTTATTCTCTTCTGCATGCATCTCACACCGTGCTACAGCTTAAGCCCATTTTATCATTTCACTGTTGATAGAAATTGTTAGCTTACAGTATGTTCTGTATATGGAAATTCCTCACTTTTATTTCTTAAAAATAAACTTCCTTTAAAAATTTGTCTTTAAAAGTTGATTGATTTTTTGAGTATGTCTGCTTAGGCTGATGTATTAGCAATATTTAATTCTTGATTGTAAATACTCTCTAAATTTCCCATATTTCTCTTAAACTTTCAGAAATGAATCAGTGCTTTATTTGGGGTCTGACAATACTAAGTAAAGTGCTGTAACAAACAGGCTTATTAGTATATTGTTATTGCTGCTGTTATCATCACATTTCAGTACCACATCTGCTGTTTTAACTAGATGTTCACTCGACATTTATTGAACTTCTTACAGAACAAGCATTATATTAAGTAGAAGCAGAAAGACAAATGAGAAATGGTCTCTGAACTTGAGAAACTCAGACCAGCAAAGAAGCCAGCCACAATAAATATCATAAGACAACGTGACCACTATTTTAAGAGTTGCTGTAAGACAAGGGTCTGCAAACTATTTTTGTAAATGTTCCAGGCTTTGCAGTTTATCTGTCGCAACTACTCTGTCACTGTAGTCCAAAAACAGCTACAGACAACACGTAAACAAGTGGGCAGGGCTACGTCCCAATAAGCTTTATTTACAAAAACACATGGCAGTGGGACTTGGCCCATAGGCCATAGTTTGCCAACCCTGGTATAAGGGATTTGGAAAGATGTCATGGAGGAAACCGTACTTGAACTGGGCACTGAAGGGGAAGCTGGCTAGCATAAAAACAGAAGGAAGGGGGAAAAAATAGGGAGAGAAAACAGAATGTGGAAGGGCTAGAGGTATGAAAGAATTTGGTACGATAAGTAATGTCAGGTGCGGCTGGAGCACCAGACACCAGAGGAGTGGGAAAGAATGGAAGGAAATATAGCCACAGACACAGGTTAGGCCCCGATCTGTGATCCCCAACTGTGGGGCAGTGAAGGGGAAGAGATCAGAGATGACGACAAGGTTCCTAGTTTGGACGCCTGGGGATGCCCCATTATTCGGACGAGGAGAGTCATTCATTCATTCCTTCCTCACGTATCACAGCTTCTCCTCCTCTGGCTCATCTGATAGCCTAAATGACTGCTCCATAACATCCATCCATAACTACTGCCCACAGCACAATCATCTTTAAGAGGCTCTCCTAGTTCAGCTAAAATGTTAATCCAAGTAAACGTAATCCTGTAAGTACACAATAGAGTTTCGCACCTGAGTACCTGACATTTACCCTCCAAATTTCATCCTATCAAAATAGTAAATGTTTACTGACAATCTGACGTCCAGCAGAGGTCAAGAATGTAGTCACACGCTCGGGAAGGCAGCAAGTTGTCTTCGTGATTTGATTTGCGCAACACTAAGAGATGCCTCCTTATCCATTCCCACTCAAATACCCCATCCCAATTTCTCCTCCCATGGCCATGGGATTTCCAGCATTAAAATATTAGGGAGAGGAAGTTAATTTAGACTTTGTTTCAGTCAAGATCTGTCTTAGGGTCAATTAGTTGAGTAAGTTAAAGGCTAATTACCCAGTCAAATCCTTAGGCCTACCCACAAGTCAGTTAAATGTCGACGAGAGAAAAGGGAAAGGTGTGGAATACATAGCAACACTGGGGACATGAGCGTAGAAGTGGCAGCAGAGAAGGCACCAAAAGAGAAAAGACCAGAAAAAGAAAGAGCAGAAGGGAGGCTCGACATTCATCATAAAACTTAACATAAGAAATTCTGTTGTCCGTCTACGTTTTTTTTTGTTTTTTGTTTTTTGAGGAAGATTAGCCCTGAGCTCACTGCTGCCAATCCTCCTCTTTTTGCTGAGGAAGACTGGCCCTGAGCTAACATCCGTGCCCATCTTCCTCTACTTTATATGTGGGACACCTACCACAGCATGGCTTGCCAAGCAGTGCCACGTCCGCACCCAGGATCCGAACCAGCAAACCCTGGGCCACGGAAGCAGAACATGTGCACTTAGCCGCTGCGCCACCGGGCCGGCTCCTGTTCTGCATCTACCTTTACTCCTTATTAGTGATAGAAATTATATGGGAAAACCTTGCTTTCAGAGCAAAAATGTGTCCACAAGAAGACTTACCTGTATCAAATATGTCAAGCAGATTAACCAAAGTTTCAAAAGCTGCAAGCCGCACACTGCTGCCCTCATCCCTAGAGAGTTCTATTAATTCAGGGAGCACCACACTTTTTGTAAGTTCTGTCCTGCACAATAAGCAATAGAAGAAAATAAATCAAATCAATACATTCGTAGCAAGACCTTACTAAGAGCAAGTCACTGAGCTAGTTGCTGTATAAAACAGGAAAAATCATAAAGATATGGCTCCTGCTCTCCAGAAGCTGGTAGTCTGATTGGGAAAGCAAGATATAAATGTAAGAAACATTAATAGTCATTGCATAATTACTTAAATCAATTCAAGTTCCCCAGCACAATATTATCACCTATAGAAATCTTAATGACTGGTTCATATTAAACTTCATTAATTATAATATAGTTTTCCATTTTAAGCAACTTCAACAAATGATCTAAACAAATTAGAAAAACTTATTAGTAGTACTTATAGAAACTCAAACAAAATCTTTTTACCTAGATTTTGGGGGACAAATTATTTTTTCATTTACCTAAAACATGACATTACTAACTTATATATAAAAGAATGATATATGACACTAGATGCTCCCTCTAAAAGAACAAAACACAATATAAATGCTTTTAGAGGATATAGAATATTTATAATAGAATCACAAATGCATTATTCAATACTTTGTTTTTGCTTATTCACCACGATAAGATGTCATCACAATGACACACACTCTCATAAAGGGGAGGCTTATGATATGGCCAGCTTTCTTAGGTACAAGATGGAAAATGGCATGAATTATAATTTGATAGAGTTCAAGAAAGTCAATAAGAGCTGAAGAAAATCTAAAAAATTCAGGACAGAGTGCAAAGACTCTAAGACAATGCTGTCAAGCACCCATCTGCTATGATGGAAATATTTATAATCTGTACTGTCTAATAAGGTAGCCACATGTATCTAACGAGCATTTAAAATGAGGTCAGTACAACTGAGGAACTGAAGTTTTAATTTTATTTCATTTTACTTAATTGTAATTTAAAAAGCCACACATGGCTAGTGCCTATCATACTGGACAGTACAGGTCTAAAACAAGGACATGAGCAACTGGAGGGTCAAAAATTGTAAGAAATTAATCTAGATCATACAGATACAGATATGCTGGCATTATCAGTAGTTCACAAACATTCATCAAATACAGGAAACAGAAAGGGGAGGTGGAGTAACAGACGAGAGAATTCACTCTGGCCCAACAACGCAGATTTATCATTAACTTTTACAATTTCAAGGCAGAAGTAGTATTTCACTATTGTTTTTCAATACGTGTCGGTTCAAATGTACTGCTCTTTTCTTATCTGGATTGTTTATAAAAGTTCTGCATTATTGAGTTGTAACAGATCTTTATATATTCTGGATACTAGCTTGATATATGTATTGTGAATAGTTTTCCATTCTGGGAATGGAAAACTTTCTGCTTTGTTAACATATGTTGTTCTGTTGACTTTTTGTTTTGAAGAGCAAAAGGTTTTTTTGATGAAGTCCAATTATCACAATTTTCTTTCATGGTTCATGATTTTTATCTAAATAATCCTTTCCTACCCCAAAGTTGCAAGATTTTCTTCTATATTTTCTTCAAGGAGCTTTATAGTTTCAGCTTTTACATTTAGGTCTCTGACAGATTTCAACTTAATCTTTCTATGGTGTGAGGTGAGAGTCCATCAATGTTCATTTTTTCTCTTATGAACATCCAGGTATCCCAGAACCATGTTTTGGGAAGACTTTTCCTTTCCTCATTGAATCACTCTGGCACTCTGCTGAAAATCAACTGGCCACATATGTCTGGGTCTGTTTCTGGACTCTCTCTTTCTGTTCCACGGATCTATACATCTATCTTTTCACCAACATTACGCGTACCTGATTACTGTAACTTTACTGTTAAGTCTTGAAAACAGGTAATATAAGGTCTTTGTAATTTTTTTTGGATTGTTTGGCTATTCTAAGTCATCTGTATTTCCACACAAATTTTAGAATCAGTTTTTCTACAAAACAGCCCCATTTTGGTGGAGATTGAATTGAACTGCTAGATCAATTTGTGGAGAAATGAGATTTTAACAACATTAATGGCATTGTCTTCTCATCCATGAATATAGTATTTATCTGTTTTTTTTAAATTTCTCTCAACACTGTTCTGTAGTTTTTCAGTGTAGAAGTCTTGCACATCTTTTGTTAAATTTATTATAAATGGAATTTTTAAATTTTCATTTCCTAAATATCTTCTGCTAGTATATAAAAACACAACGGATTTTTGTATATTAACCTTGTATCCTGCAATGTCCTTAAATGCATAAGTTTTAATAGTTATTTTCTAAATTACTGAGGATTTTCTTTGTAAACAGTGATGTCATCTACAAATAAAAATCATTTCACTTCTTCCTTTCAGATCTTTAGACTTTTTTGGTTTTGTTTTCTTGCCTTATTTCCATAGCTAGAACCTCCAGTACAGCGCTGAAAAGAAGTGATGGACACTATCCTTGCCCAGTTCTTACCTCAGGGGAAAGCACTCGATATCCACCATTAAGTACGACATTCGCTGTAGGTTTTCCATACATGCCCTGTACCAGATTAAGGAAGTTCCCTTCACCCCTAGCTTCCTGAGAGTTCTTATCATGAACAGACATCAAATTTTGTCAGATATTGTAATGGTGGGATTTTCAGGTTATCTTGTTTTCCACATTACCAGCATTAGAAGTTTGATCAACTTTTTCAAAAGTATGTTCTCCCTTTCCAATCTGAGTGCTGTATGCTCTTTCCCTCTAACACTGAAGGATCTTTTCGTAGATCCCATGTTTGCTTTTCTCTTTAGTCATCCCTGTACAAGGAGGGGTCTATTCAGCACAATTTTTTCCTATAATGAATGTGTATGACCTCGTCATAACACTATTCACTATTAATCTGATTATTCTAAGAATTGTCCTCTTTGATCCCAAGCTGGTGCACAATCCCTAGTTAGCTTTCCAGTGTTTTGCAGCTCTTCTTTCATATGGATATGCCAGCTTGAGAAGAATCTCTTAATTTTGCTTCCTGATCATTTTATTAATCACCTTACTAATGAATAATAGTGCTCATTTCTGGTTAAACCAAGGTGGTCAGTAATTCTTCCCCTGCCAGCAAATACAAAATTACAAACCCATGTCGGTACTGTTCTTGGATCTCTTCCCAGCACTTGTCGCTCCCAAATGCCTTAAACTTGACTCCCAGTGCAGGAGTGGGTGGTTGCTCTCTATCACATCAGCAGGAGTCTCTGAAGTTATCGCTTCCCAATTCCCTTCACCTAACTCAGGGCTTCATCTAAGCCTCCACTGCGGGAAATTCCTCTTGATAGCTATCAGATCTTAACAATCTTCCTACTTTCCAACGCTGAAAGAAAAAAGTATGCACCTCCCCTTGGTTTTATATATTTATCAAAGGGAGAGTAAAGAATATGAATCTTAGTTCTGATCTTAGTTAAGGAGCCCAGATCTGGGCAAGACTGAATTAACTATCCACAATCCACAATGATGCAGAGTCAGCCTAGCCTAAGAAGACCTATCAGAAAGAAGTTGGCTCTGAGATCAAAATTAGGGAATTGATTACTCTGATGAAGTTAAGCTTCCAACATAACACTTAGCTCTTACTCAGCAAGGGTGGACACAGGACAGAGGACACAATGCTACCTTGAATCTGTGTGACATTCTAAACCCTTCCTGAAGCCTTAAATATTGGCCCAGACTTTTTAAAAAATTAGCAATTGTAAAAATGGCAACAACCTGATTATCCTTGCTTGTAAAACAAAGAACCAGGTGAAATAAGTGCAACTTCTACTAAAAATGAGAGGTTCGAATGTTTTTTGTACCAATTTAGGATCCTTAAAAAAAAAAAAATCTTATTTCCCAAGATGGTTTTTAGATAAAACTCCCTTTAATATCATACTTAGACCTTAACATGAGATCAGTTCTTATATGTGAAGGGAAGAGACTGCCTGCCCTATGCCTGTCCTTTCTGAGCTTCAGTACCCAAAGGGCAAGGAGAGCAACAAAGTAGATAGTGGAATCACGGAGTTGCAAAGGAAACAAAGACAAGACTTCCAGTTAGTAACTCTATCTGAAATGACCCAATAATACAACTGCCGGCCAAAAGAAATGCTTCAGCTAAAGCCCAAGTATGATTGATGCAGCAGTCTCCCCTTATCTGTGGAGGATACGCTCCAAGACCCCCAGTGGATGCCTGAAACAGCAGATAGTTCCAAACCCTTTATGTACTGTTTTTTGTTATACATACATATCTAATTTATAAATTAGGCACAGTAAGAAATTAACAACAAAAACTAATAATAAAGTTGGCATTAGGGCCGTTATTAAGTAAAATAAGGGTTGGGGCTGGCCCGGTGGCCAGGTGGTGAAGTTAGCACCCTCCACCTCGGCAGCCCAAGGTTTCGCCAGTTCGGATCCTGGGCGTGGACATGGCACCGCTTGTCAGGCCACGTTGAGGCGGCGTCCCACATGCCACAACTAGAAGGACCCACAACTAAAATATACAACTATGTACCAGGGGGCTTTGGGGAGAAAAATAAAAAATAAAATCTTAAAAAAAAAAGTAAAATAAGAGTTACTTGAACTCAAGCATTGTGATACCGAAACAGTCGATCTGATAACCCAAACAGCTACTAAGTGACTAACAAGCAGGTGGTATACACAGTGTGGATACACTGGACAAAGGGATGATTACACCCCGGGCAAAATAGAGCAGGACGGCACGAGATTTCACCATTTACTCAGAACGGCAGGAATTTAAAACTTACGAATTGTTTATTTCTGGAATTTTCCATTTAATATTTTTGGACCACAGTTGACTGCAGGTAACTGAAACCACATAAAGTGAAACCATGGATAAGCGGGGACTACTGTATTGGGACATTTTCCCTGCCTGGATCTAGGCATTTGGGATGATAACTAAGTAACTTAAGGTGACAAGGAAAGAAATTAACATTAATTGAATGCCTACCACTATGCTAAGCATCTTCACTTTTATCTCTTTTAATCCAGATACATCAGGAGGCACTTGCTGTTACGATCATTTTTAAACATGATATAAAATTTAGCCCTTCGGTAGCATGCTTTCATGGAAGAGGACACGCATGTCTGACAATACAGAAATAAGAATGTGACATAAGGAACTGAAAGTACACTTACCCAATGCCCTGAGCTATATTCTCTAACTGTCGACACATACAAGATCGAACTTCATATTCTACATCTTGACAGAGGGATTTTACCAGGGGAAGTATTTCTCTCTTAATGCTTAGAAGGGGAGGAAAGAAACATGCAAATGGATGAGTGTTTTAGAATAATTAATATTTTCAATTACCATCAAAATCTTAGCTTAGCTTAATAATAACATATACTTTAATACAAAGCTTTAGAGTCTACACTGTATTTTTACACGTTATTACATTTGGATGTTATCATCAGCTACTTGTACGTCACAGAGATGACGAAGATGGAAAACAGGAAAAAGCTAACCTTACTGATTTTGAAAAGCCATGAGCTCAAAAAGAAACAACTGTGAATACGTAGACTTCTTAGAATTCTATATTCTGTAAAGTTAAAACAGCTAAACTTGCATGCAGTATGGAATAAACAAACCTAATTGTTAATCGTACAGTCATTATATATTTTAAATCAATTTAATTGAAAAAAGTAGACAAAAATTATACATAAATACTCACGTATGGGCATCAAACTTGTTGGTCAATTTTCCCAAAATTTTACAACTAACTAAACGAGACTGGACTGTTTGGGAAAGCTGTGCCTTGGAAACAAGTGGATTCAAAATCTAAAGAGAAAAGGTTTAGATAACAAATTAACAAAACTTTACATATTCTTGCCACTCATGTCAGATATTTTCTTTAAAGAATATTTTAATGTACTAAATGTTTTTAAAGAACCTGAATTCTAATTTGCGGTGCATAGTTGCTTATAACCTGGATCACCCTGTTTGTCTTCTGGGTTATTAAGGTACAGATGATGATAAATTAAGTAATTAAAAACAGTCACAAAAAATTCAATTAAAGCTTATGGTGAATTCTGCAATGATCGGTATGCACATAAAGTATAAGTGTGAAATACACATTTTCAAAAGAAAAAAGCAAATTAAGTACCTGATACCCTGAAATTTATTTTTATTCCATATAGATTAATTTTTTTTATTTATCCTAAGGGGATGCAAAACATTATAGCTTCAAATAGAGTCTATTAAGTAATTCTGTCATTTGAATACAACAGCCCAAGTATGATACTGAATTCTGTATATGCTGGACACTCAAAACCTCAACAGCATGATAGACTAAAGAACTATGAAGATCAGATTCTGATTCTGGTCCCAGCGCTTTAATTTGCCCAAGTAATCTTGCTATTTCTCATCCCGAGGTTTATCATCTACTTAAAGTGGAAGGTAGGGTATGTGGCAGTAAGATCCCTGCAAGTTCTCAATTCCACGACTCTAATAAAGGAGTCAACTGGTGTTTTTTCTCAACAAAGTAGCCAGAATTACTGAATGCATAATGATAAATATAACTTAAAAGTCAGAGATCTGATGTAAAATAAAAAGCTATTTAAAATCTTAAAAATTACATGTTAAATAATACATGGCATTCTAGAGTAAAAACTGCATTCTACTACATATCACTCTTCAAAAAATATAAATGACACATGTCAACATTACATTCAACATTTAAATATGTATAATCATCTAGATGTTGGGCATCAAGTATACAAACACCCTTATAACTGGGTAAATCTTCCCATTTTCAAGCAAGTATTTAGGCTTTGATACAGGATCATAAACTGTATGAGGACAAACAAAGGACAAAGACTTTTCATGACATCCATAGAGGACATTGCATTCACAGACAACTGTTTTTTTCACCCATAACATATTTGAAAATAAATATATACAGGGATAATGTTCAAAGACTGAAAAACCATTTCACTAGAGAATGAAATTCTTTTCTAATTTTCCTATTCTCTCATCTTAATTTACCAAAACTTTTAGAGAAGGGTATTTGGAAAATACAAATTAAAATTAAAAAGCAAACAATAAATTGGGAAAAATACTTGCAACATAACAACAAAGGATTAACAACCTTGATAGATAAATAGCACATATAAATAATGATCAAACAATATGATCAGACAATTCCAAAAAGAGAAATGGAACTGATATAAATATATGAAAAAATATTCAACAGCATAATAATCAAAAAAATCCCAATTAAAACGTAATTCCACTTTTGGCCCACCAAATTAAATCGGAATGTTATTGCTGATGAAAGTCCAGGCAAACAGGCATTTTCATTTATTGCTAGTTAAGAGCCTTAGGAACATTAATGTCCTCTGACCCAGTAATTCCACTTTTTTGGAAGCTACAGTTAAGGAAATTATCTGAAAAACAGAAAAAGCTCTACAGAGATGTTCATTAATGCCTTGATAGTAAAATACTGAAAACAGGCTTCAATGTTTAATAAGTAGGTAAAATATTTTGTAGCTACGACCAAATAAGTTTAAAACACATAGGAAAATAATAAGTGAAAGACAACCGTCTATAAATTCAGTACAATCACTAATATGGCAAATAGTAGCCATATACACGGAAAAATCTGAACTGAAAATATATCAGAACATTAAAAGTGGTGAAGTACAGAACCATGGTGTTCTTCTTACTTTCTGTATTACTTAAATTTTCTATAATGAACATGTGTTGCTTTCAGAGTGGGGAAATAACTCTACTGTTTTTAAAAATACCATTTTTACCAAAAATAAAATCAAGAAGACCTTAGAGTGACTCACTTATTACTATCTACAAAAAAGAAAAGTATTACCTCATGTCTTAGGGTTTCTTTGGGCAATACTTCTATCACAGACAGAAGAGTCTCCAACCATGCGTTGCTGACACCTGATTGACACAGATAAAACATGCCAAATTAAATCTCACTCACAAATTTAGGTTCAATTCAGCCATTAATAGTCACTATAGTATTTAATGATAAAACGGGAATAATTATTTTTAATACTACTATAAGTTTCTCTATTTTTTATTTTAGTCAACATCTAGAAAACCTGTCTTTAAAAATAATACTGGAGGGGTGCTGGCCCAGTGGTATAGCAGTTAAGTTCGCACACTGCTTCAGCGGCCCAGGGTTCACCGGTTCAGATCCCGAGCACGGACCTATGCACCACTTATCAAGCCATGCTATGGTAGGCGTCCCACATATAAAGCAGAGGAAGATGGGCACGGATGTTAGTTCAGGGCCAATCTTCCTCAGCAAAAAAGAGGAGGATTGGTGGTGGATGTTAGCTCAGAGCTAATCTTCCTCAAAAGATAAACAAACAATAATATTGGGGAGATATCTTTAACCCAAAGTATGTGTTTTTTGCTGTACGATAATATTATTAACATAAATGTTGTAACATTTTTAAAAATCTAAGAAAAAAAGTATAAATCATAAGATGAACTAATAGGTCTTCAGCTTTCAAGCATACTAAATTTTGCAGGTTTCATAAGGAAACAGCCACGGCTACTTTTAGTCATACTAATGATCAACTCCTGGGCAGCGTGGCTTCATTCAGTTATCCTCATCAGGCTAACAAGTCAAAGGACATCATGGCCACATACAGGAAACAATCAATAAATACATAATTAAGCACGTGAGGCC
This sequence comes from Equus asinus, assembly GCF_041296235.1. Lineage (NCBI taxonomy): Eukaryota > Metazoa > Chordata > Mammalia > Perissodactyla > Equidae > Equus > Equus asinus. The sequence goes on along the minus strand of NC_091796.1, from coordinate 99,723,690 downwards.
CCTGACCTGTGTCCCTGTGCTCCAGATGTAACAGAATGACTTGGAGGAAAGAGTGGGCATACGTATGAATTGACACTGATTCTTCCTGTAGAACGGTCAAAAACGATGCCGCAGCCGTTAGCTGCATCTCCACTCCCGCAACATGTAGGACTTCCTGTATAATCAGAAAGAGTTTGCTATTACATAGACGCGTGATCAGAAATCATAATTTTTAAAAGTACAAGTCATAGAACCCAAACAGTCGTATTTCACAAAATAACTATATATGACCTTTAAGGATATGTACTTCCTCTCATTACTTTAAGAAAACTATATTAATCTGCTCCTGATCGTTTAACTCATCAGACCACAGCAAGTTTAAATGTCTTAGAAATTTATAAAATAACATTCCATTGCTTTATTGAATGAAAATTATAGAAGTACATATATCTTTAAATAACAGGATAGGCATTTCTGACAGATTTCAATTTCTGTTCTATTTGCATTGTACAGTTTCCATCCTACCTCGAATAATAATGTCAAAGCTCAATCACATGTGTTTTCACTACCTGTATTTCTGCTTCAAAAAATAAACATTCTACTATAAGAAAGGAATACATTTAAGATTGTACAAACATATTTTCCCCTTTAAACAACAAAGAACATAAAGTACCATAAAGTAAATTACCATGAAGTAAATTGTCTTTAAAAGAAGGAATTTTTTAAATATAAGAATGTTATTAAAAATTAATTATATTTATAGCCATCTCCATTCACTATTTAAAAATTTTTTTAAATGTGTATTCAAAATTAAAGCCTATATGAGAATATTAGTTTTCAACACATAAAAAAATTTTTTAAAATCTTATAAATCTCATCAAAGATGTATCCTATACTTCTCTAGAAGAGAGAGAGTGTGTGTGTGTAATGTACAGGTAGCCAAAGGATTAGTTTGTTTAATCAATTATGGCAATTATGAGAATTTCCCTTGAATGCCTATTTTATAACTAATATAGCAAAGTTAATAGAACAATGTGGAACTTGCAGCCATATAATGAAGTTTCCTATCTGTGATCTTAAGAAAATTAATTTTTCTGCATTATCTCCTAATATGTAAGATGTGAATTATAGTACTGTCTTCTTAGAGATTTAAATCATTTAAACAGAACTTTTACGATTTACCAACTTGTACTAACTGAGCATTAAATAACAACATTGTACATCCAGCTGTCTCCTCTCTATACTGGGCTATCTACTAGGAATCTCATCTTGTCCACACTTGAACTGATGTCTCTCCAGAACTGCTCCTCCTCCAATCTTCATCTCTGTAAACAGTGAATGCCAACTGTGCCCTTCCAGTTGTCAGCCCAAAAACTTTGGGGTCATCCTTAACTCAGCTCTCAGTCCCTCACTTGCCACAATCAAATGACCCACCAAGCCTGATCCAGAATCTGATCACTTATCACCTCTGCCACTACTACCCTGATCCAAGCCACCATCATTTCCAGCCTCAATTATTCCAACAACCTGTTAACTAGTCCCTGATCCCATCACTGCCCCTCTATCTATTCTCGATACAGCAGCCAGAGAGAGTCTTGTAAAGAATAAGTCAGATCATGTCACTTTCCTGCTCAAAACTTTCCAATGGCTTCCCATCCCACTCAAAGGAAACGTCAAAGTCCTTTCAATGACTTTCAGAATCTGTTCCAAATTGCCCGTTTTCCCAGATTTCCACGCAGTTGGCTCCCTGATCTTTTTCAAGCTTCTATTCAAGTATGGCCTTTCCAACGAGCCCCTCCCTGGTGACTCTATTTTAACTGAAAGCCACTCCCTTGCCCCAGCTCTCACCATCCCCTTTACAAGTTTATTATCTCCATCATCCAACATCCAACACATTCACTTGTTTACGGTCTGTCTTCTACATCCACAACATAAGCTTCATGAGTGCAAGAAGTTTTGTCTGTTTTGTTCACAACCGTATCCCCAACTCCTAGCATACAGCAGGCATTCAACAAGTAATTGCTGGATGACTGAATAGCTCTTACCCTTCGACCTAAACTTTCTGCTCTTGATGCTCTCTCCCTTCACACACATTTTCCACATCTCCTAAAAGGTGGCTTCAAGAGATTTTGAGGTGAGTCCTAAAGATTAGGGATTGGCAGAATTAGACACAAGGAAAAGCAAAAATGGATCACAGAGAAATGCATCTTCAGTTCTCTTTCTATCACGTCAGTAAGGAGATGTTCCTGTCATCTTCTACTCCAGCATCTCTGGAACCATGTTCAAACCATGTGCCCAGACTCTTTGATTCTGCAGGGTGGGACCACTGCCAGTCACCACGTTAGGAGATAACATGTCATTCCATAGTTGAAGAACAGATTCAAAGCCGTCAAGTATTTTGCTGAAATCCAGCGAGCTAGTAATTTGCAGCTAAGACTTAACTTTTGTCTGCCTGATGCCAAAGCTAAGCACTGAATTCTTCTCACAGATTCTGTACTTCCATTCATCATTTACTAAGGCATAGCTTAAATCAATCCTAAGACTTCATGTGGTAGTGTGGGAGCTCTGGCAGTGGTTTTTCTGAGGCAAATGTTTATGTGGTTTGGTTAATTCCCAGAAAAGCTATCACACTTGAAGGTGGCTGCTTTTTGTTTTGTTTTGTTTTGAGCTTTTGTGTCACACACACATTATTTGACAAGTTTTTTCAAAACGGTCAATTACGTATCCTAAGAGTTCTTGGCTGAAAGAAAAAGAGAAGAAATGATAAGGTGTAAAGCAGAAGCAGCAAGTGGTCTCTGAAATCAGCCCTCCCATATCCCTTGTTTTACTGTGTCCAAAACAAACATTTGTTCCACACTAACAATTTTGGATTTGGAAAACACTTTTAAAAGATTTGATGTGGCCAGTATACATCACTTACAGGTTTCAGAAGCACAGCTTTTATTTAGAAACAAAAAGTACTTTGCAAAGAAATATTAGAATAAATTGTGAGGGCCACAATGTACAGTCCGGTTCACGTGACTCTGCCGTTTTAAGTTCCAAGAGATGTAATTCTGCCCCTCTTAAAGTCATTAAAGTCCTGGGTTTTGTACATATGCAAACTTTATGCAAAAGAAGAACATGAGAAGCTCTCCAACTTCATATCTTCTTACTGTATTACTTAGTCTTGACTCCCGCAGCAACATTTGCCCCAACTATTTTGCATTTAATTTTCGAAAAATCCTCAAGTCTTATCAGGATTTGGGTTTTTCTCTTGTTGTGCTGACTTCAACATCTGGGACTGTCCACTGTTAAGAAACCAGCACAGACTAAGAGATTTTATCACTGCTAAAAATCAATTGATTGCTAAACATATTTTTCTGAATCATATTACAATGAGAGTTTGATACTTACCAGTAAGTGCTCTCCTCCACAGAGTCACACCTCTGGACAAACAGAGTGAGATCCAGACTCTCTGGGTAAATAAGTGTGCATCCTCATGGACCTTGGAAGACACTGAAAAGTAAATTCCTCTATTGCTTAAGTGCATGCCTTAATGCCATTTACCGTTCCTCTTACATACTACCGTATGGCTGGCATTCCAACTTGATTTCCTCAAAATGAAATGAGACGTTTTATAAATGAGTTAACGGTATATTTCAATATTTAAAAAACGATTCCTATTCAAGGAAGGAAAATATACTAGACACTTTTGTATTTAAATTCACTCTTCAGTTAGCATGAGTGGTGCAAGAAAGCATTTTTTAAAACAATATAATACAGTCCTTGCAGAGGGAAGCTGTTCGGTCTCCAATAAATGCACATCATATACATCGAGAATATGTTTCTCTTTACAATACACAACATAGAGAAGCACTGAATAAACCACTGGCTCATTCCAAAAGAGCACATATTTTGGATTCACACATTTGGAAACTACATTTACTGACTAAAACTGGTAAACACATTTACCGTACACGGTGCTGGTTAAAGGTAAGGGAGCCCTAAAATTACAAAGTATCTTCATATAGTTTTAGAGATAATATCACTGATTATTTTGAAATTAAATAACAGAGATTTAAATATTAAAATATTGAAGACCTAGGACATACAAAATATCTGGGGTTTTGAGGGTCATAAATGTGGGAAGTTTTAGTAACCAACAACAACAGTGACAGCTCTTTTCACTATCAAGTTACAATATTTATAAAAGACTTTAAAACTGACTCAAATACGAATAATTCTAACACGCCTTTAACAACTAACTATTGTGGGAAGCACTCCCCCAATCTAGCTGCCATTGTATTGTGACAAGGTCTGGCAATGGAAGGAGAATCGTGCAGGGCACGTCTCCAGGGAACATAATTCTTTCAGCAGAATCCTTTGTCCTCCTTTCTAAAGCCTATTACTGATTAACGTCTTCCCTCTGTCCTGGAAGCCTTGTAAAAACAGGCAGAACTAGCAATAAACATATCTCAAAGAACAAGCAGCAGCCCCCAAGGATGAGGGGGTCTATATTCCGTTAATTATATACTCGCTGTCCTCCTAACTTCTTTGAAGACCCTGAAACTATGTAACCTCTTCCTAAACAATCGATATGTATGCTGCACATCTGGTATGTAGATAACCACCTTTGATTATTACCTTTAGTCACGCACTGCCCCTCATCTATTGTTCCCATGACGACAATAGTCAGACCACCTCGTGTGATTTTTTCTATATAAGTGTACCCTGTCCCCGAAATAAATTGGACTTGCTTGCAACTGCTTCGAGTCTCACGTCTAGCACTTAGACTTTCGCCGACGCCGTCTCTCCCGCGGAAACCTGGACTCTGCCGAGGCTGGACCCCGGCACACTATGATACCTCATTCTCTTCCCTATCACTGATTGCTACATTCCACACTACAGAAAAAGGTGGGGAGGACTACTTGAGAGCACCGAAAATCAAAATCTGAGAGGGAAAATAAAGTGGAGACAGTAAACAGGAACAAAAGGGATGTTTTACACTTATTTAAATCTTTAGCAAGGTTCATGAGGAGGTACACATAAAAGTACTCCAAAAATCTTGTTCCACAAAGGAAATACCAACAGTAACTATCCTATGACTACCGCAAACGTGCAGTGAAGTGTCCTGCTGTGCAAATCACAAGGACACCACAACAAAGAAATGAATTTCAAGACTGTGGTTTTGAAACTGAACTTTGGACTGGAATACCCTGCCAAGTCATTTTCACATATAATAAATTAGAATCATGTAATTGAATGATTTAGGCTTAAAATATAAATAAAAAGCAATTTAAAACATTGCAAAGAAAGATGTGCTTATCAAAGGAATATCTATGTACTAGATACAACAGCTGTAAGTAACCATTTCCAATGATCTATTGTAGCCACATTTGATTAAATATTTTTTGAAAAAATTATAAACTGTTTTCTGGGGGGAAAAAGCAGCATTGGAAAGTATGGCAAATTTCTATAACCAAGTGGAAATAGAGCTTTCTTTCTAGTCAGTCACAGTCCTTTTCCCTTCTATCCTAATTTTCTCTAAAGTAGCCCAATGAAAATCTAATTCTGATAATATAATTTTAATTTCATTCACAGCTATTTATTAAGTAGTAACATCAAACTAAGTGTTCTGGGAAACTGGAGAAAAGTCAAAGACACAGTTCGCTACCTTTGAGAGACTCCTGTTGCTTACACACATTCAAACATTCAACACATATTCACTTAGTTGCATTCAAGGTACTGTGCTAGGTGCTGGAGACAGCAATGAGCAGAACCAGCAACGCACCCGTTAACACTGCAGTTAAAGCCGCCACAAGAGCTAAGGATGGGAAGTACACGCTGCCACAAGAACACCCACCAGGTGACCTGATCTCCTCGGAGGAGAGGGGATCACTGAGAAGTGACAACTGGCCTGTGTGAAGAGAAAGAAGAAACCAGACAAAAGCTGGGATAGAGAGAGGTAGGAAAGCAAGAAGAGTAAGAAAGAAGGCAGTCCCAGCACTGAGAAGCAGGAAGGAGCATGGCAGCTGCAGCGCAACAGGAGGGGCTGAGGCTGGTCAAACAGTCGAAGCCCAAATTATACGGGGCCTCAGATGCATTAAGCAAGAGAATAATCAAACTGCAGTCTTAAATGCTTTGAAATAGCATGCTGACTATAAAGATGAAAGTGAATCAGAAAGTAGCGAGGTGGGGTGGACTGGGAGGGAGGTAGTAGGCGAGATCTCTTGGGAAGCCATTACACACACCTGAGCAAAGCCTCATAGTAGCTTGGGCTGGGGTTGGGGTAGTGTGGTTGGAGAGAGGTGGATGGATTCCAGAAACATTCAAGACATAAAATAAACAGGATTGTATGCATTAGTAGTAAAAGAACAGTATCAAGGATGACGCCCAAAGTCCTGGCTTGTAAACCAGACGGATAATAGTGTCACCATTAGCACAGGGGACACTGCAAGAAGCCCAGGTGTCGAGGGGAAATACCAGGAGCTCAGTTTTGGACTTTTTAACTTTGAGATGCCTTTAAGGCATCCAAGTAGAGATCATAAACAGGGAATTGTGTATACAGATCTGACACTCTGAAAAGGTCTGCTACAAACAGGAGAATTTATATGGAATAGATAGGCTTTATACAGATGATATTTAAAGGCTTGCATGTGGATGAGACTGCATACAGAGAAAACATAGACTGAAAGTGGAGATCCACTCTTGTAAACATAATTTCAGCCCAACAAGAGTGCTGAAGATCTCAAAGTTTAAATAAAGAGATCCATCATAAATGTTTTGAGAATATTTAATTTTAAGTTCTAGATTATTCCTAACACATCATTAAAAAACAATCAATTGGTCTGTGTGGGGGTGAGGGTGATCACAGGGTATGGTGGAGGGGTAGATGCAGGTATACAAACAGAAACATTTGGGGCTAACATTATAAGATTAAATCAAAAAGGAGAAAACTTTTGTTGTTTTTTTGTTCGTTTTTCGGTGAGGAAGATTGGCCTTGAGCTAACATCTATTGCCAATCTTTGTCTTTTTGCTTGAGGAAGACTGTCCCTGAGCTAACATCCATGGCAATCTTCCTCTAGTTTGTATGTGGGATGCCTCGACAGCATGGCTTGATGAGCAGTGTGTAGGTCTGTGCCCAAGATCTGAACCCATGAACCCCGGGCTGCCGAAGCAGAGTGTGCAAACTTAACCACTACGCCACCAGGCCAGCACTGAAAATTTTAAAAAGGAGAGCTGCTTCTTTCAGTAATAGCAGACTAGGTAATCCTAATCAGCTCTCCTGATGAGGATAATTTAGAAACCTGGACAAAATATAAAAATCATGTGCATACTGGGGCTACCCCCATGGCCAAGTGGTTAAAGTTCCATACGCTCCACTACAGCGGCCCAGGTTCACGGGTTCAGATCCTGGGCATGGACATACTCCATCCATCAGCCATGCTGTGGTGGCATCCCACATAAAAAAAAAAATGGAGGAGGACTGGCACAGATGTTAGCTCAGGGACAATCTTCCTCAAGCATAAAGAGGAAGATGGGCAACAGATGTTAGCTCAGGGACAACCTTCCTCACCAAAAAAAAATCATCTGCATAAAGGCATACGGAAACTAACAAAGTTATCCCTCCAAAACTAAAAAATTACCCATTCTAGATTACCCATTACTAGAAAAATTACCCATCCAAGATGTAACAGACAACGGAATTCCAGAAAGGTGAGCATGTAATTTAGGGCCTATTTTTCCCCTGGGGCCATTTCCTGGTTCTACATAAGGCTCCTGAGAGGCTGAGAGCTTAAGTGACTTTTCTGACAGCCTTGCAGAGGCCCTCCCCTGGGATAGAATAAGGGTTATCCCGAAGGTGACTGGCCTTCACAGGGAGAGCAGCCCAGCTTCCAATCATTCAATACCTGAAACTGGATTAAGTGAGATTTTATTGCTAGGCAGTTAAGTGGCTGCCAGAAGAAAACATATTCCTTTCTAGAGAAGGACATCACCCTAGGCCTCAAACTACTTCTGCAAATAATTTATCAAATACAAGATCAAATACACAATCAATAATATCCAGGCGCATGAAGAGAGAAGACAATATGAACGAGAACCAGTAGAAGCAACAGAAAATAGAAATGCACCCAAAGGGGCTCCAGGTATTGGTGATATCTGATACATACCTGATTCAAGAGGATAAAAAGATACAATTGGAATTACAACAGAAAATTCTACGATTTTTTTTTCTTAAAAAAAGGATGTGGTAGATTTTTAAAAGAGCTAACTAGAAATTCTAGACCAGAAACATATAATCAAAATCAAAATTAGGTTAGACACAGATGAATTAGTGAATGGAATACGGGTCAGGATACAACACTCAGAATGAATCACAAAGAGAACAGAAGAGAAGGTAAAAGAGGTGGAAGATACTATGAAAAGGTCTAATATATGTGAAATTGGAGTCCTAGAAGGAGAGCAGAGCAGATTATTAGGCAGAAGCATATTTGAAAAATGTCTGAAGAGATAATGATCAGGTAATCTTAGTACAGCTATTCTCCAAGAGGTATACAGACTTATTTGCATTTATCTAATGACTAATGACGTTGAACATCTTTTCTTATGCTTATTGGCCATCCACAAATCTTCTTTGGTGAAGTTCACATTTTTGCCCATTTAAAAATTTGATTGTGTTTCTATTACTGAGTTTTAAGAGCTCTTTATGTATTCTGAACACGTCATTCACTAGGTATGTGATTTATAAATATTTTCTCCCATTCTATAACTTGTCTTTTCATTCTCTTAACAGTATCTTCTGAACAGTCAAAATTTTAAATTTTCATGAGGTCACATTTATCAAATTTTTCTCCTATGGATCATGCTTTTAGTGTCATACATAATAAACCTTTGCCTGACCCTAGGTCACAAAGATTTTCTCTTACGTTTTCTTGCAGAAGTTTTTACAATTTTAGTTTTTAACTTTTAGGTTTATGATCTATTTTGAGTTAATTTTTGTATATGGTACAAGGTATAGACTTTTTTCCCAACTGACCCAGCACCATTTGTTGAAAAGACTATCATCTCTACACTGAATTGCCTCTGCACCTGTGTTGAAATCAATGTATGTGTGGGATTTTCTTCTCTATATATGTCCCACTGATTTGTCTTTATACCAATATCACACAGTCTTAATTGCTGTAGCTGTATATTATGTCTCAAAATCAGGTAGTAAAAGTCCTCCAACTTTGTTCCTCTTTCTCAAAGGTATTTTGGCTATTCTTGGTCATTTGAATTTTCACATGAATTTAAGAATTAGCTTGTCACTTCCTACAAAAAAAAAAAAGAGAGAGAGAGAGGAAAAAAATCTAACTTGCTGGAATTTTGATTATTTTGCACTAAATCTATAGATTGATATGTGAGAACTGACATCTTAACAATATTGAGTCTTCTGATCCATGAACATGGTGTATCTTTCCATTCACTTAGTTCTCATATTATTTCTCTCAGCAATGTCCTACACTTTTCAGTAAACAGGTCTTACATATCGTTTATCAGATTGATCCCTAAATATTACACACTTTAAAGCTACAGAGATAGTTTAAGAAAAAGTTCAATTTCCAATTGCCTGTTGCTAGTATGTAGAAATACAATTGATTTGTGTATTGACCCTGTATCCTGCAACCTTTCCATACTCACGTAGTAGTTCTAGTACTTTTCTTTTGTCGATTCCATCACAGATGATAATGTAATGTGACAAAAAGAGACAGTTTTTCTTCTTTCTATGCAACGTGGATGCCTTTCATTTCTTTCCATTGCCTTATTGCACTGGCTACAACAGGAGTACAGTGCTGAACAAACGTGGTAAGAGTAGACACTCTTGGTACGTTCCTGATCTTAGAGGAAAGCATTCAGTCTTTCACCTTTAAGTATGATTTACCTGTATGTTTTTCACAAGGAAACTCCTGTGTATCCCTAGTTTGCTGTGTTCAGGAATGATTGTTGGATTTGTCAATACTTTCCCTACCTCTACTGAAATAATTAGATGATGATTTTTTTTTTTAGTTTGTTGATATGATGACATATTGATTAGTTTTAAAATATTGAACCAACCCTAAATTCCTGAGCTAAACCCCAATTGGTCATGAAGTATTATCCCTTTTATATATTGCTGGATTTGCTTTGCTGCTTTTCAGAAGATGTTTGCATCTAAGTTCATAAGGGATAAACAGCTACAGGGTTTTTTTGTAATGTCTAAGTCTCATTTGAGTACTAGGGTAATGCTGGTCTCATAGAATGACTTGTGAAGTTCTTACTTCCTCCTCTATTTTCTGGAAGAATTTGTCTAGAATTATTATTTCTGGCGCTCTTCATTGCTTCACGTAAATCCAATTTCCATCTGGTATCACATTACTTCTACCTAAAGAACTTCCCTTTCCACTTCTTGTAGTATAAGTCTGGTACAAAGAATCCTTTCAACTTCTGTTTGTCTAAAAAAAAAAAATAGCATTTTGCCTTCATCCTTGACAGATATCGTCACTGGGTGCAGATTTCTTGTTGACTTGTGTTTGCTTTTTCTTTCAGTACTTCTAATATGACATTCTATTGTCTCTGGTCTGTCTAGCTTCTGACCAGAAGTCTGCTTTGTCTTGCCTTTGTTCCTCTGTATGTAATGTTTCTTTTGTCTCTGGCTGCTCCCACGATTGTCTCTTACTTGTTATTTTCAGCAGTTTGATCCTGATGTGCCTAGGGGGGTGTGTGTATTTATTCTGCTTGGGGTCCTCTGAGCTTCTTGGATCTTCGGTTTGTTGTCATTCACTAATTTCAGAAAAGTCTTGGCCATTACTTCTTCAAATAGTTCTTTTTCCCTGTTTTCTCATTCTGGGACACCAATTACATGTATATTAGATCACTTTACCCTGTCTCAAAGCCATCCGATGCTCTCTTCTATTTTTTTCTCATTCTTTTTTACCTTTGTGTTTCAATTTGGATAATTTCTACCTTCAAGTTCACTGATTCTTTCCCCAGCTGGGTCCAAACTACTGATAAGCCTGTTGAAGGAATGCTTATCTCTGATATCATCCTTTTTGTTTCTAGCATTTTCAATTGTTTTATAGTTTCCATCTTTCTGCTGAATTTCCCTATACATCCACGCATGTTGTTCTGAGAAGGTGGGCAGTGTTGTATTCCTGTCCCCCAGCAGCAGCCAATCATCGCCTCACCTGCATCAGCAAAAGCCAATCTCTCCAGCCTCCTGCCTGCCCCCCACGGCAAGGAGGCTTCTGGAAAAGAGCTTGCAAGTGAGCGCAAAGGTCTCTTGTGTCTGCAACTCCAAGTTATTTTAAATTGATACGCTAGCTCACAGTCAACCTTTAAAAACTCATCACAATATTAGCTCATTTTTTTCTAACAACCTTATGTGGTGGCCACTTCTTCTTCCTCTACTGTGTCAAAAGTCAATGTGCCTGTGTCTCATCTTTCTTCAGAGGGGCTGCTGCTCTTTTGAATTGTTTATTTGGTTGCCTTGTGACCACCTCTAACAGGCTAAAGTTATACTTACTTGGATTTTGTGAATAACCCACTGTTATTAAAATGGGAGTGATGTTTTCTTGCACATTCCTACATCCTAACAAGAAATGGAACTGACTGCTTTGTTTTTGAGCCCTGAATCTTCCTTACCTCTCTTACAAGCTTAATTATGCATTTAACAGAATGCTCATTGTACTTTATCTAGACTTTCTATATGTTCTGATTTGGGAAAATTTTCTAGGATATTTAGCTCACCACACCGCCAAAAGGTTAGCTAATTCATAAAGTTTTAAATTAAACATTACACACCTTTATTACAGTGAAGTATGTAAATATCTTCTTTGTTTTATAATTGTGCCAGGATTGTAAATATTTTTATTTACATGACCCTTTGTATCACTCAAATGCCTAAAGCCAGAAACAATATTCAAGTAGTAACAGTGGTTCTATTATCACAGAAATAAAAGATTTCCTATTAAGAATTTCAGAAGTTCCAGGTCATTTTTATTCTAAGTAAGGTAAAAGTAACACACGACTGAAGGACTATGAAGCGTGTGTGAGAACACTGGTCTCCACGAGAACTTACTAAGAGACAGTGTTTTGAGGTCTATCAGGAATATCGGCTAATATAACGTTTCATATATGCCCACAAAAACGATATGCTCAGTAAATGTTTCCATCGAATTTAATTATTTTTGTAAAATAATTAATGATGCTAACCTATTTCGTCCTTAAACACAAATAGATATACATAAAAAGGAAAAGACATAACACAGACTACTTTCTAAATTCACTGAGGTCAATGTACTTTTACTTTTGAGCTGTAAACCACAGAACACAAGAGGACGTTGTATCATCTGTTCATGCTCTCTAATTTCTTTGGTTAACGCTACCTCTCTTTCTTTTTCTTAGTGAACTAGAAAAATGGTTATGTAATTTTATGCTTCCTAGCCCATAAAACCTCCTAGGAAGGTCAATTCTGACCCTGATGACTGTTTTCCATCAACTTACATTACAGGAATTATTTCACTTTCTTCCTCACCTTCCTTCATCTCAGAGTGTCCCTAAATGCTTAGTTTGTCAATAGAGTGCTATACTCTCCCTTGGGCTTTTTATGACCTGTGGGGTGTCTGGAACATCATGTCTTGCTTATTATGTATAAAAGTGTTGCTTTCACAAAATCCTTTTGCTTTTCTCAGAACTTAACTTTTAACTTATCTCAGAAAACATCACCTACAGGGAGAAAGACACGTACTTTCATTTTTGAGCAGCAAACCAAAGGAAAAAGCAATTTGTATTATCTGTTAATGCTCTTTAATTCCTTTAGTTAAGACTATTTCTTTTTTTGGTGAACTGTAAGAATAAATTATATAATTTCATGCTTCCTAGAAACCTCCCAACAAAATATTCATAGTCAAAACACTGAACTTTTTAAGCCTAGATTTTCTCAACCGTACAACGAGAATAAATACATCCTGTGGAATTGTTATAAGAAGTTTAAAAGGACGGGTCTAAAGCTTTGAGCACTGTGCCTGGCCCACACTGAGTGTTCCTCACATTATTATTGCTTATCCACACATCTGTGCCGCTTGAAATAGGACTTAAAAAGTAAGTAAAGTTAAGCTTTTTATTCACAAATATCTTTATTTACACAGTAAAGTCTTTCTATAAAAATCTGAAAATAAGATCTTTTTAGAAAATTTCCCTATATTCAGTAGATATAAAATACTCAATCACATTGGGAGAAACTTGTGGTATTTTCTAATATTTCCATAAATGAAAAAAAAGTCATGCAAAATTAATAAAAGTAGAACTAATGCATCTTTTCAGAATCGGAAGACTGGTAGACCACACCTACTGATCTCAAATTACCAAATTTCATATTGATTATGCTTCTTTGATCCTTTCCTTATCATGTATCTCTCTTCCACTCCCCCAGAAAAGGTCTCTCTAGGAACAGGAATCAGCATTATATCACTCCACTGATATCCTGTCTTCACTCTCATCCAAGAATACCATCAGTGGATCAGGCCAATGTGTCATCGATCTTCCAGGGAGACACTTACTGTCTCAGAACATTAAGTTCAATCAATGCTGACTTTAAAACTATTTTTGAGTGCCTAGCATTTGCCAAGCACTGTTCTAGGTTCAGGGGATATCGCGATAAACCAGACTGACAAAGATTCTGCCTTCAAGGAAGAAGGGGAAAAGAATGGTAGGTGATGAGGTCAGAAAACTAGACACAGTCATTTAAGAGTACGGTAAGAAGTTTTATTCTATTTGAAATGGGAAGTTATTAGTTTCCTGTGGCTGCTATAATAAATTACCGCAAACTGAGTGGCTTAAAGCAACAGAGATTTATTCACTTACAGTTCTGCAGGCCATAAGTCTCAATCAGTATCACTCAGCCAAAATCAAAGTGTTGGCAAGGCCGCACTCCCTCTGGAGGCACTGGAACGGAACCTGTTCCTTGCCTCGTCCAGCTCCTGGTAGTTGCTCACATCCCTTGGTTTATGGCTGTATCGCCCCAGTCTCTGACTCTGTCTTCACAAGGCCTTCTCTTCTGTGTCTGTGTCAGATCTCCCTCTGCTCTCCTCGTATAATACATGTGATGGCACTTAGGGCCCACCGGATAATCTCTCTATCTCAAAATCCTTAATTACATCTTCGAAAACTCTTTTTCTAAATAAGGAAACATTTATAGGTTCCAGGGATCAGGACCTGATATCTTGGGAGGCCATGATTCTGCCTACACACCACTTATGTAATTTTCCTGCAAGAAGAAGATGTGATTGATGCTTTTAAAAGATTTCTCTGAAGAAAAAAAGTAACTATGTGTGAGCAAGTTACTCAACTAAGTTGTTTCTTCCTCCAGCAAGTGTCACTTACAGAACTGCTGTGAGCAATCAAAGAGATAAAAATGCATAAAATGTTTGACAGAGTTCAGTCCCTGACACATAGTAAGACCTCAAGAAATGTTAGCTATAGCTATTTTTATCTGTTCCTGACATTGCACATTTTCTATTACATAATTTTATGCCATATATTTTGGTTCCCAAAATAAGTGAAGAAAGAATTAAAAGGATTCAGTAACTAAACAGGTAGAGACTTCTGTGCAGTTCATTGTAAAGGAGTCACCAGTGTTACGTGGTGTAATTATATCATTACCATTTTAAATTTTATAAAGGACCACGTTTCAGAAATGTATCTTGACAATCAAATTCTTTCATTTCTAGATAACCAGAAGTTTAAGTCAAATACTGAAATCTAACATTTAAGATTTCAATTTAATATATTATGGAAAATAATTCAAACAATCAGTAAAGACCACAGAAAAAAATCTATTTCTTTTTGAAAAGATACCCTAGGATTAAATCATATAACATGGATATATTATAACAACGATATTTAAAAGTGGCTCCGTATCTAGGGAATCTAAATTGGAGGTCAAAATATTTCTTTTCTGGATTCCAATTTAAATTTAACCTTGAGATGAGTGGCTTAATTGCATTATCATTCACTGTGCACTTCAGATGAAATTTAAAAAGCAAACTGTAGAAATACTACGGATTAGCTCAGTTCTAATCCTGATTCTCTTTCTGCCATTTTATTTTTAATCTTAAATTACTTCATCTTTAATACAGTAAAAATAGCAACCTATTTTAAAAACGATTTTTCAGTTAATACATTATTGTAAGGATGAAACAAAAATGCAATTAAAAAAACAAAAACGAAAATATCATTGATGAAATTTTATAATACACAAGGCTAGAAACATCTCCCTCATCACTTTATCTGATGTTCTTTCTACAACCTGCTTATACTGCTGTTATAAATGTGGTAATAATCTTGGAAATGATTCACTTCTTACATAAAATATTTATTGCTCCTACCTTTAAACTCTCTGGAAGCAAATCATTCATAGAAGATTAGTATTAGGAAGTACTCAAACTATTTTTCCCCATGGATTTAATAAACTATCAACCAAGATGCTCAAAACCAAGCAGAACCATACGGATGCTCAAGCCAGATACCTGGAAGCCACCTCTCACTTCCCACATCCAGTCCGTTAGGAAGTTCGCCTCATTCCACCTCAATAAACATTACCTCGGATATATCCACCACTCTCTACTGTCCTGATCCCAGCCACCTTCAAACATCACGAGGACTAGTGCTGTAGCTTCCTAATCCTCCCCCTCCAATCCACTCTCTACACAATTATGAAAACGATCACTGTAAAATGTAAATGGGGTAAGTCCCTTCCTTGCTTAAAGCTCTCAAATGGTTTTCCACTGTCCTAAGAAAGGACAACTCTTGTATCTCCGTCACTGACCATCTCTCTAACCTCTTCTCAAGTCACACCCCACCACCACCCGCTGGATTCCAGCTGTACATGCTTCTTTCAATTCCCCCAGGCTCTTTCATCTGAGGGCCATCTGCTGCTCTCTCTGCCTCGGCCACTCATTCCTGAGTCTTCAAAGGTTGCTTCCTCCTATCCCTTCAGTTTTCAGCTCCTCAAAGAGGCTTTCCTTGACCTCCCAAAGCAGAGGAGGTACCCCCGCCCCACCCCAGTCACGGTGTCCTGTTCTGTACACTCACTCACTTGTTGAACGTCTGCTTCCCCTCCTCTGGACCGTAACCTCCTTGAGAGCAAGTTCTCTGTTCACCTCTCTTTTCTCAGTGCTTAGAACAGTGCCTGGCACATGATACGCATTTATGAATGAATGAGAATGTCAATATTACTAAAAGCTCACTTGTATTACAAGGTTGCTTTTTTATGAAACTAAGAAATTACGGCAAAAGTGAATAAAGTGGCTATGTGCGATTTTTGTCATGGTTTTATCACTTGAAAGTAACCACTCACAGAGGCAAGGCAGAATTAAACAAGGTGCTAACTATGAGTACCAATACATATTAACAACTGGACACAATGATTTAAAAATGGTCTGCACATAAACATAGCTTTTATAATTTGACATGCGCTGCTTAAATGTTTAGCTGCCTACATTATATAGTAACCCCCCTATAAAAGCCATTATTATTGTCCCATAAAGTTCTTCCTACTTGCTTAATTCTTCAGCATTTTTACATAAGGTCCAATGATACAATTAGATACTTTGCCATGCTTGTTGTTTTCTACAGCCTTTAGGCCTTCCTGACATACAATCTAATCTGGACAGCCTTCTACCTTTTTTGTATCTTTTTTAGTACAGGGCAAGATAAATGAGAGTCCTAAATAAACAGTTGCTTGTTGATTAACTAAAGAAATGGATCAAATCATTCAGCAATAAATAAAAGTTTTCTTAATACATACTCATTAGTATACATTTTCTTTATATCCATTTATTCAGTTAATCTTCTGTATTACAGATTAATTTTAATTACTTTAAAAGCTTATTAAAATCATATCTTCCATAACTCAGTTATATAGTTTCAGCAGATACATTTGATTCTTTGTATAAATATGCTCTATATATGAGTATATAATATTCTTTATATATTCCCATGAAATTAAGATTTTGGGGGAGTTATTATTTAACTAACTTTACTGTGAACTCATTAGTAAAGGGATTTTTTCAAAATAATTTAGAGACCTCTAGAGGTCAATACTCTATCCTTCATCATTTATTCTTGCTTTGCGAAACTTTAGACATTCAGTACGCTGCCTGTGGACCAGATCCAGCCTGTTCAACACAGAGTGTATAGTATGCTCAGTATTTTTAGCTTTAAATCTAATTTACTTACACACAATAACTCCTTAGTCAAGAGCACTAACCACCTGTTCCCTTCTACTGTTGGTTCACTGGCACTTGCAGGTATCACGCTATCAAGCAGCTAACATCACTGAAGTTGAATGCGAAATTAAACCTGGACTGTGCAAACCTAATTCCACTGAAACTATGGCACGATGCTGAGAACAACACATAGGAAAAAGCTTGACTCATTTTTGAATCACACAGAATGCCAAAATTAACATCTCAATTCATCATTGTAACCAGTAAAAAAATTCATATTGCCTGAATAGAAATGTGAGCATCTCATAAAAATAACATGGTACGTCACTGACCCAAATGACGGTAACTGGAACCATGCCACATATGCCTAAAAATAAACCCAAGGACACACTAATAATTACAGTATTTTAAATATGTATAAATTAACCAAAAAATAATGAAAAAGTTATAACCAAACAAAAAGTCAAAGCAAAGTATACAAAACTCACTATTAGCAAACATAATCCCCATTAGTCTGTGACCTCCCTGAGTCCATTAGCAGGTAAGCTCCCTGAGGACACATGGATTGTTATCTGTTTGTTCATTCAAGTTCTTATAAAGAATAGCACTTTGCACACAGGTACAAATAAATAATAAATATTATGTATTAAATATTTAATATAGATACTAATAATACATATTAAATAGTCAAGAGGAAAGAATGTCCTAGTACATCAAATATTTTTGTTTAAAGCAGGAAAACTAATTCTGAAGAATTTAGGAAGCAATAAAATAAATATAAAACTAACATCGTGATGGCCACAATTCAGTCTTTATTCAATTTATTCTTTAGAAGTCACCACAGAGTCATTATTAGAAATATCAGTTAAGTTATATTATCAATATTGTAGAATACTATTAATATAGATTTATGTCAACAGAATACCAAATAAGATAGGTATGATTTTGTAGGGCTAATTAAGATTCTTTTTTTTGAGCTAGTGAAAAGCTAACCTTATTAAAATGTCTCTACTAAGAAAATGACTAAAGAAATCGTTCTAAGTTAAGATCTGGATTTCTCCTTTCCCATCAGCTAATTTCCCTAAATAGTTTCACTATAATTCAAATGTGGATCACAGTATTTCCTCCACTCAATGATCAGGTACAAAAGATCAGCCATCAAAGCTCTGCAATTTCCTCCTGACAATGACAACATGCTACTAGGAAAAAAAAGGTAAATTTAAATCTTATTTTGCACCAACTTACTCTAACTTTTGGCAAGACTCTCCGAAGCGTCTCAGCTGGATTCTGTCGCATCAAACATGGAAGATTTGCAATCACACTTGTTCCCTGGATATCTTGACCAGCGCTTTCGAAGAAAACAGAAATTTAAAATTTGTGATTAAAAGCTGAATTCCTGGTTTACAATTATAAAAAGTGGGGTTTAAATTGAAAATGACTACTTTTAATGATAAACACTCAGACTTCTGACAAAGTTGTAAACACATCATCTGCATACAAAAATAAAACCAGAACTGAAATTTCATTACGTAAATCTTTTAACAAATGCATGAGAATATTAATTATGCTTATGCTAAAACAAGATTCTCTATCTACACACACGTCGTAAGTCGAAAAGTCTTGAAGACTGTTATTAAATACTTATTTTAAAATTCTACCTTATTTTTTTCCTGTGACCTGCCAGTTTGCTGTATTTTATTAAAAAACATAAGTGGTAAAATTTCACTGTGGTAAAATATTAATAATCACAACAACAGCAGGGACAGCAACAGAATCAACTACAGCAGAATCACACAACTACCTGTTGCACTAGCCTGACTCTATGAGTTGCCAGAAATATATCTTCTTAAAGATATATTCAAGATTCTTAAAAGTCAGTAGGATATCTTTATACAGTACATTTTTTTTTCTTTCTGCTTTTTCTCCCCAAATGCCCCCAGTACATAGTTATATATTATAGTTGTGGGTCCTTCTAGTTGTGGCACATGGGACGCCGCCTCAGCACGACCTGATGAGCCGTGCCGTGTCCGCATCCAGGATCCGAACCGGCGAAACCCTGGGCCCCGGAAGCGGAGCCCGCGAACTTAACCACTCGTCCACGGGGCAAGCCCCTATACAGTACCTTTTTGACATAACATTCATTAGGTCAGTAAGGCTTTACCAAAATAATTTCAGTGATACTCTAGTGGTCTAATATACCTTAGAAAAGGTGTCCAACTCTTCTGAAAAACCATTTCCATGCAAAAAAGCTCTTTGCTTTTAAAACATAAACTAAGTGACATAGTTGTGCAAGCACTTGAAATATACATATAAAAGATGCTGGTAAATGTGGTATCACCTCAGAGGAAAGTTTCACCTGTTCTTAACTGATACCAATTTAAATGCTAATTGCTGATGCCATAATATTTACTTATCTTAATTAAAATTATTTTTACTCAGCTCTTCAGATGGGACTATTTGTTATTGTATGTACACAGACTTTAACATGATTTTTAAAGGTTTTTTAAAGTATGATATACTCGCTTCAGATTTGTAGAAGTCCTGTTAAGAAGAAGCATGTTCTGACTGTAAGTGAAGCTTCCCTGCTGTGAAGAAAGCTCTTTTTCCCTGTTGCAGTATGGCAGGCTGTAAACTACAGGTCAGCACAATCATTCCTCTCTTCCCACCACTCTCTAAGTGAACTCTTTAAAAGACAAAGTCAAGAAAGGGACTGAAATAGAGGACCCAGGCCAAGATGGGGAGAAGATCAGAAAAGGAAAATTTAGGTTGCACATAAAAATACTACCTGCAGTGGGTTTAATGGTGGCCCCCCATAAAATATGTCTACACCCTAATCTTAGAACCTATGAATGGTGTCTTAACTTGCAAAAGGCTCTTGAGATGAAGAGATCATCTTGGATTATCCAAGTAGGCTATACACCCAATAACAAGTTTCCTTAAAAGAGACAGACAGACAGACAGAAGGCAATGTGACCACAGAGCAGAGACTGGAGAGATGCTGCCACAAGTCACCGAATGCTGACAACCGCTAGAAGCCGGAAGAGGCAAAGAAAAGATTCTGCCCTAGAGCCCTGCTGACATCTTGACCTTGACTGAGCGACACTGATCTCAGACTTCTGGCCTCGAGAACCAGGACGGAATAAATTTCTGTTGCTTTAAGCCATCCAGTTTGTGGTCATTTGCTACGGCCACAGGAAACAAACAGACTACTAAAGAACTGAGGAAGAAAAGAAATATCTGGGAAAGTAATGCTGCATATGACAATGCCTAGCTCAGAGTACAGGTTCAATAAATGTCTCTTAAAAGGATGGATGAATGAACAGCTCACTGGGTGAAGTGATGTCAAGGATATTTAATATTGAACACTTGGTGAATTTTATTCACTAACTTTGCAATCAGGAAGAAAAACCAATACGATCTCTAATAATTCCTCACAGATATGAAGACAAAGCACGGCATGAAAGAAACAAAAAAAGAACAGAAAGCAAAAAATAAAATGGTAGACTTAAGCCCCCAAATATCAATAATTACATTAAATGTAAATGGTCTAAATGCATCAATTAAAAGACAGGGATTGGTAGAGTGGATTAAAATACATGACTGAACTAAATTCAGCCTACAAGAAACTAATTTCAAATATAACAATATCAGCAGGTTGAAAGCAAAGGACAGAAAATGATATATCATAGAAATGTGAATCAAAGGAAAGCAGGAGTGGCTATATTAGTATCAGATAAAGTAGACTTCAGAGAAAAGAAAATCACCAGAGACAGACCAGGACACTATACAGTGATAAAAGAGGAAATCCACCAAGAAGACATAACAATCCTAAATGAGAATATACCAAACAGAGTTGCAAAATATGTAAAGCAAAAATTAATGAAACTCAAAGGAGAAATAGACAAATACACAGGTAGATGGAGATTTCCACACCCCTCTCTCAACAATTAATGGAACAACTAGACAGAAAATCATCAAGGATATAGAAGAAGTCACAACACCATCAACCAACAAGATCTAACTGACATTTATAGAATACTCCATCAAACAACAGCAGAATACACATTCTTTTCAAGTGTCTAAAGAACATATATTAAGAAAGACCACACCTTGGGCCACATAACAATCCTCAACAAATTTTTAAAAATTGAAATCACACATAGAGTTTTCTCTGACCACAATGGAGTCAAACTAGAAATCAGTAACAGATATGTCCCACATATTAAGATTTGTGGGACACAAAGTACAGAGACAGAATTTATAACACTAATGCATACATCAGAGAAGAGGAAAAATCTCAAACCAATAGCCTAACTTTCCACCTCAAGAACCTGGAAGAACAAAATAATCAAAATGCGAGCAGAGGAAGGAAATAATGAAGAGCATAAATCAATGAAATAAAAACATAAAACAATAGAGAAAATAAACAAAACAAAGACCTGGTTCTTTTAAAGGATCAATAAAATTGACTAACCTCTAGCAAAACTGACAAAGAAAAAATGAGCAAAGAAACAAATTACCACTATCAGTATTGAAACAGGGTACATCACTACAGACCCTGCAGACATCAAAAGGATAATAAGAGAATGCTATGAATAATTCTACACACAAATTTGACAACTTAAACAAAATGGACCAATTCCTCACAAAACACAAACTGCTACAACTCATCCAATTTGAAGGGCACCATTTGAATAGTCCTACAACTATTTAAAAAACTGAATTCCTATTTTAAAATGCCTAAAAAAAATCTCCAGGCCCAGATAGTTTCACTGAAGAATTCTACTCAGCATTTAATGAGGAACTCATAGTACTCGACACAAGCTCTTCCAGAAAACAGAAGAAAAGGGAACACTGCCTAAATCACTTGATGAAACTGCTATTACATTGATATCAAAACCAGGCAAAGACAAGAGAAAACCTACAGAACAAAATCCCCCATGAATATAGATGCAAAAATCCTTAACAAAATACCAGCAAATAAAATACAGTAATATATAAAAGGAAGAATTATCCACCATGATCAAATGGGGTTACCCCAGGGATGTAAGGCTGGTTCAATATTTGAAATCAGCGTAATCTATCATACTACCCAGTTAAAGAAGAAGACTATAACATGATCATATCAATCAATGCAAAAAAAAACCATTTGACAAATTTCAACAAAAACACTGAAATTAAAAATAAACTATCATTTACAATCACTCAGAAAAATGACAAAAAAAATAACAAAAGTAAAAGACATGCTGAAAACTACAAAATGTTAATAAAAGAAATCAAAGGAAATCGAAATAACTAGAGAGACATACTTTGCTCACAGATTGGGAAATTCAACATAGGAAAGATGTCAATTCTCCCAAATCAGTGTATAAGTTTTACACAATTCCTATCAAAATCTCAACAAGACATAGACAATATTTTTCTAAAATTTATATGGAAAGGCAACGAAACTAGAACAGCTAAAACAATTTTTAAAAAGAAGAATAAACTGGAAAACATCTGTCTACTCAATTTTAAGACTTATTACATAGCCACAGTAACCAAGACTGCATGGTATTGGCAGAGGGATAGACACATAAATCAATGGAACAGAAAAGAGAACCTAGAAACAGACCTCCACAAATACGCCTGACTGATTTTTGACAGAGGGGCAAAGGTGATTCTGTGGAGAAGTCTTTTCAGCAAATGGTGCTGGAGCAACTGGAACCCACAGGCAAGAAAAGAAAGAACCTTGACCTAAGCCTTACATTAACTCAAAACAAATCACAGACTTAAATGTAAAATGTAAAACTATAAAACTTTCAGAAAAAAACACAGGAGAAAATCTTCTAAATCTAGGGCTAGGCAAAGAGTTCTTAAACTTGACACCAAAACCATGATCTATAAAAGGAAAAAATTGGTAAATTGGACTTCACCGAAACTAAAAACTGTGAAACTGTGAAAGACTGTTAAGAGGATGAAAAGACAAGCCACAGACTGGAAGAAAATATTTGCAAACTAAATGTCTGACAAAGGCCTTGTATATCTAGAGTATAAAAAGAACTCTTGAAACTCAACAGTAATAAAGCACATAATCCAATGAGAAAATAGGCGAAAGACATGAAGAGACATTTTACTGAAGATGATATACAGACTAAATAAGCACATGAAAAGATGTTTAACCTCATTAACCATAGGAAAATGTAAAGTAAAATGACAATATCACTAGACGTTTATGAGAATGGCTAAAATTAAAAATAATACCAAAAAAAATGAAAAGAAACTGGGTCATTCATTCATTGCTGGTGGAAATGTAAACTGGTACAGCCACTCTAGAAAACAATTTTTCAGTTTCTTAAAAATAAAGACTCAATAACATACAACCCAGCAATTGCACTCTCGGGCATTAATCCCAAATAAATGAAAACTTACATTCACATAAAAATCTGTGGATGAATGTTTACAGCAAATTTATTTGAACCAAAAAAATGTAAACAACCCATATGTCCTTAAATGGGTAAATGGTTAAACAAACTGTGGTACATCCATACCATGGAATGCTGCTCAATAAAAAGGAACAAAGTATTGATAGATGCAAGAACTTGATGAATCTCCAGAGAATTATGCTGAGTGAAAAAAGCCAACCCAAAAAGGTTACATACTGTATGACTCCATTTATATAACATTCTTGAAGTGATAAAATTATACAAGTGGAGAACAGATTGGTGATTTCCAGGGTTTATTAAGGATAGGCATGGGGCAGGAAGGAAATGGATGTGACTATGAGAGTGTAACATGAGGGATCCTGGGGTGATGGAAATCTTACCTATCTTGATTGTATCAATGTTAATATCCTTATTGTGATATTATACTAAGTTTTTCAAGATAGTACTATAAGAGAAACGAGGAAAAGGGTACATGGGTATCTCTATTATTTCTTACAACTATATGTGAATCTATATCTAAATAAGTTTAATTTTAAAATAGCAATATGACAGAATTTTTAAAAAACACATATGAACATCTTAATAGTTGTAGAAATCTGATAAATCCAACATTCATTCATGATTTAAAACTATCAGCAAACCCAGGGGCCAGCCCCACGACCTAGTGGTTAAGTTCGGCATGCTCCACTTTGGCAGCCCGGGGTAGGTTCCTGGGCACAGATCTACACCACTCAGCAGTGGCTATGCTGTGGCAGGCGACCAACATACAAAATAGAGAAAGAGTGGCACAGATGTTAGCTCAGGGCAAATCTTCCTCAAGCAAAAAGAGGAAGATTGTCAACAGATGTTAGCTGAGGGCAAATCTTCCTCAGCAAAAAAAAAACAAAAACAAAAAGAAAACCTATCAGCAAACCCAAAATTCCTAGATAAAGAATGCCTTTCAGGTAAAGGGCATCTATGAAAAACTTACAGCTAACATCATACTTAAGGGTGAAAGAATGAATGATGCTTTCTCCCTAACCAGGAACAAGGCAAAGATGTTCACCATTATCACTTCTATTCAGCATTGTGTTGGAGGTTTGAGCTAGTGCAATAAGGCAATAAAAAGAAATTAAAGGCTTACAGATTGCAAAGGAAGAAGTTAAATTTTCTTTATTCACAGACAACATGACTGTCTGTGGCAAAAAGCCGAAGAAAGGTACAAAATAGCTAGAGCTAATTCATAAGTCCAGCACTACAGCAGGATACAAGGTCCATATACGAAAGTCAACTGCATGTCTACATACCTGAAAGGAAGAATCATGAACAGCAATTTAAAAAGAAATCCAATTTACATTAACATAAGAATATGAAATATATCAGGAAAATTTGGTAAAAGATGTGTAAGATCTGTAGACCAAAAATTACAGAGCATGCTGAGAGAAATAAAGAAGATCTAAACATATGGAGAGAGATTTATCACTCAAGGATTAGAGACTCGATACTGTTAAGATGTCAATCTCCCAAAGTGAAGTACAGAATTAACAGGATCCCAATCTAAATCCCAGCCGGCTTTTCGTAGAAACAAACAAGCTTATTCTAAAATTTATGCGGAAATGTAAAGGACCTAGAAAAGCAAAACAAATTTGAAACAAGAAGAAATTTGTAAGGCTAATACTATCTGATTTCAAAACTTATTATACAGCTACAATAACCAAGATAGTGTAGCACCGGCATAAAGACGGACAAGTAGATCAATAGAAAAGAACACAGTATCCAGAAATAGACACAAACATAAACGGGCAATTGATTTTTTAACAAAGGTGATAAAATAATTCAATGAGGAAATGATCATCTTTTCAACAAATGGTGCTGAAACAAATAAATAGCCATATGCAAAGCATGACTCTCTCCCCGACCTGAAACAGTCTATGAACATAAACTCAAAGATCACAGGCCTGAATGTAAGAGCCAATACTATAAAACTTCTAGAGGAAAACTTAGCAAAAAATCTGAGTTCTTTTGGGTTTGACCTTGGGTTTGACAAACGTTTCTCAAATAGGACACAAAAGACATAAATAATAGAAAAAAAATCAACAAAATCAACAAAATCAACATCATCAACATCATTTTGTTTTTCAAATGCACTGTTACAAAAACAAAAAGGCAAGCCATAGACTGGTGTAAAATATTTGCAAGACAGATATTCAACAAACAATTTGTATCTAGAATACATACAGAACTCAAACTAAACAATAATAAGAATATCCAACAAAAAATGGACAAAAGATTTCAAAACTTACCAAAGAAAATATACAAATGGCAAATAAACACATGAAAAAGATGCTCAATGAAATTAATCATTAGGTAAATTCAAATTACATCCACAATAAGATACTCCTACACACAGACTAGAATGGCTAAAATTATAAAGACTGAACATACCCAATGCTGGCAAGGATGAAGAGCACTCCCATACACTGCTGCTGGGAATGTAAAATGGTACTACTACTCTGGAAAAGTTTGCCAATTTCTTAAAAGGTTATGCACACACCTTCCAAACAACCTAAACATTCCACTCTTATTTACCCAAGAGTAATGACAGCAGATGTCCAAAGAAACACCTGAACACAAATATTCATTGCCGCTTTGTTTGTAACAGACAAAAACTGGAAACAACCCAAATGTTCACCAACAGGTGGATAGATAATCAAATTGTGATATATCCGTACAGTGGAATACTACTACCAATAAAAAGGAGTCAACTACTGATACACACAACATGGATGAACTTCAAAATAATTATGCTGAATTAAAGAAGCCAGACTAAAAAGAATACATACTACTGTATGATTCCATTTATATAAAATCATAGAGAGTGCAAACTAAACCAGAGTGACAGGAAGCAGATCAGTGGTTGCCTGGGGATGAGGGAAAAAAAATGAAGTTGAGATTACAAAGGGGCATGAGAAAACTTGCAGGGGTAATGGATATGTTTACTGTCTTGATCATGGTGAGGGTTTCATAGGCACATACATATGTCAAAAGTCATCAGACTGCACATTTTAAATAGGTGTGGTTCATTGTACTTGAATAATACCTCAGTAAATCTGTGCAAAGTACATAAATACAAAAAGGAAGACTGATAGAAGGGCATCTAGGAAGATGGCAGCAGTGGACACAGTTTTTGAAATTTCCTGAATTCCTCCATAAAAACATAGCAACTAGGAGAGTAAAACAAAAAGCAATGCACGACATCTACATATAGTAGTGATATGATTTCCCACACAAACTCAAAATACATGCATGTGTGTGCAGCAGCTAAAACTATGAACGATTTTGTACATTCCAATAGCTAATGAGGTCAATGAGTCCATAATAATAACTGAAGGGGCTTATCCCATGAGCTCTCAAAACATCTAGAACAAAGCCCCACATGGAAGAAAAATTCTAGGAAACAGAATCTGAATGGAGCAGCACAGAAACAACAGACCACAAAGGAAAGAGAAGGTCCAAATAAAAGTAATGTAGAGAAACAGAACCCAGAAACCTCAGAAAGTAAGGCATCCTATATGGAACACTAGAAAAAAAGAGAGAGGGCATTCTAGAATCTTGAAATTAGAAAAGCTATTTTGAACTACGACTTCTTCTAAGGTTTATGAAGTTAACTTCACATAAAAAATAAGAAATATACAAGGATCCTGATCTAATTCCATATACAGTTATTAAAAGAAAAAAGAGAATAAGGAGTGAACTAATACCTAAAGACATGCCCCAAAACAGCTAACTATAATCTACTACTTCTCCACAGGCAAAAAAAATTAAGAAAATGTGTAAGATATGGAAAAAAACACAGGAATCACAACTACGAAAACTCAGAAATAAGGTGATAGAACTCAGGAAAGAAATGGAAGAAAGTATTTCAGAAAAGACTAAACTAGAAAGAACACAAGGGTCAACAAATACAATAGATAATGCCTTAAGAAAAACAACACATGAAATGAAGGAAAATTTAAAAATAAAAAAATATTTGAGAGAAAGTGACAGATAAGCCAAGAAGATCCAACATACTTTAAATAAGAGTCCCTAAAGAAGAAAGTCAAAGCTTTCTCTAAATAAAAAAAGATTCAAGGACAACACAAAGAAGGAAAACTACAGGCCAGTATCACTGATGAACACAGATGCAAAAATCCTCAACAAAATTCTGGCAAACCGAACACAGCAATACATCAAAAAGATTATACACCATGATCAAGTGGGATTTATACCAGGGAAACATGGATGGTTCAACATCCGCAAGTCAATCAATGTGATTCACTACATTAACAAAATGAGAAACAAAAACCACATGATCATCTCAATAGATGCAGGGAAAGCATTTGACAAGATCCAACATCCATTTATGATAAAAACCCTCAATAAAATGGGTATAGAAGGAAAGTACCTCAACATAATAAAGGCCACATATGACAAACCCACAGCCAACATCATATTCAACGGACAAAAACTGAAAGCCATCCCACTGAGAACAGGAACAAGACAAGGGTGCCCACTCTCACCACTCCTATTCAACATAGTACTGGAGGTTTTGGCCAGAGCAATTCGGCAGGAAAAAGAAATAAAAGGAATCCAAATAGGCAACGAAGAAGTAAAACTCTCACTGTTTGCAGATGACATGATCTTATATATAGAAAACTCAAAGAATCCCTAGGAAAACTATTAGAAACAATCAACAGCTACAGCAAAGTTGCAGGGTATAAAATCAACATACATAAATTAGTAGCGTTTCTATACACTAACAATGAACTAACAGAAAAAGAACTCAAGAACTCAATCCCATTCACAATCGCAACAAAAAGAATAAAATACCTTGGGATAAATTTAACCAAGGAAGTGAAAGATTTATACAATGAAAACTACAAGACTTTCTTGAAAGAAAATGATGATGACATAAAGAGAATGGAAAGATATTCCATGCACATGGATTGGAAAAATAAACATAGTTAAAATGTTCATACTACCTAAAGCAATCTACAGATTCAACACTATCCCAATCAGAATCCCAATGACATTCTTTACAGAAATTGAACAAAGAATCCTAAAATTCATATGGGGCAACAAAAGACCCCAAATTGCTAAAGCAATCCTGAGTAAGAAAAACAAAGCCAGAGGCATCACAATCCCTAATTTCAAAACATACTACAAAGCTACAGTAATCAAAACAGCATGGTACTGGTACAAAAACAGATGCACAGATCAATGGAACAGAATTGAAAGCCCAGAAATAAAACCACACATCTATGGACAGCTAGTCTTTGACAAAGGAGCTGAGGGCCTACAATGGAGAAAAGACAGTCTCTTCAACAAATGGTTCTGGAAAAACTGGACAGCCACATGTAAAAGATTGAAAATTGACCATTCTTTTTCACCATTCACAAAAATAAACTCAAAATGGATCAAAGACCTAGAGATTAGGCCTGAAACAATAAGTCTTCTAGAAGAGAATATCGGCAGTACACTCTTTGACGTCAGTTTCAAAAGAATCTTTTCGGACACATAACCCCTCAGACGAGGGAAACAATAGAAAGAATAAACAAATGGGACTTCATCAGACTAAAGAGCTTCTTCAAGGCAAGGGAAAACAGGATTGAAACAAAAACACAGCCCACTAATTGGGAAAAAATAAAAAAAGATTCAAAAGAGCAGGCGATATACCTGAGAAAAATCAATCTAGCATAACCAACACTGAGACATATTACTGGACTCTAAAGAAAAAGAAAAACCCTTTGGGCATCCAGGCAAAATCAGCAAGTTACTTAGTAATACAAACAAAATCAGATTGTCATCAGACTTTGACAGCAATAAGATATTAGAAAAGTGAGTAACTGTCTATGGTGACACCGCTTACTATAAACAGCACATGGAAAAATATAGAAAGAAAGTGAACCTAAATTGCAATCACCATCATCTCTATCAAACACAAAATTTAAATTCAATTTCTGTAATCAATTTATGTCTGGCCCTTCTCCCTCTCAGGGAGAAAAATATATATAATATGGGTAGTGTGTTGGATAGTATTGCTTAGAAGAGAAAGAAACTGAGTTCGCTAGTGGTTCTGAATTGGGAGTGATGCCCCCTCTACCAGAGCATATATGACAAGGTCTGGAGACATTTTTCTTTTTAAAGATTGGCACCTGAGCTAACATCTATTGCCAATCTTTTTTCCTTCTTCTCCCCCTCAAAGCCCACAGTACATAGTTGTATATTCTAGTTGTAGGTCCTTCTGGCTCTGCTCTGTGGGACACTGCCTCACCGTGGCCAGATGAGTGGTGTCCACGCCCAGGATCCAAACCAGCGAAACCCCAGGCCGCCGAAGCAGACTGTGCGAATCTAACCACTCAGCCCCGGGGCCAGCCCTGGAGACGTTTTTGATCATCACAATTTCAGAGACGCCACTGTAACGTAGTAGGCAGAATCCAGGGAGGCTGCCAAACCTCCTGCAATGCACAGAATAGCTGTCCTCAACCAAAAACAAGCTAAGAAACCCTGGTTTACAAAAAATAACTATTAGCTCACCATATAAGATTACCAATATTAGATAATTATTGACCTACAACAATGGCTATCTCATATTTTCAACCTATACATTGAGCTTAGCAGAAATATATTAAGTCAAAGACGTCGAGGTCATGTATAGAGGTTGGTAACCACAACATGCTAAAGCAGTGGTCCGCAAACTCCAGCAGGCACCAGAATCACCCGGGAGCACACGTTAAAACAGGGCCCTACGCCCAGAGAGTCAGGTTCAGCAGATCCTGGTGAGGCCTGAGAACTCTTTCTAACAAGTTCCCAGCTGATGCTGATGCTGCTGATCCAGAGACAACACTCCGAGTGCTACCATGACAGAGGAAGAGTCAAACAAAAAAGGAGGAGACTGCAGATTGTTCACGTTTTTTCGACTACCTGAGTGAATGGGCCAAGTACAGAGCGGCCGTTTGTCCAAATGAAGCAGAAGGTCCATCTGACCTTGACTGCAGGCGTCACTACTTCTGCTAGTCCTAGGAACAGGGCTCCTCTTCATAATAACAATGTTAAAGTGATACAGCAAAGAAGAGTTAGCAGAGGTGGGATATCATGTGGTCTACTCTAAGGCTCATTAGAAAAAAGCATGAGGAGGAGCGTGAGAAAGGGTCACGTGTCAGACAAAAGAGACACTGAGAGGAGCAGACTTGGCTCCACGCTAAAGTGGGGTACTGAGCTTGCATGCCTGGGGATTTCTTGGGTGCTGTGGACCTGCTGTTATCTCCAGCTGACTTTGGTCACAGTCAACATAAATAAACCAAACATGTACGGATCTATGCTATCATCACTGAATGGAAGGAGCCCCAAAACAATCAGCATAGGTTTAAGTCAACAATACAAAATTCACTTTACTGTTGTTTGATATAGTATATGTAATTTTAAAATAAATGCTTAGTCTATGTCATACTTTTTTTTTTATTTTTACACACTAAGCTTCCTCGACTTCAAAACCTACCACTTTCAAGTGAAAGGCACAAGGAACAACCATCCTACCTAGAACATGAGCTGCTCCTTTTTGCCCTAATTATGCTATTCTTTGGGACGTGTTCCTTTTCTAGGATACTCACTCAAAACAAAAAGGACACGAGCCCACTCAGCAAACCATTCCTCTAAAACTACAAAGAACTGGGTTAATCACCTAATCTGTACACTAGTGGCTAAAAAGGAAAGAGAAGGAAAAAAAGGCTAGTTAAATAAAAGAATTTAGGACAGCTATCTTCTAAATTCTAAATTAATGTTACTAATTATTTTATTCCCATTGGGAGATGCACCTATTTTAAAGAGCCATTTATAGTAATACCTTAAACCAGTGAAAAACAAGTCAATCGACTCAGGCATTTTTTGCTATAATAAAAAGTTTCACAGTCTGTTGTCATCCCAGCTCCTGCTATTTTCATGGGTAATTTCATCATTCAAGTGATGGCTAATAGCTAGTTTTTGACCCTCTCTAATCCAATGATGTTACCCAAACATTAGCTTCCCCAGTGTTTAACACAGTATCTAGCACACGCACAGCAAGGGCCCCATGAACATCTGTTGATTTAAGCTGAATTTGTCTCCACTTCACATTAGCAATCCATGTCAAAGGCTGCATTCTTATACTTACCTGGAAATGCTCCGTCGCCAGAATCTCAAATTCTGATCTCGCTTACTGGCTATAAGCTCTTATCTATTCTTCTACTTCTAAATCCATTTTTTACCCTCATCACATTTCTAATCCCTCAACTCCTTCTTATTCTCCAGTTTCTAACATTCCTCCCAGTCTCACTTTCTTCCTTGCCAGCCTGAACCTCCCCAACTATTACTTCAATTACACTCTCATCAATAACCTTACTTTAATTCTCCTCCTCCTAACAACAATAAAAATAACACCTAATATACTATTTGCTAGGCATTATGTTAATAAGCACCTTACTTATAGTCATCTTAATTAATTTTCACAGTACTATGAGGTAGATTAGACACTATTATTAGCTCCATTTTATAGATGAGGAAGTTAGGGCTTAGAATGATGACTTGCCCAAAGTTATCCAGCCTGTACAACTTCAAAACCCAGGCAGCACTCTGCCTCTCTTCCAGCCTGTGCACCCACCGTACCAAACTCATCCAAGCACTTGTCCCACCACTCCCACTCCCAAGCTATGCAGCAGTAGAGAAAATCGCACAACGGTGCTGCTTAATGCTTCTAAAACATACAGTTTCAAAAACAGCTCGTCCTCAACAATGCTGGAAGGAAATAAAATGATAACCAATTTGTGGGAAATCAAGAAAAGAACCAGAAATTCTTAGCATATCATATTGCCTAAAGTACTTTCAGAAACATTATATTGTGTCTCTAAAAATGAGGTCACCTGTGCTAGTTTATGAAACCCATGTCCTTCCCCACAAAGAAGAAGGTGCTTGTTAGAACAGATCTAGATACTGACAGTACTGTCTTTCTCCATTCTTCTACCTTGCTTCAAACTTCTAAGAGCTCAAAGTGTGATGAGGAAGACAAATTCACACACCAAGAATTCTGACTGTATAGCAACAAGTCCTAGCTCTTTCCCTAGCCGGACAACCCTCAAAGTTTATTTAATCCTAAACCAATGGGAAAAGGGAGAGGGGAAGGAGCAGATGCTATTCAAAATGAGGATGTCACACAGTCAGTCACTACTGGAGAAATCAATCTCAGAATTCTCGCTTTGCTATATTGTTCAACTATGTGCAGGATCTCAAATGATTTGTATATACAGAGACTGTGACCCTAATCCGAGCAGCTCTCATCTCAAAATCCAAAATACAACACAGAAGCTGCTGACACTGTGCTTGAATTTATAACAATAAAGCAGATGTCACACGGACCTTGCTTTGCGTTCGCGATGAAAACTAAACTTTACATAGTTGATATTTAATTATTTCTTTACTCAAATTATTAGAGTTTATTTTATTGAATAGAACAAAATGAATTAAATAACTACCTTAGAGAATTAAAACGCCAAGAAAGACAAAATCTTCTTTTAAGACAAAGACGACTCAAGAATCTAAAGCAGAAGATACTAAATACCAATCCATAACATCAGTAATTTTTCAAATGCAGTATATTTTCATGTTAGTACTATAAAATCAAATCCTTAATAATGTTAAATCTTCAAAGTGTCATCTTAAAAGATTCACATAGTAGGAGAACCATTCAACCCTCCGTATAGTCATTATACTTTAGAATCACAGAAATTTTTTTTTTTTTTTGAGGAAGATTAGCCCTGAGCTAACATCTGCTGCCAATCCTCTTCTTTTTGCTGAGGAAGACTGGCCCTTAGCTAACATCCGTGGCCATCTTCCTCTACTTTATACGTGGGACGCCTGCCACAGCATGGCTTGCCGAGCGGTGCCATGTCCGCACCCGGGATCCAAACCGGTGAACCCTGGGCTGCCAAAGCGGAACGTGCAAAATTAACCACTGCACCACTGGTCCAACCGAGAAATGTATTTTTTAATAGCACCAAAGAAAGAATAAGAGAAAAATTAACATTTAAGAGTCTACTATGTGCCAGGCAATGCACTTTACACACATTATCACATTACCCTTCACAATATATTTCTATCCTTACTTTACAGTTGAGGAAACTGAGGCCCGGAAAAAAAACGCAACTTACCCAAAGTCATCCAACTACTAACGGTTAGAGCCAGGATTCCAATCTATGATTTCTAAACCCATAACCTAGGGTCACTATATCATCTAGGATCATGGTCCCATCATAAGAAGTGGCTGAACTAAAATGTCTAAATGTCTCTAGACCTAAAAATGTCTATAAGTTGATAATTCTGCAAGAGAAAAATTTGTATGATTTATTCAGTAATTTTCATGTTACAATAAATTCTTTTACTGATAACTTCCACTCTATATCTCTTACTATTACAATGCCATGTCAACACAGTATGCAGAAGTTTTGTGTTCACTGTGAAGAAGAGACAAATTCCTCTCTTGATTAAAACAAACAGCATAAATTATATAGAAAGCATTTCCTTTTGAATGGCTCTTCAACTTTGCATATCAAAAATCGAGGGGCCAGCCCCGCGCCCGAGTGGTTAAGTTCGCACGCTCCACCTCGGCGGCCCAGGGTTTTGCCGGTTTGGATCCTGGACGCGGACATGGCACCACTCATCAGGCCAGGCTGAGGTGGCGTCCCACATGCCACAACTAGAATGACCCACAACTGGAATGTACAGCTATGTACTGGGGGCGGGGGGGGGGGGGGAGAAAAAGCAAAAGAAATAAGAGACTAGCAACAGTTGTTAGCTAAGGTGCCAATCTTAATTAAAAAAAGAGGAAAAAAAAAATCGAGCTCATTTCCCCTCCACCTTTTTACAAACAGAGGCACAAACAGCCCTGTGACTCTCCAGGTACACATCTCAGAATTACTTTAACCCTCCCTTTCTTCCTCACACTCCACATCAAATATCACAAGTACCCAAGATGAGCATCATCCTCG
The DNA here is from genome assembly GCF_041296235.1 of Equus asinus. Taxonomy (NCBI): domain Eukaryota; kingdom Metazoa; phylum Chordata; class Mammalia; order Perissodactyla; family Equidae; genus Equus; species Equus asinus. The sequence continues at coordinate 99,689,028 of NC_091796.1, read as the reverse complement.
CTTGTTCTGGTGTGGAATGAATTTATTAGGGGCAAGCACACCTGCCACGTTAATAATTCTTTCCTTATTTTTTTTTGTATTGTTCATTTTGGATTTTTCCACATTATTAACAAGATTACATTTGATGTTACCTTTGATAAGTTTTTATTTCATTATACAAAGAAGTACAATTATTGTTAAAATTCAGTTTCAGTTATATATATTAAATACACACAAACACATGTGCGCATATGCCAGGTCACAATTTAAAATATATTCCTTACTGTGGGTTGTGGTAAAACATAATTGAAAATCACTCCTCCATAGTATTTTGCAAAGAGTAAAAGGGAAGATTACCAAGAACCCTAAATCTATGAACTATCAGCATGAATGTTGAAAGGTACGCAAATACAAGTTCAAGAGTAACTATACAAACTTGGAAGATTTCTGAAAACACTGTAATCTCCCCTATTATTTTTTTAATCAGGCTTTCTATTTCCCCATTAATGAATAACAGTAAACATTCTTTTAAAAATACTTTTAAAAAATACATAGATATATTAGGACATAGCAGGGGAAAGGAGATAGCTAAGAGGACGGGGTTTACCTAGCTACCGACCCAGTAAGAGACGAACCCAGAAGAGAATATAGAATAGTAAAAAAGAGATAAAAGCAGGCCAAATCCCTGGTACCGACAGGAAGAAAAGATGATAAACAGCTATCACAGGAAGGGGAAGAGACTCAACCTCTTCACCTATAGAAGACAAATGGAGTGACATGTTCAATAACTCGGGAAGCATCTATTCAGGATGTGCTGGGTGCCGGGCACTGGTTCCAGATTCTCCAACACAACCTAATAATGCTTTGTGTCCACCCACAGAATCTGTCCAACAACAAATATCGACTGAGCGTTTCTTATACGTTAGGCACTGAACTAAGCCCTGGCAGGGATGTGGGGGTACAGACACACCCCTGCCCTGTCAGACCTTCACAGTCAGAGAAGACACGAATTACACAACCACGATCATCATGTCATCTCAAGTGTGCGAAGACCTATAAAGGGACAGCAAGTACTATCAAGAACATCATTCAGTGTGCAGTAAAGGGAGGGCTTCCCTGAAGAGTTGAGACCTGAAAAATGAGTAGGAACAGGTGAAAAGAGAGAGGAGAAGGAACTGTGTGTTCAAAGGTCCCAGGCTAGATGGGATTTATTCAATTGTTTAACAAAGATTTACTGAACACTTAGGATTTGCCAGTCCCTGTGCTCTGGAAGTAGAAAGAAAAGAAAAACAAAGCACTCTGATTCTGCATATCGGAATTAGAGGGGAAAGGAAGGAAGGGCTTCTTGTAGAAATAAAATCAACAGGACCTGATACAAAACTAACTACTGAGAGAAAAAGGAAGAGGACAAAATTACTCCCGCGTTTCCCTCCAGCATGATTAAAAAGGACGGTCAGGCTTCAATAACAAGTGAAGGCATATTTAGATAAAAAGAGATGAATTCAGTTTCAGGCACCCAGCATCCAAAAAGCCAGCAAGACTTTCTGGTAGAGACATCCTGGGGGAAGAAGACAGCAAGCAATCCTGGCCGAAAGTTCAGGAGAAGAGCCAAGGCCACAGCCACAGAGTCGGAAATTACGTCATGGAGACAGTAACTGAAATCTGGGGGTGGATTACATGACCTAGAAAGAGAGTCATAACAATATACAACGGCTCCTGTCTGCTCGTTTGACGGATATTACTATAAGTGAGGCACCGAATCAGAAGAAGTGTAATAAAAACAAATCAATTTTAAAATTTAAAAGCTCATCAGTCAACCCAAAATCAATGTGTAAAAAGCTGTGTGAAATGATTCCTTTTCTCTAATGCTAACGATAAGCTATACTGGAATGCTGAAGCTGAAGAGGGCCTAAGGATCATCGTTCCCAGGACATAATTTCCAAGTCTGTGGAAACACAAGTCACCTCCTCACACCGTGACAAGGAGGAAACCAACATCTATAGAGATCATGGAAGTGGTTCAAGGTCAACCAGCTAGTTATTGTCAGGGTCAGGACACTATCTCCACAAGGCAAGAATCTAATTCAAATAAAACAACAACACTATTGGTCCTACAAGATCTCTCATGGGTTCCTAAACAACTATTAATTTAAATTAATTTCACACGTATATTTCCCTCTTTAAGAGAAAGATGCAAACAATTTTCCCTGATGTCCCTTTCAGTAAAAGAAATGTTTTAGACATTCCTCTCGTTCTTTTTAGCAATGTATGAATCACAGTCCTCTGGTTATCTTAAAAGAAAAACAGTCTAAAGAAATATAACTGATAATTATACCATATGCAATTCAGTGAGTAAATACTGATATATATAAGTAAATAATGAGTAAATATACTTATATATGAGTAAATACATAATGATATATATATCTTACATAAACTATATATCTCAAGATTTTAATATGTTGTCCAAAAGATGAGGTCCACATGCTGTTTATGTGGGAATCAAGAAGAAACTAAGCAATCTAATGGACTTTTTAAATCACTATATGTAATGATTTTTACTAGAAAATAATGACTTGATGAAATAACAAGTCCTTCTATTCTTAATTATACACTGTTTATCTGCACAAAAGGATATAGAGCAGTACACGTTTAAACATGCAAAATATTGAACATTTTAATATTTTTTAGAAAATACTATTTAAAAGAATCAGAGCTGAGTAGTATACCCTGAGCCTTTTTTTTTCAACTAGAGATAAGTAAATATTTTTGAAGGAGTAAAGAAATAGATGTACTAACCACTCAAGGTAGGTTGATGAGGGGGTGAGCACTGAGTTGAATTTACAGAGTCACAGCGCAAGAAAGAACCTAAACAGCACAACTAGAACATCTCCCTCCCTTACTGACAGAACACAGAGAAGCTACATGAGGTTTCTTAGGTCACGCAGCTGGTTAATGGCTGTGCTCCATGTTGCTTAGCAACAAGGATAAACAGAAAAACACAAGTTATATAGCTCTCACTGTCTAACAAAAAGAAATAAAAAATTAGTCTACAGACTGATGATATATATATTCCTGTATAACAAATAAAGGACTAGAGCTGAACTAATAAAATGTATGCTATTTTGGAACATTAAGAAGTATTTCTCTTGAAGGAAAAAAAAAAGGAGGCTATGTCTATTTACCTACTAGTGTACCAAAAGAAATGAATGTTTCCCCAAAGTAAAAAGACTGGAATTTTGACCCTCCAGCAGGTTTCTCCTAATCAAGTATTTGAAAACCGTCTTGACTAAACAAATGTGGGGTTTTTTAATGTTTATATCAGAAGACAACAGAAACCTTGTGAATGCTCCTATTTTGTAAAGAAAAGATTTAATCTGCTTAACTATCAGAGATGAGGAACAAGAAAAATTGAAAACGCTCCCAGATTTCTAACCTGTGACACTAGGTAGATGATGGTGCCATTTATCTGATATAAGTTGGCAACCCACATTTGAGTAAATATCTGAAGGAAACGATAGAGCCAGCAATGCAGATATCTGAGGAAAAAAACATTAAAAGCAGAACAAACAGCAAGTGCAAAAGCCCTGAGGTAGATGTGCAGTTGGCATATTTAATGAATAGCAAGGATAGCTGGAGTACACACCAAGCGAAGAAGAGAATAGTAAGAGATGAAATCAGAGTTGTCATGGAAAAGGAGGGAGAGGTCACAGAAATCAGACAAAGCACACTCTCAAACCATAATGAAACTAAACTAACAATCAGCAACAAAAAGATATCTGGAAAATCCCCAAATATTTGGAAATTAAACAACACACTTCTAAATGACTCGTGAGTCCAAGAAGAAGCCTTGAAAGAAATTTTTTAAATTTTTAATTAAATTATAATGAAGATACAACATGTCGAAATTTGTGGGATGCAGCTAAAGCAGTGCCTAGAGGGAAATTTGTAGCATTAAAATGCATATATTAGAATAGAAGATCTAAAATCAATAACTAAGCTTCCACCTTAAGAAACTAGAGAAAGAGGAGAAAACCAAATGAAAAGCAAACAGAAAGAAGGAAATAACACACATTGGAACAAAAATCAATGAAACTGAAAAAAGAAAAACATTGGAAAAAATAATGAAACCAAAAGCTAGTTCTTTGAAAAGATTAATAAAATTGGCAAACCTCTAGTGATATTAAACAAGGGAAAAAAAAGCAAAAAGACACAAATTACCACTATCAGGAATCAAAGAGGGGACATCACTACCAGTCCCACAAACATTAAAAGGGAATAGTGGCATACCATAATTCAATGCCTATAAATTCAATAACTTAGATGAAATAGAGTTAAGTACTCAAGACAGGAAACAACAAATGTTGGAGAGGATGTGGCGAGAAGGGAACCCTTGTACACTGCTGGTGGGAGTGCAAACTGGTGCAGCCACTACGAAAGGCAGTTTGGAGTATCCTCAGAAAATTAAGAATAGATCTACCATATGATCCAGCTATCCCACTGCTGGGTATTTATCCAAAGAACTTGAAAACACAGAGGCATAAAGATACTTGCACCCCTATGTTCACTGCAGCATTATACACAATAGCCAAGACTTGGAAGCAACCTAAGTGCCCGACAAGGGACGAATGAATAAAGAAGATGTGGTATTTATACACAATGGAATACTACTCAGCCATAAGAAATGATGAAATCTGGCCATTTGTGACATGGATGGATCTTGAGGGTATTATGCTGAGTGAAATAAGTCAGAGGGAGAAAGTGAAATACTGTATGATCTCACTCATAAGTAGAAGATAAAAACAACGACAAACAAACATACAGCAACAGAGACTGGATTGGTGGTTACATAGGAGAAGGCGGGAGGGCAAAAGGGGTGATTAGGCTCACACGTGAGGGGATGGACTATAATTAGTCTTTGGGTGGTGAACATGATGTAATCTACACAGAATTCGAAACATATTATGATGTACATCCGGAGGGGGAAAAAAAAAGAAATAGAGTTAAATACTTGAAAGACAAAAACCACCAAAACTCACTCAAGGAGAAACAGACAACCCAAATAACCCTACATCTATTAAATAAATTGAATTTTTAATTAAAAACCTTTCAAAAAATAAAATTCTAGGCCCAGATGGTTTAACTGGTGAATTCTACTTAACGTTTAAGGAAGAAGTATTACCAATTCTACACAACCTCTTCCAGAAAACAGGAAACCAGTTCCCAAGTCATTTCAGGGCCATTCCCCTAAAACCAAAACTAGGAAAAGATATTAGAGGAAAACTGCAGACCAATATCTCTCACTAAAATGGATGCAAAATCCTCAAAACTATTGTAGCAAGTAGAGTCCAGAAACATAAAAAGACTCATACATAATGACCAAGTAGATTTCATCCCAAGAATGCAAGACTGGTTCACCATTTCAAAATTGATCAGTGTCATTCACCATATTAAAAACTAAGTAAGAAAAGCCACATACTACACATCAATATATTCAGAAAAAAACATTCAACAAAATTCAAAAGGCACTCATGATAAAAACTGTCAGCAGATTAGGAGTAGAGGAAACTTCCTTAACTTACTGGTATCTATAAAAAACTTACAGCCAATATCATATTTAATGGTGAGAGATTGAATGCTTTCCCCCTAAGGTCAGGAACAAGGCTGGGAGGCGATCTCACCACTCCTACAGTGGAGGAACCTGGCAGATGCTACTTTACCCAACTGATCAGGATTAACATCACCAGTGATAAGTCATGTTGACAGCATGTACTCTGTGCAATGATGGGACGAGAAAGGCACTTCACCTCTATGGTATTCTTCCCAAAAACCCATAACCCAAATCTATAAGGAGAAAAACATCAGACAACACAAGTTGAGGGACATTCTACAAAATGGCTGCCAGTATTCTTTGAAACTATCAAGATCATGAAAAACTAAGCAAGTGTCACAGCCAAGAGGAGACTAAAGAGATACAACAACTAAATTCAATGTGGTGTCCTGGATTAGACCCTGAAATAGAAAAAAGGGACATTAGTGAAAAAGCTGGTGAAATCCAAATAAAGCCTGGAGTTTAGTTAACAGTGATGTACCAATGTTAATTTCTCAGTTTTGACAAACGTACCATGGTTATGTAAGATGTCAGCCTTAGGGGAAACTCGTGTAAGGTATACGGGGACTCTCTATACTATCTTTGCAACTCTTCTAGAAATCTAAAATAATTCCAAAATGAAAATTATTTTTTAAAAAGTAAAAGGACAGAAAAAGATAAGCTGCGTAAACAGTAACCAAAAGAAAGCTGGATGAGTATATCAATATCAGATAAAGTAGACTTCAAAACAAAGAATATTTCTAGGGATAAAGACAAACATTACATAACTATAAAGAGGTTAATTCACCAAGAAAACATAACAGGCCTAACTGCGTATGTCTCTAACTACAGAAATCAAAATACATGAACTACTAGTGAAAATGACAGATTTGAAATAAGGAACAGACAAATTCACAATTCCAGTTCAGAGACTTCAATACTCCACTCTTTGTAGTCAATAGAACAAGTAGACAGACAATATCCTTAGAGACGTAGAAGACCTGAGAAAGACTGTCAACCAACTTGACCAAATTGACATTTATAGAGCATTACATCCAACTACAGCAGAATACACATTCTTTTCAAGTGTACATTGAGTATTCACCAAGATCAACATGTTCTGGCCACAACAAAACACCAGCAAATTAAAAAGTACTGAAGTCAAGCAAAATATGCTCTGTGACCATTACAGAATTAAACTAGAAACCAATGACAGAAAGATATCTGGAAAACCCCCCTAAATAACTGGAAGGTTATGTGAGGTACACATTCAGCCCCAAACATATTCAAACCAAACCTACAACATGCAGAACTCTTTAAAGAAAATATTCTTCAACTCTGTTATTTTTCAGTTCATCTAAATGAATAGCATTTTCGGTTTGATTATAATGAAACAGGCCCTTTCTGAATTACGAATATCTACCTTACAAATGACCTTTCTTAAAAAGCTCTGAAATTGTTCACCTATCCAAGGAGTTTCTGCCCTACAGGGATGTCCATCTGCACTGCCTAGTGGATGAAATAAGAAACTGGAGTTCAACAACTTTTTCTTATCTTCTTTCTTAGAACTGCGGATAGCCTGATGAAGCAAGATGCAATGTTAATTTCTATCAGGCCCAACCCATCATACCATATGGAGGGAAGAGGGGGTAATGATGCCTGAAGAACTGAAGTGACTTGAATGTGATCACAAAGATAGCTGCCAGGTCCCCAGATTTTTACAGTAGCAAACTGGCCCTTTCTATTATACACCATAGCCAGGTGCAAAAAAAAAAAAAAATTAACCTCAATCCTTACCTTACATCATACACAAAACCTGACTGGAAATGGATCATAAACCTAAAATTAAGAACTAAAAGCTTAAAACTTCTAAAAGGAAACACAGGGAAAAAATCTTAATGACCTAGGATTTGGCCAAGATTTCTTAAGTATAACACAAAAAGTACTAACTATAAAGAAAAAATCAATAAATTAGACCTCGTCAAAATCAGACCATGGCAAAGCAAAAGACCTTTGTTCTTAAAAGATACAACAACAGGCAAGAATAGACTGGGAGAAAATATTTGCCAAGCATATATCCAACAAATGGGCAAAAGATTGAACAGACGCTTCACCAAACAAGATGTACGGCTGGCTCATAAACACATGTAAAGATGCTCAACGTCCACTGGTCATTTGGGAAATCCATATTCTAAATACAATGAAATACCACTACACTAGGCCACTGGAAACACCACCAGGATGGCTTAGAAACTAAAAAGTGCATACGAAGTGCCAGTGAGTGTGTGCAGCAATTCACACTCTCGTACACTGCTGATGAAAATGTAAAATTGTACAATCACTTTGAAAACAGTTTAGTAGTTTCTTAAAAATGTAAACATACACCTACTAAGTGACCCCGCCATTCCACACCTAGCGGCTGACCACAGAGGAAGGAAAGCACATGACCACACAAAGATTTGTAATAGCCAAAAACTGAAAATTACCAAATGTCCATCAACTGATCAATGCATAAACAAAATAGGCATTATCCTTAAAGAATAATTATCAATGATAAAATGGAATAAACTATTGACACATGCAACATTATGAATGAACTTCAAAATAATTACGTTGAGTAAAAAAAGCCAGACAAAAGGAGTAGCTTCTGTATGATTCAGTTCTATAAATTTCTAGAAATTTCAAACTAATCCATAATAACAGAAAGCAGATCAGAGGTTGCCTGGAGTTGGGGAGGGGATCAGAAAAATGGGAGAGGATATTACAAAGGAGCACAAAGTTACTTTTGGGGGTGATGGATATGTTCATTATCTTAATTGTGGTGATGGCTTTATGGGTATATATATATATGTGTGTCTGTGTCTGTGTGTCAAAACTCATCAAATTGTACAATTTAAATATGTGCAGTTTATTGGATGTCAACTGTACCTCAATAAAACTGGAATAAATGAAAATAGATGTACATTCACCATATGACCCAGCATTCTACTCTCAGGCAATCATCCAAAAGACATGAAAACAAAGGTCTACATTCTAGGACACGAAAAACTAATCTATAGTGACAAAAAGCAGATCATTGGTTGCCTAGGGTCAGACGGAGGATTAATTGCAAAGGGGCACCACCTGGAGAGAAAATTTTTATAGCTACATGAAGTTTCTGAGTGGGAATTTTCCTATACATCCAAAGTAAAACATGTTCTGAACTGCAAACAGATGATTTAAAAGACCAGTAACAACGATCCTTTCCTGCCCGCAACTCTGCACCAAGTATTGTGCCCTCTAACATACATTTCCTCTAATCTTCTTAAGAATCCTACAGTGCAGGTACTATTATCCCCAGTTTAGACTAGGAGGCCTGGGCTCAGAGAAGTAACTACCCAAGGTCTCGCAGTAAGTAAATGAGCAAGTCTCGGCCTTCAAGAAAAATCTGGGTCTTTCTAAATATAAAGTATTTCCAACTCAACACACTACCTTCTCAATGCCCCAAATACTTGTTAACTGGGGATGACTTCTATTCTACTGAAATTTAAGAAAAACGCATTTGCTTCCTTAAACAAGTACTTCCTTGAACACAAGTATCTGCTGGTACAACGCCATTCATTGCCTGGGAACTGCCTTACACATAATAAGTACTCAATAAATATTTTGTATGTTTTAACCTAAATTCCTAAGATTTATTCTAAAGTAACTTTATCTTTACATTACATTACAAATTACAAATCTTTCCCATTACAAACATGTCTGATTTCGAGGAAAAAAATTACACTGTAAGGCGCATCCATACACAAGGATATAAGAGATTTTGCAATTATTTCCCACATGATTACCACATACTAGTACTACACAAAGATAAAGCCAAAAGTGGCGACTGTGAGGAACTGAACCTGAACTCTTTCTCCATGCCTCCCATATCTGGCGACCAACATGGCCAACAAAAGTTACCCAAAAATCCAAAACATCTGAGTGGAAAGAGGTACAGGTTTAAAGATCATTGGACTTTATTCAACGGGTTAATGACCTTCATGTGATCCTAATTCTAAGAAAGTTATACTTTTTACCACTTGGTGCAGTTGATACTTTAACGTGTGATGGGGCTACTAAAAAGCCACGACACAACTCTACAAGATGGAGAGCCAAGCGACACAAGTCAAAATGTTTACTGGGAACTAATCAGCTACGATTCAGGACAAAACTCAATCTTCCTGTGTCTCATTTAGCTACTTCCCAAGTGTCGGTATGAACTAATTGTTCGTGAAAATAAATATATACACTCACACAAATATATATACATACATTTATAATATACACACACATATATATGTTCTAATATGGTTACATTGTAGTTACAAAACTTAACCCATATTGTATTCAAATCTGTACAATTATTCATTTTAATATTACCTTATAGTGTTTGATCACAGAAATTTGTAGGTATGTTACATAGCTAATCAAACAGCTACAGTTAACAAGATGAAAACTGCTCGAATCTCTCATAATTGCATCATGTTATTAAGCTCTAGGTCTTTCCAATGACATGATATGGGTTACTTTTACATTGATGAAAATAGTTTACTTTTTATTTTTAAGCTTTTCCTACAGATCCCATGAGAGCAGTCTGCTTTCTACTGATGTCACAGTGAGAGCCTTGTGAAGCTTCAGTAAAGAGGAAAAAAGAAACAGATGCCTCCCATCGTTGTCTCATAACAAAAGGCAAGGAAAAGGAGACGGGAAATAATCTCTAAACCCCTTATATTCAGAGACCTAGTACTTTTCCAAAACAGAGACTTCAGGGTTTGCCAAGGACTTAAGTAATTTGACCTCTGTGATAATGGAAGATTTACAGCTAGAATCCATTATTTACTTCTCTTAATATGTGAAACAGTGATCCTTCTATCCTAGAACATGAAGATGAAGATGCCTCCAATTCCTACGTAGACAGAAACTTCTATGTGCATCGTCTTCACAGAGGATGATAACCTGGGCAACATTTTTTAAAATGGGACCTCTTGGAGTCATTTAAAGTGCGGCAACTAGAGGTGGTACTCCTAAAAGCACTTCTAACCCAAGAGTTATCTAATGAGTCTAGCAGTAAAAAACTAAGTGTAAAAATTTATAGAAACTCTCTTTCTCACAAGGAAATAAAAAGTTAGATGATGTAAGTAAATCATGTACAGAAAAACAGAAACTTCTATGGGCTATTAAGTAGATAGTTCATTATTGATATGCTAGAAATTTATGTACTAGAAAGTTTGTCACTTTTGTTTCCTAAAAACTATAGGTTGAGACCACTCACGCACTGCTGGCAGAAGTATAGATTGATCCAAGCGCTTTGGGAAATTGTTTAGCAGTATCTTTTTTTTTTTTAAAGATTTTATTTTTTTCCTTTTTCTCCCCAAAGCCCCCCAGTACATAGTTGTATATTCTTCGTTGTGGGTCCTCCTAGTTGTGGCATGTGGGACGCTGCCTCAGTATGGCTTGATGAGCAGTGCCATGTCCACGCCCAGGATTCAAACCAACAAAACACTGAGCCGCCTGCAGTGGAGCGCACGAATTTAACTACTCGGCCACGGGGCCAGCCCCTGTTTAGTAGTATCTTTTAAGCTGGACATATGCATATGCTATGACCAATAATTCTACTTCTATAAAGATACCTAAAAGAAACGCATACATATATTCACCGAAAGACTTACACAAGAATGTTCATGACAGCATTACTCCTCAGAGCCAAAAAAGGAAAGAAGCCAAATGTCCACAAACAGCAGAAGGAATTGTGGTATATTCACACAATGGAATACTATACACAAGTGAGGATGAACAATTCATTTCTCCATGCAACAATATGGACAAATCTTTTTTTAAAAAAGGTCGAGCAAAAGAAGCTAAACATAAAACAGTACATTCCACGGTTGCTAATATATAAAGGTCAAAATCAGGCAAACTAATCCGTGGTGTTAGAAGTCACGATAGTAGTTACTCTTTGCAAAGAGTAGGATGAACTGGACTAGGGTAAAAGGGAGGCTACTAGGTGAATACAATAGATTATGTTCTTTTTCTTAAACTGGGTGCTGGTTACAATGGGATGTTCACTTGAGAAAATACAACAAGCTGTATACTAATGATGTGCACATTCCTGCACATGTTCAGAAAGTTTGTTTTAAAAAACAAAGAAAATGCTTATAAGAGTACCTCCCTAACTGAGAATCCTACTTCCTTAATTTCTTTTTTAGTATATAAAGATGAAGGAAGAACAGATCAGACCACGGACCACATTCAATGCAGAGACAAGAGGAATATCACAGGTATCCAAGAATGAAGCAAGATCATTACAATGCACGCTTTGAAAAGGGAGAGGATCTCTCTCAAGAAGGTGTTAAAAGACTCTCCCAGGTAAGCAACACTCTCCATTCCCCTGCCAAAGGGGAGCTGAAAGCTCATAGCTAATAGGCTAGGCTCTAGAATGCCCACAGGCTTCTGCTCTCACTAGCTGAGCTGCAACCAAGAGTCAGATGTGTTTGTTCTCAGACCAGTTTATCCCCATTTCACTTGACAGTGCAATTACATAATTTAATTAAATATTATATAAACATATGAACGCAAAAAGAGTAGTTTCTATGAAAACTAAATTGAAAGTTTTAGAAAAACTCAGTAAATTGCTGAAGAAAACTGCTATGGAAGCAGGAAGAACAAGACAACTTGCAAAACATGAGTAGAAAACCATAAAAATCTAGAGCCATCCTTTCAGAATGCTTCATAAGCATATTTAAATTCTCACTCAACTTTAAAGAAACCTGAATTTGGCATTGTAAGTGCATTCTGGGAGTGATTTATGCAACAAAGAGGATTCGGAACTGTAATCAGTAGACTCATACTAAAGGAAAGGTGGTGGACCTACAACACAAGATTGGCAAACAACTATCTATTTTTTTACACCAAAATGAAATGTTGAAGGTGTGTATCATTTTTATGATTCCCCATGTTAACCAATTTTTTTGAATTAACTAACCAACTATCCATCCCAATTATGAGGAATTTAAAAGGCCTCTCCTGCACATCGCTCCAGAAAACTGGGCAAGCAATCCTGGCCACTCAAGACTGCCCTCAACAAACACACACACACACAGACACTCTCTCACACACACACACACACACGCACACACTCTCTTTCTCTCTCTCTCACACACACACACACACCCCTTACACACCCGCCTCACTGAAAGAGTATGAAAGGCAGAAGGCATCAAAAAAAAGAAATCAAGACAACAGTGAAAATAAAAAGTGTGGGGATATACAAAATCTTAGCAATAAGAGCATACAAAGGAGTTTTACACACAACCTTTCACGATTGCATAGCAAATAGGATAGGTATTTTTAAAGACAAAACAATCAAAAGCTCTCCAGGCAGCAAAGCAACCACTGGGTTTCTGCCTCAGTACCTCACTGCTACCCTCTTCTAGTCTCGAATGCAAGAGCTCCCAGACGTAAGGAGCAATAGCCACAGTTTACAGCACTTTTGTTTATTTCCAGATTTGCCTGCAGAAATCTCACCCTGTGAGATCACTAGAGGGAGTACTTCCCCTGAAAAAAAAAAAAATGGGAAGAGAAAGAAAAGGGAAAAAGTTCCTAATTAAAGATGCACTTTGGGGCCGGCCAGTGGCCGAGTGGTTAAGTTCAGGCGCTCCACTTCAGTGGCCCAGGGTTTTGCCAGTTGGATCCTGGGCACGGACGTAGCATCGCTCATCAGGCCATGCTGAGGCGGCGTCCCACGCAGCACAACCAGAGGCTCTCACAACTAGAATCTACAACTGTGTACTGGGGGCAGGGGGCTTTGGGAAGAAAAAAAAGAAGATTGGCAACAGTTGTTAGCTCAGGTGCCAATCTTTAAAAAAAAAAAAAAAAAAAGAGGCACCTTATCTGACTGTCCTTAGAAAGCAAAGTGCAAAATGTTTTAAAACTCACAGTGCAAAGTGACAGTCTAAAGGTGATTGTAAAAGTATGCAACATAAACGTTAGGTTAGGTACATTAACCAATCGACGCATTTAATGCATAGCATAAATAGCAAATATTACTTAAGATAAGGTCATTTGGTAAGAAAATATAAATCTGTAAAACAGGCTGACCTTGTTATCACTCAGTTTAAAAATCATAATTTGTGAAGAGCCGGTTTCTGATAAATACTATTAGTAGAGGAAGTTAATAGATATCTATCACAAACTTCAGTTGATATACTTTACTTGCCTGCTACTTTATTAAATTATTGGAAGGCAAAGTTAATACTGCGATCTTCTTTAAAGTCTAAAATGTACCTTGAGCACCTAAGTGGCAAGGAAGTAGGGACGGGGGAAAGGAGACAGAAGGGAATTAACATTTATTGGGTACCTATTCTGTGTCAGGGACTCTACACATAATACAACCACCTTGGGAAACAGGAAATATTTCCATTTTACAGAAGAGAAAACCAGGGCACAAGTAACTTGCCCATGATCACAAACATAATAAATGGTAGAGTTTGAGGGTATTATGTTAAGTGAAATAAGCTAGACAGACAAAGACAAACACTGTATGATTTCACTCATATGTGGAAGATAAACAAATACACGGACACAGAGAACAGATTAGTGGTTACTAGAGGGGAAAGGAGTTTGTGGGGGGACGGGATGAGGGGTAAAGGGGCACAGATATATGGTGATCCAAAAATAATAATGTACAACTGAAATTTCACAATGTTATAAACCATTATGACCTCAATAAAATTTAAAAAATAAATAAAATAAAACAAATGGTAAAGTAGTATATAACCTTAACCTGATTCTATTGCCTATGATACAAAAAAAGCAGAAGTTGCTTAATTCATCTGGCATTTTGGCCATCTTAAAATAAACAAGCATACTTTATTCCATTAGGAGGTATATATTTATACCACAGCACAGAACAAGAAAGAACGAAAACAGCAAGAACACAAAATATGGCTTGCCCTCCAAGAGCTTACAATCTATTAAAGAAAATGTACACACACACACAAGTTAAGGAACACAAGGCCGTGCTTAATTACTACCTGAGAGATACAGCCACGAAGTGATATGGGAGCTCAGAGAAGCCTGGGATCCATGCGGTTTTAGCAGTTAGGAAAGGCCTTATGAAAGATGCAAGATTACAGCTGGATCTTGGAGATGGAAAATGTTGGATAGGTATAATGAAAGGTATTCCATGATGGGGAAAGTTAAGAGTTAAGGATGAATACGATGTATCTGAGTAAGAGTGAAGAGGCTAGCATGACAACTTCAAAAAGAGGAGGACTGAGTGGAAACAACCCAAGAGTCCATCACCTGATGAATGAATAAACAAAACGTGATACAGCCACACACTGGAATACTATTCAACAATAAAAAGGAAGAAAGTACTGACACCATCCTACAACAGGGATGAACCTTGAAAACACTATGCTAAGTGAAAGAAGGGAGACACAAAAGGCTGCATGGCATATAATTTCATTTACA
Source organism: Equus asinus (assembly GCF_041296235.1). NCBI lineage: Eukaryota > Metazoa > Chordata > Mammalia > Perissodactyla > Equidae > Equus > Equus asinus. Next base: position 99,673,965 of record NC_091796.1, on the reverse strand, counting down.
TGAAATGTCCAGAATAGGCAAATCCATAGAGACAGAAAATAGACTAGTAGCTCCCAAAAGCTGGAAAGGCTGGGAGAAGTGGGGAGTGATTGCTAATAGGTACAGGGTTTCTTTTTGGGGTGATGAAACTGTTCTAAAATTGATTGTGGTGATGGTTCCACATGTCTACGGATACACTCAAAACCACTGCATACTTTAAATGGATGAACTATATAGCATATGAACTAGATCTTAACCAAGCCATTAAAAAGCGAGGGCTTGGTGAGACATCATTGCACAGCTAAGACAGAGCCACTTATGCCAAGCTTAAGGGTCTGAAATTTATCTGGTAGGCAGTTAGAGATACATGAGTAAAGATTTAGCTAATGAAAACACAGTATACTACACAGGACTCTTTTCTAATAAAATTCATGTGTTTTAAGTACATTCCTAAAATATATTCCAAAATCACAAAGAAGAGAGAGAACAGGAAAAAGCTGTTGTGATAGGATTTTGACTAAGCCACAAGCTGTGACTATCAGGAAAGTTGTTTTGCTTCAGTGCTAAATGCCACAGATGGGTATATCAGCATTATATTTATGCAAAACCACAAATTCATCTGTGTCAAATCTTCGAATACTGTAATGTTCTAAACTTAATTATGAAAATAGCATTAATAATTGATCTGCCATATTCTAGGGTAAGATAATGAAGAGTGTAATTTGTTTTTCATTAGATGACAGGACTCTGTACATAATGTTTTTTTAGATATTAGATTCAATTTAAATGCCATCAGAACCTCCACTGACAGAGCATTTCCTACCAACACTTACACATTTGACTCTGAATTCTAATTTAACATCATATTCCAGGATACTTTTAGTATAAAAATTAGCTAAAGAAACAAATCTGACATTCAAAAGCAGAGAGGAAAAAGAAAATCTGGATATTAAATGTCTAATACAGAGGAAAAAGTAAGGCACTCAAAAATAAACCTGAAAATCATAGGGGGAAAAACACACCAGGGCTCAGTATTAGGTTCTATAGCAATGGGAAGTATAAATGGGAAAAAAAGGAATAGATTACATTTAAAATGGCAGGTTCAACACATGAGAGCAGATGAGGCTTTAACAGAGGCAAAGTGTGGAACATGTCTATTGAGACAGGCCCACGCCCTCCTCTAAACCACAAGGAAGAAAGAGCCTTTCAGGCAGTCGGCGTGTTATCGCGACCGAAGCTGGCCTAAAGGTGAAATCTCACTTTCTCCGAGGAGGTGGTGAGATGGTAGGAACACAAAAGAAGAACTCGGCTGGAGAACCCGTACACAGCCAAGCTAGTGTTCAGTCTTCTGAGTCACCTTGCAAACCTCCTTCAAGGTAGATGAGCCACAAGAAACTAAAGGACATATCAGATCTCTTTTAAAACACTCTTGCCTAAGAATGAGAGGACCCATCTGTCTCTATAAGGGCTTTGTAAGTTCCAGAACTAGATGAAACTTATGTTCTGTGTCTGAGAAATGCAGACAACTTAGACGACCTGGTTTGCTAACAAACAATAAAAGCAAAAGAGAAAACAAGCTATCCTAAAAAAGAAGGCTTGTCGCTGATATCTAGAATAAGGTATCTGCTGTCACAAGTAAGTAGAGAAGGACTCTCCATTTCCTGACGCTAAGCCAGCGTTTACACGAAAGAAGAGAATTCAGGAGGAGTAAGTCGGAACTTATTTCAAATCATTAATTGCTGTGTGCTAAACTTACCCAAACTTTCATCAATTGTCTGTCTACTCCAAACAAAAGAACTGTGGGAAAAGGCACATGTTTACAGCTATTGTTCACCATATCGGACATGTTAATTATTAAGGAACAAAGTACTTCAACTATAACACAGTAAAATATCAAAACAGGTTAAACGTTGGATCATTCTCTGCGTAAACACCAAAAATATATACTGTTAATTCAGACATAAATAAGAAAGTTTTTCTTTTAAATAAACAGGTAGAAATGATGAGAGAATGCTACCATGGATTACCAAAAGAGATGGGGAAATGGCATCAACACGAGGTCTAAGATCCAGAAACGTTTTAAAGTGATAGAATTATTGGAGAGAACGGTCTGAATTGTAAGCATGCTAAAATTCTGACTAAAATAAGAACAGAACCCAAGATGCCACTAAGAGGCTACAGAATAATTAAGAAAATGGAAGTCATGGAGAGGGGATTTTTTTTTTCCACAGGATCATTCAGTGAATAACATGGGGCTGGAAACATGATCTACAAACAAGAAAGGAGAATGAGAAACTTGCCAGCACCTGAAACCGGCAAAACAGACCTGAGCTAAGGAAACAAGGATGACAAATATCCCAGGGGGGAAATAACACCAGTTTTCCAAATCTGATTCTGAAAAACAAAAGCGAAAACTAACTTGCCAAAGGGGAAAAAAAGGTGCAAGTTAAAGAAAAATTTTAAAACAAATGTACATAAAATGCCTTCAGAAAATTTCTGTTTCTGAAGTATTTTCATAGATACGTTCACTAATGCTCACCACATTAGCTTTTAAGAAGCTAAATCGACAACACAGTTTTTTAAAAGTCAAGAGAAATCTTAAGTATTTGCAATAACCGTTTGCCTTAAGCAAGTCTGTAGAGCTTGTGATATGAAACGTAAATCAGAGTGGGCTCAATTAAATTTTAAAATCTCTCAGGCAAAATTGTGAAGCTCACACAGCAAAAGTAATATAAACAGGAAATCCTGAGCAAGAAATTGAACTACCATCTTTGTGGATTTTTTAATGTATATAATAAATAGCATATAAGGTTCATACACTACAATTAACTTAGAATTAATCACTGGATATTCTTAAGTTTCATCTAAACTTATTGGATCTTACATGAGAACAACCAAAGCTGGAAAATAAAATAAAATAGAATGAGATTCCACTCAAAACATTAACTGTTCTGTTCCTTCTCCTCCAAGCAATATCCTCTAAGTTAGCTACCTTATTTGATTTCAGTTCTCTAATTTATAAGTCTGTCTAATTCTTAATTTATACCATGATTAAGTGCTATGCATGCACAACTACTCTGTTCAAGCGGTTAAGTGAACCTGAACATAACCATAACATGACATTTCCGAAAGCATTCACAGATGCTGCCACAGAGGACGAGCAGCGATTGCACAGAAAGACTAGGAAATACCTGAGCAGATAGACAGCCCTTTCAGTATCACTGAGGTCTTCGTCAACTGTCAGTCTTTCTATTTCTTCTGGTGTCTGTCAAGTGTAAAATACAGATTATGCACACAAATACCCATCAGTCTTGCCCTTCGGTGACCCTCCAGGGACCCTATATGAGTAGAGACTAGTGAAGTTTCACAATTAAGCATTATCAGGGAAAACTAACCAAGGGTCTGAGGACTCTAGGCGACCTCGACCACAGAGGTCTCTAATTGTTGGGTTTGGGTGGTAAGAGTTTTGGGGGTTTGTTGTTTTTTGTTTTTACTCTTCTAGCTTCTAGACTGAATCTTGAGAATCACGTTGTGGCTTCAGAACATTGCCGAAATCAATTTTATATGCATATATAAAATTACACATACTTTTTCTCTCTTATACCCCAAGGCTGTTTCTCCAGCATTTTCCACCCCAGGAAATGCTAAAAGGGGACATGGAGGAAGACTGCAGCCCAGCGGGAACGAACACGACGATATCTGGAGTAGGGGGAGGGCAGGGAATGAACTCCGGGGCTGGAAGGAAATCAGAGATTGGAGATACTGCGGCAGGTGGGAGTGAGAAGAGCTAAAGGAGCGAGTAAGAGGATGGCGGGGGTCCATGAGCCAGGTGTGCCAGCGCGGAGGGCTGGAGCCTCGGGGAGGCTGGCAGGAAGATGACTCTGCGGGCTGGGGGAACTAGCGGAGGCTGACTCCGTCCAGGGGCCGGGGAGCGGGGTCCCAGCTAGAGTCCCGGAGGGGCCGGGGGGAAAGGATGTGTGGCGATTCAGGACGGAGGCAAAAGGGTCGAGAGGGCTCTGAAGACCGGCCGCAGGACGACTCCAGGATGGGCGCTGGCTGGGAGGGCAGGGGAGGCCGGGCTGACTTGAGGGCAGGGGCACGCGAGCTTGCTCTGATGGGGGGATGGGACGTGGGGGGGTCTCGGGGAGGAGTCGGGGCTGTGTTGACCGAGGGGCCAGGACCGGGGCAGCACCCGGGGACCACGGGGATGCGGGAGGGGAGGACCCGCGAGGAGCGGGCTGCGGGGCAGCTCCCGCAGGGGCGGGGGGAAGCGGGGCCAGGGCCGTCCGAGCGCGGCGGCGCGGGAGGCGCCGGCGGCCGTTCCTGGGGGCGGGCTGGGGAAGGGCCCGGGACCAGGGGGCCGGCCCCGGGGCAGGGGGTAGGGTCCAGACCCAGAGAACCCGGCCGTGTCGAAGAAGGGGCCCCGAGAGGAGCCAGTTTCGGGTGACACGGGGACCGGAGGAGGACTGAGGGGCCAGTCCGACTCCGAGGGGGTCCCGGGCCGCCTCGGGGAGGGGCCAGGACGCGGGTCGGGGCCGGGACACGCCGCCGGGCGCCTGCGGACAGCTCCTCCTCCCCGGGGCGCACCTTGAGGCTCCGGCGGACCGGCCTCTCGATGATGGTGAGCTCCTGCAGGTCCTCCATGTAGCCGAACAGGCTGTTCTGACTGAAATCCATCGCGGCGCCGGGCGGCGGCGGATGCATGGACCGCCGGGCCGCCTCGCCGCCCGGGCCGGAGCGGCCCCGGGATGCTGGACGCGCGCAGCCCCGCGGCCGCCCACCAGCAGGACTTTCTCCCGCTCTCGGCCGCGGGAGCCCGGCCGGAGGCGAGCGGGCGGCGGGAGAAGGAGCGCGGCGGCCGAGGGGGCGGGGCGGGCCGGGCGAGGGGGCGGGGCGAGGCGCGCGGGCGGGCTGCGGGGGCGGGGCCAGGGCGGGGGAGGGGCCACCGTGCCCGCCTCAGCCCCGCCCCCTCCCGGGCGCCGCGCGCTCGCGGACCGGACGCAACTGCCGCGCAACATTGCGGCGGCCCCCAGACCCCTCCGCGCCCGACGGGCTCTGCCCTCCACTCCCACTCGCCCCGCCCCCGGCCGAGCGGGTCCCACCCTGCAGCGCCTGCGCAGAGCCTGCCACCTCCCGTGGCCGGCAGAGGCGGGCAGGGGGCGGGGGCCGGCGGCGGAGAGCTTGAACCAATGAGAGGGGAAGCAAACGAGAGGGAGGTGGGCTGGGGTCTTGTTTGACCTGCTGCAATAACTTTCCAGTTATTCGTGGGACCGCCCACCCTAGCCGGCGAGATGCGGTCTTAGAGACCAGCCTAGTTCAGCTCTAGCCCTGGGGGAGGGGTGTGTATCCAAAAAAAGCAATTACAATGTGGTGCGTGGTGGGGGGGAATGGAGGATGGGAGGATGGGAATCGAGTCCTGGCGGGGCTAGCATTTGGGGAATGGCAGCGGTCAGAAAGGGGCTGCTGGAGGGGAGGCACTTAAACTGAGTCTTAAGCGATCAATAACTTTCCCAAGAGAAGAGTAAAACCATTTTGGATTGAAGCCTGGGCGCGTTTTGGTTGTGGGACGTGCAGTAAGAGTCGAGCTTGGAGTGCTGGAAGCGAGTGCTTGGCGAGGTGGATGGGAGAGAGGCAGGTCCTTTACGAAGAAAGGCGCTGTTCTGAGCAGCCACGTTGAGTCTTTTGCTTTTGATTCTGTTAGGAATAGGAAGCGATGGAAGGAGCTTGGGGCGATATTTTTGGACCTCAGGGATAAGAGTTATGTTGATCATACTCCTCAGCTCGTTAGAGTCAGCGAGGTCCGTCTCTTTTTTATTTTATTGTCCGCTCATTTCCTCTCCACACTCCCATTTACCCTCCATTTGCACCTCTCTCGTTGTGTTTAAGATTGTCCCAGTAAGTGTATATATCCTGGAAAGATGCTGTTTTAGTTTGTCTATTTTTAATGTACGTGAATGGTATTGTGATACGAACTCACGCTGTTTCTTGTTTCTCCCTCAACATAATGTCTTAGGGATCTATCTATGGGGCTGTATATACCAGGAGTTCATTAATTCTGACCACTGATAGAATTTGATTTGTGTCCAACACATTTTACTTATCAATTCCTTAAAGAGTGTACAATTAGGTTGCCAGCGGTTCCTTGTTGCCACAGACAATGCTGGAATGAGTACTGGACGTGTCTTTTATGGACCCTAAGAAAGAAATGGAATTGCTGGGTCATGGAGTTCACTCTGCCTCGTGGCCCTCCAAAACGGCTTTGCCAGTTTGCACTCCCACCAACGGCACATGAAGATAGGAAGACTCCTGTTTCCCCACTCTATAGGCTAACATTTGGTATTATCTGATATCCTAATTTTTATCAATCTGATATAGGTAAAGTAGTATCACATTGTAATTTTCATTTGTATCTCCTTGATGAGTAGTGACGTTAACCGTTTTTCCATATACTTAAGAACCATGGAGATTTTTTCCTTCCATGAATTACCCGCTTACATCCTTTGCCTATTTTTCTGCTAGATTTCCTATTATTTTTCTGAATGAATTGAAGGGTTTTTTATATATTCTAAATATTAATCCCTTGTCAGTCTTGGACATTGTAAATGTCTCCCAATCTTTCATGCATTCTGTTAACTTGGTCTTTGCTATCCTACAGTGTAGGGGAAATCCTGAATTTTGATGTGGCCAAATGCATCAAATTTTAGCCTTGTGGAGTGTGCTTTTTGGGTCTTGTTTAAGGATCTTTTCCTTCCCACGGTCGCAAAATATTCTCCTACATTTTCCCCTATTTAGCTTCATACTTTTACCTATCACAGTTAGGTCTTAATTTATCCAGAGTTCACCTTGCATGCAGTGCATGTAGGAATGTGAGATTAATTTTCTCTACATCGTGAGCCAGTTTTCCCAGCGGTACCCACCAAACAACCCACCTTTTCCCCACTGTTGTGCGATGGCGTCTGTATCATATGCCAAGTCTCCATAGACACACGTCTCTGTTTCTGAGCTCTCATTGCTGATCTGTTGCTCTAGATCTGTTTCTGTACCAGGGCTGTGCTGATTTTCTTGCTATGGCTTTGTTATATGTCCTAATATCTGGTAGAGTGAATCCTCCCACTTTTTGCTCTTTTTCTCTTTGTCAAGATTGCCTTTGAAGTTCAAAGCAAAAAGGGTCAGGGCTTACCTCAAAGCTGAAATTCAGGTTTCCTGATCTCTGCTGCACTAGGGAGGAGTGAAGGGAAAATGGAAAGGGGTGGACCTTGTTGGGATCAGGATGGAGAGGCACAAAGATGTGGGGGAGGTGGTTTTTCCCTAGCAAATACATTGCAGCCTCCCCTTTCTGTCAATTTCTGAAATTCTCCTCCTTTTCGCCTTGATTTGCAACAGAATCTAAAGAATACTTGTAAACTTTACCCAGTTTCAGCTAAGAAGTATTATTTCATATTTGGATTTTGTAAAAGCAGCCTTTGAGACTTGATGACATTCTTAATGAGCAATTGATTGAATACACAGTTATAGCTTTGATGTTGGCTGTTACAGGCCAGGAGGTTGATGAAGGGAAAATGTTCAGTTTGATGGCTGGAATCTGTAGCTGCTCTAGTTACCGCTCTGTGGTGGAAATAGCCCACACCAGCCTGGCTGCCAGGAAACTTGAGTCCCAGTCCTGGCTCTGCCAGAGACATGCGGTGGAACGACGAGTCCCGTTTTCCGCATCTGAACTACTTTCTCACAACTGGCCTCCGTGTGCCCTCAAAGCAGCCTGTGAAGTACAGAAAAGATGACGACTGTTCCAGTTTTACAGGTAATGAACTTGAGGCTCAGAGAAGTTCTGTGACTTAAGACTTGAACGCACAGCTAAGGGAAGCTAGATTTATTCACTTCATTTATTCACTTCATTTGTTCACTTCATTTGTTCATTCAACGGTAGCATGGTGGTTAAATTCGTGGGCTTTGGAGCCCACCTGCCTGGGTTTGAATCTTAGCTCTGCTGCTTCCGACGGTGGGCAAATTACTTAACTGCTCTGTCCTTCCCTTCACTCATCTCTGAGACAGGAGTAACAGTAGTTCTTAGCACAAAGTCTTGTTGTAAGAGTTAAATGAGATAATACACATATAATGCTTAGAGGAAATTCCTGGCACCTAGCAAGCGTTCAGTGTTTGCTATTATTATCATTACCACCAGACCAGTGTTCCCTTGTGCACACGTTCAGAAAAGATTTAATAAACTGTGCTGAATTGATTGATTATTGTAGGAGGCAGAATAGTGCTCTCCCAAAGAGGTCCACATCCTGTTCTGCTGAACCTGTGGCTGTGTTACCTTACCTAGCCCAAGGGACTTTGAAGATGGGACTAGTTTAAGGATTTTAAGGTAGGGAGATTATCTTGGATCATCCAGGTGGGCCCAGTGTAATCATAAGGGTCCTTATGCGTGAAAGAGGGAGGCAGGATGGTCAGTGTCAGGGTCACGGTCAGTGTCAGGGTGATGTAAGGCAAGAGAAACTTGACCGGCCCGTGCTGGCTTTGAATATGGAAGGGTGCCCAAGTGGGCAGCCTCTAGAAGCTGGAAAAGGAAAAAAAACCCAACTCTCCTAGAGCCTCCAGATAGCATCCAGCCCTGCTGACACCTTGATTTTAGCCCAGTGAAACCCACTTCTAACTTCCAGAACTATAAGAGAATAAATTTGTGTTGTTTTAATCCGCTAGATTGGCGGTAATTTGTTACAGCAGCAATAGGAAACTAGTGCAATTATCTATATAAGAAAAATATTTAAATTAGGTTTCTACCTCAGACCATACACAAAAATCAATTTTAGGCATATAAAAACCCTAAACATGGGGCCAGCCCCAAGCCCTAATGGTTAAGTTTGGCGTGCTCTGCTTTGGTGGCCCAGGTTCGGTTCCCGGGTGTGGACCTACACCACTTGTCAGCAACCATGCTATGGCAGCAAACCACACACAAAATAAAGGAAGATCGGCACAGATGTTAGCTCAGGGCGAATCTTCCTCAGCAAAAGAAAAAAAAAAAAGGAAAGGAAAGGGAAAAAAATCTAAACGTGAAAGACAAATCTTTCAAACTTATGGAAGAAAATATAGGAGAATAGTTTTATGACATTGGAATAGGGAGAGTTTTCTTGAGATAAAAAGCCCACAGCATAAAATAAAAGATTGGTAAATCTAACTACTTTAAAATTAAGAACTTGTATTCATCAAAAAGATACCACAAAGACAGTGACAAGACAAAGTGAAGACTGGGAAAAGATGGTTACAACAAATTAATCAAAGAAGGGTTGCAGTCCAGAATCGAGAACTCCAAAAAATTGGTGAGAAGACAAACAAGTAGAAAATAGAAAAATGGTCGAAATAAATAAACAACCATTTTACAGAAGAGAAATCACCCATAAACCTGTGAAAAGCTCAACCTCCTTGATAATCAGGGAAAAGGTAAGTGTACACACCCACCAAATGGACAGAAGGCTTAAAGTCTGACCACATCAAGGGTTTGAAGGATGCGGAGCAGGAGGAACCCTTGCATAGTGTTGATGAAGCGAAAATTGGTACAACTACTTTGGAAAATAATTTGGCATTAACTCGTAAAATGGAATTTACCTCTTTAAGGGATATACTCTAAAGAAACTTGTTCACATTTGCACAGTGACCCGCACAGGGAAGTTCATAGCAGTACAAATTGTCATAGCAAAATCCTGGTAACAGCTCAACGCTCATCTACAAGAGCACAGGTAAATTAATTGTATGATACTCAATCAATGGAAAACTACGACAGTGAAAATGAACCACAACTACATAATCCAGCAGAGATGAATCTCGTGAGCATGTTGAGCAACAAATGCAAATTGCCAAAGGTTGTCTACATATGATGCTATTCATATAGCATTCAAAAATGATAATATATATAATATCCATATGTGGTTAAAATGACCAAGAAAAAAAAGACGATAAAACAAAATGCAGTCTGTTGTTACTCTCTAGGACAGAGATGAGATCAGGGAGGGGCGCGCAGAGGGTAACAGTGACGGGAGTTTTTGAACTGGGTAGTGACAGAGAGTGTTTTATTGTTATGCGTAAGATGTACATATGTATTCCATATAGTATTTTTGGCGTGAAATATTTTAGAATTTTTTAGATCAGGGAGGTTATGCGGTTACAGCTGTAATTTAGCCACTGCATTCATTCATTCATTGTTTCAAAAGACGTTTCAAGCATTCTGGTGTAATACAGGCATCGCTCTAGGTCTAAGGATACAAAGCAGGCTGGGTACCGGTCCTACCATCAAGGAACACAGGTCCTAGGGAGAACAATGGAAATTGACCCAATAATCATAATTAAACATATAGTTACAAACTATGATAACTACTATGGAAAAATGCAGGGAGTTATGAGACTGGTGGAGGAGGACCACCTGACCCACTTTTGGCTAAGTGAGAAATAAACATTTCTGGTGTTAAGCCACTGAGATTTCATGTTTTCTGTTACTGCAGCATGACCCATCTATCTTGATTATTAAAAGATTGTAGGGGGCACCAGAGTGACAACAGAGAGAGCAGGTGGGAAATGATAATAGTTTGGACTAGAGTCATTAAGATGGAGCTGGAGTCCTGTGAACAGATTCAACAGATATTTTGGAGGTAACTAGAGATGCGTGAGGGATGGAGGGGGTAGAGGTCAGAGAGGCAGAGGCATGAAGGATGATTTCCAAGTTTGGGGCTTGTGCAGCTGGATGAATGGAGACGTCACCCACTCTGTGCTCATTCTGTGCTTTCCTTAGTGCTGAGTAGATGGCACCCGCTGACGACTGCCACAGAGCTCCATCTGCAGCCCCAAGCGGACTTCCCAAAGTCTGCCCTCCAGGTTAGCAACTGTTCCCCGTAGCTCCCTTCTCTTCAGCTTGGGTCTGGGCAAACTAGACAAGGGTCCGAGTGAGTCATGTCTGTTGGAGTCTGCCCAGCACCTGACACAATGGTTAGCACACAGTAAGAGCTCTGTTCATGTTTATTGAGAAAGTGAAAAGAGAAAGAGGGAAGAGGCAGGGAGGCTGGCACTAAATTGGCGTAGGAGATCTTCTACTTCCTGGTCCAAGCAACCATTATCTCTCTCCTGGATTAATGAAGCCTCTGCTTCTGCTCTTCCTCATTTAAAATCGCTCCCAACATAGCCAGAGTAATCCTGTTAATCAAAAGTCAGACCCAGTCACCTTATGCTCTAAGCCAGAGCTTCTCAACCTTGTTACTATGTGAGACCCAGCAATTCTTTGCTTGGGAGGAGAAGGAAGATGCTGTCCAGTACATTGTAGGATGTTTAGCAGCATCCTGGCCTCTGCCCACTAGATGCCAGTATCCTATCCTGACTTCTCCTCACCGCCCCCCCAATTGTGACCATGCAAAATGTCCTCACACATTGCCAAATGTCCCCTGGGGACAAAAATGCCCCTGTCCCGAATTGAGAACCACTGCTCTAAACTCTGCACTCCCTCCCCATGTCACGCAGAGAACGTCCTCCTGCATCCCCTCACCTCTTGATCTGACTGTTTTCTCCCTCACCCGCTCTGCTTTCTTCATGCACGCTGGCCTCCTTGCTATTCCTGGAACACTTGCGGTCTAATCCCCGTCAGAGCCGTGGAGCATACCGTTCCCTCTGCCTGAACGCTCTTCCCTCGCGTTTTCAGATAACTCACTCTCTATCACCTCCTTCAGGGTTTTACTCAAATGTGACCTTCTCAGTGAGGCTAGCTCGGGACACCTTTTCTGAAATTAAAATCCCACTGTGTTAGTTTGCTAGGGCCACCAGAACAAAATACCACAGACCAGGTGACTTAAATAACAGAAAGGTATCATCTGCCAGTTCTGGAGGCTGGAGGTCCAAGATCAAGGTGTTGGCAGGGCTGGGTTCTCCTGAGGCTTGCAAATGGCCACCTTCCCAGTGTGTCCTCACATGGTCTTTTCTCTGTGTGTAGGCATCCCTGATGTCTCTTTGTGTGTCCAAATTTCCTCTTCTTATAAGGACACTACCCTAATGGCCCACCCTAACAGCCTCATTTTAACTTAATCACCTCCTTAATTGCCCTCTCTTTAGATACAATCACACTCTGAGGTACCGGGGGTTAGGACATCAATATATGAATTTTGGGGGACACAATTCATCCCATTATACCTGCTATCACCACCACTAGCACTCATCAGCCTAACATCTGAATATTTTACTTATTCATTTCATTTACAGTCTTTTTCTCCTCCACTCAAATGTTGTGTCCCATAAAGGCAGGGATGTTGTCCATTTCATTCACCACTGCATTCCCAGCATCTAGAATAATGCCTGGTGTACAGTCAGTGCTCATTAATTATTTGTTAAAGTAATGACTACGCATTGCTTCTCCACTGACTAGCTGTCAACTTGGGGAAATCACAACTTCTCTAGGCCTCAGCTCCCTCTGGCAAATGAGGGAATTAGGCTGGATGATAGAGAATAAGAGTTCTGTTCTAGTTGAATCCTAGTGCTGACTTAGCCCAGGTACCTTAGAAAAGAGTCTGAGGGCAAAGCTTTAAGTGCTAACCCTTCCTTGGGAGGTGCAATCCCAGGGCAGCCAGAGCGAGGGAGAGCAAAGTGAGGCAGCACAGAATGGAAAGCAAATACCTGGCTCTGTGCTGCCAAGCTGGCCCCCAGTTCCTGCAGAGGCACAGCCGGGTGCTCAGCCACCGAGGACATCTCCAGACAGGCTGGGCGGAAGCCCCAGGCCTGGGAACTGTCCATGGGAAGACGGCATGTAAAGCTTCCTCCTGCCTTCTGTCTCTCATTGGTCAAAGTTGGCTCCTTGGGGAATCAACTCCCCAGCCCTTTAATGGTCTCTCCTGGCTCTTTCAGCAGCCTCTGGGGGAGCCAGATCCCAAACCCTGAGGAGGAAGGCTTCATCCCAGTTAGGAAATGGGGACAGGAGCCTGAAGAGGTTGGCCTCATGCTGCAGAGAACCAAGAAAAGAGGGTTATCAGGACAGCAATTCCTGGTCCCTAGGGCTGAGCAAGTAGCTCACAACCTAGGAGACAGCTGAGACCCAGAGAATCTGAGACGGCCTGAGATGTGTCTAAGACAGGAGGGATGAGAGAAGGAATAAGTGAGGAGGGAAACAGCTGGGTGTCTGGGACAGAGGTCAGGAGAGAGCTGGTGGGGAGCACTGATCAGCTCCAACAGTGGAGGAAGGAGCTCACAGGAGAGCAGCCAGGCAGGGGCCACTTGAGTAGGCCTGGAGGAACTGGATGGAGGTGGTCCTTTTGAAGTCCTGGAGGGAATTCCATGGCTCCAGCCACCCAGCCTCATGTAACTGTTCTAGTAGGGTCCTTGAAGAGGGCGCTCAGCCTCATTAACTACCAGGTCAGACTCCAGGCGTCTGTGGTGATGGAGGGGCTCTGATTTTCTAGGTAAGAAGCTGCTTCATTAGCAGCAGGCTCTGGGTGCCCGCTTCCCCCAGGTACTCCTCCCTATTAGCCGCTGCCTCAGCCTCTCTTCTGATCATCACTTTGCAAACTCTTCCTACCCTCCAGCCGCCCCCTCAGCTGTCTCTGGACAGGGAGAGGGCGTTCACTGCCAAGGCTCCCCTCCTCTGGAAGGGGGTGTTTTTTCTCATGTGTGGGCCGTGTGTTGGGTTGGGCCTCCACTCGAGGGCAGATTGCTCCCTCCAGAGGTGACGATACACGCCAAGAGCAGATTGCACATTTGTCTCCTGGGAGGCAGTGGGCGAGGGAAGCAGAACTCAGTGTGTGAGCGTGGGGAGGGGGTGTCTGCAGAACCGTGATGGGGTGATGGGCCCGGAGAGCAGGGAGCTGGCTGGCTGACTGTCGCTGCTGGCTGTGTGCAGAGGCAGCAGGAGGCTGATTATAGGGCTGGGTCCCGTGGCCCTGGATGTGGGTGCAAGAAGCTGCTTACGCACTTGACTGTCAAGGTGGGGGTGATGGTTACCCTGGTGACCGGGCTAGGAAGTGGGTTGGCCCGGCAGGCAGAAATGCTGGAAAGAAAATATAATAAATACTGGTGGGGGCTTCTCTCCCTCTTTTCTTTTCCTTGATTAGATCACCAGTTAGATGGAGCCTTGTCATCATAAATGAAGTATGACTTTCAGTGGTTGCGCCCACCATATCCTGTTCTGGTTCCCTGTGAACACCCTCCTCTACACCTCTAAGCCCGCTAAGCTGACATAGAAGACCTGGATCCTAGTCCTAACTAGTCCTGGGTCCTGGGACAAGTCACTTCCTCTCTCTAGGCCTCACTCAGACCAGGCAACCTCCAAGATCCCTTTGTGTTCTGATTCCTGGGCCCCACCCACAGACATTCTCATTCAGCAGGTCTAGAGCTGTGCCTAAAAGTCTGCATTTTAGCCATTCCTCCCCCCACACCCCCAGGTACGCTGTACCTGTGGTTCAGAACCACTGCCCCTTGGCGTTGACCGCACAGGCATGGGAATCATCAGACAGACTCAGATTCTCATCCCAGCTCTGCTCCCTCCTTGGGCAGTTTATCTGTAGCCCATCTGAGCCTCAGTTTCCTCACCTCTATAATGGCAGAAAGAGGACCGCCAGACACAGGTGTTATTGTGGGAATCAGCTGAGATGAGGCTGCAGGAACCTTGCATGTGATAAGGGTCCAACAAGTGTTACAGTTTTTAGCTTATTATTCTATATGAATCTGTAGTGTCTCTACTATCCTCTCCCCTTGCCAGCAATCCCCTTCCATCTGCTCATTCTTCTCCATCTTCTCCAGCCAAATCCCACATCCAGGAAAACAGTCTCTGCGGTAAGCAAGGAATCATCAGGCTAGAACGCAGGCAGAGGAGGAGGAACAGTGCACTCACAGCTGGAGTGCTCACACCCAGTTCCAGCTCCGTTTAATCTGTTGCCATGACGACTCATAGCTTACCCACCTCTGTGGGGCAAAATGACTTCCTCCAGCCTTGGGGAGCTCTGGATGTGAACGGTCATTTTACCAAGGCCCCAGGAGATGGGAGGGCTCCATGCCCACCCCCATCCCAACCACCACATTTTCATTTCAGCATAAACTGAGGGCTTCTCCAGCATGAGGACTTAGTTGCATTTCACTATAAAGCCCCAGCACGTAACACGGTGCCTGGCGTACAGGAGGAACTTGAGAAATGCTGGTTGAATGAATAAATAAATGTGTAAATCTGATTCTCTTGAGTCTCGTCATCAAAAATGAGCTTTGTTTAGGAGAGGTAAAATGAAATTAGGACGCCAGGTGTCTGTCATTTGATATCTTCCCCACCCATCCCCTTTGGGCAAACTGCATTCCAGCCTCTTTCGATGGCATTTATTCACCTTGGCATCAACACATTTATACATGGGAAAGCCCAGGGCATGCAGATACAACTCCCCAGCCCCCCAAAGTTTTCAAGTAGTATTGTCTCGACAAATTTGTTCATCTAAGCTCTTCCAAACCAGAGTGTTATTAATATAGCAAATTCTAGACACTGTGAAAATGAACCTTTCCTTTGCAGGCACTTGCTTCCCCCATCCGGGAATTTTTCATGTCTCATCAAGTCCCATCCTCCCCTCTCTTGAGGACCGACTCTCTCTAGCAAGAGATGGAATTGATGAAACTCAGATCTACTCAGTATTGCAACTGATTAGCAAATCTCATAAAAAACAGAGATGAGGGGCCGGCCCCGTGGCCGATAGGTTAAGTTCGCGCACTCCGCTTTGGCGGCCCGTGGTTTTGCTGGTTCGGATCCTGGGCGCCGACATGGCACTGCTCGTCAGGCCACGTTGAGGTGGTGTCCCACATCCCACAACTAGAAGGACCCACAACTAAAATATACAACTATGTGCTGGGGCGATTCGGGGAGAAAAAGCAGAAAAAAGAAGAAGATTGGCAACAGTTGTTAGCTCAGGTGCCAATCTTTAAAAAAAAAAGTAAAAGAGATGAGAACTCATGGCTCAGAAGTTTTTAAAAAAATTATCTGAGAGATTAATATATCTATTCTGTCTTCCATTACTACACAACTGTGAGATAATAAAAAATGTACATATTGGTCTCTGCCCCTGGTTCCTGGCACAGAGCTCCTAAAACCCTTGTAATTTCCTAAGTGATAAGAGAACCAGGTGCATCTCTTGTCCTAATATGTGTCTTTGACCAGTCCCTGACATAGTGCTTGTAAATTCCTAAGTGATAAGAGCACT
Organism: Equus asinus; assembly: GCF_041296235.1. Lineage (NCBI taxonomy): Eukaryota > Metazoa > Chordata > Mammalia > Perissodactyla > Equidae > Equus > Equus asinus. Next base: position 99,657,796 of record NC_091796.1, on the reverse strand, counting down.
AGGAGCATGTTTTGTTCTAATGAAGCGACTCTGGTTGGGTTCCTGGATAGGGGTTGTCACCAGAAAGACCAGGCCATGATTAGAAGCTTGGAATTTTCAGCCCGTCCTCCAGAGAGGGGAGAGGGGCTGGAAATGGAGTTAAGAATTGATCATGCCTATGCAACTGGGTCTTAGAATCATTTCAACAATTGAGTTTGGTTAATGAGGCCTGTGCTTAAGAAGTAACATTTGTTCATTCATTAACCGAATATTCATTGAGTACTTACTATCACCAGGCAGGCCCGTCTTCATGGGCCTGCAACCTGGATGGTCCCACAGGGAGGGCCCGGCACTCAGAAGAGCCCCATGCTTGAGGTTTAATGCTCTCCTGTCACCATCTTGAAATTCTTAACAACTTTATCTTTGAACTTGTGTTTTGTAAGTGAAGTCCAATGGAACGCATGTGCACGAGCAGAGAAGATAATAAGCACGATATGTGTACAGCAGCGAACTTTCCTCATTCACTGGTTTCTGATGCTGGGATTCTCTGTTAGTTAGCCAGCACAATATTTTCTTTTGCTCTGTAATTTGGATTTCAAAGCTATGAAGAGAAGCAGTGCCACCCAGTTGCTTCCAGCTTCGCCACCCTGTTGGCATATACTTGGCCACATCACACATTTCTTACTTGTCTGTTTTTTCCCTCGGCTTTATTCAGTTGTTCCTTCAACAAGGCTGGGTTGAGAGCTGGCTTTGGTTCCTGTCCTGCCTGCTCAGTTCCGTTGCATGAAGGAGGTGACTCCTTTATTCAAATCCAATATGAAAAACTTATTCGATGTAACAAAAATATTTATAAAACATCCTTCTATTGCCTAGCACCCTGCTTGGAGCTAAGAGAAGGCGAAGGGGTGTAAATCAGACGCAGTCCCTGCCTAGATGAGCTTATGACCTAAGAGGAGAAACAAAATAGACAAACTGTTAAAAAGTGCAGCTTCAGGGGCCAGCCTGGTGGCGTAGTCATTAAAGTTCGTGTGCTCCGCTTCGGCAGCCTGGGGTTTGCAGACCTGGATTCCAGGCACAGACAAGCACCACTCATCAAGCCATGCTGTGGCAGCATCCTACAGAAAATAGAGTGAGATTGGCAACAGATGTTAGCTCAGGGCCAATCTTCCTCACACACACAGAAAAGTGTGGCTTCATATGATGACCAAGTATTTTAAAAGCAAAACTGACTGTAGTTACTCAAAAGTTACCTCTAAGGCAAAGGGGCAAGGGCAGAGACAGTGGGAGACATAATTTATATCCATGGGTAAATTAAATCTTTATACTACTCGCTCCCCCCCCTTAAAACACAGGTAGGAGAGGGAGTAAGACCTAAGGTGGGTGCTGACTGTTCTAGCAGACAGCATCAATGACTCTTTAGCCACCAAAGATATTCCCTGAGTCATTTGGGAGACAGGAATGAAAGTCACCCCCCAAGGGAAAGGGGACAGAGGAGATGGCCAAATACAGGCACAGCAATGGAAAGACTTTTATTTTATTTTTTTTTTAAAGATTGGCACCTGGGCTAACAACTGTTGCCAATCTTCCTTTTTTTTTTTTTTCAAAGATTGGCACCTAGGCTAACAACTGTTGCCAATCTTTTTTTTTTTTTTTCTGCTGTATCTCCCCTGTACACAGTTGTATATCTTAGTTGCATGTCCTTCTAGTTGTGGGATGTGGCACGCCACCTCAACGTGGCCTGACGAGCGGTGCCATGTCCGCGCCCAGGATCCGAACCCTGGGCCACCGCAGTGGAGCGCACGAACTTAACCACTCGGCCACGGAGCCGGCCCCCTGGAAAGACTTTTAAAGACAGTGATGTCTAACATTCAATATTAAGTTCTTGGCACTGCTGGGTTGTGAAGGCCCCTTCTTTGCCAGTAAATCTTCAATAGAATAAAACAGTGCCCCACAGACAAAGACACTGTGTCCCGAGTGGGGCTTCTTCACCATGAAGAATCACATTCATTTTTACATCTCCCAGTGTGTCTGGCACTTGGCAAGAAATTGATGAGTATTTATTATAAGAGAGAAAAAAATAGAAGAAATGTTTAATGAGTAGACACAAGTGAGAGAGCGAATGCTGGTCCACTTGCACCAGGGTTTCTCCAGCCTTCACATCCGAGTATGACTTGGAGATGCAGGACGCACAGTGAGGTACTTCCAGACGGTGTGGGTTGGATGGCGGGATGAAGCCGAGCTTTTGTTAATTTCTATTTGGAGACCCATCTATAAACAGATGCTGTGGCCCAAAAGACTCAAAGCACCTCTGCGGTAAGCCTGTGTCCGAATGGCTCGCATTCAGGATGAAACAGACTAAGCAGATATCAAATGCTTCTACACAGTTTCTCAGCAAGACCATGCGAGGATCTTCAGTGCTGCGCGCTGTGATCGCGTGTGTCTTGGCAAACGGAGCTCCAGGCAGTCCGTCGCCACCTGTTTCGCCACAACACCTGCTAATGCTTTTTCCTGGATCACGCTGGCTCACTGTTTCATAAGAGGGGGCAGCTCCGTTTCTCTCCCTGTGTCACCACAGTAATTATTGAGAACAAAAATTTGAACAATGAGAACCTATAATTCTCTAGTAACATGCAAAAGTACTGTCGTTTACAACCAAATAATCTCCTGAGTATTGGGTAATGGAAACCATCATGTTCTACTCCAGCTTGCATGGCAAGTGTCAACCTTGGCTGTGAGTGCGATTAGAATCACACACTCACTCATTCACTCATTCAGCACATGCCAGTGACATGGCAGGCAGGGGACATTATGGAGTCTAGAGTCTGGCTTTTTCCCTCCCACACCTTGATTCGGGGGAGGGCCTGCCAGAACAATGACTGCTTGATGCTGGGCTCTAGGGGAGTCATGACATATATCACAGACAGCCAAGAACATTCTGGCTACCATGTTCTAGGGGCCACACTATAGGGGTTTAAGTCTCAAATCAGAAACCTCCTACATATCCCACAGACACGATGCAGTGGGCTGATCTGGGTCTGAACCCTAGGCCTGCCCCTGGCAAGCTGAATGGCCTGGACAGGTGTCTTCCCCTCTCAGAACCTCTACTGCAGGAAGTAAAACAGAAATAAGTTATGTCTCTTAGGTCACTCAGCAACAGAAAATAAGAGGGAGTGATGGATTTAGAAACTAAGGCAGATCTTAAGAATGGATATTCTCTGCTACTCCAGGCAAATTGGTATAACTCAAGGCATAGCACACGTTAAATGATAAGCATAAGCAGATAAGATTAGTTCCTCTTAAAATTAGCTCCAGACCCATGAAACAATTTCAAGAATATTACAGCCTTTCAAACTCTTTGTTGGGTAAACACACCGCAGTGGAGTCTAGAGAAGAAAGCAATGCACACACAAAATGTCCATCTACATTCAACAGCGACCACAGCTCTCGATACACGTGAACCCAGACACAAACAAGACTTACTTAACACAGTTTCCAGTTTTGTTGCTAAGAAACCACGACTGCCTGGTATGAGTGTGTGACCGCTCTCTGTCTTGAGTCAACTCATTATGCCAACAGAATTAGAGTGAACTTAACATTAGAGAATGGAATGTGGGATTACATTTTTCATAACCTATACAGTTAGTCTGTTATTGTCCAGAGACCTAAAGAATATTTTCCAGAACATAGTGGAAGAACAGAGAGGTCAAGGAAGAATTGAGATTATATAGGAGGGAGGAAGGAAATATGACTTTTCACATGACAATCCACAAGGGCCTACCAACTGGGCGGCAGCCATTCATCTTCTCTCCTTTTTCCCTTTCAAATACTGTGCTGTCATACTAGTCAAGCATGGACACCTAGGGATTGGTGCCACAATGTAAGTAGACCGGAAGAGTGAGGGCAATATTTCCACAGTTATGGTCATTGTTACCCTAAGCCACTCCTCTCTCCTGGTCATGGGAGAAAAAGGCTGGTGGGAACGTGGTGGCATTCTCCCCAGGAGTGAGAGGGTCAAAGGTGATTGGCGTCTCCTCCTAGTAGCCTGTCCCGGATGGCTGGGAACCCCTTAGCCTGTGGGTGGCTGCAGTTTCCCAGAATTCCACAATCACCCGGAAGCCCAGAAACACAGCCAGATGGTTTCTCTCTGTGCTTCTGGAGGACATTTTGTAAATCACTTCTCTTAGGAAAGCAAATGGTCTCAAGATAACTGCAAATTATTCACTCACTCCTTCAGCTGGATATAAGTTCCTTCACCCCATTTCACTGGACAATCAATTTTTTCAAAACATTGATGCAAGCGATGACACACCAGCACCGGAGAGAGCACGGGAGACAGATAAGTTAGCAAACGACAATTCAGTGTGGTCGGTAAGGCGATCAGTGTAAACACACAGAGCTCTGGGGCCGCAGATAAGACACCTATTCCTGAATGGGACAGGTGTGTGTGTGTCAGAGAAGGGATCCTTGAAGAGGTGACCTCTGAGGACCTGCAACTGTGGCTTCTTCACTTGAGAGCAGACACTTGGCCTCGGTCACCTTTGCATCTTCCCTCTGTCTAGCACAGAGCCTCACACGGGGTGGACGTGCAATAACCACGGCCATGGACTGTCGCCTACTCAGGCGTCTCAGATGACCCCTGACCCTCCCAGCCATTGGTTTCACCTCTCTCTAGCTTGCTCATTCCTTGAGTCCTAGGGTAAGCTCATTTGTGCTTGTTTAGCTTTGATTTGACCATTTTATAAAAACCAAATCAAAGTCAGCTTCCAGGCTCTCATCACGTCTTGAAAGAGGAGCTCTTCCGCTCTGGGTCTAAGCAGAGCCTGGCTCTCCGGGCCCGTTCTAGGCATCAGCGCTCTGAAGCTCCCCAGACCAAGCCCTCCTTCTCAGCACCTGCAGGGGGTTCGGGCCAGTCAGGGGGCAGATGGCAGGGCTGTCGCTACCATCTCCATTGTCAAAGCAACACGGCTCCTCTCACAGCTGTGTGGGCAAGCATACATTTTGTTTGGGGCAGTAGTTTTCTAGAAAAATAATACAAGTGTCAGTTAAACTCATTAAGTCGGAAAAAGGAAAAAACACCTACTTGATGTGTTAGTTAAATTTCGAATGACAGCCCTTTGTAAAATACACCCGATGTTAGAAAGAAGACTTAGACAATGGCTGTTTAAAAGCCACCTGTTATTAATCCCTAATTTATAGAGCTACATCACGTGTCTTCTTCAAAGTCCTGTCTGTGGGGGTAAACTCTGTACCCTAGACGTTAATCTTCCTTAATCACTGTTTTCATTGTGTCACTTTTCTGCTGAAGAACTTGAGCTGATGCCTAAGTCCCACTGAAGCCAGTCCAAAGTCTCAGCCCTCATATTTTTTATTGCAAAGTCCCTCCCCACCTTGGCTTCCTGCTCTCCCCAGGACTGTTGCCTCTGCTTGTGCTCTAAACCGTGCTCGTTCCTGCCTCCATACATTCGGTTATGCTCTTCTCCTGCCATGAATGTGCTTGCCCTTTCCTCCACTAATAGTAAAACACCTTGCCCTTCAAAGTTCAATGTGTGCCTGCTTTCCTCCTGGACTGTCTCGGATAACAGTAACCCTCCTGTCCTCCTCAGTCTGAATCCTCCATCGTTTATGCATATGGTCTGTTCCGGTCTTCTGCACTTCCACGTGTTTTGTGTCTCTGTTTCAGCGGTGGAAGGCAACATATATGACAGGAAGCTCACTGGATTTTGTTTGAGCCTCAGCTTTGTCAACTATTAGCTGTGTGAACTGGGGCAAGTTACTTAACTTCTCTGATTCCTCATCCATAAAAATTTTTTAAAAAGGACGATAATGTATACTTTGCAGGATTGTAGTGATTATTAGAGCTAATGGGCATAAATGCACCTGGCATACAGGGAGCTTAGTAATGATGACCACCATTGGCATTAATGATCTGCAAGGCTTCTTTCTTTTGGCCTGACCTTCTCAAAGGACGTGATTAAAGAGAGCTGGCTGGCTGCCGAGGGGGCAGGAGGACAGTGACTTCCTCCTGATCCCAGCCCTGTCTGAACATGCAAACTCCTCCCACCCGTCTCCTCCCCTCCTGCCCGCCACACACAAACTGCCACTCACCATTGTTGGCTCAAGAGAGAAACTGTGCATTTTGATCCAAGAATGTTGTTTTGTTCTCCTTTGTGCCTTGGTCTGGGTGTTTCACGTAAACATGTCCTCTTTAAGCCACTCCCTCTCCCCCGCAGGGCCCAGCTCAAATCCACCGCCTCCCTCTTCCTTTCAATCAAAACTTGCTTGGAGGGGCCACCCAGTGACGCAGCGGTTAAAGGTTGCGCGTTCTGCTTCTCGGCGGCCCGGGGTTGGCTGGTTCAGATCCCGAGTGTGGACATGGCACTGCTTGGCAAAAGCCATGCTGTGGTAGGCATCCCACGCACGTATAAAGTAGAGTAAGATGGGCATGGATGTTAGCTCAGGGCTAGTCTTCCTCAGCAAAAAGAGGAGGATTGGCAGCAGATGTTAGCTCAGGGCTAATCTTCCTCAAAAAAAAAAAAAAATGCTTGCTTGGAGTGCCTGTGAATCCTCACCTGGCTTTACGTGTCCTCTGCCCATAGCCCTGTGAGGAGTCATGGAGTTAAGCTGGGAAAAGCCTTAGAATAATTCCTGGTCAGAATGAGCACTGTGGAAGTGTTGGCCTTTATTTTTGTCATCCTTGTCCTCCATCACGGACTGTGCTGGATGCCATCTGCCTGTCCATCTGTCCATTCGTCAGTTTTCCTCTCCAGACCCAGTCTCTGTCCACAGAGGCTGACTCCAAGGGACTGCAGGACCAGGCTCCTTACCTCCAGCTTCCTGTTGGGCTCCGCTGATGAGGAACCCTGACGAGGGACGGGAGGAGAGAGGAGAGTGTTGTCAGGGGACTGTTTTCTCCCAGGGCCTTCCCTGTGGGCTGCTGAGGGCTAAGGCCACAGGAGGCCCCTCCACACAGCTTTCCCCCTCTCCATGTTCCAACAGTGGCTCCCCCCACCCCCTCATGTTACCAGCCCTGAAATACTGCACAGTCTCTTTACTAAATTCTCCTGAAATTACCCAAATTGACTCTGTCATTTATTTCTTGCCAGGACCCTGCCTGAGACACCTGCTTTCTAAACGTTGTACATAATCACGTTTTGTTTGGCCAAATGTCATAGGTCGGTCGGGTTCCCTGAGGTTCTTCTGGATGCACTTTTTTAAAGACCATTTTAAATGTATATGTATTTTTAAGATCATTATTAGTCGGAATTTGAGAATTCATACTAATTTTAAATATTTAACCTTGAAGCTCCCTGAGAATATGTCAGGGACCCCTGGAACGTGGTGCATTCCTAGAGAATGCCATGTAGCGCCCTAAGGCAATGGGCCCTGGATGAGGAGATGAGGAGGAGGCTGCCCCATGAAGGCCCTGGCCTTCACAGCAGGGGTCCTTAGGAAGGGCTAGCTTCGGCCCCTCCTCAGAGCCGCAGTGCCCCTCAGAAAATGAAGGAGCTGCCCTTGTCAGCTGCACTGAGCAGCAGAAGGAACAAGGCACAACACCAGGGGTCCCTCTCCTGTGACTCTGGACAGGGGGGCAGGGGTGCACCAGAGGGAGCCCCATAGTACGACCGAGAGTCAGCCCATTCCAGACCTTGATAATGGCATCTCCAAGCCAGATTTGATTTGTTTAAAAAAAACAAAGAAATGAGACATTTCTTAAACCTCATTTTTGTGGCAGAGACTATCATCTCTCCCGTTTTGTAGGAAAGGCTCAAGACAATGGCTGCCTAGAACAAAGGCCTCACTTCCCTGATCCTCTGTGGTTAGACGTGAGCAGAATTTCCAGGTCCTGCCCTTAAGGAAAGGGGCACGATGATAGGAATTTATCCTCACTCAGCTCTGCTCTGCATAGCCTCAGGGCCCACACTCCTTCTCTCCCTAGGACATTGCCTTCATCTGCAGGCTCTGAGTGGCCTTCCCGCTTACGTCTGCCTTCCCATGATCGTCAGGTTCAGCACGGGGGATGAAGGCAACCATAAAGGGACAGCAGGAGGGGTTTTTTGGGGTGATGGATCTGTCCTATATCTTGATTATGGTGGGGGTTACACAAACCTATAAATGTGTTTAAATTCATAGTACCGTACACAAAAAGGGGAAAAAGTCAATTTTACTGCATAATTTAAAGAATAAAATTAATACACACGTGTATGTATATGTGTATATGTCTGTGTGTATATATAGATACACTATACAGAGAGAATGTTTAGTTGTGTGCCTGATGCACAGAAAGTGCTGTAGAACGGTGCTACTCAATTGTGGTCCAGCAGCCCACAATTATGGTAGGGTCCATGATGAGACAGGACCTCGTGTTAGAAGATACATCAACTACTTTGCTAAGCGCGCACTTTAGGCTGTAGCTGAATTTTCTTTTGCGTAGTAAGACTTTCTCACTGAAGTTAACAGTGTGTTGATTTCCGTTATGGTGAAGCTCCTTTCGTAGAAGCAGATGGGCGCTTTGAGAAGTGCTGTGCTAGAAAGGGTAGCTATAGTAATATCTATGTCATTTACAGAAGAGCATTGTAGCAATGGTCACTGAAGGCAGAGACCACGGCATTGATCTCTGGGTGGCTGGTGCCGGGCACAGGACCCGGCTGGCAGATGGGAGATGTCGAATCAGGTTTGTTGGAGAAGAAAATGAGGACCTGAAGGAAGAATGACTTGCACACACAGCTCATCCACTCATTCGATGGATGAACCTTTACTGAGGGGCAGACAAATGAACAACGCACTCTAATGCAAGGCATATGGAAAAGCCAGGTGAATAGCAGCCCAAGAAAGGAGCTCTGCACAGGGACCAAAAGGGGTGACGGTCACCTGTTGAAATGTGGGTCTTTCCCGATGCCAGAGGTTCTGCCTTTTTCCATGTGCAGAATGAGTCCTGCTCTCCGCGGCTGTACAGTCTGCTGTTTTAAACCCCTAGTCCCTTGTCCTGCTTAAGAAAACTTGGACAAGAGCTGGCCCATGTCAAAGCAAAGGGATGAAGTGGGTGGAAAAAGCTGAGACTACAGTTCAGAAGCCAGTATCCTGGCCCCAATGCTGCCTGCAATAAGCTGGGCAGCCTCGGGCAGGTGTCCCTCTCTAGGAGCCTGTGTTTCCCCAGCTGCCCAGAGGATGGACTGGGCTCTCAGACTCTCTCACCTCCACCCCTCCTACCCAACATTCTGAGATTCATTGGAGCTGAAACTGTCTCTCACTGATTGGACCTTTTCATTTTTCTTTTCCTGCCCAAGATCTGCAGCTCTGAGTATGTTGGTCCTTTGCCCAAGGCCAGCAAGCTTTGACCACAGAGAAAAGCATGTGTCCCTGCTGACAGGACATCCAGAAGCTGACCTCCTGCCCTCAACCTCCCCTTCTTCTTGAATTCTCTCTGTGCCCTCGGTACAGCCCACGGTTCCTGAGCAAAGAAATCGCTCATCTCGGCCATGGCAGACCTTCCGGCAGATTGCAGCAGCCTCTATTATTTCAATGTATAATTCATATGGCCCATTTCCACTACCAAGGACAGCCCACAAAACAAACTTGATCCCGCAGGGAAACGGGGAGCTCTGCCCTCTGAGATGTGTGTGTGCTCTCCCCCTACGGCCGCACACACCTTTTCCGAAGCCTTTCACTTTACTGGGGCACCTCACTAGGCCAGGAACAATGGGACCTCGGAATAATAGGACAGTCACCACAATTTCAAGGCTGCTCTCGAGGAGAGATGTGGGTGATGTTCAACACACAGGATGGTTTGCAGCACCTGCAGAGCTGTACCTGGCAGGCTGCAGTCCACAGCTTCATGCAGCTACAACTTAGCAGTTGAGCAGCATGGTGAATCAGGCATCGGGTTCCTGATCAGGAGCCTGGTTCCATTTCCTTGATACGTTTCCTGCTTGCTACCCAGGAGGCTGCAAACATGTCATGCTAACTCTCTGGACTTCGGCCTCCTCAGCTGTAAAATATAAATGCACTAGCTCCTGCCCTGCCAACCTCACTGGGTTGTGACAAGGATCAACAGCAATAATACGTGTAGAAGTTCTTCATAAAACACTATATACTGTGGCTACTCAAAGTCTGGTCCATGGACCAGCAGCATCAGCATCATCTGGGAGCTTGTTAGAAATGCAGAATCCTAGGCCCCTCTCCAGAACAAGATGCCCAGCGATTTGTTTGAGAAGCATTGTGATATGCATACATAAGTGTGCTATGGGGGCAGAGGGGAGGAGAATGTGCAGTTTGGAGGCTGGAGCTCTTAGTTCAAATTAGTCTCTGCCACTGACTGCCTTGTGGCCTTCGGAGCGCTGCTGGGGCCTTGTTTCCTCAACTAGAAAACAGTGTCACACTGCTGCTGTACGAGAATGTGAGATGAAGCAATCAGGCAGAGGGCAGAGCGGCAGGGACCCTTTCCTGGAGGGGTGAAAGGGAAGTAAGGGGTCAGGGAAGGACTCTGTAGCCAGATGGGAAATGGAGAAGATAAAATGATGGAGGAGAGCAGGAAATAGACCAGGGCTTCCTTCTGCCTGCCCTGTGTCACCTCCACCCCGTCTCTTGCCCAGTCACCAAACCCTCCTGACACGGACTCTCAAGTCAGCTGCTGACCAAAGGCAGCTGAAGAGTGGACAGCTCCTGCTTGGTTTGCAGATATCCAAAGATGACAACCAACGCAGATGGAAGGAAAAGGTCCGGGGCTCGGGGCTATGAGGGTTCCCCGTTCCTCCAGGAGGGCTGGAGGGGTTTCGGACTATTCCCAGACCACAGAGCATCCCATGTATCCATGTACGGTACCTGGGGACCCAAGACTGAGGTTGGCAAGTGAATGGGAGAACCACAGAGCAGCTCCATCCTCCAGTTGCAAAGGGGGCAGCTGAGGAGGTCCTGCAGGCTGTCTCAGAGACTCTGCCTGCACATTTAATGAGTGACATTCTTATTACACTGGATTTTCTATTAAGCAAGCTTCTCGATATAACTTGAAGGTGAGGGTACTTGACCTGTGTTTCAAAATTTTCCAGCAATGCTGGGAAATGGACTGCGTCACACTCGACAAAATTCCATTCAAGTAATTACCCAGGGAGAGGTATTATAATTGCACAGATGTAAGTGCTCCATTTCGTGGGTTTAAAAATACCAACTTTGCAGGGCTGTGGTAAGCATTAAATGAGATAACGTGTGGACAGCTCTTGGCACACACTCCTTATTAGTCTTTTCCCTGCAGTCTTGCAGATGAATTGAAAGCTGTGCTCTGGCCCAGGGGCCTGTCCTTGGCCTCAGCCCTGGCAGCTGCATTCTAATGGCTCTGCTAATCGATGTTGCAAGTCCACGGAGATGGAGCCCCAGGCCCCCTGATCCTGAAAGCCGCGACTCATGGCTGGTAGAGGTTTTTGGATGTTTTTCTCCCGGAAAAAGCTCTTCTATTTTTTTCAAGAACTACAAGCAGCTTGGCCCTCTGTGCTTTCTGCAACCGCAAATGATCGCTTGAAAAAATTAAGTCAAAAAAGCCCTTGCAGACAGTAGTTTTAAATGCTTCTGGGCACATATTCAAAATCGAGAGAATATTCAAGTTAACCTGGGGGACAAACAGTACAAGTTGAGCACTGACCAGGAATGAGAGATTGAGTTACTGGCCCCAATGCTTCACCTCTCTCTGTGTCTACACCCTTGCCATGGCCTCATTTTGGGCAGAGTAATTCCACACTCCTTGATTTGGAGCTTGACCATGGACTTGCTTTGGCCAACTGAATGGAGTCAAAGTGACAGCATGCCAGTTGCCAGCCAAGACCTTAAGAAACCTCATATGTTTCTGCCACCACCACAAAAGAGCTTCCCCAAGGTGGGCTACTGCCCATCAGACTGGACTCCAGAAGGAACACACATGGAGCAGAGCCACCCCAACTGACCCACAGACCATCACTGAAAGCGAAAGTTGCTGTAGCTGCCACAGCTTGTGGCAGAGCCACCCAACCACGCCCTGCCCAGATCAACAGAACTGCCCTAGCTTGCCTGCAGAGCCAGAAGAAAAAAACTGTTGCTTAAGCCAATGTGTTTGGGGATAGTTTTTAATGAAGCATTATTGTGGCTGTAGGGAACCGATACAATCTGTGATAGAATTGAAAAAGTAAAATGGGAGGGAAAGAAATGGGCAGGAGAAAAGAGCAGGAAAGACAGAGAAGGGGGGAGTTCCTTATACTGTTAGCTCATTCCAGCTAAAGACTGACATGACCTGTTGCCTGTTCTCAACTGCAGGCACACATGGTGATAACGGACCTTGGTGTCACATAGCTTGGTGATACCGGCTACATGTAGCCCTGAGAACCAAGGTAAGACCAAGCCCAGCATAAGTGGAGTTCACAGAGATGCAGGAAAGGAGCTTCAGAGGTAGGAACAGCCAGGGAGGGGTCAGCAAGGACCAGATCTGCCTTCAAGGTGAGAAAAGATCAGGGACCTGAAGTTATAGCCTGTTGGGCACAGCTTTGGAAGGCAGGTCAGGCTCGTCAGAGTTAGCCTCGGGCCAAGGCAGGCAAGGAAGAGCCAGAATCAAGTCCATTTCCTGCACAGTGGGGGCGGGCAAGGACAAGGCAGGTGCCAGGTTTTAGGAGGCAGGAACTTGAGAGAGCAGAAAGGAGTCAAATAGGCAGACAGAGTGTATTAGTCAGGGCTCTCCAGAGAAACAGAAACAGTAGGGTGTATATATAAATATATATGAGGAGATTTATTATAGGAATTGGCTCACGTGATTACGGAGTCTGAGAAGTCCCAGGATTGCCATCTGCAAGCTGGAGACCCAGGAGAGCTGATGGTATAATTCAGCCTGACTCCAAAGGCCTGAGAACCAGGAGCACCGACATCCAGGGGTGGGAGAAGATGGATGTCTCAGTGCAGGCAGGGAGATGGAATTTGTCCTTCCTCCACCTTTTCGTTCTATTCAAGCGCTCAGCGGATTGGATGCTGCTCACCACATTGGTGAAGGGATCCTCTCTGCTCAGTCTATCAGTTCAGTGCTAATCTCTTCCTGAGACACCTTCAGAGACACAGCTAGCTACCTGGGCCTCCCTTAGCACCGTCAAGTTGACACATAAAATGAACCATGATACCCCAAGGTTGCACCTAGGGGACCTTGGGGTGTAGGGTACTTGCCCACTGTAGTGGATTGAATGGTGGCCCCCAAAAGATATGTCCATGCCCTAACCCCTAGGATCTGTGAATGTAACCTTTATTTGCCAAAAAGTTCTCTGCAAATGTAATTAAACTAAGGATCTCAAGAGGAGATCCTCCTAGATTAACCAGGTGCGTCCTAAATCTGATCACAAGTGTCCTTGTAAGAGACATAAGAGAAGACACAGACACAGAGGAGAAGACCATGTGAAGAAGGAGGCAGAGACGGGAGCGAGGAAGCCACAAGCCAAGAGACATGTGGAGCCACCAGAAGAGGAAGGAAAATCCTCCCCTGGAGCCTTCAGAGGAAGTGCAGCCCTGCCAACACGTTGATTTCAGAGTTTTGGCCTCCAGGACTGTGAGAGAATGAATTTATTTTTAAAGCCATTCAGTTTGTGGCCATTGTTATGGCCGCCCCAGGAAACTGATAGACCACCCTACCCGGAATCACAGCACAGAATGGGCTACTAGGGGAGAGTTCCGGTGGGCATTGATTTTTAGGCTGCTTAATTTTAAAACGGTTTATGACGAGGATTTTTAGGCTGGTTACTTTTAAAACTACAGATAAGAAGCAGGCTCGGAGGAGTGGAATTTGTTTGCCCTTTGATCAGAGACAGTTGCATTTGTGAAGGAAATCTCCATGCCTCCCTCTCTGCGCCAGGAGGAAGGGGGGATGGCCTTATCTCTGGAAACTCTTAATGGGGAAGGCAAGAACTTAAGTTGTTTACTGTCTGGCAACCTCATGTAACTGACCCCCCACCCCAAAATCCTCCTTTGTCTTTAGCTGAAGATAATATTTGAGCGGTGACTTCTGCCATTTACTCAATCCGGTTTGATTCTTATCTAAAAGTTGTGGGACCGCCCAATGGCCGGACCCTACAGGCACTGGTACCATTTTAACTTTTTTTCCTTTGTCTTGTAAAGAGATGACTCACATACCCATGCCTTAAATTTAGCCCTAACCCTCAACTCGGGGCAGCAGCAGGAACTCTGACTGCCCGTGTCCTGTCCCCATGCCAGCGGGGGCAGCAGAAGCAGCGGCAGCAGAAGCTCTGACTGCCCATGGGTCCTGTCCCTATGCCATTCTATACTATTCGCTAAATAAAAGAGCACTACTGCCAGATCTTAAGAGTCTAAGAAATCTTTCTTTTGACTCCTCGGCTCACCGACCCCGCATCAGGCATGAAGTGGAATTCTACTGTGGCTTTACTGTGCATTTCCCACATGACTAAAGATGTTGAGAATATTTTTGTGTGCTTACTGGCTATTCATATATCTTTCACCGTGAAGTGTTTGTTCAAACCTTTTTAGATTGGGTTGTTTGTCTTTTTAATATTGTGTTACACATATTCTTTATATATTCTGGATACACGTCCTTTATCAAATCTATGCATTATGAGCATTTTTCCAGTCTGTGGCTCGCCTTTTTATTTTCTTAATGATGTCCCTTGAGGAGCAGAAGGTCTTATATTTTGATGAGCAATTTCTCATTTTCTTTTAAAGTTGAGCTTTTTATGTTCTATCCAAGAAATCTTTGCCTGTCTCAAGGTCACAAAGATATTCTATGATTTCTTCTAAAAGTTTCAGAGTTTTAGCTTTTATTTTATTTATTTACTTATTTTTTTTGAGATTAGCCCTGAACTAACATCTGCTGCCAATTCTTCTCTTTTTGCTGAGGAAGACTGGCCCTGAGCCAACATCCGTGCCCATCTTCCTCTACATTATATGTGGGACGCCCACCACAGCATGGCTTGCCAAGCAGTGCCATGTCCGCACCCGGGAATCCGGAACCGGTGAACCCCGGGCTGCTGAGAAGCGGAACGTGCGCACTTAACCGCTGTGCCACTGGGCCTGCCCCAGCTTTTATTTTCATTTTATGCTTAAGTCTGTAATTTATACTTTGTGTATGGTATGAGGTAGAGGTTGAGGTTCGTTTTTTTCCCTTATGGAGCGTATTCGTTTCCTGTGGCTTGCTGTAACAAATTACCATAAACTTGGTGGTTTAAAACAACAGAAATGTTTCGCTCAAAGTTCTGGAGACCAGAAATCTGAAATCAGTATCACTTGGCCAAAATCCAGCTGTGAACAGGGCTGTGCTGCCTCCAAAGACTTTAAGGAGAATCTGTTTCTTGCCTCTGCAGCTTCTGGTGGCTGCCAGGAGTCCCTGGCTTGTAGCCACATCATTACAATCTCTGCCTTCATCGTCACGTTGCCTTCTTCTCATCCATGTGTCAGATCTTCCTCTGCCTCCCTCTTGTAAGGATACTTGTGGCTGCATTTGAGGTCCACTCAAATACTCCAGGACATCTCTCCATCTCAGACCCATAACTGAATTACATCTGCAAAGACCCTTTCTGCATAAAAGGTAACATTTACACGTTCCAGGAATTAGGAGTTTAATATCTTTGGGACCATTATTTCACCTCCTGCGTGGATATCCAGTAATTCCAGCACCAATTTTTGGAAAATCTATCTGTCCCTATGGAATTTATCATGATACCTTTGTTGAAAGTCAGTTAACCATATATGTTTGGGTTTATTTATGGAATATATTCCATTGATCTCTTTGCCTATCCTTACACCAACACCACACTGTCTTAGTTACGTAACTTTAGTCTAAACCTTGAAATCAACTAGTGTTAATCTTTCAACTTTGTTTGTTTACAAAAAAGGAAAAGAAAAGGTTATTGTAGATCCTTTGCATTTCCATATGCATTTTTAAATTTTTTTTTAATGTTACCTGTTTTTTCTTCCTGTTTTTTAAAATTTATTATTTATTTATTTATTTTTGAGAGAGAGATTAGCCCTGAGCTAATATCTGCCACCAATCCTCCTCTTTTTGCTGAGGAAGACTGGCCCTGAGCTAACATCTGTGCCCATCTTCCTCTACTTTATCTGTGGGACGCCTATCACAGCATGGCTTGCCAAGTAGTGCCATGTCTGCACCTGGGACCCGAACCGGCGAACCCCGGGCTGCCGAAGCAGAGCTGCACACTTAACCGCTGCACCACCAGGCTGGCCCCCATATGCATTTTAGAATCATCTTGTCAAATTCACAAAAGAAAAAAAACGGCCAGCTGGGATGTTGATTGGATTGCATTGAATCCATAGGTCAATTTGTGGAATAGTGACAACTTAAACTTCAGTTCAATTTTTTAAGCTTCCCTTGAATATCACTCAGCAATGTTTTGTAGTTTCAACGTATGTGTCTTACACATATTTTGATAATATATTCCTAAGTGTTTTACAGTTTTGATGCTATTATGTCATTTGAAGACTCTGACGCTGTTGAAGTGTCATTTTAACTTTTGCTGCTAGTATTTACAAATACAATTGATTTTTGCAATACTGTTATGTTCACTTGTCTAGTAGTTTTTTGTGGATTCCTTAGAACTTTCTACATAAACAATAATGTTGTGCAACAGAAATGATGAAAGTGGACATCCTTGCCGCCTCCTAAGCTAAAAGGGAATGCACTCAATATATCAGCACTAAGCATGATGTTTCTTGTTGATTTTTTTCATAGAAAAATTTTGTAAGATGTGGACAATCCCTTTTATTCCTAAATTGCTTAGAATTTTTAATCGAAGCATCTATTGAGATAAGCATATGATTTTTCTTCTTTATTGTGCTTACATGCTAAATTACTTTAATTTTCAAATGTTAAACAAACCTTATATTGCCAAGGTGAACCTCACTAAGTCATGATATAGTCTCTTTTATACATTGATAGATTTAATTTACTAATATTTTGTTCAGGATATTTGCATCAACGTTTTTAAGGAATATTGGTCTGGAGTTTTCTTTTTTGAAATGTTTTTGTCAGATTTCGGTATCAGGATTGTATTATCTCATGAAGTGAGTCAGAAATATTCTCTCTTCCATTTTCTGAGTTTGTTTAATTGGGGCCAGCCTGGTGGCATAATGGTTAATTTCCCATGCTCTGCTTCGGTGTCCCAGAGTTCGCAGGTTCCAGTTCCTGGAGTGGACCTACACACCACTCACCAAGCCATGCTGTGGCGGCATCCCACATACAAAGCAGAGGAAGATTGGCACAGATATTAGCTCAGTGGCAATCTTCCAAAAAAGAGTTTAAGATTAGTAGTATTTCTTCCTCAAACATCTTATAGACTTCATCGGTGAATTTATTTGGGCTTGGAATTTTCTTTGTGGGAATAATTTTAGTTATGAATTAAATTTGTTTAATACATAGTGTTTTTCAGGTTTTCTATTTCTTCTTGGGTCAGTTTGTTAATTTTCCAAGGAATGAGTCCATTTTATTTATATTGTCAAATTTATAGGCATACAAGTCGCTTATAACATTTCCTTATTATCCTTTTAGTGTCGTGATAACTACTCTTTTATTCTTTTCTGTTGTCTGTTTTCTATTTCATTGATTTCTGCTATCTTTATTTCTTTCCTCCCCCTTACTGTAGATTGAATTTGCTCTTCTTAATTTGGAAACTTACACAATTTATTTTAAGTCTTTCTTTTCGTCTAATGTAAACATTTAAAGTTGTACAAAAAATATTTTTATGTACTGATTTAGTCGCATCCCACGTATTTTAGTGTTTTATCTTCATTCAATTCAAAATATTTTCTAATTTCACTTGTGATTTTTGAATTTGTCCCATGGATTATTCAGAAGTGTGTTGCTCAATTCCCATATATTTAAGGAATTTCTAGATATCTCATTGCTATTGATTACTAAGTTAATACTTCTGTGGTCAGATAATGTACTCTGTATGTTTTCAGTCTTCTGAAGTTTACTGAGACTTGTTTAATGGCCCAGTAGATGGTCCATCTTGGTGAATGTTCTATATACTTTTTATAAATTCTGACAACATCTGCTTCTTACATAAAGTATTTAGTTCTTTGATATTTAAATAATTATCAGTATGGTTAGGTTTAAGACTACCATGTTGGTTTAGTTTTTTATTTGTCCCATATATTCTTTTTTCCTCCATTGACCATTTTCTGCCTTATTTTGGGTGAACTAAGCATCATTTAGCATGCCATTTCGTGCATCAATCAACTCTTTACCAAAGACTGCTTCTGTTGTTCCTAGTGTTTTTTTCTAGAAATTGAAACATGAATCTTTAACTTATCACTTTCTGTTTTTGACTAATAGTATCCTACCTCACCAACAATGTAAGAAACTTCCAATATTAAATTCCAATTCTCCCTCCTCTATGCTTTGTGCTCCTGTCATATATTTTACTTCTATATACCTTACAAATCCCATAATACATTGTCACTATTTTTAATAATTATTTTTAAGTTTACATTCATATGTGCTTAAAAAGACAATTCAAAAGACCTTTTATAGTAACCCACATATTTACCCTTTTTTTTTTTTTAAGGAAGATTAGCCCTGAGCTAACATCTGCTGCCAATCCTTCTCTTTTTGCTGAGGAAGACTGGCCCTGAGCTAACATCTGTGCCCATCTTCTTCTATTTTATACGTGGCATGCCTGCTACAGCATGGCTTGACAAGCGGTGCGTAAGTCCACACCCGGAATCTGAAGTGGAAAACCATGGGCCGCTGAAGCAGAACATGCGAACTTAACCACTGCACCACTGGGCTGGCCCTGAGAATTTCTTAACATGTACATCTGCTGGCAACAAATTCTCTAAGCTTTGGCTTATCTTAAAATATATTTATTTCTCTTTCATTTTTGTAGGAGATTTTCACTGGACATAGAATTTTAGATTGATAAGATTTTTTTTCTTTTAATACTTTAAAGTTGTCATTCTGGTCACCATTATTTTTGATTTTTTAAAAATTGCTATTAATGTTATTATTTTTCCTTCTATAAATGTTTCTTTTTTCTTTTTACCTCCACTGCTTTTAACTTTTTTTAAATTTTAACATTTGATTGTCAGAAGTTTGACTATGATGTGCCTAGGTGATTTAGGGGTTCACTGAGTTTTCTGGGTTCAATGAGTTACTGTTTTCATCAAATCTGTAAAATTTTTAGGCAGCATTTTTTCAAATATTATTTCTCCCCGATTATTTCTCTCCTCACTAGTTACATAGATGTTTGGCTACTTGATACTATTCCACAGGTTATTGAAGCTCTGTTCATCTTTTTCCTTTCTGTGCTTCAGTTAGATTATTTTTATTGATCTTTCTTTGGATTCAATTCTGTTGTGTCAAGTATGCCGTCAATCCTATCCTGGGAATTTATACTTTCATATACTGTATTGTTCGGTTTCATGATTTCCATTTAGTTCTTTTTCACAGCACCCAGCTCTCTCCTGAAATTCCCAATCTCTTCAATCACTATGTTTACATTTTCTTCTAGATTCATTAATTTGTTATACTTATTTAAAAGTATATATCTGATAATTCCAACATATGGGTCAACTGAGGAACTGTGTCTATTAACTGATTTTTTTCTTGACTACAGTTACACTCTCCTGCTTCTTTGTACGTTTCATCATTTCTTTTAATTGGATGTCAGACATTGTATCCAGGAAGGGCTTCTTATCTCTTGGGAGTTCAGTTATTTTAGATTTCTTTGTCCATGGCTTTTTGATGACTTTAAAGTGGGGGTTGGCCAACTATAGCCCACAGTCTAAATCCAGCTCATAACCCGTTTTGGTACAGATCATAAGATGAGTCGCTTTTACCTTTTTAAAGGATTGTTAAGAAAAAAGAAGGGAAGGAGGAGAAGAATAGAGATCCTGTGTGACCTAAAATATTTACTCTCTGACCCATTACAGAATATTTGTCAACACCTGCTTTAAAGAAAATATATATATTTTTCATTTATCCATTGATCTCTTGTTTTTCAGTGATGATAACGGCCTTTCACATCCTTCCACATCTAAGCCAGAAGTAGAACTCCTCATATTGTGGTTTTAATTTCTATTTCCTGGGTTCACAGTGGGATTTTGCATCTTTTCACGTAGGTATTGATTATTAGAATAGCCTCGTTTCGTGACTTAAGTCTCTTGCAGATTTTTTCTATGAGATTGTTTGCCTTTTTATTGATTTGTAGGAGTAATTGATACATTCTGGATATTGGCCATTCATTAGCGATAGGTATAGCAAATATTTTCTCCCACCAAGTGACTCGAGTTTTCCTTCTCATGGTGCCCTTTGTTGAACAGAGCATCTTAATTTTAACGTATTCAAATTAATAATCTTTTCCCTATGGTTAAATGCTTTCTTGTGTTTAGTTTAAGCTTATGGTCTTTACTTGCAAATTCTAGGAAATCAGAAAAGACCCAGTTGGCACTACACCAGAGGGACTATGAAGGTGGCTGCTATACCTTTGGGTTTTAGGTTATCCTTGAAAGCAGCTTTCATAAACAGTAAAGGCTATTTGTTGCTCGGGTCTTAAAATTAATATTGAATTTATTGAAATAACAAATTAAAAGCTAATATCCTTAAGTTACTAGGTTTAATTAAAACCTCCATATTCTATTTATAAATCTAAGAGGATCTTTACAACTTAATCAAATTCTCCTAAATATTTTAGGTTGCATATTTATTAACATAACCTATTTTCTTTTTAAGTTTGTATATATTTATAATCCATTTTTTTTAAAACACTGTATTTGTCTCTAACAAGCAAAGCCTTCTCAAAAACATTGTTGAATCATAAATCTAACAAAATAAACTTATACAATTTTGAATTTTAAGTTTTCTTAGATGATATTGTTTACAAAATTGATTTTAAAATAGACTATTTTTCATCTTCGTAATCACAAGATTGAATCTCTTACTGAAGTACCCCATTAAAATTGGAATCAGAACTCTAATCTGTCACATATACCAAATTCTTATGCACAAGTTAAATATTAAATGTGCACAAATTATTCTTAAAATGAATGCCAAAATATGAATATCATTGGTTGTACTTATTTCATCTTGAAATAATTATAAATGTTCCTAGGTTTTGTTACCCTCTAAGATGGTAGTTTTTAACAAGGATGGTACTGCCCCCTAGGGGACATTTTGGAAATTGGAGAACAGCTTTTTAGTAGTCACAGACATGGAGAAATTTTCCAGTATTCAGTACAAAGGAGTCAGGGACGCCCGACATCCTGAAACACACAGAACAGAACTGAAAGTTATCCACACAAATTTCAAAAGTCCCTTCATGTAAGCAAAACTCATAACTACCTGAGCCTAGAACTTCACTATGTTTTATATGTATTTTTTGCATAGTTTTATTATAGATTGAATTTGCCAGGAATTACAATTATCTTGCAAATCAGGGAGAGAGTGCACTTTGATTTGTCCTGAACTTTACCAAGAGTTATTGACCATTTTAGAAAATTGTGTCTCCGATAGCAATGTCCCTCATGGGACTTCACTCAGTCAGTATGTGCAGCTGTCCCAGTCGTGGTGATTAGATATTGATAGGTGGATAGGAATATACAGACATATTTCTTAAGCCCTTGTTTCAAATTATCAAATATAAAAAAGTGATAATTTTCAGTTGCATATTCTCTTATCTTAAATCTCAACTTAAATGGGCACAAGCAACTGATTCATTATATCTTTTGGCATAATTGTGCTTGAGCATATACTTATTGAAATATACACTTCTTTATTATAAATAACTTCTTTTTATTTCTCTTTTGCATCACAGTTTGGGCAGTACATTGTGTGTAACTAGATGATGTTATCTATGAATTCCATTTCAGGATAGTAGAAATCATTATAAAGAATTTTTTTTTTTCACTGAGGAAGACTGGCCCTGAGCTAACATCCGTGCCCATCTTCCTCTACTTTATGCGTGGGATGCCTACCACAGCATGGCTTGCCAAGCAGTGCCATGTCTGCACCCGGGATCCAAACCGGCAAACCCTAGGCCACCAAAGCAGAATGTGTGCACTTAACCGCTGCGCCACCAGGCCAGCCCCTATAAAGAATTTTTTAAACTTCACAAAAAATATGTAGCCTTGGATTAACAGTTCTGATACTACTCGGCTGTATCCTGGAATTGAACAATTAAGTATGCTCCAGTAAAAGAAACCAGGACTCCCATTGTAGGACTAGAAAAGAAATACACAAAATGAGCCTGGACCATCTTATAGCGCCAGACAGTAATGAAATGCTAAACACACACACACACAATGATGGAGGTATGTCAAGACACACAAGAACCAACTAAAAGACTCCCATTGGCTAAAGCTGGAAAACTTTGAGCAACAAAATAATTAAAGTGGCATTTGGATTATGCACCAAAGTATAAAATAAGTATCAGTGAGTCCATATTGATATAAATGATGATTAAATTAATAAATAGGTGAGAAGAGACAAACCTCCCATGCAGAAGAATCCCAAATAATTTATAAAGATACTCTATCCTCCAAGAGGTGGAACGTAATTCCCTACTCTTTAAATGTGGACTGCAGTGAATTCCTCCCCACGAGGAGAGTGTGGAAAGGAATGGGAGGAAGTAACTTGGCAGGGGAGCAACCTAACATGCACGACCTCAGCCAGGTGATCAAGGTCACCATCAACAGTGCCAAGTCATCTTGATAGTGTGTACCTTTGACATCATGTGACGAGAATGGCAATTTACCGCTGTGGTCTTCCTCCCCCACACCGGTATCTCTAATCTAATCATGAGGAAAAAATTCAGACAAATCTCAGTGAAGGACCATTCTCCAAAATACCTGACCAGTACTCCTCAACACTGTCAAGGTCACCAAAAACAAGGAAAGTCTGAGAAACTGTCACAGCCAAGAGGAGCCTAAGACGACAGGACGACTAAATGTCATGTGGTGTCCTGGATGGCATCCTGGAACAGAGGAACATTATGTCAAAACCAAGGAAATCTGAATGAAGTATGGACTCTAACTAATAATAATGTACCAACATTGGTTCATTAATTGTAACAAATGTACCCTACCGATATAAGATGTTAATAATAGGGGAAACTGGGTGTGCGGTATATTTGAACTCTTTTCGCAATTTTTTCTTTAAATCTAAAACTTTCTTAAAAAATAAAGTTTATTTTAAAATATATAGTCCTTAGATAAAGACAATTACAAAACTTTACCAAGGGATATAAAAGAAAACTTGAGGGGCCCGGCCCTGTGGCTGAGTGGTTAAGTTCATATGCTCAGCTTTGGCAGCCCAGAGTTCGCTGATTCAGGTCCTGGGTGCGGACATGGCCCTGCGCATCAAGCCACACTGTGGCAGTATCACACATAGAAAAACTAGAATGACCTATAACTACGATATACAACTATGTACTGGGGCTTTGGGAAGAGAAAGGAAAAAAAAAAAAGAGGAAGATTGGCAAGAGATGTTAGCTCAAGGCCAATCTTCCAGGAAAGAAGAAAGAAAAGAAAACTTGGATAAGAGACATCATGTTCCTGGATGTAAAGAACAGTTTTTGTAAAAATATTTCTCTGTAAATATTTATTCAAAAATTTACCTCAGGGCTGGCCCGGTGGTGCAGTGGTTAAGTTCACACGGTCAGCTTCTCAGTGGCCCAGGGTTCGCCAGTTCGGGTCCTGGGTGCGGACGTGGCACTGCTTTGCAAAAGCCATGCTATGGTAGGCGTCCCACATATAAAGTAGAGGAAGATGGACATGGATGTTAGCTCAGTGCCAGTCTTCCTCAGCGAAAAGAGGAGGATTGGCTGTAGTTAGCTCAGGGCTAGTCTTCCTCAAAAAAAAAAAAAAAAATAGCTCAATTTCAATCAAAATAGCAAAGAACTTTTTTTTGGAAATTGAAAAAATATTTTAAAAGTTCATCTGAAGAATTCATAGGTAGAAAGAGTCAGAGGATTATTTTAAACCTAAATCAAAATGAGCACAGTAAGACTTTAAATCAAATATTAAATTTATAAACATTAAAATAGTATGGGGAAAAAAAGGAGGGGGCTGGCCCCGTGGCTGAGTGGTTAGTCAGGTGCTCTGCTTCGGCGGCCCAGGGTTTCATGGACATGGGACTGCTCAACAGGCCATGCTGAGGTGGCGTCCCACATGCCACATCTAGAAAGACCCACAACTAAAATATACAACTATATACTGGGGGATTTGGGGAGAAAAACCAGAAAAAAAAAAGATTGGCAACAGTTGTTAGCTCAGGTGCCAATCTTTAAAAAAACAAAACAAAACAGTATGGTATTGTTGCCAGGAGAGAGAGCTCGGTGGGACAGAATACAAAATTCCAAAACAGATATATATACTATTATATGAATTTTAAATATAAGGATGTAATTTCAAATCCAAGAAGAAATGAAAGATGATTTAATAAATGATTTTGGAACAACTGGCTAAGACATATATAGATATGTAAAGCACCCTGTATGTACCAAACTAAATTCCAGATGGATCAAAAAGTTTATTTTGAAAAGTCAAACTCAGGGCAGCCCGGTGGCCTAGTGGTTAAGTTCCCAAGCTCTGCTTCGGCAGCCCAGGGTTCCGGGTTTGGATCCTGGGCATAGACCTACATACTGCTCATCAAGCCACGCTGTGGCAGCATCCCATATACAAAAAAGAGGAAGACTGGAATAGATGTTAGTTCAGGGCCAATCTTCCTCACCAAAAGAAAAGGCAAATCCCAGAAGACTTTAAAGAAAATACAGGTGATGATGTATCTGAGAGCTAGTGAGAACAGGCTTTTTAGGCACACAAAGACAAAAATACTAAAGTAAAATATTGGCAAATTTGCATAAATTTTAAAAACTTTTCTGCGTTGACCCCCTCCTACCCCAAAAAAGACAGTGATGAACTGGAAACAAAACTTCACAACATCTGTGAGACTGGATTAAGATAGTTATATACAATAACTTATAAAAATTCCTACATATCTGTAAGAAAAAAATAACACTTTAAAGGAAAAAAGATCCAAAAATAGGAGAAAATAAGTCAGAAAGTGAGAACTGCATAAGCTTCATAAACTTAAAAATAGTTTGGCCTTGTTAGTGGTAAGAAGAGATGTAAATTAAAATGTCATCATTTTTCACCTGTCGTCAGCAAAGGTTTTTTTTAAATGACAAAGCTAACTGTTGGTGAGGAGTAGGAAAAAGGTAACTCCTCCCACATACTTCTGGGGGGAGTGGAAACTGATACAATATTTTTGGAGAGCATCCTAACAATAAGTACCAAGTACCATAAGAAACGCAGAGTTTCAGACACAGCAACTCCCCCTCTAGGAATATATGATCAGAAAATACTTGTGCTCCATGCCGTAAGCATTTCATGCCAGGATCACTGGTAAGAGCAAAAATTAGAAAGAATTTAAGCCCTTAAAAAGGAGGGCTGATCCACTGAACTATGGCAACTTCACAGGACAAAATATTTGATGACAAGTAAAAATCATGTTGAAGTTCGGGAAAAGACAACTGTGTGAGGACGAAAAACAGATCAGTGGTGGCCAGGGTCTGGGGTCCAGGGAGGGCTGGCTGCGAAGGAGCGGGTGGCGGCACGGGTGACGACAATGTTCTGTATGTGAGCTGGTGGTCCCGCGACTGTAACAGTTTGCCCAAACTCGTAGATGTGTGCTCTAGAAGAACGAAGTTTACTTTGTGTAAATTATATCTCAGTGACCTTGACTTTAAAAACGTCCTGTTGAAGAATACTAAACAGCCTGGGAAAATTTCGATGACCGATTAAATAAAGTGAGTAATTCGCACAGTAGTGTGCACGGTGTGATTGGAATTTGGCGGGGAGGGCGGGTGTTACTTTTGAGAGCGACAGAGATGGGCGGCTTTGGCAAAACAGACTGAAAGGAAATGCGCCAAAATGTATCAGCATCTTCCTCTGGAAGTGAAATGAAATATTGCTTTTCTCCTTACTTTTTTTGTGCAGCGAACAACTCCTGTCAGGAGGGGAAAATGTTACAACTTGGAACCGTGGCCCTCTTGCTTCAGTTTTCGGGTGCTTCGGGGCTCTTTTCTCTCCGGCAGAGCCATCGAGCAAGTGAGAAACCCACCGAGGGAAACCAGCAGTGAGCAGGAGAGCCAGCGGGAGAGTGGGCGAGCGGTGGGCGGGGTGGACGCGGGCGAGCACAGGTGGGCCAGTGGGGGGGTCGGGGTGGACGCCGGCGAGCAATGATGGGCGAGCGCGGGGCGGGGGTGGGGTGGACGCGGGCGAGCACAGGTGGGCCAGTGCGGGGGTCGGGGTGGACGCGGGCGAGCAATGATGGGTGAGCGCGGGGTGGGGGTGGGGTGGACGCGGGGGAGCAATGATAGGTGAGTGCGGTGGCGGGGGGGGGGCGCGGGCGAGCAAAGATGGGAGGTGGGGGGGCGGCCAGCAAGGATGGGCGAGCGCGGGGCGGGGCGGGGTGGGGTGGGGTGGACGCGGGCGAGCAAAGATGGGCGACTGTTGGGGCGGGCGAGCAAAGACGGACGAGTTGAGGGGGGCTTCGCGTGGGCGAGCAAAGATGGGCGAGCGCGGGATGGGGAGGGGAGCGGACAGGCAGACAGACGGTTGTGGGGTGGAGTGGGCGCGGGTAGAAGGCGTGTTCCTGCGTTTTGATAGGGCTGAGGAGCTGCGAGGGGCCGGCCATGTCCCGATTGGTTCACTGGAAATTAACGCCCAACGGAGCTTAGTCATTTCTTGAGCTGCGCTGGACGAGGAGGGCCTCGCCATGATAAGTGAGTCTGGCTCTCCCGCGGGGCTGGCGGCCTGGGCAGGGGGCAGGCCTCCCGGACCCCAATCCACGAAGGGCCAGAGGAGTCGCTTCCTTCCCTCACTCCCTCAACCATCTAACTAGCTGACTGTCTCTCAACCTTTTTGTCTCCCAAGAACGGGCGGCTGCTGCTGCAATCGGAGGAGGTGAGTTACCTGGATGCCCTCAGTCCCCACACCTTTGCTGGGCCCCAGGTCCTGGGATGGATAGAGAACTTAGAGACCCAGCGCTGCAGGGGTTATGAGGGCTGGCCCACCATCAGCCACTCCACTCCCAGAGCTGCCTGGATGAATCTTAGGGGCTACAGAGCGATACTCACAATACTCCTGCGGAAGAGGTCATCTCCATCCCCCACGCCGTGCTCCTCTAGTCCTTTTGTATAGTGAGCACATACAGAAGATTTCATTTGAAAGGGGGTTCGTTGCTAAAAACAGCAATGGTTTATTTAATCCCACAAATATACACACACACCTGAGGCCCAGTGAGCGTTAGTGACTTCTTCAGTGTCACACAGCAAGTTAGAGACCCAACCAGGGCTATGCCTGGGCCTCCTATGACTTCTTTGCCCCCAACTGGCTTCACACCCCCAACCCTTTTCTTCACCTTGGGACCCTTCTCCAAGTTGCTGTCTCCCTTATGCTCAGAGGAGACAGTCCCCAGAAAAAGTCAAGGAATTTCTAAGGGGTCTGTTCTCCTGAGCCCATGCTCTGAACCAGGTCCTCTCCCCCTACAGCCCTGGCCGTGGGGGCTGTGCCCGTGGTGCTGGGCGCCATGGGCTTCACGGGGGCAGGAATTGCTGCCTCCTCCATAGCAGCCAAGATGATGTCCGCAGCCGCCATCGCCAACGGGGGTGGCGTTGCTCCAGGCAGCCTGGTGGCCGTTCTACAGTCCGTGGGTGAGTGTCCCCGGCAGGAGGAGGAGGGAGAGGAGGCCAGAGCCAGGAGGGGATTAGCCCAGAGGCTAAGCCTGAGGGAGGACCTGGCCTCTCCCTCCAGTTCCAGGGTCCTCAACATCCCTGCTTGGTCTCTCCCTAACTGTCCTCTTTCTGGCTCGTTCTGAGTGAGGTTTGAGGTGGGAGGAGAGGGGTGAGGGGTTCTGAAGGGAGAAGAATGGAAGGAGCCCAGAGCTCCTTCCCAAATCTGACAGCTAGGTGGCCTAGGCAGGACCCCTCCCCTCTCTGAGCCTCCTAGCTTCCTGTGTAAAGTGAGGGACCCCGTAGCTCTTGGGGTCTGTGGCTGACTCTCCTCTTCCCATGTCTCTCACTTCCCATGAATTCACCCCTCTCTTCTCCCTCTCAGTCCCCAGCATCCTCTGCCCAAAGTGGAGCCCCCGGGGGTGTCAGTACCTAGAGGAAGGATCCAGGTAGGATCTCTGGGCCTCCTGAGGGGCCCAGGCCTCTGACCACTGCACGCTCCCTGTGCCCACCCTCTGTCTCTTCCTCAGGGGCAGCTGGACTCTCCACGTCATCCAACATCCTCCTGGCCTCTGCTGGGTCAACTTTTGGGGCCTTGCTGGGAGGTTCAAAAAAGGTACCCCCTCCCTCTGCCCCAGGTGCCCCCAAGGCTGAAGGGGACCAGCCAGGAGAAAATGTGTCCCAAGTCAAACCTCCAGAAGCCCCACTCAGGTCAGAGAAGCCTGAGAAATAAAGATCATGGCAGATGCACTTCTCTGTCTTTGCTCCTTGCAGCCCTTGTTGGAGGGATGTGAATGGGAGGTTTCCCGTTCTCCCCATTCCCACAGCCTGCCTTCTGGGGGGGCGCAGAGGGAGGGGGAAGGCTGACCAAGCACAGCTCAGTTGGCAGAAGGCTTTGGTGGGTCTAGTCTTATAAGGGATGGGCTGTATAAGCCAGGGCCATTCTCAGCCGTCTGGGGGCCTCAGTTTACCCCTCATTCAAATCCTGATAAGACCGACCTCCCTCTATAGGCCCATACAGGAGGCGTCTCTATTTCTGGGTATAAGTACACCACCTCTGTCTCTCCTGAGCTGGTGCAGCAGACACTGCAGGAGCCTTGCCCATATCCCCGGCCCTCACTCTCCCAGTACCTGCTGGGCCCCCTGTGACTGTCCCTTCTGGGCCCCGCCCCTGAGGCCTACTAGGCAGGCTGGAAGTGTCGAGGTGTTGGTGCCCCCAGAAAAGCCCTCAGCCAGTGATGGATTTTAGTCGGGGGATACGCACCCCTCAGGGGGCCAACTCTGAGGCCCGGCCCACACTGTCTCCCAACAGGAGCGAGCCTCAGATGCCCACAGTGCAGCCTCACTCATTAACGGCCCTTTCTTGGCTGCCTGTCCTTCCCTGTCTCATCTCCCACTCCCCTGTTGGTGCTCCCTGGGGTCACCTTTCACTCAACTCCTTGTCTCAGGGTCTCAGCCCAGGGCAGCTTCCCGCCCTCTCCTCAGGCCCCACTCAGGGGCCCAGAGGGCTGAGCCTGACACGGCCAGCACTCTAGCAGATGGTTCCTGAAATCCGACTGTGTTCAGGCCTTGTCCATCCTCATCCCTCAGGATGAGGCTCAGACAGGAGGCCCCACAGTCTGTCTCATAGTGACCCACCTGCCAGGACCCCAGGCAGGCCCAGGTGTGTCAGAATCCCAGCAGACAATACAGCTCAGCTTTGAGGCCGGACCCCGAGCCCGGCTACCCAGGACAAGGCTGCATGCCACGGGCCGTGGGGGAAATCTCCCAAAATAGTGGACGGTCCCTAAGTCTTTGCAATTTGTCAGGGAAAGCCTGGCACAATTTCACTTTGAAAAACATTCCCTCTTGGGGCCGGCCCAGTGGCGTAGCGGTCAAGTGCACACGTTCTGCTTTGGTGGCCCGGGGTTCACCGGTTGGAATCCCGGGTGCGGACATGGCACCGCTTAGCAAGGCATGCTGTGATAGGCGTCCCACATAGAGAGTAGAAGATGGGCACAGATGTTCGCTCAGGGCCAATCTTCCTCAGCAAAAAGAGGAGGATTGGCAGCGGTTAGCTCTGGCTGATCTTCCTCAAAAAAATAAAAGAAGAAGAAAAATGTTCCCTCTCACTTAGCTTTTCCTCTAGAAAATCCCGGAAATCCCGGTTCTCAAAGACACTCAACTGAGTCTGGCTGGGCCTGGCCCGAAGATGCTGGAACCTGTTGAAGTACTCCAGCTCCCCACCCACCCCCACCCTGAATCTCTTCATCAGTTTGCAATTGTCTGATTCAATACAAAAATAATTTTATCTCCCCGAAAACAGGCCAGGTGCTCGAGGAAGCAGCTGGGAGGGAGCTGGTGGGCAGGGAGCCAGTTTAAGGCTCCAGATCTCCTGGAAATAACCCAGAAAAGGACCATCCTCACCTGGGGGAAGGCGCCCATCACGGGTAGTAGCAGAGTCAGGACGTTGGTCACTTCCCACGGGTTCTTTACCAACTTAGCAAGAGGGATGGCAGCTCAGCCCATCCTGGGATGCTGTGCGCGTCCATGTCATGATCCTGGGCCATGTCTTGACCACAGGAGACCCACGTTTCACGTTATTGGTGTGGATCCTCTGGTGCCAGCACTCTAGATCACTCTGTGGCTAGCTAGGGTGCCCCAGGGGTGTCTCAGAGTTGCTGTGGGGTCTCCGAGGACCGAGGGCAGGGATCCTAGGAAACAGAAGCCCCTTCCTCCCTCCCCCAGGAGGTGCCATGGAAGTCACAACCCTCCGTCCACACCCCTCCCGAGCCCGCTACACTCCCCTCCCCACAGGACCCCTTTCTGCACCGCTGTTGTCCACAACCTCAGACCAGCCACTGTGTCCCCCGTGGGTCCTCTGGTCTCCTGGGAGGGGCAGGAGGGGGAAGCCGGTGGTGAAGCTGCACTTGTGTCAGAGGGTGAGTGTCCCAGGGCCGGGGTGAAAGGAGGGACAGGGCCAGAGACACGAGGGGCTACATCGCTCCCCTTCCAGTCTGAGCCTCCACAGATGTCCCATGACAGGCTCAGCTGCAGGAGTGGCTCTCGTCAACCCGGGGACCTGCTGTGATCGGGCTGAAGCTTCAGCGGGTACCCCCTCCCCAGGCGTCAGCAGGCAGTGTTTCTTTCCTTGGGCTGGTAGGGGTCTTGAGAAGAAACTTCCTCTCTCCATTCTGGATGTTATAAGCTGGCTGCCAGCCTTCTGGGCGCCTCCTGACGGAGAAGACTGGGGGCTCAACACATAACGGGAACTCTCATTGTTAGTAGGAAGTTCCTGCTCTCAGCTGTGCCTGGGCCCCTGTCCCAGAGACCCGATCTCGCCAAAAATAAACGCCCAGTGGTCTGCTGGACGGGGTACCTGGGGATGTGCCTGCTTCCTAAACAGACTTCCTAAACCCTCTGGCTGCCAGTCCACCATAATGCCAACCCCCAGATGCTCAGCCCTTGGGGCCCTTCAGGGCAAAGTTGCCTCTTTCTCCCCTTCTCTACTGACAGCGTAAGGTTCAGCTTTCTTGGAACTGCTGAGTGGAACCACATGTCCATGAGATTTCTGGCTCCTGAAGTTGGGCTGCTGTCCTCTTCTATCTCCTTCCTTTTGTCCATGTGGGTTTAAGCCTTTCTTTAGCCCCTTACTGTTATTTTAGGGGCATTTGGGGAAGGAAGAGATGAAAGCAGCCATCCCTGTTGCTTGCATGGGAAGATTCCCCACAGTGATCATAAAAACATATGTCTGCTGGCTGTGAAAGAGACCCTCTTGGTTTAAACAAGCAGTTTCTTTCTGTAACTCAGTTGTGTAAAAGTCTAAGCCTGGCTGGTGGCTCTGCTCTGGGAGGCCCAGGCTCCTGCAGGCTTGTTGTTCTGCCTTTCTTAAGGGGCTGCTCCCATCTGTGGGGTAGGAGATGGCCACTCCCCTGCCTGCAGCAGAGCCTGTGGGAAGGGGCCCAGAGGCAAAGGCGGGCCCACCCACTCCCCTGACTGCCAGCCCAGAGAGGGGCATACTTCGTTTCCGCTTTCCTATCTCTGGCCAGAACCCCGTCCCCAAGCACACCCACCCACAAGAGGGACTGGGAATGCAGTCCTTTGCTGGTGATCGTGCCACTGACTGACCATCAGGGCTCTCTTCTGTGAGCCAGAAGGAAAGAGTAGACATCAGGCTTCTAACAGCGTTCCCTGTCCTGGTGATGAGGACCCCCACCTCGACAGGACGCCATCCCAGATCCCCACCAGGAGAATTCGCTCTGCCTCCTGTGCTCTAGGCTTTAAGGCCCTGGGCCATCGTGTGCCAGAATGTGTTAGCAGGGAATGCGCCTGGCTTCCGCTGACCGGGGGCTCCTGAGGGCAGGGTGGGGGGACCCCTGGAATCCACAAGGGGAGGACCTGGGTCCCCTGTGCCTGTGGGAGCCAGAAGTTTCAGTATTCCCCCGGCTGCCAGAGTGAGTTCATCAGGCTCCTGAGCAAGCCAGCTGTCAGCCAGGTAGGGGGAGCCAGGGTATCAAGGCAGCAGTAGTTTCTGTCCTGTCACCGATTACCACAAACTTAGAGCCTTAAAATAACACCCACTTATTGTCATGACCGAGTTCTCTGCTTCGGGACTCACAAGGCCAAAACAAAGGTTCCAGCCTGAACACCTCTCACGTGCAGCCCGCGGTAAGAACCTTCAAATCCCTCTTGCTCCAAATCTCTGACTTCCTCTTCAGCGATGAGCAGAGAACACTCTGCCTGTGAAAGGCTTGTGTGATTTGATTAGACCCACCTGCAGGATCTCTGTTTGTCGAATGACTGAACGTAAGTACAGGAGTCATAGCTCATCACGTCCACAGGAGCCACGCACACCCAAAGGCGGGGCATATACAGGGTGAGGCCCACTGGGCGCCCTGCTTACAGTTCTGCCTGCGCAGAGGCCAAACCTGAGGGTCCGAGCCATGGAGCCCAGAGGTGGGGGCTAAAGACTCAACGTCAGAGTAGAAACAGCTGCTCTGGTGTGTGGGGGCCTCACCTTCATGATGGGACAAGCAGGAGGTCGGGACACACTGTCTGACCAGTGGGTGCTCTGGGGTGGCCTTGCAGGGCTGTGTGCTGGGCCTTGGCAGGGAGGGAAGCCGGCCTGTCCACCTTCCATATACAGGTCTTCTCAGGGGAAGAGGGTGCCCAGACCGGCACCTGAAGCAGAGGCTTTCCCTTTGCCCCCGAGGAAGGTGGTCAGAAGCTCTAATGAACCAGCAGTTGGAGGCGTGATCTGGGGAATGTGTGCATGTTGGGGGAGGAGATTCACAGGTTTTTACCAGATTCTTCAAGGCATCAGACAAATGGGGAAAGAAAAGAATCAAGCACTGAATTAGTTAAACCCTAAGGGGCTTGTTCCTATGGCTGGGTAGCAACTCGGCTCCTTGGAGGAGCCGCTGAGGACATGGATGAGCTGCTGGGCTTTCTTAAAATGCCCGAGAGCACAAGACTCATAGGTTTGTTTCTCAGGGGAACCGGGATCCCGTCAGGCTACTGACAGCTCCTAGGATGGGGTGTGCAGGAGTGTGGGGTCCGTGAGGGGTCACTGCCATGCTGAAATCCCTTCAGTGTCTCTCCAAACCCTCAGGATGAAGTGCAAACTCCCCTTCTCCCCAACACGCCTGCTATGGTCTGAATGTTTGTATCCCCACAAGAGTCGCAGGTTGAAGTCCCAACTGCCATGGTGACGGCCTTAGCAGCTGGGCCTTGGGCGGTGCTTAGATCATGAGGACGGAGCCCTAGAGAATGGGATTAGTGCCCTCCTATAGGAGACCCCAGACAGCTTCCTTGTTCTCCTGTCACGTGAGGACACAGGGAAGATCTAGGAAGAAGAGTCTCTCCGGACGCCTCACCTGCCAGAGCCTTCTCTCAGACTCCCAGCCTCCAAAACTGTGAGAAATACATTTCGGCTGTGCATGAGCCGCCCTGTCTGTGGTATTTTTGTCACAGCAGCCTGAACGGACTAAGACCGCTGTTACAGCCTTCATCTGGGCCCCCACAGAGCCCTGGGCTGGCCTCCCATGTGGCACTTGTCAGAGGGCCGTATGGATGGCCATCTGCCTGTTGGTCCATCCGCCCAGCAGAACGGGAGCACTTCCCGGAAAAGGCCAAGTTGCATCCCCCTGGTCCCTCCCACCTGGCCGGGGCCTGACCCGCAGCAGCTGCACAGAGTGTGAGGAAGGCGGAGTGAATCCACGTGGAAGCAGGCTTTCCGAGGCTCTCGGATGAACCCAGCCCAGTGAGGAGAAGTTTCTACAAACCTCGTTGTGGGAGAAGGACATTTAGGGACCAGGTGCTGAAGCAGAAAGCTCAGAGCCTCTGAAAGCTGTTCCTTCTGGCTGTTTGGGGAAAAAGCCCAGGGCCGGGGCCGTGGACATTGACTCTGACGGGGCAGTCACATCCCAGGGCCTGTGCTGTCTGAGCCCAAGCCAAGCCACTTGGAAAGTAGCCACTGGACACGTAGAGGCGGCAGGTGGGGTCAGTGGGCCAGTGAGGCTCGGCTTTGAGGTGAGTGGTCCAAACAGGATGCCCTCTATCCCCGACCCCCAACTCCACACAGGAACTGAGCCTAGGAGCCACCTGGGGCCATTTAGATCAACTCCCTGCTCAGAGAGGGGCCGATGCAGGCCCAGAGAGGAAGTGACCGGGCCAGGGTCACATGCGGAGTCAAAGCAGGGCAGGGGCAGCTTCCCATCTTTGCGTTTAGGCTCTGTCCAGCTCACCGCACCCCAACAACATGTTGTTCTGTGACCCCCCGGCAGGGAAAGAGAAGTGAGCCCTCCCCCACCCCGACTTCTGGTGAGCAAGAAGAGGGGATCCGGGAAGGGTGGCCACAACTCATTTTATTCCTTATTTGCTTCTGGGGGTGCAACGTTTGGCACACCGTCACCCGGGACTGGTCTCTCGCTGCCTGGCAAGGGCTGGCCCCACCCAGTCCTCTCCTCTGCGGGGCTGAGTGGCAGGAGCTATTACAGGGGCGCCATGAGGGACACAAGGGCAGACCCAGTGGAGCCCAGGATGACTTTGGAGGACAGGGAGAGTCCAGCCGCTCCTAGAGGAGAAGCAGAGGTGAGCAGAGTGGGAGGGGGAGGCTGGGACAGCTCTGTGCCCAGAACCATGAGGTCATCGACTCCAGGGCCCCTCATGGGGCCTGAGGTCCAGACCGCCCAGCCAGCAGCCTCCTGTTTCCCCAACCCCCAGGATGTCTGCTTTGGGAGAGCTGCTGCAGGCAGCTACCCAGTGGCATGAACCCTGGTGGTGAAACCGAGGGCTGGAAGCTCCGTCAGTCTTTAGGGCTGGAGGCTGGACCCGGGGGGATGGAGATGTCCCAGGAACACAGCCACTCTGCTGTGGCAGAGTCAGCCTGAACCCAGCACACCCCAGGCTGGAGCTCTATCCCTCGCTCCTCCACCTCCCTCAGAGAAACCCAGAGAGCAGACATGGAGGGGGACAAAGGCGGAGAGACCGGGATCACCAGGGCTAAGATCTGGGCTGCATCCTCTGAGGCTCTGTCCTTCCCCTCGCCCGCACAGCAAACCCTGTCGGGGACACTCACCCACGGACTGTAGAGTGGCCACCAGGCTGCCGGCCGCAACTCCACCCCCGTTGGCAATGGCGGCCGCGGACATCATCTTGGCCGCTAAGGACGAGGCGGTGATTCCTGCCCCAGTGAAGCCCATGGCGCCAAGCACCACGGGGACAGCCCCCACGGTCAGGGCTATGGGGGGAGAGGAGCTGGGTTGAGGGGAGGGCTGGGGGAATGGACCCCGCATCCCCCAAACTCTCCTCAAGCTCGGGGATTTCAGGAGGTCCAGAGAAGCGGGTGAACTCTGAGCTTGGGGGAGAGACAGACGTGGCCAGCATCCTGAGTCGAGGGCGGCACCACTAGCTGGGAAAGTGAGGGGAAGGACTTGTGGGGTCACTCGGGCCGGGGCTCTGAGCCAGGCTCTGATCTAGCAGGAACTTCCTTGGGAAAGCCACTCGTTCTCTGGGCCACAGTTTCCACCCCAGAAGATGCCAGAATTAGGGAGTGGTTGGAAGCATCCGGTCCTTACTGAGGAGATCTTTAATTCAGGCAAATCTTACCCAGGGGCCTGGCATGAGCTGGAGTCCCAGCGTAGGGCTCCATGGCGTCACCACAGAGCCAGCAGAGGTCACTAGACCCAGGGCGCTGAGCCAATGGCTTCTCCTTAATGCTCTTCCTGTGTTCAAACTGGTGCATGTCTCGTCCTATATAAGCTCATGACATCCCTGATTGGGCAGTACTGGCCTGTCAATCATGGGAGGAAACAGGAGCTCCAAGACCCGCCCAAGGTCACACAGAGAATGCTCTGCAAGGAGGCTGGGCCCAGCTGGGGCTGCCTCCCCAGCAGTTTCCATGACACTCCTGGCTTCAAGCTCCTGTTTCTTGTTTTCAGTCCTTGCTTCCTGCTCATCTCCATCCTTCCTCCTGCACCCCTACCTTCCAGGGGAGGCCTTGGGTAAACCTGGGCTGCACAAGGCTGGTTGCTGCTCTAGTCCCAGGGTCTGGGGACAGAAGGGGACTTGAGCCGCTTCCCTGCAGAGACTCACCTCCTCCAACCACAGCTGCAGTAGCCTTGGCTGGAAAGCAGAAGAACATTCTGTGAGTGGACCCACTCCGGCGTCCCCTCCACTTCTGAACCCATGGCCCGCCACTCGGGAGGGGCTGCCCCGGGTTGGGAGACACAGGAAGGAACGACCCCCGCCTGACCCTCCCTGCTTCACTCAGAGCACTGGGATTTCCTGAGAAGGTGGACCCCTGCCCTGAGCTTGGCGAGGATTGCTGGGGAGTCTGAGTCCAGAGGCACATGCCCCGTCCCGAGTGGCTTCGTGTGCCTTAGCCGGGAGTCCTCTGGAGGTGGGATTTGAGGTCCTTGCTCCAGAAAACTCAGTCATCAGATGCACTTTGTTCCGTGTGCTCTGTCTGCTGACTGGCTGGCAGGTTGGCATCCCAGGGCCCCGACACGCAGCAGCCCACTGAGTCGGGTGCTGGGTGTCTGCCCGCCTGCCTGCTGAGCTCCCCCGGGGTCATCATGGGGAGGGGCCGGGCCCTCCTGGGCTGTTGAGAACCTGTCCTACCCTGATGCCTCCTCCCAGACCGGCCTCTGCTTTTCCATCTACTGGTGCTCCCAGGCTCCACTAGGGGCAGCAGCCCCTCCCTCCTCCCTGCCCAGGGCCCTGGGACCACGGTCCCTCATCTGTGAGTGAAAGACAAGGTTCTCTCCCTCTGGGCTTTTGGAGAATTAAAGGAACTGAGGAATGTCCAGTGCTAGCAGAGGGACGAGGGCATCACCGCGTTGGATCCAACCCAGCTGTTCTCATTATTTTCAGTTTTTCAGTTGCTTCTCGTCAGCCGA
The DNA here is from genome assembly GCF_041296235.1 of Equus asinus. Classification (NCBI taxonomy): domain Eukaryota; kingdom Metazoa; phylum Chordata; class Mammalia; order Perissodactyla; family Equidae; genus Equus; species Equus asinus. Next base: position 99,620,727 of record NC_091796.1, on the reverse strand, counting down.
GGGGTCCTCCACTCCTGACACACAGGGAGGACTGCCAGCCGTGGCCCAGGCCCTAGCTTGCTCATCGCATTTCTGTGCACTGTTGGTGGGGGGCCCGGGCGGGGTGTGTGTGTCAGTTACCTGCGAGTGGGGAAACGGTCAGGGCCGCGGCAGGCGCACCCAGTAGGTTGAAGCCATTCAGTGTCCCCAGCCAGGACCCCAGGGTAGACACGGCTGGGCCCAGGGCAGCCTTGGATGACAGGGTGAGCCCTGAGGAAGAACAGATGCTGAGTGCAAGGGGGTCAAAGATCAGAGGTCGGATAGTGGTCAGAGGCCCTGTCCCCCCTTCCATGCTATGCTGTCTGTACTGGCAGAGGTGGGGGCCCTGGAGTCCCCCCAGTGGAGAGCAAGGTCAATGGTGGTGGATACTCATGGGAGCACTTGCAGCCATTGAAAGCCAGGATCCGATGCTCACCTGGCAACACTGAGGGATTCAGTGTTTCTTGTGAAGAAAGCAGTAGGTGAGATACGCAACCTACTATTCCGTATGCAAATTAAAACACATGCAGACCAAAAAACACCAATTTTGCAAAAATATATATGAAAAACAGATACGCACTAAACATATTAGAAAGGTTGACTTTGAGGGAGGGAGAAATCGAGGGCAAAAGGGAAGATAAACGGAGAGAAAAAATTAGTAGAACTGGAGATGGGGCTCCCTTGAGCTAATGAAGAAAACGGCCTGAAGTAAGGAATTTCTTTGAAATCAGTGCTCTGGATCTGAGAGCCAACAGGACCCACTGGCAGGAAGGCTTGTTGGCCGCGGAGGGAAAAAGCTCTGAGAGGTGAATTCTGGTGGTGAATCAGGGGAAATGGAAGCCAGAGAGGGGGCCCCAGGCAGAGAGGTCCCCTCAGTCTAGGCAGTGGAGACCTGGGCCCAAAGGGAGGGGCCCAGATGCCCTGAGAGAGAAAGCCAGGGCAGACCCCTAGCGGCAGGTCAGAGCCAAGGGGATCAGCTGCAGGTGGTACCACCCTCTCCCTCCCACAGGTCCCTGGGTTGGACCCTGTGCCTTCCCAGCCACCTCCTCAGCCCCCACCAGCCCCTTCCAGCAACTCTCACCCAGTGATGGAAGTCCAGCCAGGACACTGCCGGAGGCCGCCCCGCTCACTTTGGCCAGGCTTGCTGCTGACATTATCTTGGAGGCCAGGGAAGAGACTAAGATGCCTGCCTGGCCTAACTCCATGGCAGAGGAAGTCTCAGGCGCCCACTGGAGCCAAATCTGCAAAAGGGTGGAGCTTTGATGGGGAGCTGGGCCACCAGAACTGGGGTGGTGCCCACCACCTCGAAAATCTCAAAGGGCTCCAGGGGGCATAGAGAGACTGCTCTGAGCTGTTGGGGGAGCAGGCCTGGAAAGCGGCTGGGGTGTGGATGTTGGGGTTATGAAAGTTCTTATGTAAGGAGAGGGTAGCGGGGGATGGGTTTTATTTCCCCAGTTGGGCTACTTCCTTCTTCCGGAAAATGCCAGTGCCAACTTCTGAGATTTTTCTGGAACTCCATTAAATCTCCAGAGAGCAATTTAAAAGGTACCAAAATTCGGAATTCAGAACCAATTGTGTTTTTTAAGGCACGTAGTGGGCAGGTTGCTCCGGGTCCTGTTCTTACACAATCTCCTCACTAACACAATGAGAAAGATGAGATTACTATCCCCATTTTACAGACGAGGAAACATGGGCACAGACAGGCTAAGTGATTCACCCAGGGGCGCGAGGCTTCGAGTGGCAAAGCAAGATCTGGCGGAGGCCCAGCAGCTTCAGAGCACGGGCTTGGCGTGGCTCTGATTTGGTTTCTCCTAGGGCTTGTCTCGTCCCCCTGCCTGTCTCACCCCCACTGGGGCATGGACAAGGCTGGTTGCCCCCAAAGTCCCAGAGCCCAAGGTCTGGTGGGGGCCTGAATCCCTTCCCTCTGAGACCCACCCTCTCTGATGGCAGCCGCCCTGATGAGAAACAAAACAACATTCTGCAGGTGGATCCACCGGGGCCTCCCCTGCTCTCGTCGAGCCCAGCGCCCACCTGAGGCTGGGGGCCGCAGGAAGGAGCAGCGCCTGGCCACCCCTCTGTGTCTTACCTAGAGAAGCGGATTTTCTGCAAACGTGGAACCGACGTTGTGGTCTTGACTTGGGATGTTTCCTGCACAATCTGACTGGGGATGTTCACACCAGCTCCGCCCAGGCTGAGGCACGGCCCGAGTAGCAGGCAGCGAATGAGGGAGGTTTCGTTTTACAGGAAAATGAAACTACAGACATTTTGCTCCTCCCTTTCCCAGTTAGGGGACAACAATGTAGTGATTATAGAGATGGGATTTGGTCACTGCATCTGCCGCAGTCAGTTCCTGTAAGATGGTTTGTCATTTAAATCAGGGATGGGGTATGCTGTCTGCATAATAAAGTTCATAAGAAATCTGATCACAGTTATATAGTAAAAGGATAGATATTAATTTCTAATGGAGACAAGAAGGTGATTTTCAGAATAATATTAATCCTTGCAATGTCCAGATGTTCAGTTATTCCAACAGTCTGTGCTTGGGCCAGCCCTGGTGGCCTAGTGGTTAAATTTGGTGCATTCCACTTCGGTGGCCTGGGTTCGGTTCCCGGGCATGGACTTAACACCACTCGTCCATCAGTGGCCGTGCTGTGGCAGTGGTTCACATAAAAAATAGAGGGAGATTGGCCACAGATATTAGCTCAGGGCGGATCTTCCTCAGCAAAAAACAAGCAAACAAAAGTCTATATTGAAGGCCCACCACGCAGGACACTGATCCAGGCCCTAAGATAGAGCAGGGACCATACTAGACTCAAATATCTGACCTCATGGGGTTTACAAGCCAGTGGGGGAGATGAAACCAGAACGAAGTATACAGGATATTATTTGAAGAAGTGCTAAAGTAGATGAAGGTAGAGGAGTGAGCCAGGCAGAATTACGGAGCAAAGTTGTTCCAGGTGGAAGGAACAGAGATGGCAAAGAGCCCAGGTGGGAGAGGAACAGGCAGGAGGTCAGTGTGGCTACAGCAGGCGAGCAAGAGAGAGAGAGGCAGGAGCTGATGTCAGAGGTTAACAGGGAGACAAGCTCCGTGAGGCCTCAGAAGCCACTGCAAGGACTCGATCTGGTGCTCTGAGCGAGATGGAAAGCTACTGCAGGGCCCGACGCAGAGAAATGACAGGATAGGTTCGCTATGGCTGCTGCATTGAGAATAGACTAAAGAGAGAGGATTTCTGTAATTTAAATTTAAATATTCAGCCCAGGGAGTGTGACATAGACATGTTATTTTCATTAGTTTAAGCTACACTCTGGTGGTGATTTGCAGCCCTGTTCAGGATTCCACACACTCCCGATCAGCGACTTTCAGCCCTAGAGACTTTGGTAATTCACGTTGTGAATGTGTACGCTGTGGCATCACACCCTCAGCATCCCAACAACATTTTGGGTGGGGGAGTCCGTTCTGATTCTTCGGGGTGTTCACAACGGTGCTGAGGCTTCAGTCCCTTCTGGATGGAGTGACACATGGCCGGCACGTGGGCACGCTCTTCATGCAGCAAGTCTACAGAATTTCAGTAGTACATTCAACTTCTCCTAAAGCTTCTACCACCATCTCGTCCCAGCTCACTCTCCGATGATCACTTATTTCATCCAGAAGTTAGACACAATCAGAAAAGAATTCTCTTCCCAGCATCAAACCCAGCAGCCCCCAGCATCTGTATCCCTATACTCTGCCTTCCCTCCCTTGCTCTGGATGAACAAGCCCAGCTCCTCCGGGTTTCATCCCCTCTTGCCTACTCCAAGACTTTGATCTTGCAGCTATTTGCTCTCTCTCTTGAATTCCCGAGAATGTAGCACTGAGTTTGGATGTCTTCCTGGAAGGTCTGCCTCTGGATGTTGAGAGCAGCTCAGCCCAGAATGGAGCAAAGTCCCAAACAATGAGGCAGCAAATGAGACAGGTTTTGTTTTTCCAGGAAACTGAAACCACAGACATCTTTCTCCTCTTTTGCCCAGTCAAGGGAAAAATCTAGTTATTGTGGGGGACTGGAATTGGCCACCCCAAGATATGTCTCTTTGGCATGAGGATTATTTTGGGCTGGTTACTTTTAAAAACTGCAGACAGGACAAGGGAAGTCGCTGTCGCCACAGTCGGAGCCGCGGCCGCCGGGAACAGCCGGGACCCCCCCCCCTCACCGCCCCCGCCCAGCCTCTCGCGCCATGCCGTCGGAGAAGACCTTCAAGCAGCGCCGCACCTTCGAACAAAGAGTAGAAGATGTCTGACTTATCCGAGAGCAGCATCCTACCAAAATCCCGGTGATAATAGAACGATACAAGGGGGAGAAGCAGCTTCCTGTCCTGGATAAAACCAAGTTCCTTGTGCCTGACCATGTCAACATGAGTGAGCTCATCAAGATAATTAGAAGGCGCTTACAGCTCAACGCTAATCAAACCTTCTTCCTGTTAGTGAATGGACACAGCATGGTGAGCGTGTCCACACCGATTTCTGAAGTGTATGAAAGTGAGAAGGATGAAGATGGATCCCTGTATACGGTATATGCCTGTCAGGAGGCATTTGGGATGAAATTGTCAGTGTAAGACTAGAAAAATGCGTCTGTTCTAGAATTTTTTAAACCCTTACCAAGGAAAAACAAAGGGATATTACCAACTGAGATCGATCCGTTCATCTAATCACAGATCATCAAAACAGTAGTGTTCCTGCCTAGGAGTTTTAGGAAGTTGTTTTTTTGTACTTAAAGCAGAAAAACTGAGCTGCAAATGAGCACATTCAGCTTTGGAAAACTATTATTTAACCTAGGCTGTCTTGTTTTCAAATTTAGAAGTTTAAAAATAAAATACTTTGCATTCTGAGTTGCCAATAAAACAGACCTTCAAGTTATTTTAATGCTCTTTCTCCAATAGGAATTTGCACTTTGAGCATTCAGAGACATGAGTCTCCTCTCCAGGTTCACAGAACCTGCAGACTTTTTATGCAAGGGTTTCTACTCAACTAGAGAAATCTTCCCAAGAGGATCTACAAGCATAAGTTGTCGAGCATAGCCCCCCAAAACGCATTTGCCATAATTGGCAAAAAGCATGGCAAATGGGGGTGTCTGAGAAAACTCTGCACTGCTGTCTGAGGTTCCTGATTCCTGATAAGTCTCCCCCACGTCGACGCGCTTGCAGTGGGAGTATTTTGATTTGTTCCCTAGATAGTTACACACAGAAAAGCACCGCTGCTCACTAGGAACCTTGAATAATTTATCATTTTGATTTAGTTTCTCAAAAAGCCCAGAGAAAAAGAGCGACCTTTCTTCTGTTTTGGATGTTCTTTAAGAGCTCATAGCAGAGCCTGCTTGGGTAAATGAGCAAGCGGCTGGATCAGTTTCCTTCTTGAGGACAGTGCTGGGAGCGATGGGATACTGAAAGGAAAAGCATTACCATTCAGATGCGCTTCCTCCATCCTGTGGCTTAAAGCTGTAGATGATCCATGTTTTATGTTAAGTGTGTGATGAAAATATGTTATTAAAGTTACAGCATTTTTAAGAGTATTTCAGTTATCACTGTTAGGTTGACCCACCATCAGAATTCCCCACCAAGTGAATGTCAATGGTGAAGAAAACACAGCAAGAGGAGACGCGCGCTCTTCCAGATGTCAACGGCAAGAGTTAAACATTTTCCAAGTCCAAGTAGAACACATGACCAGTGCTTCCTCCTGCCTGCATGGGGTTCATATTTCCTGTGTCTGTGGGAGTCTCACAGACCACTTAGACTGTACGTGTCGCAGGTCACGATTTACCCTTGTGTATTTAGATGTGTGGAACATGTATTTGTTAGTGGAAGTTATCTTCGGGAACGGAGGGAAAAGCAATATTACTGCGTCTGGGCCCTCAACCCCCAACCTCCCGTCCGCTGCTCTTCCCGCTGCATGCCTCTGCCCACATGGCTAACTTTGAATATGTATATTTTTACATTATGTAAATCCTTAATCAGCCTGTCTTGTTTAGATTGTATATGCCATTATATCGGACATTCTTGTAACTGCTGTGTGATCAATAAGATTCCTGTAAGAAATTCTGCTTTTTAAAAAACAAAAATACCATGCTGAGAGGGGGAGCTTACATCCCACATTAGTGGGTGATCACTCTATTTATAGGATCTTTAAAACAAGTACATTTTAACAAACTAAGGTGAATAAAGGCACAACTAAAAACTGTCAAAAAAAAAACCTGCAGACAGGAAAGAAATTCTGAAAAGCAGAATTTACTTACCCTTCGTTAAGAGATGTTTACATTGTAAAGGAAATCTCCTTTTGTAAAGGTGTCTCCCTCTCTGTACCAGGAAGGAGGCAGGGATGACCTTATCTCTAGAAACTTATCAATGCAGAAGGCAAGGACTCAATTCTGCATAATAACCTGACTCTTGTTTACTGTACCTTTCTGGTAATCTCCCATGATTGACTCCCCCACCCCCAAAATCCTCCTTTGTCTTTAGCTGAAGATGATATTTAGGGTGGTGGCTTCAGCCATTTTAGTGAGTTGCTCAGGTTGCCTGAGCCTCTCCCATGTATACATCTTATAAAGCTTTGTTTAATTTTCTTCTGTTATTCTGTGTGATGTGAATTTAATTTGTTCTCTGGCCAGAAGAACCCAGAGCAGGTAGAGAAAATGTCTTCCTCCCCTACACTGCCATCGGAGGATGCATGTACCGGCATGCATCTTAGAGGCCAGTCAAGTAGACTGGGGTTCCGGGACTCTTTGTCTGGCTGTTTCAGCTCTCAGGGGAGTTTGTCATAAGGGGTCCCAGTTGCTTTTCATAGGGGCCTTTGTCGTCTCAACCTTTGTTGCTTGCTGTGCAATGAAGGCCTTTACTTTCTTAGATTATTTTTGGGAGTGAACTTTCTGGATCTCTTTTGGGGATGCCTTTTGTGTCCATGGTTAAGCTTATTGGTTGAGTTGCTGTTGAGATCCTACTCCTCAATGTGGCCAGACGATGGATCATTTAAATTGGGAAAACCTCTAAATTGGGGGGTGGGTGAATTGTGAGAGCTCTCATCATAATTTTTGGTACCTACGGTACCAAATGAAAAGGCCAAATTAAAAAGGAAACACACACACAAAAAATAATAATAATGAGTAGGCTTAAGACACTGACTCAGGGTACAATTGAATTGGTGAAATATAAAAGTGTAAGTGTTGATAAGATTACAAAGTTTGGAAAGCTTGAGCTGATTTTCTTTATATAAAGAGGTTATATCAACTTTGCCTGAGTATGTTTTAAAATGTCTGGCTGGGAATGCTTCCCTATCCAATAGTATAAGACCAAGACCTATTAAGCAAGTCCTGTCCATGGGCCCTGTCCCCACGCTATTCTCTGAATAAAGGAGCACTACTTCCAGACTTGAGAGTCCAAGAAATCTTTCTTTTTGATTCCTTGGCTCACCGAGCCCACTTGCTTCACCAGCTTGTGAGCTGAAGTTCTAGTCTTCCTTGTGCCTTTCTCTTTTTCAAGGATGGATCTAAAATCACTTCTCCATCGGGAACCTTCTCAGTCAGCTGTATGAATCCATGTTTGCTGCCCAGGGCTACTCTGTGGGGCAAATTGTGGCATTCAGCTTGAAGAGAATCAGTATCTTAAGCCTGAGGGTGATGGAGAATGAATTAATCCATTCCTTCCTAATCCTATCTTTAATATATAAATTTTACATGAGCACGGGTTGGCCACTTAAGTCATTAGGACGGTCGCCAACCTCCAAGACTCCCGTGGCAGGTTTCTTTTCCTAAGGCTGGATTGGTATTCCTCCCTATGGCTCCTAACCACACTCCGAACCGCGGGAAAGTCCTAGTCTGGACTCTGGTACAAGGAAAGTACCAAACTCTAACCTTTGGTTGAGTATGGCCACCCCTTCTTGGTAGAATGGATCCAGGATGCACCAGAGGATCCACACCAATAACGTTATTGATATAATATTGATAATGTTATTGATATAAATGGTTTGAAATTATATAACAGTCCTAAAATTCTAATCTGTCCTAGTTATCAGGCATAATTCTAATTATTATTTTAAGGTGTTGTATATCACAGAAATAAACAAGTTTCTCTGTCAATTGTCATTTTTAAGTTTTTTGTTATAGTTATTGCTTTACTCTGATGCTTTTTCCTTTTTCTGTAATTTCCTACCCAGTTCAGTTCTATGATCTGAAAGTTTATCAGAAAGCTGCATTCCAGAGTAAGTGTCAGTCTTTCCCATGAATCTCTCTGAAGCAATGAGAGTTCCTGTTATCTGTTGAGCTCCCAGTCTTCTCTGTCAGGAGGCGCCCAGAAGGCTGGCAGCCAGCTTATAACATCCAGAATGGAGAGAGGAAGTTTCTTCTCAAGACCCCTACCAGCCCAAGGAAAGAAACACTGCCTGCTGACGCCTGGGGAGGGGGCACCCGCTGAAGCTTCAGCCCGATCACAGCAGGTCCCCGGGTTGACGAGAGCCACTCCTGCGGCTGAGCCTGTCATGGGACATCTGTGGAGGCTCAGACTGGAAGGGGAGCGATGTAGCCCCTCGTGTCTCTGGCCCTGTCCCTCCTTTCACCCCGGCCCTGGGACACTCACCCTCTGACACAAGTGCAGCTTCACCACCGGCTTCCCCCTCCTGCCCCTCCCAGGAGACCAGAGGACCCACGGGGGACACAGTGGCTGGTCTGAGGTTGTGGACAACAGCGGTGCAGAAAGGGGTCCTGTGGGGAGGGGAGTGTAGCGGGCTCAGGAGGGATGTGGACGGAGGGTTGTGACTTCCATGGCACCTCCTGGGGGAGGGAGGAAGGGGCTTCTGTTTCCTAGGATCCCTGTCCTCGGTCCTCGGAGACCCCACAGCAACTCTGAGACACCCCTGGGGCACCCTAGCTAGCCACAGCGTGATCTAGAGTGCTGGCACCAGAGGATCCATACCAGTAACGTGAAACGTGGGTCTCCTGTGGTCAAGACACGGCCCAGGATCATGACATGGACGCGCACAGCATCCCAGGATGGGCTGAGCTGCCATCCCTCTTGCTAAGTTGGTAAAGAACCCGTGGGAAGTGACCAACGTCCTGATTCCACTACTACCCGTGATGGGCGCCTTCCCCCAGGTGAGGATGGTTCTTTTCTGGGTTATTTCCAGGAGATCTGGAGCCTTAAACTGGCTCCCTGCCCACCAGCTCCCTCCCAGCTGCCTCCTCGAGCACCTGGCCTGTTTTCAGGGAGATAAAATTATTTTTGTATTGAATCAGACAATTGCAAACTGATGAAGAGATTCAGGGTAGGGGGTGAGTGGGAAGCTGGCGTACTTCAACAGGTTCCAGCATCTTCGGGCCAGGCCCAGCCAGACTCTCGAGTGTCTTGGATAACAGGGATTTCCTAGAGGAAAAGGTAAGTGAGAGGGACAATTTTTCAAAAGTGAAATTGTGCCAGGCTTTCCCTGACAAATTGCAAAGACTTAGGGACTGTCCACTGTTTTGGGAGATTTCCCCCTCGGGCCTTGGCATGAGGCCTTGTCCTGGGTAGCCAGGCTCGGGGTCCGGCCCCAAAGCTGAGCTGTGTTGTCTGCTGGGATTCCGACACACCTGGGCCTGTCTTAGGTCCTGGCAGGTGGGTCACTATGAGACAGACTGTGGGGCCTCCTGTCTGAGCCTCATCCTGAGGGATGAGGATGGACAAGGCCTGAACACATCCGGATTTCAGGAACCATCTGCTAGAGTGCTGGCTGTGCGAGCTCAGCCCTGTGGGACGCTGAGGGGGGCCCGAGGAGAGGGCAGGAAGCTGCCCTGGGCTGAGACCCCGAGACGAGGAGTTGAGTGAAAGGTGACCCCAGGGAGCACCAACAGGGGAGTGGGAGATGAGACAGGGAAGGACAGGCAGCCAAGAAAGGGCCGTTAATGAGTGAGGCTGCACTGTGGGCATCTGAGGCTCGCTCCTGTTGGGAGACAGTGTGGGCCGGGCCTCAGAGTTGGCCCCCTGAGGGGTGCGTATCCCCCGACTAAAATCCATCACTGGCTGAGGGCTATTCTGGGGGCACCAACACCTCGACACTTCCAGCCTGCCTTGTAGGCCTCAGGGGCAGGGCCCAGGAGGGACAGTCACAGGTGCTGGTAGCAGGGTGCCCGGCAGGTACTGGGAGAGTGAGTGCCGGGGATACAGGCAAGGCTCCTGCAGTGTCTGCTGCACCAGCTCAGGAGAGAGAGGTGGCAGTACTTATACCCAGAAATAGAGACGCCTCCTGTATGGGCCTATAGTGGGAGGTCGGTTTTGTCAGGAGTTGAGCTGGGTCTGGGCTTTTTTGCTGCTCCGGCTGCTGTCACTGCTCCACCAGTGTTCTGCCACACACCCATCTAGGTGAGCAGTGTGGGATAGGCTGCTGAGAGACCAAAGAAAAGGCCGGGAGGCAGCGAACGAGACATGTGTGTTTATTGGGAGTTACTTACATGGATGGTCCAGTGGCAGCTGGCTGGACAGCATCGTGCCCCCGCTACCGCCCCCTGAGAGAAGCCAGCTTAAGTAGGCAGTGGAAGAAAGGCTGCGTGCTTACCAAGGGGGACTGTCCGTATGCGACCTGCATTCCAAGGACCAGTACCCCCACCACCCCCAGCTGAGGGCCTCCGTGTTCCCTCAGACCATGAGGGTCTTGGGGCTAACTCTCCCACAGGAAAGCAGCTGGGTTGGCCAAGCCCAGGACTGTTATCATCGTGAGTGCTGGCATGTAGACCAGACAAGGAGCCTCAAGGACACATGACCTTTAAAGGGGCACACCAGCTAATGCCCCTACAACCAGCTTCTCATCAGCATTTCCTTGTGCTTCTCATGGACGCTGCTCTTTCTCAGCATCTGCTCACCCAGGATTCAGACGTCCATTTGGTGTGTGCATCTTGGAGAGAGTCCCTCTGCACCCCTGCTCCACCCACAGTGTAGACATTTGTTGCTTGTTACTTGCTGGCCTGGCGGCGGGGGCAATGGGGTTCTCTGTGGTCCCTTCTAGCTCAGTCTGAGCAGGCCCTGGGGGCCTGGGCCTGGGGGTGGGGTTTTCTTAAAGTTGCCCCACTCCAGTGGTGGGCAGGTTCTAATTGTCTGGGCCCAGGAAGGTTGAGCACCCCAACCTGAGTGGCAGAGGTTTTTTCTCTTTTTTTGTCCCATCAAGAGAGATTTTTTCCCGTGTTCTGGCGTCTACGGATTTTCCTGAACTTCCCCCAGCCCCATAAGGGGAGAACGAAGGTGGCGAGCTGCCACTCCCCTCCTCCAGTCCTGCTCAATGAAGGAGGTTTTCTCTGGGTTTCTGCCTGCCTCCAATCTTTCTTGGGAGCACCCAGCAGGTCCTTGCAGAAGAAGCTGCAGGTTGGCTTGAAGCATCCTTGCATCTGTAGCTCCCCAGGGTTCTATGCTCGTTCACGCTGGCCCATACTCGCCCTTGAGCTCTCAGTTAAGACTTGTAGCTGACTTCTCGCCTGCATGTGCTGCGGCCCCACCTTCCTCCATGCTCTGCCCCAGGTGGCTCAGTGCTGTCCTTGGAGGCACCTGGCTCTCCTGAGAGTTCGGGCCATCTGGCGACCCTGCACTTCAGCTCAAGAGAAGTTATGATTTTGTAGGTCGTCTGGCTTTTTCTTGGTGTCAGGTAGGAGTGATGCTCTCTCCACTTTCGACATCCTCGGCAGGCTTCCTTCTCGATGTGTTGACGAGTGGGCTACAAAATGCAGCATGTGCTCCCTGGAGGCCCCCTCAAGACTATCTACTGAAGTGTAAGCAGAAATCGTAGAACTTCTATTTCTTTCTGTTTTGTATCTCATCCTTAAAAAAAAAACTCCAGAGAATCAGACCTCTCTGGCAGGAAGTGAGCCCTCTCTGGAAGCGAATGGACTGAGGGGACACCCAGAGTGCTTGTCACCAGACATGGCATAGTGATGGTTCCTGACTCGGTCTCCTCCCCGTGAAGGGCCCAGAGCCCCATTGAACACCGGGCATACTGTCCTGGCCGGGTGTTTCCTTGTTGGCCTCCCCACAGGACTTTGAGGCAGGCAGGCAAAGGCCGGTGTCTTGTTCATCTCTGCATGTCAAGTGCCCATTCACAAGGGAGGGCAGAGGGCTCTGTGCCCAGTGGCTTAATATGCATCTGGTACCCACACCCCAGCCTCCCAACAGGAACCACTCTCAACTCCATTGTTGAATGAGGGGTAAACTGACGCCCCTGGAAGGCCCAAGAATGGCCCTGGCTTACATAACCCATCCCTTGTAAGCCTCGACCAACCAAAGCCTCCTGCCAACTGATCTGTGCTTGGTCAGCCTGCCTCCTCCCTCTGCCCCCCTACAAGGCAGGCTGGGGGAATGGGGAGAACCAGAAACCTCCCATTCACATCCCCCCAACCAGGGCTGCAAGGAGCAAAGACAGGGAGGTGCATCTGCCACGATCTTTATTTCTCAGGCTTCTCTAATCTGAGTGGGGCTTTTGGTTCTTGGGGTCCGACTTGGGCACATTTTCTTCTGGCTGGTCCTCGTCTGCCTGGCTCCCCTGGTGAAACGGGACTTTTATGAACTTTGCAGCAAGGCCCCCAATAGTTGACCCAGCGGAGGCCAGGAGGACGTTGGATGACATGGAGAGTCCAGCAGCCCCTGAGGAAGAGACAGAGGGTGGGCACAGGGAACCTTCAGTGGTCAGCGGCCTGGGCCCCTCAGGAGGCCCAGAGATCCTACCTGGATCCTTCCTCTAGGTCCTGACACCCCCAGGGCTCTGCTTTGGGCAAAGGATACTGGGGGCTGAGAAATAGAAGAGAGAGATGAATTCACAGGAAGTGAGAGACAGAGGAGAGTCAGACACAGACCCCAAGAGCTACAGGGTCCCTCACTTTACACAGGAAGCTAGGAGGCTCAGAGAGGGGAGGGGTCCTGCCTAGGCCACCCAGCTGTCAGATTTGGGTAGGGCTGGATCCAGAGCTCTGGGCTCCTTCCCTTCTTCTCCCTTCAGAACCCCTCATGCCTCCACTCCCACCCCAAACCTCACTCAGAAGGAGCCAGAAAGAAGACAGTTAGGGAGAAACCGAGGACCAGGGATGTTGAGGACCCTGGAACTGGAGGGAGGGGCCAGGCCCTCCCTCAGGCTTAGCCTCTGGGCTGAATCCTCTCCTGGCTCTGGCCTCCTCTCCCTCCTCTTCCTGCCGGGGACACTCACCCACGGACTGCAGAGTGGCCACCAGGCTGCCGGCTGCAACGCCACCCCCGTTGGCGATGGCGGCCGCGGACATCATCTTGGCTGCTATGGAGGAGGCGACGATTCCTGCCCCCGTGAAGCCCATGGCACCTAGCACCACGGGCACAGCTGCCACGGCCACAACTGCAGGGAAGAGGAGCTTTGGGGTCGGCTCCATGAGAGGGACTCCCCAGATCTCCCTGACATCTTCCTGGGGGATGAAGTGGGGAGTCTGCTTTGCTCTTGTGAGAGTCATGGGGCAGGAATGGGGGCCTGAGGCAAAGGAAGGCTGTAGATGTGGAAACAAGCGAGGGGACGGGCTCACAGGAGAACCTGGATCCCAGTTCTGTTTGTGCCTCTTTTTTGCTGTGAGCCTGGGCCTCCTTTGCTCACCCACCCTTCCTGGGCCTCAGTTCCCCTTGTGTAACGTAAATTAGATCGAAACATGCAGTGGTCTTCAAACTTCTCCTTTTGGCTAGGAAATTACTCTCTCTCCCCCCAAGCACAAGGTCAACAGAAGATACATCAGAGCTGCTCTTCTGAAGAGGTGATGGGGTGGGGGCTTCTGCCCTCTGCCCCTGAGGGCCCTGTAGCACTGTGTGGGGGTCTCCCCAGGGCTCCTTTATATCTACAGAGCAGTTTAGTCATAGAACTTTCCACAATGATGGAAATGTTCTGTATCTGCACCATCCAATATGGTAGCCACATGTGCTATTGAGCACTTGAGATGTGGCTAGTGTGACATAAACATTTTTATTTTCTTTAATTCTGGCCACCATATTGGAGGACGCTGGCCTAGGGCACAGGTGGAACCCTCTGCGTTCGCTGCACGAGGTGCCTGGGTTTGTAATAAGTTCTGAGGAACCAGACACAGCTCAGCTTACACATTCCCTACAGAGCTCTGGATGACCTCACTGGCCCTGCTTTCTAGGGGAGGAATCGTGGGCTCAGACAGATCACTGGCTCGCCCAGGATCGCATGGTTTGCACTTGGGAGAAGCTGAGGGTAGATCTGGGATGCTGTTTATGGCTTTGCTTTGGTTCCTGTGCTCCAAGGTTCTTGTCACCCTGAGTATCCCACTGCTATCCCCTCCCTACTCCACCCCTCCCCACCCACATCTTGGGGCTTGAGGGAATTCTGGGCTTGGTCAAGCCCAGTTGCTCCCAGAGACCCAGGGCCAGAGGCAGATGGGGGCCTCAGCTCCTTCCTCAAGAGACTCACCTCCTCCGATCACAGCTCCAGCAGCAACCTTGGCTGGAGACAAAAGGAACATCTGTGAGTGCCTCGCACTGGCCTCTCCTGCATTCCTGGATGCTGCCTATGGTGGGGGAGGGCTCTATGGACTTGGAACCACAGGAGAGAATGGCCTCTGCCTGGCCTCCTTCTGCTTTTCCAGGGAAGTCTGAGTTACTGAGAATGCAGAGGTGGATGGAGGATGTCCCGGCTCTGTGATGCTCCAGATGGGGAAAGGCCCCTGCCTTCACAAAGCTCCATGCTGCTCTTAATGCAAATACACTCAGTATCTTTTTCTCAAAAATACAAAAACAGCATCATGGTGGAGTGAGCCTTCCCAGTAATCTCTCCCCTCCACCATACAATGAAAAAGACATTCATAGTCCAACAGAGGACATCCAAACACAACACAAAAGAGGTCTGAGAGACCCACGCAGCCATACAATGGAGGTCAGAGAGGCTGGAGCCCTGCCTTGGAGGAGGTGGAATTGGGTAGGAGAAAACTTCGCTCCCTCCCCATAAGACTGCAATCTGGGACCACGCAGCCTCTGAGAGGGAAGGAAAGGGGGAGGGGAAGACTGTTTGTGGGAAGATCAAAGATCCCCAAGGTCCCTCACAGCCTAGGGGAAAGCCCCTACCGAGGTGAAAGCTAACATGGGGGTGACCTCAACAAGCCAACACCCCAGGAGAGCAGACAGGGAGGGCAGAGCAAGCAAACCCTGAGAGCACACAGGAGAAAGTGGCCCTCCCCCACCCACCCAGCGCTGGCTCCAGTGCCTGGAGTTCAGTGGAAGCAGAGAGCTCAGAATATGTGGCTCTTGACCCCCTAGCCAGTGGCAATAGGTGGTAACTGAGACCAAATAATACCACGATGTGCAAAAATAGAGCCACACCCTTTAGCAGTATCAAAAATTATATTAAATCTCCAGACCAGAGAGAAAATGAGAAGTACCCAGAAATCAGTCCTGAGGACACAGAAATATATAATCTAAATGACAGAGAATTCAAAATAGCTATCATCAAAAAACTCAATGACTTAAAAGAGAATGTAGAGAAACAACTCAACAAGTTCAGGAGCTACTTCACAAAAGAGATTGAAACTATAAAGAAGAATCAATCAGACACATTGGAGGTGAAAGACACAACAGAAGACAGAAAACAAAATATGGATTCCCTGAACGGTCTAGCAGACATCATAGAGGAGCCAATCAGCATAACCAAGGATAGACATGTTGAAATGCTCCAGATAGAGGAGGAGAGGGAACTAAGACTAAAAAGAAAGTCTCCGAGAAATATCCTACTCAATTAGGAAATGCAACATAAGAATTATAGGTATTTCAGAGGGAGAAGAGAAGGAGAATGGAGCAGAAAGCTTGTTCAAAGAAATAATAGCAGAGAACATCCTAAACCTGGGGAAAGAGATGGAAATCCTTTTGGAAGAGGATGCAAGATCTCCTAAATATGTCAATGTAAAAAGACCTACTGCAAGGCATATAGTAGTGAAATTGGCAAAACTGAATGACAAAGAAAAAATACTAAAGGCAGCAAGGCAGAAGAAAATAACCTACAAAGGAACCCCTATCAGGCTTTCAGCGGATTTCTCTGCAGAAACCTTAGAGGCTACAAGAGATTGAAATGACATATTCAAATCTTTGAAGGACAAAAACTTTCATCCAAGAATACTCTGTTCAGTGAAAATATCCTTCAGATATGATGGAGAAATAAAACCTTTCCCAGATAAACAAAAGCTAAGTAAGTTCATAGCCACAAGACCCACCCCCATGAGAAATCCTCAAGATGGCCCTCATACCTGGAAAAAAAATGAGAACGAATGATTTCCTGAAGGCCAGGTTCTGTTCCATTGATCTGTGTGCCTGTTTTGTACCAGTACCATGCTGTTTTGATCACTATGGCTTTGTAGTACATTTTGAAGTCAGGGGTTGTGATACCTCCAGCTTTGTTCTTTTTTCTCAGGATTGCCTTAGCAATTCGGGGTCTTAGGTTGCCCCATATGAATTTTAGGATTCTTTGTTCTATTTCTGTGAAGAATGTCATTGGGATTCTGATTGGGATTGCATTGAATCTGTAGATGGCTTTGGGTAGTATGGACATTTTAACTGTGTTTATTCTTCCAGTCCCTGAGCACGGAATCTCTTTCCATCTCTTCGTGTCATTATCAATTTCTTTCAGTGATGTCTCACAGTTTTCATTGTATAAGTCCTTCACCTCCTTGGTTAAATTTATTCCTAGGTACTTTATTCTTTTAGTTGTGATTGTAAATGGAATTGTATTCTTGAGTTCTCTTTCTGTAAGTTTGTTATTAGAGTATAGAAAAGCAACTGACTTTTGTCAGTTTATTTTGTACCCTGCAACTTTACTTGAAGACATTACGCTAAATGAAATCAGCCAGTCATAAAAAGATAAATACTGCATGATTCCCCTTACATGAGGTTCCTAGAGTAGTCAAATTCATAGAAACAGGAAGTTGAATGGTTGCCAGGAGCTGGGAGGAGGAAGGAATGAGGAGTCAATGTGTAACATGAACAGAGTCTTTCAGTTTTGCGAAATGAAAAGAGTTCTGGAGATGGGTTGCATGACAATGCCAATATACTTAACACTATTGAACTGTACACTTAAAAATGATTAAATTGGTAAATTTTATGTGACATGTATCTTGCATGATTAAAAAAAACAGAGTGCACTTTTTGCTGCCCTGCCCCTGGCGGGCCACACCTTAGGAGTGAGACTGCTCTGCAAGGGTGTCTCCTGGGAGAAGGACATTAATGACCAGGCCATAAGGCATCAAGGGAGGAGGATAACTGGGGAAATGAAACTTACTCATGCCCTGTGTGCCATGGGGCTAACAGGTCAGCGCACTAGCAGTGGCCTTTGGGAAATATCTGAGCCTGAGCTTATGCCTGCTGGCTGACCAGGGTCCTGAGCAGCAGACGCTTGTGAAGAACCTAAGGCCAGTATGAAGGGTCTCTCTGCCACCTCACTGTACATGACCTGGCTCTGGGAGACCCCTGAGAGTGACCTAATCCCACCTCTGCACTTAGAAACAAATCAATAAGGCCCAGAGAGGGCATGTGACTGGCTCTGGGTCACTCAGCAAGTCAGCAGCAGAGCCAAGACCTGAAGCACAGTTCCTCTGATTCTGGAGCATCATTTACTTCATCTCCCATGTACACTGTGTCCTTTTTCTGACAGTGTGGGTGTAGTAGAGATTCCATCAGGGACGTGTGCCTTAATACTGACAACTTAGAAGGTTGAGCTGAGCAGTAGGGGTGGGGTAAGGTCTGGTGGATTGGTGCCCAGGGCCCAGTTACCTGCAGTGGAGAATTTCCTGCCTTTATCCTTGGGTGGGTCTGTAGGGTCAGAGTCAGAGTCAGAGTCCGAGTCAGATCCATCCGGCCCCTGCGGTGGCCCCCCAGGAGAACCCGCTGAGGCCTCAACCACGTTGGATGACTGGGAAGGTTTCTCCTCCTCTGGAAAAGGAGAGGTGGAGGCCACAATGGGGTGGGCAGCTGTGGGACTGCAGGCCCCAGGCCCCTGAGGAGAGCATGAGGCCCAGAGGCCCCACACGACGCTCCCCCCCTGCCATTTCCTGAAGCTCCCAAGAATTTTGATGCGGGGAGAGGACCTCAGCGGCAGCTGCACTGAGAGGTGACGGGAACGCTTGGAGGTGAACCCAAGGAGAAGACAGAGAAAGGGAGACCTGGCCACCAACCGAGAGCTCGCAGGTCCCTCACTTCACAGAGGGGGAGGCTGAGGCCCAGGAGGGAAGAGACTTGCTCAGACACCGTGCACCTCAGGGGCAGCTCCAGGCCAGAACCCAGAGCCTGTCTGCCCCAGGCCACACATTCCAAGCCCTGGGCCCCCTCACCCTCCAGGGCGTCCCCAAGGGCACTCACCATCCAACTGAAACTCCTGCAGAAGGGGGTCAGCAGCAACTCCTTCCCTGTTTTCTATGGCTTTAGCTGACATCTCGGTGGCAGTGTGGGGACACCACGTGCAGAGCCTGCGGCCACCACTGTCTTTCCCAGAAACAGAGTATGAAAACCGAAAGTGCCCTGCCTGGTTTGTGATGGACTGGGGTGGGGACAGAGCACCTCTCTGTTGCCCTGAGCCCTGCCCTCCATCCTATGGCAGTCTGTGGGCCACTTCCAGCATGCCCCCCAAATCTGCACTGACCGTGGCTTTTAAAGTTAGTGACTTTGCTTGGCTCCCTGATCTTCAGGGTTCTGTTCAACTCTAATGTCCCATCTCTGTCCCCTGCCCTCGCCCCCCCACCCAGCCTAAGTCTTAGGGCTTGAGAGTGACCTGGGTTGGGACACACTGGTTTCTCTCAAAGACTCAGAGGAAAGGCTGGCCCAAGCCCCCTCCTGGCACATACTCACCTCGGCCCACAACAGCTTGGATGGAGGCAAAGAGGGGTGCCTGCCCCCACCCCTTCCCCACTTCCCAGGCCCCACCTACCTTGGGAGGTAACTGCCTGAGGATGCACAGCAGTGTCTGAAGTCCTGTGTGGAGTGAGGCTGCTAAGGACTCCAGCCAGCTAAACAGTTCCAGCCTGGGTGAAGTTCAACCCCACAAGCCTCTCATCCGGGGCTTGGTGCCAGTTAGACCTCACCTTTGCCCTGCTGACACAAGGATGGAATGAGTGTGGGCTGGTCTTCTTCAGGATAGCCCAATTCCAACATGTTCCAGAGTCAGGAGCATTACTTTCCCTCTCAAAATCCCCTTCTTGGATATGTAAGAAACGCATAGTCCTCCTTTTCATTACACTTGGACTGCATATCTTATGAACTTCATTTTTCATGAGATTACCCCTCCTGGCCCCCCCAAGATGTACAAATTTACAATACAAAATATTTAAAATTCTCCAACAAAAGGCATAGAGCCCTAATCCCGTATCTATAATAACCAGGGAGGACACATGGGTTGCTGGTTAACAGCATGATCTCTGACCAGTGGCCTGGGTTGGAATCCTTACTAGTTGTGACCTTGGGCAAGTTCATTAACGTTGATGCGCCTTAGCTTGATGACACACAGGCAGTCAGAAAATACACCTATTGTGACATTTACTTGGTTCTGTCCCACACCCGTAGTGGAATAAGTCTCATGAAAGTATAGATTTGCCTGTGTTTTTCTCTTGGGTCAGTATTCAGGAGCTCAGTAAATATGTTTTTGGGAGTTTTTTTTGGTGAGGAAGAGTGGCCCTGAGCTAACATCTGTTGCTAATCTTCCTCTTTTTTTTCTCCCCAAAGCCCCAGTATATAGCTGTATATCCTAGTTGTAGGTCATTCTAGTCCTTCTATATGGGATGCCACCACAGCACGGCTTGATGAGTGCTGTACAGGTCTGCACCCAGGATGCCGACTGGTGAACCCCAGGCCGCCGAAACAGAGTGCACAAACTTAACCACTGGGCCACGGGGCTGGCCCCAGTAAATACGTTTTGAATGAAAGAAAGAATAAGGAGAAGAAAGAGGAAAGTGAGAATCGCAGTGTGAAGCTGGGGAAGAAGGGAAGGGCAGGAAATGAACAAAGTGGCAGAATTAGGGGCAAGAGAGGCCAATGCTTGGGATATCCTTGAACGTTGAAGGCAATGAGGTTTTGCCCCTGGTGCCAGATGAGATGAGGCAGCCAGACCAGGGCCCTGCCCGCCCCGCAGCCCCCAGCCTCATTTAGCTTTGGAACAACAACCCAAACAGTTCAGCCACAACTGCTCCAGTTTGTCTAGGATCCTGCCTGAGCACCATGCCTGGGACAAGTCGGGGAGAGGTTTCCAGAGCTAGGTTGTGGGACCTCCTCTTCTCTATCAGTTGGTATCGACTCTCCCTCGTGGAAGAGTGCAAGGCATTGTCGACGCAAATAATCCATAACCAACCTATAAATCAAAACTAGGATGAGTTTATTATGAGCTAGAGTCAGGATTATAACCCAGGAAGGCCTTAGAAGGTGTTCCAGAGAAGCATGGGTTTCAGTAGTCTTACATCTTTTTAGAACAAAGAAGATACATTAAACACACCCAGGACACATTTTCAAAGAGGTATTCAGTTGCAAATTAGCAGGTCAACATGACCATGATGTCAGGAAAGGGACTAACCCAGGCGTTACCAACAGGGTGTAGGAGGGAGGGCAAGGATGCCTTCTTTATCTGGAGAGAGATTCCTTACTTTAATGGATAAGCAGATGTACAATGTGTTTGACAGGCCCTAAGTCAGGCTTTCTAATTCAAGCCAAGTCAGCTTTGAACTTGAATAGTTACCCCATATACCTCAATATGTGAAAATCTCTTGTCAGCATCGAAAGCATCCTCCATCCAGAGAAACAGAGAAATTGTGTCACTAGAAGAGAAATTTCCTGTCACTAGAAGACAGCTGGAAAGACAGTCTGTGAGACAGAAAAGAACGGTACCATCAGACGACGTGTGATTAAAAGCACCATGAACAAGGTGAGGACAAGTGACCTATTAAGGGGAAAAAAACCCCCAAATATTTGACCATTGGTATCCCAAATGTAAAGAGAGTTCTTATGAATCAATTTTTGAAAAGAATTGTCTTTAAAAAGGAACTCCTGGGGCCGGCCCCGTGGCTGAGTGGTCAAGTTCGTGTGCTCTGCTTCAGCAGGCCAGGGTTTCGCTGGTTCGAATCGTGGGCGTTGACATGGCACCGCTCGCCAGGCCACACTATAGGATAGGCCATAGCCATCCTACAGGTAAGGGAAATAAGGTGAGTTTACTTGAGCCAGAGTGAGGATTATAACCCGGAAAGGCATTGGAAAGCATTCCAGAGAAGCATGGTTTTCAGTACAGTCTTATATCTTTCTAGAACAAAGAACATACATTAAACACACCCAGGATACATTTTCATCAAAATTTCACGGAGGTATTCAGTTACAAATTAGCAGGTCAACATGAAACCGGTAGAGAGTTAGCAACTGATGATTAAGTAGCTAGGAACGAAAGTTTTTTTTTTCCTTTTTGCAATGACTGATTATAGCTTTTAGCTGTTTAACCCACCCATTGTTAACTATGCTGTTTAGGCAATATGCTTTCTGACTCCTACTAGGCTCTGTAGGGGAGGAAGACATTTCTTCTACTCGCTCTGGGTCCTTCTGGCCAGAAAATGAATTAAATTCACAGCAGACAGAATAACAGGAGAAAATTAAACAAAGCTTTATAACATGTATAATGGGAGAGGCTCAGGCAAACTGAGCAACATGCCAAAATGGCTGAAGCCACCACCCTAAATATCATCTTCAGCTAAAGGCAAAGGAGGATGTTAGGGGTGGGGGGGTCAGTTATGGGAGATTACCAGAAAAGTACAGTAAACAAGAGACAGATCATTATGCAGATTTGTCCTTGCCTTCTGCATTGATAAGAGTTTCTAGAGATAAGGTCATCCCCCTTCTTCCTGGTACAGAGAGAGAGACACCTTTACAGATGGTGGTTTCCTTTACAATGTAAACATCTCTTAACAAAGGGTAAGTAAATTCTACTTTTCAGAGTTTGTTTCCTGTCTGGAGGTTTTAAAAGTAACTGGCTCAGGGGCCAGCCTGGGGGCACAGCAGTTAAGTTCACACGTTCCACTTCTTGGCAGCCCGGGGTTTGCCGGTTTGGATCCCAGTTGCGGACATGGCTCTGCTTATCAAGCCATGCTGTGGCAGCCGTCCCACATATAAAGTAAGGAAGATGTGCATGGATGTTAGCTCAGGGCCAGCCTTCCTCAGCAAAAAGAGGAGGATTGGCAGCAGATGTTAGCTCAGGGCTAATCTTCCTCAAAAATAAATAAATAAATAAATAAATAAAATAAAAGTAACTGGCCTCAAATAATCCTCATGCCAAAGAGACATATCTTGGGGTAGTTAATTCCAGTCCCTCACAGCTCCTATAAATAACAACTCTCTGGAGCCTGGGTCCCCATGGTAATGGGTGTGTGAGCTGTTTTTCAGGAATTAAAACTCCCTGTCCACTTCAGGCCAGCTGAGACCACCAACTCATCAACTGGGCCCACAGAGACATCTGATAGGCGACCTTTAGACCTCAAGAGGCTAAAAACTCGACCCTCAGATCATACAAACGTCGCCATTTGGTGAACGTGGGTCCTATGAAGAGGCATGAAGTCTGACTACACTTGCACAGATCACCAATTACCTCACCTCCAATCACCTCTCTCCACATTTCCAACCACCTTGCCCCATCCCATAAATATCCCTGAGTCCTTGTTTTCGGGGAAGCAAATTTGAGGCTGATTGCTCTCGCTTCCTCGTGTGGCTGCCTGTAAGTAAACTCTCTCCGCTGCCATCTCGCTGTCTTGGTGTTTGCCTTTCTGGGTGGTGGGCAAAAATAAACCTGGTTCAGTAACAAACATGACCATGACATCAGGAAAGGGACTAATCCAGGCGTTACCAATCGGCTGTCACTGATTGGAGGGGAAGTATGCATTCTTAGGAGAATGCACTCTTTAATGGATACGCAGATGTACAATGTACGTTTGATAGGTCATAAGTCAGGCTTTTTAGTTCAAGCCAAATCAGTTTTGAATGAATAATTACCTCACATACCTCAATACGTGAAAATCTCGTCATTAGTAAAACAATGTTTTAAAGAAGATATTGTGTGTGTGTGCACGTGTGTGTGTGAGATGCATCTATCAGTTAGGATTTGGCCCCAGGTAACAGAAATCACTCCAGCTACTTAAGCAGAATGGATTTTAACATGGAATTATGTGCGTACAAAACTGTTCCAGAGTTGAAGGAGGAAGTTCTAGGCTGAGGTTCCAGGAATGACACTGTGGGGGATTGGAATTGGTCACCCCAAGATATGTCTCTTTGGATTATTTTGGGCTGGTTACTTTTAAAAACTGCAGACATGAGAGAAACTCTGAAAAGTAGAAGTTACCCTTTGTAAGAGACATTTACATTTGTAAGGGAAATCTCCATCTGTAAAGGTGTCTCCCTCTCTGCACCAGGAAGAAGGAGGGATGACTTATCTCTAGAAACTCTTATCAGTGCGGAAGGCAAGGACTTAAGTCTGCATAGTAACCTTACTCTTGTTTACTGTGCTTTTCTGGTAATCTCCCATAACTGACTCTCCCCACCCCCAACATCCTCCTTTGTCTGCAGCTGAAGATGGTATTTAAGATGAGAGCCTCTGCCATTTTGGTGAGTTCCTCAGTTTTCCTGGGTCTCTCTCATGTATACATGTTCTAAAACTTTGTTTGATTTTCTCCTGTGATTCTGTCTCAATGTCCATTTAATTTGTAGCCCAGCCAGAAGGACCTACAGCGAGTAGAGGAAATGTCTTCCTCCTCCAACAACACCCTCCTCAGAATAACACTGAAGAACTGGGCCGCCAACAAGGCAGTGACCGCTGCTATGATCAAGAAACTAGGGTATCAGGAAGCCACTGTCCCACCTGTTGGCTCTGAGACCAAAGTGCCTCGGATGTCGCCTATGCTGGTAAAATGATGCATCTTGATAAGGTAAGAAGTGGATCCTGGGATGGTTTACTGCTGCAGCCGAAAACCAAATCCCCACTACTGTTCTTGGCAGCAAAAGCAGAAGCACAGCCCTGTCCCCTGTCGGTGGTTCTGGGACAGGGCAGTCTCTTGGCAATGACATGCAGGTCATTCGCAGACCTGGTGCTATGAGGGAGTCTGGAGGATGCAGTCATTAGCTTTCTATCATGGAGGGTTCACGGCAGAGGATGAAACAGAGCTGAGGGAGTACATCACCAGTATCTGCTCCAGGAAGTGAATAACGAAAAACACCCATTGTCTGCACGGGACGAGGAAGGGTGACTCCTCACACCCTACTGGAGGGGGTTATGTTCTGACATGTACTTTCTGGTCAGTGACACGGAAACATGTAGTAAAGGATTTCATTCCATTTGACTCAGAAATTTTGCTTCTTGGAATTCATTGTAAGGAATCAGACATGCAGACGAAAATATCAGCACATGAATGATTATCAAAGTGTTACTAACAACAGCAAGTTTGAAACAACAGGAAACAGAGCACACAAAATTTTATACCTCCCATTAATACCATCCTATGTAGCCACTGATGACAGAGGCGAAAGCAGGTCTACCATGAAGGAATGAAGGCTGGCTCCCCCTGACTACTTCCAAGACCCTGGGAGTGATGCTGGCCATGTGCTCACATTGCTATTATCGTTATTATTTGCAAAACAAGAATATTTTAAGAGTAATGGTTAAGACTACTGTCCCTTTCCAACCTGACTTCCGTCTGTCATACTTTCCCTGGTTTTGGATGGCATTGTAGGGCTACTGACATTGAATTGTAATCCTCTATTTTTTTCTTAAAGAGTTCTCCCTCCCCAATTATGTATGCTTCAGGGCCCTAAAACCTAGATCTGACCCTGGTTATAGACATATTTATTGACATGGGGCATTGGTCATTAGGTATTGTCAGGTAAAAGAGGCAATTTACCAAAAAGTGGTAAAGGAAGACCTCATTTTGTGTTTATATGTACGTATGTTTTTTGTTTTGTTTTCTTTTTTTTTTTTTGGGAAGATTAGCCCTGAGCTAACTACTGCCAGTCCTCCTCTTTTTTGCTGAGGAAGCCTGGCCCTGAGCTAACATCCGTGCCCATCTTCCTCTACTTTCTATGTGGGACGCCTACCATAGCACGGCATGCCAAGCGGTGCCATGTCCATCCGCACCTGGGATCCGAACCAGCGAACCCCGGGCCGCCGAGAAGCAGAACGTGCAAACTTAACCGCTGCGCCACCGGGCCGGTCCCCTGTTTTTCATTTTCTAATGCATGGTCTTTGGAGATTCTTAAGAAGCCTAGGCAAGGTGCTAGATGAATTATGATGCCTCGGGTATAGGTTACTTTTACCATCTGAGTCAGAAAACAGAGTTTTCTGGTACCACTGCTACTCACACCAATTCTGACACCAGATGTGTGGGTTTTCCCACACCAAGCATTCTCCACTTCTCTGTGCTTTTGGTGCCTTGAGGGTCAACTGGGTGGAGCTGTGAGAGATAAAGGGCAAAAAGCTATTTTAACTTAGCTGGTGCTGTTTGCAGATCTCTCTTGCCTGTCGGACAAAGCTGGCTCTCTCCTGTCACGGAAGACGTCCAAACCAAAGCTACCCTTTTCTCTCCTAGGATGTTGTGATGGTTAATTTTATGCATTAACTTGGCTGGGCCACTGTGCCCAGATATTTGCTCAAACGTTATTTTAGATGTTTCTGTGAAGGTGTTTTTTTGGGGAGGAGATTAACATTTAAATTTGTGGACTTTTGAGTAAAGCAGATTACACTCCACAGTGCGTGTGGGCCCCATTCAACCAGGTGAAGGCCTGAATACAACAAAGACTGACCTCCTTTGGGCAAGAAGGGGTTCTGGCAGCTGACTGCCTTGGGACTATTCCGAGTCTCCAGCCTGCTGGCCTACCTCATCTGATTTTGGATTCGCCAAGCTTCCATGATCACTGTGAGCCAGCTCCTCAAAATAAATCTCTCACTCTATGTATACATATCCTGTTGGTTCTATTTCTCTGGACAACCCTAACTAATACGGATGCTTTTGTCAGTTTTTCAGAGGTCTCCAGAGAATCTTCACCGTGCACCATTTTGACCCCTCAAGATGGTCCCCAAGTCTTACGTCAGGGATCCAACTTCTAGTCTCTCTCTGGTGAGGTCCCTTTTCTCACCAAACAGCCCTGGTAGGAGAGGTTCTGTCAAGACAACCCCCCAACCCTCCAAGGCGTGTAACTAGCCCACAGAGATATCAACTCTGATATCAGTTTCCCCACATTAAACCCAGCATATATGGGGTTAAAACTAAAACACTCATTCCCTGCTTACTCTCTGGCTTCCTGGCTCCAGAATCCACTATCCTCCATGGAGACAGACACTGTCAAGGACAAGCACCCGGACTATCTCCTCCCACAAAGAGATATGGGCTGGTGGGAAAGCTGCTGACCAGGAAGGTCATGAGCTCCCTCTTGTCTGCAAGTGTCTCAAGGCCAAAGACAGGCTGGTGGGAAAGCTCCGACCAGCAAGGCCATATGCTCCCCCTCCCCTACCTAAAACCCCAAATAAAAACCCTTCCTTTTAGCTTTTCGGGGAGTTTGGGATTTCAGCGTTAGCTGCCCTCTCTCCTTGCTCAGCGCTGTGCAAAAATAAAATTCCTACTTTCTTCCACCACACCCGGTGTCAGAGACTGGCTTGCTGTGCAACGGGTGAGCGAACTCACTTCAGGTTCGGCAACAACAGGGGACAGGAACCTTTGTCCTGCCACGG
Organism: Equus asinus; assembly: GCF_041296235.1. Lineage (NCBI taxonomy): Eukaryota > Metazoa > Chordata > Mammalia > Perissodactyla > Equidae > Equus > Equus asinus. Next base: position 99,594,005 of record NC_091796.1, on the reverse strand, counting down.
AGGGACATGCAGCCTTCCTCCTCACTCTGCCATCAGAGACAGCTCCAGTCTCTCATAATCAGATTTTTTTTTTTGAGGAAGATTAGCCCTGAGCTAACCTCTGCCGCCAATCCTCCTCTTTTTGCTGAGGAAGACTGGCCCTGAACTAACATCCATGCCCATCTTCCTCAACTTTATACTGGGACACCTGCCACAGCATGGAAGCCTGTGCCATGTCTGCACCTGGGATCTGAACTGTCAAACCCCAGCCTCTGAGAAGCGGAACCTGCGAACTTAACCACTGTGCCACCGGCAGGCCCCACATCATCAGATTTTTTGAGCCACCACTTAGGCACAGGCTCTATGCCACCCACACTCTTGGGGACACACTGGCAAGTTCCCCCAAGTAATGAATTAAGCTCTGTCCCATGGTGGCTCCACAGGGGGTGGAGAGGCTTGCCTGACCTCAGCTTGGTGAATTCTCCCATTGTCCTTTAGGACTTCCCAAGGTCACCAGACACATAGACAGTGTATGGGAAAGGTTTCCCAGATGGTCCGGTGATACCCACATGGAAAAGGTGATTATCTATCGTGAAGCTGATTTCTCTGCATATGACAAAGGAGCCAGTTTAGCCTGGTGATTAAAGCATGGCCTTTGGAGTCAGGCCAACCTACCCCAACCATCAGTGAACAACAGACGAGGCACGAAAACACTGGGGAAAATAGCACCTCCAATACAGCATTTAGCATAAATGCTAAAATGTTTGCAGGGCTCCAGGCACATAGTAGGTACCCAATAAGTGCATAGCCACTGCACTAAAAGTAGAACCAAGAAAACTTACGCTCCGGCGCGTGAGCGGCCGCAGAGTCCTTGCGGATGGAGTAGACCCGGACTGCTTCCTAACCCCGGAAGGGGCCCCGCCCGACCAAGACCCGCTTGCCACGTCTCCGCGCTCCCGCACGCGCACTGCCAAGGTCTGCAATCCCGCGCGGCAGCGAATCAGGTCGCGGCGTCTAGGGCGGGGGCGGGACTTCCTGCCGCAGCGCGCACGCATGCGTGAATGCAAGCCCCGCCCCGGAACTGCGGGCTGCGCTGCAGCTAAGGTGCCGCGGCCGTGTCTGAGGCGGTTGGCCGGCGGCCCCACGCGGTGAGTGCCGGAGCTGGAGCGGTGCTCGGGCCGGCGCTAGCGGGGAGAGGGGCGGGCTCCCGGGCTCCCGTTGCGGGCCTCTCCAGCCCGCGAGTTCTCGGGTCGCAGTCAGGCAGCCTGCCGGACCCCGCGCCGGGGCCGGGTGTGTGGGCGTCCGCGTCCGGCGTCCTCGGCTTTCGCGCCTCGTGCGCCCCTTCGGGCCTGAGGCGAGGCGCGAGCGGCGGTCCGGGAGCGGGCGCCGCGAGGAGGGACCCCACTCGCTCGTCAGATCGCACCCCGCGTCCCGGCCGGGTGTGCGCGACCGCCCCCGCTCAGGCTTGAGCTCGGCCTCTTGGTGGTCGTGGCGCCCGCGGGGCGGTGAGCGAGCCTCCTTGCAACTGAGGTGCTCACCTTAGGAGGCGCCATGAGCGGTTTTGGACATGCGTCACCTTTTTGTACCCGCGTAACGAACCCACGAGACGGACGGCCTCAGAGTCGCCCCTTTTACCGACGGGGAAACTGAGGCTCACGGAGATCAGTGCGTGCGCCGCCGGCCCGGAGCTGGCGAGCGGTGGCTCCGGATTGGAACCGGGGTTTGCTTTGGCATTTTCCCCGGTATCTGTTATTTTCTTGCCCTTGCTGAAAAGGGAGAACGTGGGTCCAGGGCCGTGCAAATGGTTTTTAAGTCACTTAAAGCGTCATGGAAAAGCTGGCTGGGCTTTAAGCCGGACGGCAAAGGCCGGGATGGTGGGACGGGCATTAAAGCTGCCCACTCGGCCCGCCCCCCCCCCCCCGAACCCCAGATTCTCATCCTGCCCTCCACATGGCTTGGGTGGCGGGCCTTATCCTCCGTGCGTTAAATGGTTCTGTCCTTTGCACGGGACGTGTGTGGCTTGGGTGTTATTAGGCCCTCCCCCTTCTGGAAGATGAGGACCCTGAGGTTCCGAGGGGTGTGAGCAGGACTGGCCAGGGGCTCATAGAGGTTGAGTGTGGGGTCTGGAATCCAAGCCAGATCTCTGCCTTCTACCCTGGCCCCATCTCTGTGTCCCCTCTGTTCCGGGCCAGCTGCCTGCTCCGTGCGTGTGTCTGTCTGTCTGTCTGTCTTTCCCTCCTTGACCGTCTCCAGCGGGGAGCTCACCTCTTTGCAGGGCCGGACACTCTGTAGGCCGCCTGGAAGAGGTTTGCGGCCTCAAAGTCCCCCGCTTCCCTTTTGCCAACCTCCCGGAACGTTTCTCTCCTTTTCGTTTCAGCAGCCATGAAGTTGAAGGAGAAGAAGTCGAGGCCAAAGTCGCAGAGCTACGGCAAATTTCAGACGAAGGGAATCAAAGTTGTGGGGAAATGGAAGCAGGTGGAGATTGACCCAAATATGTTTGCAGACGGGCAGATGGATGATTTGGTGTGCTTTGAGGAACTGACAGATTACCGGTTGGTTTCTGCCGCCAAGAATTCCTCCAGCCTCTTCTCAAAGGAGCCCAGGAAGAGAAAGGCACAAGCTCTTTCCGAAGGAGAGGAGGAAGCAGAGGCTAGCTGCTCAAAGAAAAAGATGAAGTTGAAGAAGGGTAAAGATGTGGAAACGGAAGGAACCAGTACCCAGGAAGAGTGTGAAGTCAAAGATGCCGAGCCAGAGGCCCAGGGAGACGGCACAGGTTGTCCTGATCCAGAGGTAGGGGAGATGGCATCAGAAAGCCCGGCCCAGACTATTCCGAAAAAGAAGAAAAAGAAAGGAAAAAAAAAAATGGAGGCTTCCCAAGGTACGACTCCAAAGGGGCCCAAAAAAGCGAAGACGTGGATGCCTGAAATGCGTGACCAGAAGGCAGACGTATCAGCTTGGAAGGACCTGTTTGTACCCAAGCCGGTTCTCCGAGCACTCAGTTTTCTGGGCTTCTCTGCACCCACCCCAATCCAGGCCCTGACCTTGGCACCTGCCATCCGTGACAAACTGGACATCCTTGGGGCTGCTGAGACAGGTAAGGGCTCCTTATCTGGCCAGGGCTAGATTGCTTCTGGACGAGCCTGTGGCTGCTCACAGGCCGGGTGTCTGGGAAAGGGGGCAGTGCTGGGAACATAACTATAGAAGCAATGTTGAGTGCCGTGTTGAAGCTAGCCAGCTCTCGGTTGGAATGTGTCACTTCCTGGTTGGTACCCTAGGCAGGTCACTTCATCTCCAAGCCCTGTCATCTCCCTTATAAAATGGGGATAACAGCAGTCCCTGCTTTTGCTATGTGGGTTACCTGAAAATGCTGCAGTAAACTGAAGTTCACAATTCAGTGCATTGTAAGTCATCTGCACAGGGTTGTTTCCTATTCTTGAGCCTTTTCTGAATGGCTCAGAGGGCTGAGGTAGGGCGGAGATCAGCCCTCTGGAGAGGTGGGTCTTCGTCAGTGTAAGGAAGAGGTGTCTAATTCCCAACAGCTGCGCGGAGGTAAAAGGGCCGCTCTGGGAGTTGGTGAGCTTATTGTCATTGGAACGATTTGAGTGCGTGGTAGGTCACCATTGGGTGGATTTTGTAGGCAGATTTGGGCATGAGGTGACTGTTGGGACTAGGCATTGTTTCAAGTTCCCTCGTTCCCTGGGCCTTCTAAGACTGAAGCAGTGACAGGTTGACTCACCCAGGTGGGCCAAACTGCTGCCGGGGGGAGGAGCTTGGCCTGCTTGGAACTGTGAGTCCAGCCAGAGCAGCAGCAGATACAGAGACACAGAGAGAGAAATACATATGTGATGTGAGCCACATAGGTAATTTTAAATTTCCTAGGAGCCATTTAAAAAGAGGTAAAAAGAAACAGGTGAAAATTAATTTAACAATGTACTTAACTAATTATATAAAAATATTGTAATAGGTGATTAATGCAAAGTTATTAATGAGATATTTTACATTCTTTTTATACTAAGTTTTCAAACTCTGATGTGTGTGTTGAACTTGCAGCACATCTCCGTTTACGGTAACCACATTTTAAGTGCTCAGCAGCCATACGTGGCTAGTGGCTGTTACATTTTATTGCATTGGACTAGACCATCTAGACACTTTGTGCCTTGGGTTTCTGGAAGGGTGGTCGGAAAACTTGGAGTGAGGTCCTGTATGAGAGTCACGTGGATGGAAGGGCGAAGAAACTCAGGAAAGGGGAATGGAGATAATGATAATAACTTAGAACCTTTACTTAGCGTTGAAATCGCACTGTGCACTGTGTTAAGTGCATTACTCTTCCCGTCCTACTGATGAGCAAACTGTCCTCGCAGAGGATAGCCAGTGTCCCTAAAACTGCACAGCGGTAGTTAGTAGAGGCTGGATTCTAGACGAGGCCGCTGTGCTGTTGTTATTCTGCTGCGCTGCTTTGGTGTATGCAGAGGCCTGGAAGTCGGTTTCTGGAAGGCAGAGGCAAGGCTGTGAGAGCCAGTGTGGCTAGAGCCTGACAGTTGCCTTCATACCACAGCTGCTATCGGCTGTCCCCCTGGAATGCTGTCAGTCTGCAGGTCCAAGATTCAGAAAGGCTTTTGGGGCTGTGGACAAAGTGCTGCCCATGCAGACAGTGAATATATCCATCACACCCAAAGGTGCTTTGGGCCTATTTGAAATCCCTCCTTTCCTGGGCCTCCCTCCTTGTTCATCCCCAGGCAACCTTTGATAGGCTTTCTACGACTATAGATTAGTTTGCATTTTCCAGGATTTTATATAATGGAATCATACAATATGTACTTTTGGGGGGGATGTCTGCTCTTTGACTCAGTGTACTTTGAAATTCAACCATGTTATTGCAAGTACCAATAGTTCATTCCTTTTATTGATGAGTAGTATTCCAGTGTATGGATATGGCACAATTTGTTTATCCATCTATTGATGGATATTTCTGTTCGCTCTGGTTTTTGTCTCTTACAAATAAAACTATCATAAATATTGGTGGATCAGTCATTGCATGGATATGTGCTTTAAGTTCTGTTGGGTAAATAAATACCTAGGTGTTCAGTGGTTAGGTCTTAAAGTAATTGTAACTTTTTAGGAGCTTTCCAAAGTGATTATACCGTTTTACATACCCACCAGGTTATGAGAGTTGGAATTGGTCCATGTCTTTGCCAATATTTAGTATCATCAGTCTCTAATTTTATTTTAGACTTTTAACATTTAGACTTAAAATTCCTTGTGACTTTAGTTGGCATTTCCCTAGTGACTAGTTGAGCATCTTTTCAAGTGCCTGTTTGTCATCCACGTTATCTTTGGTGATGTCTGTTCAATTCTTTTGCCCATTTTTTAACTGGGTGGTGGTTTTCCTATTATTGAGTTAATTATATATTCTAGATACACATCCTTTATCAGCTATGCAATTTGCAGTCTTTTTCTCCCAGTCTGTAGCTTGTCTTTTCATTCTCTTTACAGTCTTTTTAAAGAGCAGAAGTTCTTTTTTTGATGAAGTTCAAATTATCACTTTTTGTTTTACAGATGTGCTTATCTAAGAACCTTTTGCCTAACCCAAAATCACAAAAATTTTCTCCTAGGTTTTTTCCTAGAAGTGTTAGTAGTTTTAGGTTTTATGTTTCAGTCCGTGATACTTATTGGGTTAACTTTTGTTTATGTTGAGAAGTGTGGGTCAAAGTTTTTCTGTTTTTTGTTTTTGCATATGGATGTCTAATTATTCTAACACCATTTGCTGAAAAACTGTCCTTTCTCCACTGAATTGCCTTTGCATGTTTTCTGAGACTCAGTGAGCATATAGGTGAGGGTCTGTGTATCTCTTTCTGGAGTCTTTCCATTGATCTACTTGCCTATCTTTGCACTAATAGTTAACTCTCTTGGATACAGTAGCTTTAGAATAAGTCTTGAAATCAGGTAGCGTAAGTCCCCCACTTTCTTCTTTTTAGAAGTTAGTTTGGCTATTCTAGGCCCTTCGCGTTTATGAATTTTAAAGTCAGCTTGTCAATTTCTACAAAAAAAGCCAGCTGGTATTTGGTTTGGGATTACATTGATTATATAGCAAACTGAGGACAAATGACCTCTGACAACATAGAATTTTCTAATCCACGAATGTGGTATATCTTTCTATATTTTTTTAGGTCTTTAATTTTTCTTAGCAGTGTTTTGTAGTTTTCAGTGTATGCACATGTATTCTTAGATTTATCCTTAAGTATTTCATATTTTTTGATGCTATTGTAAATAGTAATTTAAATTTTTCTATTTCTGAATGTTGCTAATAAATAAAATATGATGGATTTGTATATCGATTTTGTATCTTGCAACTTGTTACCAACAAGTAGTTTCTTGAAGATCATGTAGGATTTTCCATAAAGATGATGATGTCATCTAGTCTTGATGCCTTTTGTTTATTTTTGTCTTATTGCACTGGCTAAAACCTCCAGTACAATTTTGAATTGAACTGATATTGTGGGCATCATTGCTTTGTTCCTGATCTTTGGGGGGTAAATTCAATCTTTCATCCTTAAGTATGATGCTAGTTGTAGATTTTTCATAAATGCCCTTTATCAGGTTGAGAAAATTCTTTTCTATTTCTAATTTGATGAAAGTTGTCATCAGAAATGGTTTTTGGGTTTTCCCCAACACTTTTCTGCATATACTGAGACATTTGTTTTTTCATTTTTAGTCTGTTGATAACAGTGATTTACATTACTTAATTTTCAAATACTAAACTAAACTTATATTTCTGGGATAAGTTGAACTTAGTCACAATGTATTATTGCATATATATTGTTGGATTTGATTTGCTAAAATTTTGTTGATTAAATTTTTGAATTTCTGTTCATGGGATATTGGTTTGTAGTTTTCTCGTATTGTCTTTGGTTTGGAATCAGTTATGCAGGCCTCAGAATGACTTTTGAAGTATTTTCTTTAATTTTCTGAAAGAGTTTGTATAGATTTGGTATTTTCTTTCTTCCTTAAATGTTTGGTAGAATTCATCTGTGCTTGCACTTTTCTTTGTAGGATGGTTTTTAACTACAAAATCAATTGCTTTAATATATTAGAAATGTGTGTTATTTTATTTTTGAGTGATAGTTTTCTACTTGCAGTTCAATTAGTTTTTGTTTTATGTATTTTGGAGCTGTATTATTAGATGCATAAATGTTTAGGACTGTTATATCCTTTAAGTGAATTCACTCCTTTCATTATGAAGTTGCTTTCTTTATCCCTAAAGTATTCTTTGTTCTAAAATTTCCTTTGTCTGCTATTAATGTAGATTTTCCTGCTGAATTTTGATTAATATTAGGATGATGTGTCTTTTTCCATACTTGTACTTTTGACCTGTTTTCTTGTAGGGAGCATATAATTGGGTCTTGCCGTTTAATCTGACAGTCTCTGTCTTTCGTTTGTGGTGTTGAAGTCATTTACCTTTAATGTGATTATTGGTAATGGTTGGGTTTTAATCAGTTATTTTACTCTTTGTTTTCTTATTTCTCCCAGCTATTCCTTGTTCTCTTTTTCCTCTTCTACCTTCTTTTGGATTGAATATTTTTTTGTGATACCATTTTATCTCCTTTATTGTCTTAGTAGCTATAACTCTTCATTAAGTCCTTTTGGTGGTTGCTTTCGGGTTCACGTTATGTATCTTTTAATGTATCTTAGTCTACCTTCAAGTAATAATATACTACTTTACATATACAGTGGTCCCCCTTTATCTGTGCTTTCATTTTCCGTGGTTTCAGTTACCCACAGTCAACCTTGGTTCAAAAATATTAAATGGAAAATTCCAGGAAAAAACAATTCGAAAGTTTTAAGTTGTGTGCCATTGTAAGTAGCATGATAAAATCTTGAGCCATCCCACTCTGTCCTGCCTTGATGTGAATCATCCCTTTGTCTTGCATATCCAGCATATCTATACTGTATATGCTACCTGCCCTTAGTCACTTAGTAGCCTTATCGGTTATCAGATCCATTATCATGATATCACAGTGCTTTGTGTTCAAGTAACCCTAATTTTACTTAGTAATGGCCCCAAAGTGGCATTAGTCTCTGACTGTGCCTAATTTCCGAATTAAACTTTATCATAGGTGTGTATGTATGGGAAAAAACACAGTATATACAGGGTTCGATAGTATCTGCCATTTCAGGCATCCTCTGGTGGTCTTGGAACGTATCCCCCGTGGATAAAGGAGGACTGCTGTAGTACAAGAACCTTACAAGAGTCTATTTCCATTTGTCCTCTTCCTTTGTGTTTTTTGTTTTATACTTAATATTTGTTAGAAATCCCAAAACAAATTATTGTTATTTTTGCATTAAATGATCAATTATTTTTTTAAAGAAATTTAAATAAGAAGAAGACATCTTTTATATTTATTCATGTTACCATTTCTGGTGTTCTTCATTCTTTTGTGTAGATCCAGATTTTCATCCAATATCATTTTTTTCTTCTACATGAAAGACTTCCTTTATTGTTTCTTGTAGTCCAGATCTGTTGATAAATTATTTCAGCTTTTGTATGCCTAAAAAAAATATTTCGCATTTGTTTTGAAAGAGATTTTTGCTGAGTGTAGAGTTCTAGATCGTCAGGTTTATTATTTTTTTTGTCTTCAAATAAAGATGTTACACTGTCTTCTGGCTTTCATGGTTTCTGATGAAAAGTGCTGTTTTTCTTATCTGAGGTCTCATGGGTCTCTTTTCGCTCTTTTTTTCTTCTAGTACTTTATTTCCCTGTGGGTTATTTTTTTCCTAAGAGCTAGCTGCTCATTTTCCTTTGAAAATTATTTGTGAGAATTCTTTGAGGCCTATGATAAAGGTTTCTTCCTCCAGAGATCATTTATATGCTTCTGCTTGGGGCATTATATCTGTAGAACCACTTTCAGTTTGCAGCTTGAGGTTTTTTGTTTTGTTTGTTTTGACCACCTAGATGACATGAATTTTGCCTCCAAAAACATTCAACGACCAGTTTGAAAGTGTTCAAGCATAGACAAAAGTGTGGTATTTTAAAATTTTCTCAAAAACTAAGAAAATTATTTTTTTTACTCTCCTTCCCCACCAAAGAAAGGTCTTGGGAAGGTATTTATAGATTTCCATTCCCCACCTCCCTTTGTGGTGGTGTTCCTTCACAACAACAACAAAATACACAAAAAACTTGCCCATCTCTTAGGGTTTTCATTGCTTGGACATTTGTCTGTGGTTCATTATTGGTGACCTCAGGCCTCAATGCCAGTCTGCCAGACTTTTCTTCAGACTCCTAATTATAGGTGCCCTGTGGTTGCAGTGCTGTAGGGGAACCTCTGCAGAGTGGACAAGCTTTGGGTTGGGCAGGGTGACACTTGACTATTTCAGGGTCCTTTATTCTGTGTAAAAAGTGTGTACATCTGCTGATTGACACTGTTTTGTTTGTTTGTTTTGTTCTACTTCTAAGGCAGTGGGAAAACTCTTGCTTTTGCCATACCAATGATTCACGCAGTGCTCCAGTGGCAGGTGAAGAAGCAGCCTACCCCAGCTCTAAGTAACACAGGAGCAGCTCCTGGCGAGACCAGAACCGAGGCTGGAGCCGAGACTGGATCACTAAACAAAGGTGGAACTGAGTCTGGAGTTTTGCCTGATGAGATTGAAACTGAAGATGAAACACTGCCCAGTGAGGCTGGAGCGAAGGCTAGATCCAAAACTAGAGCTACCATCCCAGACCCGATGTTGACCCTCTGTGATGATGATGCTGGTGAAGGACCTTCTTCCCTGATCAGAGAGAAACCCCTCCCTGAAGAGGATGAAGACGAAGAGGAAGAGCTTGATGAAGAGCAGACTGCAAAGTTAAAACAAGAATTGAGTAGCAAAATTGCCACCTGTAAAGCACATCCAAAGCATCCTCTGCTTGGACTGGTTCTGACTCCCACTCGAGAGCTAGCTGTCCAGGTCAAACAACACATTGATGCTGTGGCCAAGTTTACTGGTGAGGTTTCGCTTCCATTTAATAAATATTTCCTGAGAGCATCCTGGATACTGGAGTGGCAAAGGTGAATGAACCGTGGCTCCTGCCTTCTACGGAAATCTGCCAGAGAATTAAGCCCTACAGAAAATTGTTTGAGCGATGCTTTCTCAGTTCTCCCAATGACACATAGCTAATGCCATTCTAGATGGATAGGAAATTAGTTAATTTATTGGTTACAATGGATGCTTAGTGTAGGGGTCCTCAAACTACCTGTTTTTGTAAATAAATGGCCACACTCACTTGTTTACATGTTGTCTATGGTTGCTTTTGTGCTACCCAGGCAGGGTGGAGTAGAGTTAGTAGTTGTAACAGAGACCGTTTAGCCTACAAGGCCAAAAATGTTTACTATTGTCCCTTTAAGAAAAAGTTTGCTGACCTCTGCCTTAGAGCATTAGAACTTAATTCTCTCAGGGAGTTCCTTTCGGTAAGGGCTGCACAGTGGGAATTTTCATTTTACAATAAAAGCAGCAGTTACTTACCAGGCTCCTAGTAAATGCGAGAACTTTTCAAAGCTCTTTGCCTTCAGGATCCTGTGTGTCCCTTCCACACTGGATACCTTGGGAAGTCCTCCACGAGAGAGGAGAACAGAATACTAGGCCTTAGAGGAGATTTAGACTAATTCTAATTGAAGGGAATGGGAAGGGCTTCCTAGGAGAGGTGTTCTCCTAGCTGCAGGTAACGTCATTTTTAGTATTGTGGTGCACCACTGCTCAGTTTTTCCAGAACTTTGGATGTAAGCATGCCTGGGTTCAAATCCAGCCCTTCTGTTGTGATTGAAGGGGAAAGAGTAGAAAGATTGAGTTTGGGGGAGTAGGCAAGGCCCAGATCATAGAAAATTTGGTAAGCCCTTTAGGAGTAGCACCAGCAGTCAGGCTAGGCCAGCTCTTTCAGCTCCCCCCCGAGATGGGAGCTGTGCCAGTGACTGATTGCATCTGCTAATCTGGGGGTGCCTATGTCAGTAGTGAAAGAAAATAAACAGCCAGACTGAATGACAGTGTCCTTTATGTTTTGTGTACCATAGGAATTAAAACTGCTATTTTGGTTGGTGGAATGTCCACGCAGAAACAGCAGAGGATGCTGAACCGCCAGCCTGAGATTGTGGTTGCCACTCCAGGCCGCCTGTGGGAGCTAGTTAAAGAAAAGCACCCTCATTTGAGTAACCTTCGGCAGCTCAGGTGACAAATAGTACCTCCCCTTTCCCCTCACTCTCTGTTCTGAGGTGGGCCTGAGGTGACATGGGAGTGTGTACAGTGCCTTCTCCCTGACACAAGGTGCCATGGTGTGATACCAGCCAGAACTTGGCCTCTAGAAAACCAAGCATGCATGAGGGAGATTAGTTGAGGCCCTGGGTGTGTGTGTGTCTGTGTTGAGGGTGGCGGTGGTGGTATGGTATGCTGTAAATGGCTCCTCTTACCTGCTACTAAAACCAGGATGGGGGTGTGTGTGTGTGTGTGTGTGTGTGTGTGTGTGTGTGTGTGTGTGTGTGTGTGTGTGTGTGTGTGTGTGTGTGTGTGTTGAAGGTGGAGGTGATGGTCGAGTGTGCTGTAAATGATACCTCTTACCTGCCACTAACCAGGATATGAGGGGGCCAGTATGTGTGTGTGCGGAGGGTGGGGGTGGTGGTAGAGTGTGCTGTAAATGACTCCTCTTACACTGCTAACCAAGATATGTGGGTCTGTCTGGATCTGCAGGTGCCTGGTGGTTGACGAGGCTGACCGGATGGTTGAGAAAGGCCACTTTGCTGAGCTCTCACAACTGCTAGAGATGCTCAGTGACTCCCAATACAACCCAAAGAGACAGACGCTTGTTTTTTCTGCCACACTCACCCTGGTACATCAAGCTCCTGCTCGAATCCTTCACAAGAAGCACACTAAGAAAATCGACAAAACTGCCAAACTTGACCTCCTCATGCAGAAGATTGGCCTGAGGGGCAAGCCAAAGGTCATTGACCTCACAAGAAATGAGGCCACGGTGGAGACGCTGACAGAGACCAAGATTCACTGTGAGACTGATGAGAAAGACTTATATCTGTACTACTTCCTGATGCAGTATCCAGGCCGCACCTTAGTGTTTGCCAATAGTATCTCCTGCATCAAACGCCTCTCTGGGCTCCTCAAAGTCCTGGATATCATGCCACTGACCCTCCATGCCTGCATGCACCAGAAGCAGAGGCTCAGAAACCTGGAGCAGTTTGCCCGTCTAGAAGAGTAAGTCAGGCCTGTCCCCAGAGGCCAACATCTAGCCATTGGGTCAAGGTTACCAGCGTGATGGAGAGATGGTAGGAAGCTACCTTCTGTGATGAGGGCCTTATCAGTAGACAATAGCCCTTTTTTGCACAGCATGATGCAGACTCACCATCATCTGGTGCATTTGGTTGCTGGTAAAGCCCAACAGAAACTTCTTAATAGTGAGTAATGGTGACAGTAATACCAACTGTTATTGAACACAATAGATTAAGGGCTGTGCTAGCATTTTAGCTACATTATCACATTCGTTCACTTCTAACATCCTTGAGAAGAAGGAAAATAGCTTCATGGTTAAGAGCACAGACTGCCTAAGATCAAATCCTAGCTGTGCCACTTCTGGCTGGTCACATTACTCTTTCAGTTTTCTCATAATTAGTATAATAATAGAAGCTACTTCAGAGGGTTGTTACAAGGATTAAATGAATTTGTGTAAAGTGTTTAGAACAATCGCTGGCACTTAGTATGTACTTGGTAAACGTTAGCTTTAATACCACTTGTCTTTATTATCATTATTGTCATTTTATAGGTGAAAAAAGTGAGGTTTAGAAATGTTATTCAGCTTGCCCAAGGTTTCTGAGCCTAGAAGTGGCAGAGCTGGGCCTCAGACAAGCCTGTCAGATCCTAGAGTTCATGCTGTGCCCTGCCATGCTGTCATTGTCCTGCTTTGGGGCCAGACTGATGCTCAGGCAGCAGGGTGCAGATTGTCAAGATGAAGATCTGGAAAGTTGAGGCCAACTCTAAATTGGCTTTTGCTCACAGTGTTTTGTCAGATTACAGGGTGATTAGTTTCTGTAACAAATATCTGGTTTACTTCTCTTTGAATGTTAGTAGGTAGAGTTAGTGGTTTACTGAATCAGGGGTTGGCAAACTGTGCCCACTCACTAACTAAATCCAGCTCACTGTCTGTTTTTATAAGTAAAGTTTTATTGGAACACACCTAGGCCTGTTGGTCTGTAGTCTGTGGCTGCTTTTGCATTGTAATGGCAGAGTTGAGTAGTTTCAACAGAGACGATCACCCCCAAAGCCAAAAACAATTTACTATCTGGCCCTTTACCGAGAAAGTTTGCTGACCTTGACTCAGAGCAATGGTTTAATGTTTTATGAACTTTAGTTTGCATCATATTCCCAATCCCAAGCCCTACCTCAGAGAAACAGGGAGTGGGGACCCTGGAGGCCCAGAATCTTCAGTTTTTAAGACATAGCTCCAGTGCTTTTGACCTTCCTTGAACTACACGTACATGAAGAAACATCACCCAACATGTTATCAAGTGCTTACCGTGAGCCAGGCACTGTTCTAGGGGCTGGTAATAGAACAGTGAATAATGCAAAGTCCTTGTTCTCATGGAGCTGACATTCCAGTGGAGGGAGATAATAAATTGGGAAGTTTGTCCTGCGGTCCTAAGTGCTGAGAAGTAAAGTTGTGCAGGGAGTTGTGCAGACTGTGAGTGTGTGGTCAGGGAGGCTTGTCTGAGAAGGTGAGATGTGAGCAGAGAGTGGAAGAAAGTAAGGAAATGTATCTGAGGAAGACCTTTTAAGGCCTAAGAGGAGGCAAGTGCAAAGGCTTGGAGGCAAGGGCATATTCAGCATGTTTGAGGAAGAGCAAGGAGAGCAAGAATGTCTGTGTGATTGGAGGGAAGTAAGTGGGAGGCTGTAGAGCAGATCACTGACCTAGAATGTGTATGGCCTCATTTAATTCACTTGAGCTGGTCATTTATTATTGCAGAGTGAGGCTTATTGATTGTGGTCATTGAGACCAGTTTGGATCCTAGCTTCACAACTGAATAGTTGTCTGTGTACCTTGGGAAGTTAATCTCTCTGAGCCTCAGTTTTTTCATCTGTGAAAGGGACATAATAGTATTATTTTGTAGAGTATTTGTAAGAATTGTAGTGTGTTAGAGTACTGAGTAGGTTGTAAGAGTTTATTAATGATAGCTACTAGTTATTGTTAATGAGCTTTCTCTCTCCACCAGTTGTGTTCTCCTGGCAACAGATGTGGCAGCTCGGGGCCTGGATATACCTAAAGTCCAGCATGTCATCCATTACCAGGTAGGGGCATCAGGGAATGTGTAGGCATCTCCTAGCATTGAATGGGGAATTTTTACAGCAAAGGTTGGGGGAGGGAGGAAGGAGGAATTGTTGGTCCCAAGGCCTCATGCAACAGAGTGTACCACTGGCATCTAGTGACCAACCAGCTTCTGCCACTTTTGGAACACTGTGGTGAGATTTATTTTGAAAACTTCTTGGCATTGTCTGATGCCAGATAGCCCCTCTCTCTTTGACTTGGGCAAACTACCTGATATTGGCAGGTTAGAGTCTTAGTTTCTTCCATGAAGTGAGTATAAGTTTAGCATGTAAAGTGGTTACCCTGGTGAAGACAAATAGAAGAGTGTGGTAGTTAAGACCTGCCTGGGCTTAAATCCCAGCTGGATAACCTTGAGCAAGTTATTTAGTCTCTTTGTATCCCAGTTTTCTCATTTGTTAACTGGCAGTTACTACAGTCTCTACTTCTGAAGTTCTTATTAAAGCAAAATAAGTTATGTGTGAAGAGCTTAGAAAGCCACATGGCACATCCTAAGCACTTAGTAAACGTTAGCTGCTGTTGATACTGACATTAATATTAGTGCGTGCACCTAGTAAATAGCTTAGAATGGTGGTTAGGAGTGTAGGTTCCAGAGCTACATTTCTAGGGTTTGAATGCCTGTCAGTGCTTCATAATTGGTTAGCTTTGGGCATGTTGCTTACTATCTCTAGTTTTGGTGTCATTGATTATAAACTGGGAGTAATAATGCTACCTACCCCATAGGGTTATCAGGAGAATTAAATGAGCTAGTGCTGATGAAGTACCTAGCTCAGTGTGAGTACTCAATAAAGGGTAGTGGGGCTGGCCTCATGGCTGAGTGGTTAAGTTTGTGCTCTCCAGTTTGGTGGCCCAGGCTTTCACTGGTTCGGATCCTGGGCGTGGACATGGCACCACTCATCAGGCCATGCTGGGGCAGCGTCCCACGTAGCAGAGCCAGAAGGACCTACAACTAGAATATACACCTGTGTTCTGTGGGGATTTGGGGAGAAGAAGAAGAAAAAGATTGGCAACAGGTATTAGCCCAGGTGCTAATCTTAAAAAATAAAATAAAATCAATAAATGGTAGCTATTCTGGCATTATTGTTCCTCCTTTTTAATCCTTCCATGCTTTTAAAAATCTTTTGGGGTGCCAATTCAGTTTAGCAAATCTTTATTCTTCCTCTTTTGGGGGACGAGGCTGGGTCAGTCTTTGTGGGAAATATCCAGATGAACAAAATACAGTCCAAGCCCCAAAGAAGTATCACATCCAGTAGAGATGAGATGACCACAGCCATAGTTTAAGGCAGAAGATTTAGAAAGTTGCAAGATATAATGGGGGAGAGAGGTAACTTCTCGTTTGGGAGGTTGGAAAGTGCTTTCCAAAGGTGTTTGGCATTTAAGGATGGAGAGGATTTGGGCATTTAGAGGTAGGCAAGGAAGGAGGAAAGAACATGTGGAAGTGGGCAGTTGGCTGAGAGTGAGAAGAGGGGGTATGTTGGGAGAGAAAGTCAAGAATGGCAAATAGATCTGATTTCTAGCACCGTTATGAACAGGTGGTTGTGGTGCTTAGAGCACTGCACAGGAAGACATGGAGTGGTATCTGGACTCAGTGGAGAAGACTCTTGATTAGTGGTGTGTGCCACAGGAGTGGGGAAGGTTGGGATTGTCAGCACCCCTGCCATACCATCTGCGGATAATATTTCCAGTCTGTATTGGAGTAGAGGCAGTTTAGTCCAGGGGTTAGCATGGTCTTTGAGCTGTACTGCTTCAGTTCAAATTCTGGCTTCACCACTTAGTTGGAAAACCTAGGGAGAATTGCTTAACATGTGTGTTTCAGTTTCCTTGTCTGTAATATGGATAATCATGTAAGCATCTGTTTGATGTTATTGTTGTCAGGAATCCATGGGATAAGACAGGCAGAGTGCTTAGAATTGCCTAACACGTTGTAATCACTCAATAAATGCTGGTTATGATTACCATCATCAATCATCCCTGCAGAGTTAATGAAAAGCCAGTGGAGTTTCTTTAGTTAGAGGGGATATTATGGTCAGAGTTTTGACTCAGAAAGATGACACTGGAAGCTTTGGGCTGGGTCAGATGGAGTGGGAAGGACTAGAGACCAAATAAGAAATGACTGCCCCTGTCCAGGTCAGTGGTCATGAGGGCCTGAAGCAGGGTAGAGGGCGTGGGAGGGCAGAGCCTGCACGGTGGACAGGCTAAACCTGGGGATACTTTAAATATGGGATGAGGGGAGAAGGGCTGGATCTGTCCACAGTGCTAGAGAGGTTCCTAGCTGCCTGGCTAGGATGAAGGAGGATCCAGTATTGGATTGCTTGCCCTGAGGGGAAGAGCAGTGTTTGGTGATTCCCATGTGTTGACCTCCCACTTCTTCTTTGGCAGGTCCCTCGCACCTCAGAGATTTATGTCCACCGAAGTGGTCGAACTGCTCGTGCCACCAATGAAGGCCTCAGCCTGATGCTTATTGGGCCTGAGGACGTGATCAACTTTAAGAAGATTTACAAAACCCTCAAGAAAGATGAGGACATCCCACTGTTCCCTGTGCAGACAAAGTACATGGATGCAGTCAAGGTAAAAAGATAAGTTAAAAGCCCAGTGTTGATGAGGGAGGGATCGTGCTGCTCCCTCACCTTGCTGTGAGTCTCTGGCATTATAACCCTTGGAAACTACGTTACGGTTCTGTCAACAGCTAAACAGGGCAATTTGTTAAAAAAAAAAAAAGGAATGGTGGTACTGTACCTGGCAGAAGGGAGAAAAGGTGACTGCCAAAAGTGTGAGGAATTTTCTTCCTGAATGCTTTCTTCACTGTTCACCCCTGAAGCATCCACCACCACCCCCTCCACTGGACAGGGGCAGTGAGCGCAGCTGTCCGGACATTGGATGGTTGTAGGGAAGTGAGCTCAATGTGTCTTGCTGAGGCAAATACTAAGGTTTTGTCACATCTCTGCAGCAGATGCTAGTAACTCCTACCTTTGGGGTTTTATTTTAATTCAGTAGGCATTCACTGAGTGGGTGCTGCTTAGTATGGGCCACAGTGTGTCAGGTACCAAAGCAGGATGGGTTCTTCTCCGTAGAGATCCACCAGCTCATAAGGCAGGCCAAGCCCATGCTGAAGGTGAGGTACAAATGGAGCACTGTAGGACTGGTGGGCAATGGTTATATAGGTAGGAGATGAGGTTTCCTCTGTGCCTCCTGCATTCAGAGATCTGGAGAGATGAAAAGGAGGTGGAATTCCAGGAACTGAGGGAGGAAAAACATGGAACAGTTCAAGGACTGTTGGCACTTATGGCTCAAAAGGAATGTTAGCCATGTGGGGAAATGTGGTGGGAAATGAGGATGGAAAGGTGGAGGTTACAGAGAATTCCTGTTAGTAGGAAGGGTTAGGAGCCACCCTTGTTTCCCATGGTGTCTTTCCCCCACATCACAAGATCTGACGTGGAATAGAGGAAAGACAGCTCTCTGAGTTTGTTGTCCTTGTGATTGGGAACTGGGCTCTAATTCAGCACTGTTGGGGTGTTTCATGATCTCAGCTCAGCTATGGAAGCCTCTCTGGTATCTCGGGAAAAGCATTCCCTTTGGACACCTGTAGATTGGCAGTCCAGCCGAGCTGGGCTTCCAAGGGATGAGGGGGTGAGGGGTTCAGAGTTGTTATTTGGAGAGGCTGCTCTTGTGATCGCATGTGTACACACTCATGTGTGATGATTGCCCTCTCTGCTTTTATCAGGAACCAGGACAGATGCATTTTGATGGGAGCTGAGCTGCATCTTACTGAACACTGATCTCAAAAGCTTTTCTAAATACAACTTAAATGAGACTTTACTTCCCAGAGGCCTGAACACCCTCTGTCAGATGAACACTTTCTGTTCCTTTCCCCCAGGAGCGGATCCATTTAGCTCGACAGATTGAGAAAGCCGAGTATCGGAACTTCCAGGCTTGTCTGCACAACTCTTGGATTGAGCAGGCAGCAGCTGCCCTCGAGATTGAGCTGGAAGAAGAGATGTATAAGGGTGAGATGTATAAGGGCTGGATGGGATTTGAGGAAGGGTCCATTGAGCTTTTCTTTGTTTTTCCCTGCAACTTTTGTCTTGTTGGAACTTCCCCGCTACCATGAGTGCCGTCAAAATTGGTAAGATGCCTTTTCCTTCTTTGTGACAGGCCCTGGTCCTAGATGAGCCTAAAGTCCTTAGCCTTTATTCCCTCTCTCATTTGGCGCCCTCAGCTTCCTCCCTCATGTGGAGAGGCAGTGTAGTACAGTGATGTCAGGGGCAGGTGCTGCCGCCAGACTGCCCGTGTTTGAGTGCTCGCCCATTCCCTCAACTGGCTCTGTGAACAGGTCAAGTTCCTTAACCTTTCTGTTGTACCTAGGCTGTCCTCACTTACAAAATGCAGATCATAAAGTACCTACCTCATGAGGTTGTTGAGAAGATGGCTTGAGTTGACTGTAAAGTGCTTATAACAGTGCCTGGCACTGTATTTGGTACATTTCAACTTATTATTTATTGTCATTACTTTTACCATTAACCTGTCTTCCAAGCTGACAAAGCACTTTGGTCATCATCTCATCTGATCTTCTCCCAAGTCTCATGACAAAAGTAGAACAGGAATTACTATCCTTTTACATCTGGGAACTCGAGGCTCACAGAGGAGAAGTGATTTGCGCAGTTACTCTATCACCAGGCGTTTTCTGAGCTCCTGCTCTGAACCTGGGCCAGAGGCTAAGGATTCAGGGATGAGTCTGTGTGGTCGCTGCTCTAGGAAGGCTCCTGAGTCTAAGAAGTGGTAGAACCCTATGTAGAACTGATGACAGCAGAGTTAGGCTCTTTGGACCCTACGAGTAGGCAGCTCAGCTGAGGTGTTGGCATCTCAGTGCCAAAGCCAACAAATTTGAGCTAAACTTACTGGTGTCTGCCTAGCATGGAAGCCGGGAACCAAACCAGTGGAATTGATGACTCTCAGCTGGGCCTCCTGGTAGCTCAGGCTTGAGCCTTGGGCTGGAGGTGCATAAGGCCCCGGCTTCCCTTCCTGAGACAGGCTGGCATCGAGCCCTGTGGCTGTGCCCACCTCCGCAGGTGCAGGAGAGCTGGGCCGTGTAGACGGCGTTCACTGTCTCCTGAGAGGTTTGTAGCTATCAACTCACCAAACCCCAGGCAACAAGTGGTGGGTCGTAAGAAGAAAACTGATCATCAGGTCAGGAGACTTGGGTCCTAATCTCAGTTTGACAGCCAGCTCTGTGACCTTCAGCAGGTGACCTGAGTTTCCTCGACTAACATGAAGATCATTCCTGTCTTAGAGGGTTTCTGTGAGGAGTACAGGACGGAGTAGCCCCGAGTGTCCCTCCTAAACTGTCAGAAGTTAGCTAACGCTGACTTCTGCAGAGAATTTTTGAGCCCTGCCTCCCCAGAGAGTTCCAGAATATTCTTCCTCACAAGTATTAGCCATCAAGGGAAACAATGCTTCTACAAACCTTAGTAAATATGATGTGTTTTGTATTGTGTTTGAAGGAGGAAAAGCTGACCAGCAAGAAGAGCGTCGGAGACAAAAGCAGATGAAGGTCCTGAAGAAGGAGCTGCGCCATTTACTCTCCCAGCCATTGTTTAAAGAGGACCTGAAAACCAGGTATCCGACTCAGTCTGGCAAGCTGCCCGTGCTCACGTCTGCTCCAAGAAATGCCGAGTCCGCTTTGAGCTGCCTCTCCAAACAGAAGAGGAGGAAGAAGAAGAAACCGAAAGAGCCGCAGCAGGAGCAGCTGCAGCCAAGTACAACTGCAGATTAGTTACCCCCAGGTCAGAGTCTGTTGGTGACGTTGTCTCTGTTCTCTGGTTATATGGAAAACCTTCCCACCTTTCGTTTCATTCCACTCTCAACTCCGGTTATCAAAATCTCCCTCTCTTATGGTGGGAGAGACCTCGTGCAGATTTGTGTTGTTTTGGAGTAAGAATTCTGTGCAGCAGCTTATTTATTTCTGTATTTCAGTGTTTACGGGCTTCCTTTGTGTTCAGCTTTATTTCCTGAATTAAAAGTAATAATCAGAACCAGCCTGTCATTCTGAGTTTTTAGCCAGAACGTGCGGGATACTGTCCTGATTCTCTGGCTGCAGGATACACATGAGGCGTCTCTCCCCCCACTGGAGAGTGTGGATGGAGCATGAGGCCTGAGAGTTTTGCAGATTACTATAAAATCGTCTCTGCCTGCATCTTAGCTTGTGTTCTCCTTTTCCACACAGCAGAACCTGACAGCTCCTTAGCTCTTTACCACTTGTTCACAGCTCGTCTTGTTTGAGCCGCCCTGCGAAGTGGGCAGGGAAGGGGTTGCCATCCCGAGTTCCAAGAGAACACAAGCTTTCTTAACATCACAGAACTGCTTGTGAAGAAGCCAGTGACAGCATGCTGAGTCTGGCGTGGGAGGCACTTGGGATCTGGCCCTAGCCAATTTCCCCTGCCTCGGCTCTCCTCTCCTCTCCGTGTGACAGAACTGCTTGCTGCTCACAGTCCCACATGCCCCTTCTCTCGTCCTCAGCCTTTCCACAAGCTTTTCCCTGGGCCCGATTGCCTTTTCCTGTCCTTGAGCACTGCTACATTTTCTTTCTCTGGGTCTTTGAACCCCCAGGAGGGCCAAGTGTTCCTCCGGTGGGCTCTCATAGTACCGGTACCTACCCTCTTCACAGCACTTGCCACACTGTGTCATCTTTGCTGAGTCTGTGAGCAGAGGCTGCTTTATTAGCCCTTGCAGCCCTTGGGCTTAAGTCAGGGCATGGTATAAGTATGTGCTGAGGGAACCAATGACCTGGTGCCACCCCAGCTTTCTCTGGGTTGGTCTGGGTCAGTAGCCACAATTGTCACAATCATGGGAGAAGCACAGATTTCTGCACAGCTAAGTCTAGGCTTTTAAACAGGTGTTCCTTTGGCCTCACGGTTGGCAAGGTAGGTGGGATGGCAGCAGTATTCCCTCAGCCCCTCTGGGTAACTGCAATAGGATAGTTGGCCTAAACCCAGATTCAGGTATCACTGAGTGTTGACCAAGTCCCAGGCACTGTTAGACACTTTTATTATTTCATTTCCATGAAGGCCCTGAGACATGTCTTAGTACCCTTTTTTATAGTTGAGAAAGTGACACTGAGAGGTTAAGACTTGTTGAGGATCACACAAAGCCAAGTCGCAGAGCTGGCATTAGAATCCTGGGTATTTCCTTGTGGGCTCAGGGTAAGTTCAGAAAACTGCTTTGGTCTTAAAGACAGCAGTGTTGCCAAGGAAGGTCACCCCAGTGTCACTGATGACCTGGAAAGGAGAATGCAAAAGAAAACAGCCCTAGTCTGTGAGGTCAGCTCCTGAGTGACAGCTGTCAGAGGATGGCAGGGGGACTCTCCATTTTCCAAATGATGCAGTGGAGGTTTAAGCAGGCTCAAGATCCCTTAGCAGCCGCAAGAGGCATGAGGTCTCATGTCACAAGCCAAACAGGCAACCCTGATGTCGGCTGACACCCTGCCCTTGCCCTCTTTTCTTGGTGGGGTGATGTGTTATGAGGGTAGGTTTTAAAAGACAAGGCCAGCCTCGCAGGCGCTTCTGCTCTCTGACCTGATGAGGTAAAGCTCTGGTGAGGCCTGGTTCTTTTGGCACCTCCAGCCCAAGGGCAGCACTTCCTGAGTGTCTGGATCTTCTACTAAACAAGGAGCCCCCCACTTCCCCCACTAAGCCACCCACTCACACACATAAGCCCCATGTGACAGTAGTGTTGATCTTCAGTGCATGCAAGATACCAAATACTAAGAAGCCAGGACAGAAGTTGCTATGGAAGCAATTTTAATGCTAGGAAAATGTTTTCACCAACTGTCCAGGGAAGCTGTAGGGCCTGGCCCACCTCCCACAGGACCTGGGGCCCCTGGGCAACCACTCGCTGAGCCATAGACCCCACGCCCATTTCTGCTCAGTGTGGGAATGTGTTTGGTTCTTAGACTTGTCCAATGGTTCCCAAACTTCTGTTTGGGAAGCCACAGCGCCACTGCCAAGGTGGCATGTTCCCCATCTTGCAGTGTTCTGCAGCTCCCCACTGGGCAGGGTGTGGGGAGCATCCCATTTCTGAGCACTCACTGTGTGTCAGGTCTCGCAGTTGTTTTCACACACACAGTCTCGTTCCACTTTAACCCATAATCCCACGATGGCTGGGTATTGTCTCCATTTCACTAAACGGCAATTGGGGCTCAGAGAGAGAAAGTGATTTGGTCAAGGTAACATAGCTACTAAGTGACAAAGTTGAGATTCGAACCCAGTTTGGCTCCAGAGCCCCTTTGTGCTTAAAATAGAGCTTAGTCAAAAGTAAGGACAGTTTGCTCTTTTTGTTGCTAAATATTCCCATTGATTTATCAAGTTTCTTTGGGAAAGAAAGTAACAAATGTGCAGTTACAAAGACAAACTCTCAAAGCAATTTTCCCTCTAGCTTCTGGTCTGGAAAAAGATGGCTTCGTGGGGTGCGGGGCGGAGAATCATCCAGGCGGTGTGACTCCAGGAAGACCAGCTGCAATGGATGAGCCAGGTGTCTTCCACACACGGCGGGATGTTAACACATTCCTTCACGTTTCACTGATCCTGCCACTCCTTCTTCTCATAGTGCTTTTCCTTGGAGACCAGAATTTGGCCAATGGTTTTGTGAAAAGGGAAAGCAGAGGGTGAGACCATGACAGGAACTTGGCCTGCCTCTGTGGGGCATCCTGATGCTAAACTGAGGGGACCTCTCCTCGGAAAGGGTCCCCTGGGAGCCCAGCAGGCTCTCAGGCCTGGAAGCACAGCATAGGCACTTTTGAGAGGGGTTTCTCCAGCCAGTCTGCCAGAGAGAAAGCGCTGCTTTTGTAAACGCCACACAAGCCACAGATGCAGACAGGTGGCGGCCAGTGCTGCTTATGCTGTGCTAGAGAGCGGGGCCAGAGGCCCAGGACCTATCTCACAAGCCCTCATTGCACCCAAGGGCTTAGCCCGGCGCCGTGTGTTCATGCCTTTCAGTTTGGAAATAGAGGATGTGACAGTCACAAATCATGTAACACGCTCCCCCCACACTTCCAGTGTATTTGTCACCACCCTAGCACTCCTACCCTGAGCAGGGACACTGCACCAATTCAGAGATCAGGGTCAGGTTTACATTCCTCTGGAAAAGTGACATAATCACTTAGCTTGAGCCCTTGGGTCCAAGTGCCAGCTGAGGGCAGTGTGGGAACCCAGGTTCCTGCCTGGAACTAAAGCACCCTGATGTCTGTCTTCACAAAGGCAGAGAATGACGGAAATCTGACGTTTGTGTGCCAGGACTCGGAGCAGTCTGCACCCCGGCCTCCCCAGGCCAGTCTGGCTGTCGCCAGACTCGCATTGCAGCACCAGCAGATGCTAAGAAGTCCCTGCAGAATGGGACCTGTGATGAGAAGAAGGCCTTCAATTAAGGAAGTACCCCAAAGGGCAATTCCTCGCCGCTGCCTTCTCCTTTTCCTCCCGCAGAGGAAGAGAGCTCGCTAGCAGCACTCTGGCCCAACCAGGGCTCTGAGGTCCTGAGAGTGAAGAGGTTATTAAGGGGCACATCCAGCTGGACGCACGAGGAAGCTGCCAGCCAGGGCTCTTGCTCCCAGGCATTTCCACGAGGGAGCTCTCCCCACTGCCAATTTCCTCGGTTTGTCTCTGTTCTTTCCCACCTAACCTCTCGCCAGCCCATAAACCGAGCAGAAGGGGAAAGAAGCCAAAAACAGCCAGGCAAAACCTGTCTGCTTTGCTCAGCTGGAGTCTGGCTGCATGTGCCCTGTCTCCACCTGGCTGGTATCTAGATTCTACTTTCAGGATACGCTGGGGATGGTGAGACAGCTTCCTGGTCCCAGACTCTAGTCCTACTCGAGCCTCTGTTCAGGTGGGGCTGGCAGCAGAACCCTGAAGGCCTGCCCTCCAAAAGGAGACAGGCCTGGCCCTGAGAGAGGTAGAGGGGCCCAACAACTTGAGCTTCACGCCGAAGGCTGAAGGCCCCTTTCTAGACTTTGGCATAAGAGTCTCTTTTTACTCAAGTTAGGGATAAGAAAACACTCCCATCATGAATGTTGGGAACCACACTGAAGCCCTCATTCCAGTAGGTCTCAGCTGTCCAGGGCTTCAGGCAGCACGCACCCATGTCCAATCCACCAGCTGACTGGACTTGGTCTTTTTTTTTTGAGAAAGATTAGCCCTGAGCTAACTACTGCCAATCCTCCTCTTTTTGCTGAGGAAGGCTGGCCCTGAGCTAACATCCATGCCCATCTTCCTCTACTTCATATGTGGGACGCCTACCACAGCATGGTTTGCCAAGCGGTGCTGCGTCTGCACCCAGGATCCCAACCCGTGAACCCTGGGCCGCCGAAGCAGAACATATGCACTTAACCGCTGCGCCACCGGGCCGGCCCCAGGACTTGGTCCTTTTTTACAGAACTGGTACATCACTTAAGACAGCTGACCTTGAGCCTCTCCTCCCCTAGAGAGAGGCACCGCCCTGGTGAAAAGAAACCAGAGGACCTCATCTTTACACAATAGAGTGTCAACACTGGCAGGAACCTCCTCCGGATGAAGCAACAGGGCCAGACAGGAGAGGTGACCTAAAGTCACAGAACTGGGAGCAGCACCAGGGCTCCTGGCTTCCTGGCCCCGAGTCAGAAAGCATTTGATCCTCCAGGAAAATAAATACTAAAATATCACGAAGATACCACAGTCCGTAATGGGTAGGCCTCATTCCCGGTGACTTTGCCCAAAAGGCTGTACATTTTTTCAACTACAGTCTAAATCGCTTAAAAAATTGAAAAGCCGGAATGTTCCATTCACAATGCAGTCCCGTTAGGTGACAGGTTCCACTGCATGGCCTAAAATTAATCAACGTTTATCGGCTGCATAAAGGATGTTGTAGTGGGATGTTTTATAGAGCAGGTAAACGGAAGGGATGGCAGCCTCAGGGAACACGTGGTGGTTCAGGGCCGTGTCCATCTCGTCCACGTACTCCACCTGCAGCGCGATGTTCAGGGCCTGAGACAGGGCCGTGATCTGGATGTGGTCACACTCCATGGCCATGGGCTCCACCTCCTGCAAAGGCCAAAGTGAAAACCCAAACCCAGTTTAGGAAGGAGGCCTGGCAGAGGACAAGTGAGAAGGCCAACCCCGGCTTTCAGGGTCCCGAGTCACAGTCTCTGCGCTGGGAAATAATCCTCACAACAACCCACAACACAGGAGGGAGGGAGGTGTGGTGAGGAGGGAGCAGCTGGAAATCGCGAGGACCACCAGGCTTGAATCGAGATCTTTTTGATTCAGATCCTCTAGTCGTATGGAAGAAGAGGACACTACTTGGAGGAGTCTGGAAGCGGGGCAGGACTTGGGCTTCCTAACGCACACAATCTAAGACTCTCCGAACAGAAAGGGACTCCGTCACGAGGGACGTGAAGCTTCAGTGCTTACAGAGGGCCAGGCAAGGGAGGGGGAGGGAGGGAGTCGGATGCTGAAGAGACAGAGAGGGTGGCAGGCAGGCAAGTGTGTCCCACACAACTAGGGCAGCCGCCACTTAGCTGCTGCTGATTGTTGCCCTGCACGTATAAGGCCTGGGGAGCTGGATCTTCTGATTCTTCCAGAGAAATCCAGAAATTCATATGAAAATTGCCCAATATGTAAAAGTTGGCAGCTCTTTCAGGTAAATACCATACATCATAAACAAAACACATCTCAGGGCAGATGTCACTCCCGGGCTGCTAGTCACAATTCTGTAAACAGGCCAGTCCAAAGCCCTTATTTCTCAGATGGGAAATCTGAGGCCCAGAGAGGGAAAGTGACTTGCCCAAAGCCACACAGTTCAGGCAGCTCAAGTAGGATCTGTTTCTGGCTTGCTAATCTAGTGCTCTTTGAAATGCAAGTGCAGAGGTGACACCCAAGTCCCCTGGCTAGGGATGTTGGTGCTAAAGTCTCCTAAGGAGAGAGGGACAAGAGCAGAGCCCCGGACTGGGAGCCGGGTCACCAAAACCTAAGACCCTGAGGACCTACATGAGTGCAGAAGTCTTTGATGTCCATCTCCTCGTCGATGAAGTGTCGGAAGAAGTCTGCACGGTTCCTGATGAAGGCTGAGGTGAGCAGGCGCAAGAACTGCACGATCCGGTCCGAGGCGCTCTGGTCGTTGAACACCTTCAGCAGGCTGGACACCGAGCCGTCCTTCTCCACCAGCTCTACCACACTGTAAAACTGGACCCCGCCGGGTGGGCTCAGCCGGGGCAGGCCCCGCCCCTCCCTCCACGGGGCTCCCCCCACGCGCATTTTCACTTTGAAATCCTCAAATTAAGATACCAAAATCCATCAGTCTGACATCCCACCAAAGCTAAGGAACAGAGTCAGAAGTACTCTGCAATGAGCACCTCAGCCTGGAGGCCTGTCTAGGAAACAGCAGTTGGGCTCTCCCTCCATCACTGTCGTGGGTGGGATTCTTATTTACAGATTCAGAACTGAGAGTCCTCCAACCTCACCCCCTTCGCTAATGGGAGCCAGGGGAGTGGGGTGCAGAGGGAATGGGGTGAAGGAAGCTGGTGGAAGTTTCCAGCCTGAGAGCTACTGCCCCAGACGAGGCGCCTCCTCCCAGAGGGAGGGCAGGGCCCTGCGCTCCCTGCCCCCTCATGTCCCCACAAGCAGGAAGCAACTGGGAGGAGCACGAGGGGCATGAGAGCCAGAGGCTGTGAGGGGCTCCAGCCAGTGCTCCCTCCTGTCTGCCCTGCCAGCGTGGAAGGACCTGGTCCCTCAGCCATCGTGCCCAGGCCAACTCACAGCATTGAAGAAGTTTCGGAACTTGTGCTCCTCAAAGCCAGCAGCCAGGAGGTCATTTGGGGTCTGCAGCACGCGCTCTTTGAACCTAAAGGGAGGACACTGATGCTCACGGGGAAACATGGGGGTGCCACAGCGACCGCCAACTGTCACCCCGCTCTCACCCACACCTCAGAAGATGGATGTCACTAACAGGTGCCGGACTTTCCTACCTTACAAAGCACCGCCACCTGGACCACACATGACTTGTTCTGTCCTCCCCACTGTATGCAGTTCTGGCAGGCAGGCGTTACACCCATCTCACAGATGCGGAAATTGGGGTAATCACCACCCACTCCCAGACACGTGGATCCTGCCTTTCAAAGGTCTCTTGACTCTGACCCTCCTTCCTGTCCCCATGGTTCCTGCCGTATCATCACCATCTCTGGCCTGGGCCATGCCTGGCCTTCCCTGGTTTCTGGGCCCTTCTCCACAGGGACCTTGGAGTGACCAGCTCCTCGGCACAGACGTCCAGGGAGGGCCCCGGCTGAGCTCCAAGCTTATCCCCGGTCCAGTCACACAGCCCCTCCCACCCCACAGCCACTCCATGCATTGGCACCTGCAGTCCCGCAGCCGGGGAGCCTCTGCTCAGCGGCGTGCTGGTGCCAGTGTGTACCGCTCACGAGAGCCCACGGTCAAATTCTCAAGGACTTTGCCAGCCAGGTGTTAAACACAGCCATTATTTAAAAAACAAGTTATGTGACTCTACAACTAAATAAATTCTACTAAGAAACAAACAAAATTAATATTTAAACCTCCTCATTACCTGCTTTACATGATCCACGCTGGGAGGTTATCTGTGTCTAGCGCGTGTGGATGGTGGAAACACGACTTGGACTGTACGTGTGTGTTGCGTGTCTCCTCCCAACCCCCTGCTCAGTGACCCCAGGGTGGCAGCGTGAAGTCAGTCACGATGGGAGTATTTATACCACAGGAATCGCTAACACCGCAAACCAGGCCTGCCCGCCCCACGGCCGTCAAACCTTGGCTGGCGCTGGCCGCCCTTGAAGACCTGGTCGGACAGCCCTTGCTTGGTCAGTGCCGGATCGTCCCTCTCTGCTCCCACCGCAGGCCCCCTAATGGCACGGCCCCGTTCTCGGGCCTGTCCTGGTACTCTTGGGGGGATGGCGAGGAGCCCCACCCAGCCCCTGGCCGCAGGATACAATATAGCAGCAGAGACGAGACACAGACCAAGTGACTGTGGTCCACGGACAGGGGGACACATCCCACACAAGTGGACAGGCTCTGGGGGACCAGCTGGCACAGGCAGAACTGCAGCCCCTCCCCTGGAAAGGGAGAGCAGACCGCAAGGACACAGGACGGGGTTCTCACAAGGGACTAACTAAGGCACAAGAGAGGCCTGCGGCTTAGGGCCCTTGCTGTGGGAGACGGGGTGGGCAGGGGTGTATGGAGTGGAAACATCTCCTAAACCAGAGGGTGGGGTGTTTTTTGCTGAAAGGCAATCTGCCCTCGGCCTGGCCACATCTAAGTCTGATCTGGCTGGGGCACGTGTGGGGACGAGCACTGCGCTGGGAGTCACAGCCCCGCTGTTAATTTGCTTTCCGGCTTTGGGCCACAGGCTCCCTTCTGTGCATGTGTGATGGTAGCGCGCCTCCACGGGCATGCTGTGAGAGTCCCCTCTGCTCACGTTGTCCCTGCCAGGCTGCGATGTGCACAGCTCTGTCCCCGGCTCTCCTGCCCCGACCCCTCCTCCCCAGCCACCCGCCCTGAACCTCACTCCTCTCCAGCGCTCACCCCACTGTGCCAGGCACTGGGGACACGGAAGAGTGGCCCACAGGCCCAGTCTGAGTGGGACTCGCACCCCCATGAGGCGAGGAGGGGAAGGTGGACAGCCCGGGACGTGGAGCGCAGGCTCTCGGCTGCACACAAGCTTCAGTGGGACCTTGGGCAAGTCATCTGACGTTACTGAGGCCCAGTTTACTCCGCCTCGTCCATCCCGCACCCACTGGGCCCCCGCTCGGACGGCTCACAGACAGTTCGGACTTAGCACGGCCAAAGTGGAGCTCCTGTGGCTGCCCCACCTCCCTCTGCGGCAGCGGCTTCTCCACGCCGACACCTCTCAGGCCGACACCTGGCCGTCGTCCCTGACGCCTCTCTCCACTCACGCTCCTGCCCGCGCACCGCCCCTGAGTGTGCGCAATCCCGTCAACGCCACCTCCACACGTGTCTGGACTACGAGCCTGCCCTCTACCTGCTCACGCCACCATGGCCATCTCTCCTCTGGGCCTCTCCCACAGCGCGGCCCCGCTGCTCCCTCCTGGGCTGTCCTGCACGCAGCAGCCAGCAGGTCAAGCCCCTCGCTCCACTCAGACCCTCTGTGGCTCCATCTCATTCAGGCTGAAATTCGAGGTCCTTAAAAAGGCCCATGAGGCCCTACGTGACCTGCCCCCTTACCTCTCCAACCCCTACTTAAAACTGCCACCCCCGACCCCTGGCCAGCCTGGTTTTCTCCCACAACACATCAAGTGCTGTTCATATTACTGTCCACCTTCTCCCACCGGGATGCAGGCTCCCCAGGCAGGAGTCTCGTCTCTCTCCTTCACTGCTGCATCCCCAGGGCCTACAATGGGGCCTGTGTGTGGCACCGGGTTGGGTGATGACCGCAGGGAGGGACGGAGGGTAGGGATGAAGGATGACAGAGCATGCAGGGCTGGTACAGAGACACAGGGCCCACGCTTTGCCAGCATCACCTTGCTGAGTCCTTACAACAACCCTCTCGGCTATGTGAAATTATCCACCTTCCACAGATGTGGAAACAGGCTCAGAGAGGTCCGGTCACTTCCCTAAGGTCACACAGCAAGTAAGCAAGAGAGTGAGGTCTGACCTCAAAGCCCAGGGCCTCTGTGCAGCACAACTCTGGGGCCAGGGGGTGGGGAAGCCCCCCACACCGTACTGCCTCCACCCCCACAGGGCTGAGGGAGGAGGGGGAGGAGAGCGACTTGAGATGCTGACTGTCTGTCAAAAGGGGCTCTGCCAGTTTGTCATTCAAGAAATGACACGAACGGCTCGTTCACAATAAGGAACAGGCTTCATTCCCACCCTCTTTGAGGGAGTCTAACTTTGAGCAGATGACGGCCTGAGTCCAGCGGTTCTCAATCAAGGCTGACTTCGTTTAAAGAGACACTTAGCAATGTCTGGAGACATTTTTGATTGTCATGACTTGGGGAGGGGGCTGCTACGGGCATCTAGCGGGTGGAGGCCAGGGATGCTGCTAAACACCTACAGTGCACAGGACAGCGCCCCAGCGAGAGTGATGCAGCCCAGAGTGTCAGCAGTGCTGCTGTTGAGAAATCCACCTCAGAAAAGGGTTTCTGGCACCAGGGTCCACGGATCAACCCCAAGTGCTCCGTGACCCATGGCCACTCTGCACCATTCTTGGAGTGTGTGTCGGGGGGTGTCTCTGATGAGGAAGCCCGTGGCCTTCATCAAATCCTCTCTGGGCTGTGAGACCCCCAAGGTTAAGAAGCAGGTCTCTTAGCTCCTTGCTACTCCAAGTGTGGTCTGAGGCCCAGCACAGTGGGGCATGTCCTGGGAGCTTGTGCGAAAGGCAGAATCTCAGGCCCCGCCTAGCCCTACTGAGTCAGAATCCATCTTCACAAGACCCCGGGTGGTTTGTACAACTGGTGAGGTGTGAGAAGCCCTGAACGAAGCCAAAACATGAAGGTCCGACGGAGGACTGCTACTGCTGGACGAGACCTTCTCCAGCACCGACCTTGAGACCCAGGCCTGACCTGCAGACCCCTGGCTCCTCACGCTGGAGACCAAGGTGGGCTGAAATAGCTGAGAACGCTGGGGCAGAGCATCTTTGTCTGATTTTTTTGGAGGGGGTCTTCACCAATGCACCCAGTGGGGCCTGCCCAGGCTAACTCAGACCAGGGGCCTGCAACACCTGCAAGGGCACCCGTTCCACCCCCAGCCCCTTGGCTGCCCCCAACTCCACCACAGCGGGCAGCCGGGCATCCCCCCACAGCAACAATGCTGCCACGCAGCTCCCCCACGCACCCCAGGTTAAGGAGGCTGTGCCAAGGAAAGACCCTCAGGGAGAGTCAGGGCCCCCGGAACACAGAGAACACAGCCTCAGAGGCAGGGAGCACCCCGCGTCCCCTTGACCCCACTCACTTCAGGATCTCTCTGCTCTTCCCCAGCAGAGACTCCAGGTAGGAATAGCCCAGGGCCCGGTAGAAGCAGTTGCCATCCCCCTTGGTCTTGCGGATGGCCACGAACCTTTTGCTGAGTTCCTGTGGGGAGAGAAGGAAACGCGGATGTCTGTGACAGCAACGCCTACTCCGTGCGCTGTGTCCTGTCAGGGCCGGCCCACCTCCCCCAGGGAACACCTGCTCCCTCCTCTCAGACTGCAGCCCCTTCACAGGCTCCCGACTCTCATTCATCCCATGAATATAAAACTACGCTGAGTGTGACCTGGGTGTCAGGCATCAGTGGTAATGGGGCCATGGCCCTGCCCTCAGGCAGCCTACAGTCTAGGGGGAAGATGGACAATTAGGTGACGGGGGGACGGGGAAGCTGGGTGCCGTGGAGCAGAAGTCCAGGCAGGCTCCCTGGAGGCACAGTGCTGAGAGGACAAGCTGTGTGCATGGCTGGGTGGTGTGGCAGTGACAGGGGGTACTGGGTAGACGGCCAGGAGGCTGCAGAGTCGCAAGAAGGGCCTCCTCTCGCATCACTAGGCAGGCTGGCCAGTCCTTCAGATCTTCCTCAAGAGGCGCAGCCCTCCCCTCACGGGCCCCTCAGCTTGGCTCCCTGCTGTCGATTTCCCTCCCAAATGGCCTGGAGTCCCCTCTGTTGCCTCATGGGGTTACAGCCAGGGTTCTGACAGCAGAGCGTGGTTTTCAAGGGGTCAGGAGGCCCTGCTCCCACCACAGCAGTGAGAAGGATCACAGCTGAGGGGGCCCAGCTGAGGCGGGCTGGCAGGAAGGGACGTACTCCTCAGAAACCCTGTTCTCGTCCCAGGAGGGCTCTGGGGACACGAGAGTCCAGTGCTGCCCAGCCCTGGCTCCCACCTGGGAAGTGCTCACTGCAGCTTGGGGAGACAGACAGACCCGCCACGGTGTGGAGAGGGGCAGAGGGTGCTGCCCGGGAGATGGGGAGTGCCCGGCTGCTGCCCACCCTCTGTCCCCTGCACCCTGTCGCTTTCCCTCAGAGCGATGCCCCAGCAGAGCCGTTACAGATGCGTCTAGGAGATCCGGCTGCACACTGCAACTCCCGGCCGGTCCCCGCCCGCGCTGCAGGGCTGTGGGCCTGCCATTTCATCGCTGGGCCTTGGTTTCCTCAGATGCAAAATGTGGGTAAAAAAGTACCGACCTCACAATGCTGCAATGCGGTCTCGGTGAGTAAATAAACCCTCTAGATAGTGCCTAGCATTAAAAAAAATAGCCATTTTCTTTTTGCAACTAAAGGATTTCTTGCTAAGGTAAATGCCCAACACCAAAACATCCAGGGAGCTCTTCCACTTGCCCAGGAACCTGCTCCAAGCTCTAAGCCTTTCTTTGTTTTCCAAGTGGCTCCTCCTTCTCTGCTCCCAGCTCCAGCCCGTCTAATCGAGGATCCTCTCCCCCCGGCCCGGCCTCACCTGGATTTTCCTCTGGTAAATCCTGTTCTCAGGATGATCCCGGAGAATTGAGAGAATGTCACATTTTTCTGATATTAGGTTGAACGATGTTTCACTCTGCAAGAGAAAGCAACGCTGTGACAATTTCAAAAGCAACCGAGGGGTTTCACCAAGTAGAAAGCCTCTGAACTGCTCGTTACGGGACACAGGGACTGTTTCCTCCCCGAGAGGCACGTGTGAGGAGGTCACCAGCGTCCTGGGCGCCAGGCCCCCCATGCAGGCAGGCAGGGCCGGCCCGTCATGTAGCGGTGTCAGCTTGTAACTTCCGAAGAGCTTCGTTTTACAGAACATCTCTCTACCTGAGTGAACCTCTGCTGGAGCACAGTGTG
This sequence comes from Equus asinus, assembly GCF_041296235.1. Classification (NCBI taxonomy): domain Eukaryota; kingdom Metazoa; phylum Chordata; class Mammalia; order Perissodactyla; family Equidae; genus Equus; species Equus asinus. Next base: position 99,560,900 of record NC_091796.1, on the reverse strand, counting down.
TCCCCTTGTCTCCTTCCGTCCTTCCTGACTCACTCACCATTCCTTCTTTTACGATCCAACGATTCCTGAACATCCAGCCCATGCCACACACTGTGGTACTTGCTGGAAATACAGAGGCAACTGCCCCCCAGCAAGGCTCACAGTCTGGGGGGAAACAGTAACGACACGGGGTCACAGAAGAGGCCACACTGTGTGGAACATGGAGGGAGGTCCCCTACAGCGGTCGGGGGGTGCCAGGGGGAGGCTTCCTGGGCAGAGATCACGGAGCAGGTGGAGGAGGGTGACACCTCTGTGCGCCACCTACCGGTGGAAGTTCACACTGCAGCTCAGCCCAGAGTGGAGGTCAGCCCGGCCCAGAGAGAGGGGCCGCCCCCCAACCGCGAGTCAGGGCCTTGGAGCGCTGAACGGGGTTCACCTGGCAGGGAGGAGGCGGTGGCGGAGGAAGGCCCAGGGCCCACCTCTGCTCTAACAGCCAGCTCCCCGCCACCTTGTCTCTGCCCTGTGCTCTTCCTGCCCAGACTCAGGGCTCAGACAAGCGGGAGATGCACCCCTGCCTCCAACCAGCTCTGATTTCAGCACAAAAATAACGTAAGAGAAATTGGTGTTAAAGCCCCGTGTAGTTTACAGTGAAAAGAAGTGGCCCTGGGAGCTGCACACAACCCAAGGAGACAGATTGTGTGCGATGGTAACTGGGGTTTTCATACGTGGAAATCTAGTTTTCCACGAGTTTCCTGCCATCAATTGGGCAGAGTTGTCCCCAGAGCTCGCCACTGTCACTTTATGCCCCTGACCACAGGGCCTCTCCCAGGTGGCCTCTCAGCCTCTGCACTGGCAAGATGATGACCTCGACCCAGTGCCATGGTGCTCACAGAGCAGCCTTTGATGTTACAAGCCTCCTTCCAATCAGAGAAACGTGTCTGGATTTTTCATGATTAGATTTGTCCAAAGCTCAGCACCGGAAGCAGAGTGCTGGGCCACGGGGTCATCCAATGAGGCGAAAGTGACTCCACGTCGCACAGGCTCCAAACTTCTGTCTGACAACGAGCTTCTCTGGCCCCGATTCCCACATCCAGGACAGAGGAGACATGCTGTGACTGGGAAGGGGCATTTCTGGGGGGTCTGGAGGCTCCCACCCATCAGTCTCCAAAGCCACACAGGCCTCCCTTGGTGCAGGACAGCTCGTATAACCATTTGAGACCTTCCGTTCACCTGTCTGATTCCCCTGGGCCCATCACAGGGCCTGCAACAAAGCAGGAGATGAGATGTTTGTTAAGTGAGTGAATAAAAACCACCTCCTCCATGAAGCTTCCCTGGTTGCCCTACCCCATCTGAATCAGGCATGGGCTCTCTCTTGAACTCACACTTTACTCCTTTTCTCCCCGTCTGGTGGCCACAAACATGCCCTTCCTGGATTTGGGGGCTCAGGGCAACTTCCCAGAGGAAAGCCCAGGAGTGGAGAAGGATGAATTTGTTGTTCCAAAGAAGAATAGAAGGAAAAGTCTTTCCAAAAGAGGGAACAGAGCATGCAAATGCTTGGGGGTGGGGGAAGGGATGCCAGGTTCTGCTTCTGGAAGCTTTCATCCTGTACCCACCCTTCTTCCTTTGCAAAATTAAGTCAGCCTCAGGTTCCTTCCTCACTTCTGCTCTGACACCACAGCAGCAGCTGGCAGAACAGTGGGAAACCATCAGGAGGAATCAAACAACCATTCTGGGGCAGATGCTGTGGGCTGCTTTCCCCTCAGCCACCACCCAGGTCTTCCCCACTTAAGGAGTCCCTACTGTACTCTGGGCAACACGATGTAAAATGCCTGGGTTAAGTCACGACAATCCGAACCTCTTCGTCCATGATTTTTCCAGCCTCCCTTGCAGCTACGGCAGCCACCTGACCGGCACTGGACAACCAGATCCGTGAAAAGTCCGCTGGGGGCTCCTGAGAAGGTTTTTGGTTTTGGATAAAAGTAACAGAGACAGCATGTCCTATTCCTTCTCCCCCCTTCCTACCTTTAATGCAGATGCAATGTCTACATCACTGCAGCCATCCTGTGACTATGAGGTTGAAAGCCAAAACAATGAAGATAGTTGATGATCTGCTGCTACCCTAAGCCCAAGATGTATGAAATAACAACAGGTGTCATTAATGCCCACCTACCACGTGCCAAGCTCCGGACAGAGGCATACATAGCCCCATTATCTCACTTAATCTTCACTAACAATTATACTCATTCTACTGACAAGCTCAGGTCCCTTGTGCCAGGAAGTGACTTCATGCTAGTCTGTCTGACTCTGAAGCCTCCGGAAATTCTACCAAGCCAAGCTTCTAGGCAGACAGGGCCCAGAGGCCAGGAGCTCTCGAGAGCCCAAGGCTGCTGGACCTCAGAGGAACGCTGTGTGCAGGGCAGTCTCAGGCCTTCTCACCAGCAGGCCGGGTCCCAACCTCCCAGCCCTGCGGCTCCCCCAGCCAGCAGACAGCACGGCTCCCACCTGGCTCGGGTCCTCAGTGCCCACAGTGGCGTCCCCCAGTCTGAGAGACGTTTCTAGGACATGTCCGGACATGGTGTTGGAAGACATCAGTGACATCCAGAGGGCAAGTCACTGTCTGTTCCATTGCCCTCAGGCCTTCTAACCATGCCAAGGAGAGGGCCGGCTTCACACACCTGACTCCTTTGCACTTCGAGGAGTGAGCGGGCCTGACTTGGAGCCTCAAAGTCTTCCATTTTCATTTGCATTTTTAACTTCAAATTCTGATCTATTCTAAATCATGGAAGGTTGACATTATTGGCAGAATAATGTCAATAAGGTACAAGGGCTGGTGTACGGTTAATTTTGCACTCATACTGTGTGCTAATAAAGCAAATATCCGCGGGACCCCACCCGCTTCAGAATTAAAGACCCCCTCTCTGCCTTGAGGGGGAGGCAAGATGACGAACAGGTAACCATTTAAAACAGCAGGCGTGCCCGCTCTGCAACATCTTTCCACGCGTCCACGCACGGTCTCATCGCCTCCTGAAGTCCCGTCACCTCCCTCACTAACAGAAGTCTTGTTTTCACAGACAGCCGACTTAAAACGACAGCTCGGGGCTTCTTCAGCCACGGACTGAAAAGTGGTACAACTGTGTTTACTGCTGCTTCGGCTTGGATGGCCCCGACCAACAAAATGGGGCGGCGGGGGCGCCAAGAGAAGGGCAGAAAGTCAGTTACATTTAATCAGCCAGTTTCTGAGAGGATGGCAATGGGGGAGCGGAAAGGAGGCTAAGGAATTCATCCTAAATGTGTAGAGAAAAGTTCTTTAGTGTAGAAAGACCACCGACGGTCACAGGAAGAATTCTCAAGGCGGATCAGGAAGGGAGATGTGCCGCCTGCCAGCCTGTCTCGGTTCTCCACGTGCCCCAGGAATATAAACTTCAGTATAAATATTCAAATATTCAGTAGCAGTTCAGGGGCCTGAGCTGCTGAGGGTGGTTCACGGGACCCAGGGCCAGCACTGCACCCCCCACGGCCCCCCACCCCTCCTAGAGGAAGTCCCCACGGGATGGCTTTCAACGTGCATCTTCTTTTTTAATTGTGGTAAAATACACATATCAAAATATACCATCTTAACGGTTCGAAGTGTACAGTTTGTGGTACAAAGTGCATTCGCATCGTTGTGCAACCATCACCACCACCCATCCCAGAACTTTTTCATCATCCCCAACCAGAACTCTACCCAGCAGACACTAACTCCCCACTTCCCCTCCCCCCGCCCGGGGCAACCTCGCTTCCACTTTCAGTCTCTACGAATCTGTCCATCCTGGGACCGCACGTAAGTGGAAAACTGTCTTTCTAAAACTACAGAGTTGTTTTATAGTGGCATGTGTTTTAAATGTGCACACGTCATTCTATAGATATTGAGACTTTTTTTCTTCACTTTCCTCAATTCTGTTTAAGATCTACCCCTCCTGACAAATGGCTCCTGGTGGGCTTGCTCCAGCGCCAGGTGATGGAGCCTTGGGTTGGCTCCAGCGCCCCCTCGTGGTCCCAGGGGTGTTTACGGGGCGCCTGGGAGGCAGGTGGGTTTCTCCTTTGGCGCCGTCACGTCCCTGCCTGCCCGCCTCCAGAATAACCCTGGGCTGCCCAGGTGGTCCCCGAGCGCCTCCCTTCCAGCAGGGCCCCGGCCACAGCCCTGGGAAAAAACAGAGTCCCCAGCTCCAGGGAGAACCTGGGCTCAGCCTCAGTTTACTGGCCCATAAATCAGGAACGATGCTCTGGGTTTGACCATGGCAACAAACCAACTAACTGGCAGTTTGTTGTTTAAATTATGGCTGAAAATTTCCAGGATGTTATGGGGAAAGGACAGACAGGCCACATCTGACAATGTCCTGTTAGCCCCAATCAGGCCACCTGACAGGACTTTAGCCTCTAATCGCCAGTTTGCAAATAGATACTAATTAATTAAGAAGGCAGGTAGCGCCTCTGCTTGCAAACAGCGTCAGCAGGTCAGGTCAGGAACGTATTTCCAAGTGAGAAAAGGACATTTCTTCCATCACTGCTCTTCCTCAGCAGCCCTGGAACTGGCCGGAGGCACTCACGCCAGCTTGGGGTGCAGAGCAGGTCTGAGGCTTCGCTGGGAGCCTGGACCAGCTGAAAGCCAGGTCGGCCCAGCCCTCCACTGGGTCCCAATCGACAGGTCCAGCCACCCTGGTTCGCAGCCCTGAGCGAGGTCCCCAAGCAGAGCCGGGAGAGGTCCCACGCCAGGGCAAGGCAGGAGCTCCCACCCAACAGCTGCTGTGCCCCCCGCCCATGGGGACCCCCCCCCCGTGCCAGCAGCGTGCAAGGATCTCCAGGCACCCCCAGGAGACAGTGGGGTGGGGGTGACAAGGGGCTGCAGGATGGCAAGGGGCCAAGCCGGAAGGAGTGGGTTCTGGTGGCTCAGTCCCGCAGGCCCTCATAGCCTGCCCCATCTCACGCCAGGGTACCCCAAGCAAGATCCCTGCCTCTCCGTGAGCTCCTGGGGGCCCCCTCCTGAACAGAGACAGCTCACATCTGAATCCAGCCTCTCTGGGCTTTCATGAGAGGGGAAATAATAGAAGAATGACGCTCCACAAGGACAGGGCCCCTTGTCACTTCTGTGCACAGGTGTACCCCAAGTGCCTGGAACAGCAGCGGGCGCCCAGCAGGCGCTCAGTGATCGCCCGTTGAAAGAATGAAGCTGTCTTTGCTGGGCATTTACTGTGGGCCAGGGGCTGCGGATTATCTCATTTAAGCCTCGCAATATGACTGCTTTACAAATGGAAACAGGCACAGAGAGGTCAAGCCATTGGCCCGAGGTCACACGGTGAGGCAATCTCAGGTGGGGACTTGGACCCTGGGTCACCCAGCACATCAAAGGTATTCTGCATCCTCTCACTCTCCCTGAAGCGAATCCACCTGGCCCTCGCATGTGCCCTACTGTCCCTTCCTGATGACTCCTCAACAGCTCAGGCCTCTACCTGCAAAGCCCACATCAACATACTATTAGGTACATCCGTGCACATCCACTCACCTGGGCTTTGAGGTGCCTACCGGCCTCTCATGGGCCCACCCTGGGCCCCAGCGGGCAATCCTGCCCTCGGCCGGCCTGACCTCCCTCTGAGGCTGCTCCACCAGCAGGGCTGACCCGGCTGAGTCCGCCTCAGGCCCGGCCCCGCAGAACCAACGACTCACCTTGTGGCCTGACTCCTCCGCAGGAGAGGCCAGAGCCCCCAGGCTCACCCACCAGCAGGGCAGGGCTCGGACCCCGGGCAACCTACCCCTCAGAAGGTCCTCGTCACCTCCAGAGGTCCCCGGGGCTCCAGCCCGTGCCTTGCCTGCCTGGGGCTGAGGTCCCCATAGTGGGCTGTGGCAGGGGCTGGAAGGAAACGCCCTCTTCAATGTCTGCATTAGGGCTGATGTATAATATATGAACATAGAGAAGGACCAGAAACTTCTATTGATGAGTGATGGAAAACGTTTGGAGGCTAAAGACTTAGGGGAGACCCAGTGCCCTGAATCGTTCCCTATTGTTCCTGTAACAAACTCAGTGGCTTAAAACAACACAGGTTCATTATGGTGCGTTTCTCGAGGCTCCGGGGGAGAACCCCTCTCTGTATCTTTTTCGGTTTCTAGAAGCCACCTGCCTTCCTCGGCTCATGATCCCTTCCTGCCATTGCCACGTCTCCTCCTCCTCTGACCCTCCCGTCTCCCCCTTACAAGGACCCTCGCGATCACATCAGTGGGCCCACCCGGGGAATCTCCCTTCTCACGATCCCAAACTTCGTCACAGCTGCGAAGTCCCTGCTGCCCAGGGAGGTCCCCTAGTCACAGGTTCTGGGGAGGAGGACGTGGACATCTTTGGGGCCATCACTCAGCCTGTCACCCACAGGCCCCCTCTCTGCTGTTCACTCAGGAAACAGGGACGACCCTGCATCTGGGCCCCCAGCCCGCTTGGGTCACAGTTGTTGGCTGGCCTGGCGGAGACCGTGAACGCAGACGCCGGCCCCCCATCTGACGCCTGGACTCACATGATGTCCTCCTAATGGACCTGAGATCTGTCTCCGGCCCTGACCTCTCCCTGGTGCTTCGGCCGCAAACAGCCAGCAGCCACCGGGATGTCTGACCAGCATCCCCGAATTACGCCCCAGCTGCTCTTGTGCTCCACCTGCCTCCCCTTGCAGGGGTCCCAAGCTCTGCAAAATGCCCCTTTATCCAGCCAGAGCTCACGCCAAAGACCCTGGAGTCCTCTTCCACTCCCCTCCTCCCCATCAGCTCTGCTCCTGGGTCCAGGCCTGAGCCACCACATCTGCCCCCGGGGAGGCTGCAACGGTGTCTGCCCAATTCACCTCCTACCTTCCACTCCTGCCCCCCATCCCCACCGTCGTTCTCAGCAGCCAGCGCAGGCTGGTACCATGTAAACCAGACCAGGACACCCCCTCCCTCAGTTCCCTCCAGCGGCTTCCCTCACTTAAGAAAAGACTACACCTTTTGATGACAGCCTCCCAGGTCCTAGGCATCCAGCCTTGCTCACCTCACTCTCCCTGAGCTCCTGCCACAACGACCCTCTCTGTGTTCCTCCAACAAAACACACCCTTTCTACCTCAGGGCCTTTGCACATGCTATTCCTGCTGCCTGGAATGCTCCTCTGCCTCTTCACATGACTCAGGTGATGCCACCTCCTCAGAGAAGCCTTCCCTGACCACACTGTCAAAAGCTGCCCCTTCCCCCCTCCCCCCACTGCCTTGACTTGTTTTCTTTCTCCAGTGCATTCTCTGACAGGTAGGTTCACTCCTTGACTCGAATTCTTTCTGTCTCCCTCCGCTAGAATGTCAACTGCATGAGGACAGGGACTTTGCCTGCCTGTCACGACCAGCTCCCCAGTGCCTGGCACACAGCAATGCTCCAAAAATGCATCCTGAGTGGATGAGTGGACAAATGGATGAGCCAGCTCAGACTCCAGACCACCACCGGCAGCCCTGTGTCTGCCCCGTCACCCTGCATTGCCCCATCACCCTGTGCCAGCTGCATCACCAGAGAGATCATCCAAGCCAACCATGTCTTACTTGTCAAAAATGTGTTATGGTTCCCCCACTGGCAGAATAAAACCTGAACCCCACAGCACAGCACGTGAAGCACTTCACAGCACATTCTGACCTCACCTGCTTTTCTAGACTCACCTCCTCCCTCCCCTGAGCTCCCTGCACCCACACAGATGCTCTCCTTTCCCAGAATATCCCCTTCTTAACCACGTTTCCAGGGCTTTAAGCATGCTGTCCCACCCTGCCTGGAATGTACCCTTCCCCAGATCCTTCCTGAACACTCCTATATATCCTTCAACACCCCATTTAAAAGGCCCCCTTGTGAAGCCTTCCTGACACTGTGCACACCCTCAGAGTGCACCCGCTCTCTGCTGTGACCCCAAAGCCCTTGGTCAGACCTCTTAGGCCATGAGCAGCAGCTCAGGAATTGCTTGTGTCCAGCTCTGTCTTGACCACAGGCAGTGAGCTCCCAAGAGAGGGCAGGCTCCTTGTCTCTCTCACACAGCCCCAGCCTCCCCATGATTCCCGGGCAGACATCCTGTTTAGCGGGTTAACCACCCCATCCCCCTCCAAGGCACCCAAGCCCCCTGTGGCGGGATGAGGGCTTGGCACTTTGACCCCCACCTGCCCTCTAACTTCCAGTCTTGTAGAGTCCAGGGCAGACGGGAAGGTGGAGTCAGAGGCCTCACTGGGCAGCACAGAGGCCAGAAGTTCAGGTCCCAGACCCCAGCGCCCCTGCCCTGCTCTTAGCTACCCAGCAGTGGCGGGAGGCATGCCAGCCACCGGCTCAGGGTGGCTACACCCATTATTAGCCCAGCTCCTGCCACTCCTAGTGGGCGATGCAGGAACACCTGGGCCGCCTTCCAGGAGCAGCAGAGCCAGGTAAACCCTCGGGCACCAGGACGTGGCAGGAAGCTGGAGCTTCCAGATGCCCCGGAGGCCCGCAGCCCCGCCCCAGCAGCAGGCTGGTTTGTCCAGGACAGTCCAGCCAGATGACGGGCTGCCCACGCCGCCCTCAAAACAGGCCAGGCCATGACCAAGCTTTGACCCACGCCGCAGGCCAGCAGCACCCTGCCGTGGTGACCCATTTCCCTGCCCAGACATGGAGGGAGGAGGCCAAAGGCGAAGAACCAGGCACCTGTGCACATCCATTTGCAGGGCTCTCATCACAGGAAAAGCTGTGGCTGATGACCTGGGCCCAGCACTCCACACGCATCACCTCCAGTGGTCCTCACAGCAGCCCACTGTGCAGACGTGCAGAACAGTGCTGGGAGGGGAGGGACCAGCCGAAGCCTCCTGCCTTTCCATGGGGTGAGGGGGAGATATGAACTTGGGGCCGTGCGACCACAGCCAGGACACCAGCCCTTACACCCTATAGGGCAGGGGACTCAGGGGGGCAGGGTTTCAGGGGGTCACCACTGCACAGTTCCCTGCAGACTGCCTGACCCACGCCCCCCACACCCAACCCAGAAGGTGGACTGATGACCACAAAGAGCACTGGACTAGGAGTCCAGAGGCTTGGGTTCAAGTCACAAGTCCACCACAATCAGTGCCAGTCACTTCTCTGCCTGGGCCTCAGTTTCCCCACCTGCCCAAGCCCAGGGTTTGGCCTGGCTCAGGGGGTCTCTGGGGCCCTTTCTGCTCAGACAGGACTCCGAATCGGGGCTTGTTGTAGCCTTTGCTTTGCCTGGACCCCTCATTCATGTGCCTCCCAACTTGAGACAGCCTCTCCAAGCGGCACCTAACTCCAAACGCCTTCTGTGGACGCGAGGGACGGAGAGAATGGCCAGCCACCCGGGCGCCCCCAGGTCCACTCGTGGGACTGGGGGCTGGGTCTCTCTGACGGCTGAGCCGTCGGGTAGGTGGGGCCGTGAGCTGCCGACTGGGAGGCTACTAACAAAGAGGGGGCGACCCTAAGCCCCGGAGCCTCCCTGTCCCCGCTCCCGGCGAGCCTACCTCGCGCCGTCGGGGCGGCACCCTCGGGGACACCTGGGACGAGCGCGCCGGGGGCGGGGGGCCGGGCTGGGTCCTCTGCGCTGGGCGTCCTCGGGGGACGGCGGCGCGCGTCCCGGGCCCTGCAGGGCCTTCCGAGGAAAGACCGAGGCCCCCCCAGTCCGTCTGGACTTGGCGCTCGCGGGGGTGCGAACGCCGCGGGTCCCTCGCTGGGGGCTGAGCCTCGCGCCGGACCCCCGTCCTGCGAGCGCACATGCGCCCCGGCGGCGACCCCGCCCACCGCCTGCCCCTTCCCTCTCCCCCTTCCTCCTCCCCCCACGACCACTGACCATAGTGACCGTCGGGCCAGGTCCCGCCCCAGCGAGGAGCGATCCGGTGCGGGAGGGCGCCACGGGAGCCACGGGCTGGCGCCGCCGTTGAGTTGGGCGGCGGGGGCCTCGAGGGCGTGGGGGCGAGCGCAGAATACACCCGACCGCTCCGCAAACCAGAGGCTAGACCTCCACTGTGTCCCAGCAAGACACACGCCCCGCGATTGACGTCTGAAGCGGACAATCAGAAGCCGGGGCGCAGGACGTCACAGAAAGTGGGTGGGACTTCACGTGCCGTCAGCCTATGCTTTAGGGTCCATTTGACAGGGTACCGCCCCCCTTTAAAGTCACAGAAAGCCTTTAACTAGCAAAGGAGTTAGCCCAACCCAGAAAGACAGGTCTTCATTTGTAAAGGCTGAAGGGCTTTTGACCAAAACTGCAAATTGAGGTCTTCTGAAAGATTAGCTGGCCCTCATTAATTCCTAAACAAGGTCACATAAGTAGCTTGCTCAAGATCAGAGGACAGGCACTTAGGGATACACGTGTCCAATAACATTGTTACCCGCCTGCCCTGGTATAGCTTCTAAATAATGTTTCACCCCCATCCGACTCATGAATCAGTAGGTTGCCAGCTACCCAATTAATGTTTGTTGAATGAATGAATTTCCAGGATCGTTGATACCGTGCCTCTGGAATTGTACGCCTATATATGAGGCACAGAGGGTGAACCAGGTCTGGTGACTCAGCCTGCATACAAGCTCATTATTACTGGCATCAAAAAGAGGAACATGTATCATTCGAAGATTCATTCACCAGCCCTTGACTCCTGGAGAAGGGGCTTCGGGTGGGGGAGGGTTCGTGGGGAAGCGGCTGCCATACATTGCACACGCCCGTTTAACAATTTTAAGCAATTCTCCACCCGACTCACACTCCCCCGCCCCAAGCGCCAGGCTAGGCTCTTGGGAAGCCCAACATCTGTGTCTTCCAACTGCGTATCCTTTTCTAGGTGGGGAGTGTGGGGTCAGTCGAGGTAATAACAATAATTACTCATTTTTACTGAGCACTTACTGTATACCTATCGCGCACTGTCCTAAACTCTCAGCCTATGTTACCTGACCTAATTTTCTTACCTAATTCTAATTTTACCAACTAGTTTATGGGGATAGGTCCTATTATCCCTGTTTTTCAGATGAAGAAACTGAGGCACAGGCAAATTAAGCTACTTGCCCAAATTCACACAGCACACGGTGGGGTCAGAGCTGGTTCTGAATTCACTCTGCTGAGGAACCATGTGCGTGATTGCTTGGCCATGTAGCCCCACGGCCCTGTTTACTTTCTGGGGGGTTTCTGCTCTTTATTTTTTCACAGGCGCGGAAGCCAGAGAACAGACAGGAGCAGCCCAGGGCTTCTCAGCTAGGAAGTAGCCCAGCAGGTCAGGGTCCCTGGACCTCTGACTCCCCATCCAGTGCTCATTCCCGGCCATGGGAGGCTTTACTCAGTGGAGGAACGACGCAGCCAGGGGCGCTCCATGGGGTGTGGCGAGGAGTCTTTGCCGAGCAGAGGAGGGAAGGGCCTGCCGGTCTCAGGCTTAGTCCTGGCGAGCCCACATCCGAAGCATCTGGGGCCTTGAGGAGGAGGACCCTGAGCAAACTGAGGTTCCTAGCAGCTGTCGTGCTGGGCTGTAATAACCCCTGAGCCCGGGCCCCCTCTTCTTCCCTCCCCAGGCCACGGCAGCTCCAACCTGAGCCAGCACTGGCATGTCGAAGGAGCACTGGACTGGAGTTCGCAGGGAGCCCTGGGCCCCAGGCTGGCTCTAGACTCTGCCACTCACTGCTGTGTGGCCTCAGGTGATTTCCAGGCCCTCTCTGGGTCTCTGATTCCTCACTCAATGAGAAGGTTGGACAATCTGGACGTTAAAAAAAAGACAGTTTAAAAATATTTTTAGTAGTGAAGGCTTTAAAGAAAAACACAATCTTACCCAGAATCTAGTATAATCTCTGTAGTCTGTAACTAATCAGGCTTCTTCTCGAGCTCTCCAGATGCTGGTTAGACGAGAGGAAAGTTCACAGAAAGTCCAGCTGGTATTCAGGCTGGGTCCAGTTGAAAATGGAAACAGTCCCTTGAGGGGCCACCCCTACCCCGGCTGGAGGTACACACGTTCTGTCCAGAATGAACAGGCTCCCCTCTTCCTGCACTGCTTCCACCTGGTGTCCAGGTGTCCAAGTGGAGGGGCCGGGGCACGGCTGCTGTGGCCTCACAGGTTCGGAGAAGAGTGGCTTGTCTCCAGCAGAGGACCTGGGCACCTGGGTGCTGGACACCCCCAGCTCGGTGGCCCATGTGACTCATGGTCTGGCCTTTCTCAGGCTGGTCAGACCCAGACCACTCCTACCCCACTCTCTACAATGTGGCCCTGGCCCACCTTTCTTGCCCTCCCCCTCCCTCACTTCCCCATGTACTCAATACAGGAGCCTAAGAGGGTGGCTTCAAGTGCCAGAACCTTCTCATGCTTTCCCACTGTAAGCCTTTGCTCCCCCTGGAATGCCCGTTTCATAGGCTCTACCTGTCACATCCCACCCATCCTTCATATTCTGGCTCCCCTTCCGTGAAGTCTTCCCAGATTGCTGGGCTGGTCGTGAATGCCTCTGAATTTCCATTATGCTATGTTCATCCTTCTATGGTGCTGATCCCTTGAGACTGTCATTTGGAGGAGGTGGCAGGGCATGGTAATTACAAATGTGGCCAATGGCATCGAGTATAGTCACGCCAGGATTCCCACGGCATCGCTCCTTGAGCAAGCCATCCCTCTCTGAGCCTCCGGTTCCTCGTCTGTAAAGTGGGGGTATTCATACTCACTTCAAAGGGTGGTCTGCAAGACGAAATGAGATGATGATGAAAGGCACCTGACACTGTATTGGTATCCTGCAAGTGCCCGGTACACTTGTGCTTTGCATGGTGGTCACTGGGGCCCGAGTGTTGTCCATTCCTCCCTGCAACTGACTGAACCTAAAGGGGACAGGGATTTGCACGTGGCAGGGAGGAACCCCAAGGAGGTTTGCGTGTGCGTGCCTGAAAGGGGGTCGTCTGCCCTCTCCCTAGATCAATAACAGAAGCTCCGACGGAAGGATCTCAGGCAGCCATGCCCATGCGGGCAGGAGCAGTTTTAATGGCGCCCCTTTTCCTGCCTCTCTTTACATGGGCTGTCCCATGCACCTCCGTGCAGGATGTCAACACCGTCCTCCTGGCTGGCCCCACCCCCTCGCATCAGAGCCTGCAGCCTTGAGCTGGAAAACTTGTTGAAATACAAATTCATGTGTTGTTTCACTGCTAGGGAAGATCAGAAGAAGTCAGAGTGAGAGCTCCGGTACCTCCCCCCCAGCACCTCCCCCACCCCCCACCCCCAGGGAGCAGAGCTGTGGGCCTGCCCTTGAGTCAATGCTGCACTGGCTCCCACCCTAGGGGCAAAGTCCAGAAAGAGGCTTTTATTTTTGAGAAAAGATCTTTCCAGAAAGAACAATGGAACTTGGGAGGTTGCAGAACGGGGAGGTGAATCTGGCTGAATAGGGAGAACTTTCTGGAATGGGGAACGGGTGGAAGCAAGTGTCCCAGAGCAGGTGGCACTCCTAGCATTCCTCCTCACTCAAACGTCACCTTTTGGACATGAGAGGAAGGGCCTGTCCTGTCCAAGGGAATCAGGACCCTGGCCTGGCTGGCCAAGACCCCTTTTGTCCCTCCCTTCAAGGCTCCATATATTTTTGGGCGAGGAGTGTAGCAACAGGACAACAGACAGTCTGTGCAACATTCAACAAGGATTTCCTGCATGTGCACTGTGTGACGGGCGCTGACTGCACATCTGTGCCCAAGCCTGGCAAAAACTGCTGTCCTCGCTCAGTCCCTGTGCTGGTGGGAAGGAACCCCAGTTTCTCTGTGCTGGATCGATCACCCGGGACCACACAATCCCAACAGGATGTGGGCAGGATGGCAAGGGAACCCTCAAATGGTTGAGATTTAATTTTCCACCAGCCAGGGAGAGGGGACACACAGTGAGAGTTCGTTTTAGTGGGGGAAAGCCAAAAGGAATGTGGTGTTTCTTGGACCCTCAGAGAGGGCCCCGGAGAGCCAGTCGCATGACAGGCCGCTCTGGCTTTTCAAATGTGAGACCAGAAACTCTGGAAGAGAAATCATTTTACGAGGCTCAGTTCTACCACTTTTCAGCAGAAACATGACCCACAGCCCCAGGAGGGTAATAGATGGGCCAATTTTCCAGCCAAGTGCCCATCTGTGGGCTCCCCCGGGCCTGGATTCTGAAAGCTAACATTTCTTCAGCTCAGAGAGCAAGTGCTGTGCTACAGGCAGCCTCCCAGGCTGGGCAGGGAACTGGCTCCGGCTTCCACGGAGGAGAAGGCACTGGGCGTGGTTTACAGAAGGCCGAGGCCAGTGGCGGTTGGGGGGCTGTCTGTTCCAGCCCCGGCCTTACCTCCCTGGGAGGGGCGGAGAGCCCATGGGCTGGAGGAGGCTGGAGGGCGTCCCGGCTAGAAGACCTGGGGCCACATCACATGACCTCTGTGATAGGCAGCCTCTGATGGCCTGATGGCTTCTTGTGTCCTTGTGGAACCCCCTTCCCTTGAGTGTGGGCTGGACCTAGTGGCAAATTTGTGACAAAGTACAAAAGTGACAGGATGTCATTTCTGAGATCACTTTACCCAAAGACCGAGGCTTCTGTCTTGCTTTGCTCTCTGCTCTCTCTCACTCGCCACATTATGAGCTGCCCTGTGGAGAGCTCCGTAGGTCAAGGAGCTGGGGGAGACCCTCAGCCAACAGCCAGTGAGGAACCAAGGCCCTCAGCCTAACAGCCTGGGAGGAACTCCATCTGCTCACGGCCCTGCGAGTGAGCTCGGAAGCTGAGTCTCCTCCCATCAAGCCTTCAGGTGAAGCCACAGCCCTGGCTGACAGCTGGATTGAAGCCTTGTGGAGAGACCCCGAGCCAGACGTGCCAGCGAAGCCAGGCCCAGATTCATGACCCACGGGAATAATAGGGAGATGATAAACGCTCATTGTTTTAAGCTGCTGTGGTTTGGGTGATTTGTCACACAGCATAGGTGACTGGTGGCTCTCCTCTCAGCCTCAGTCTGCTCCTCTGTAAAGTGGGTTAATGATACTCATCTCTGGGTAATTGTCTGGGTGAACCCAGCTCTGAGGGTCACTGCCTCAAGCTCCCACTAGGAGCAGAGTGGCTGTTCCACAGCACTGTTCCTCCCCACTGCTTTAGTCACACAAATTAATGTCTAACTGCAAACTATGGCAAGTGCTGGAAGGAAGAGAACAGGGTGCCGTGGGAGCAGGGAACCGAGGGCCCTGGCCTTGTCTGGGGGGAAGGCTTCCCAGAGGAGGTGAACTTTGAGCTGAGGTCTGAAGGACAAGTTGGAGAGGTTCCATTTGTCCCTCTTGTCCCCACCCTGTTAGTCTCTTTCTCAGCATTTTGATTTCTGGTCTCAGGATTTATCACAGCTCATGACCATTTCTGTGTATCTGCCTTGGGTGAGCTCAGAGAGGGCAGGGTCTGGGTCACCCCAGTACACTGGTACCTGGCACAGTGCCTGGCACACAGTAGGTGCTCAAGGAAAATGCACTGAATGAATGAGTAGGTGTAGGACTGAGGGACAAAGCTTTAGAGGTAGAAAGGATGGCATTGGTGAAGATGCTGGGAGAGGAGCTGGTGAGTTTTGGGAGCTGGGATGGGCGAGCCTGGCTGGAGTGCAGGAAAGAAGGGAGAGGGGTTCAGATCAGGCTGGAGGGGCACCAGGGCCAGGTCAGGCAGGCCTCGAAGGCTAGGGAAGAGGCTTCGCTAAAGGGCAATAGGGAGCCTCGGAAGGGGCAGGAGGGAGGGTGGATGCCATCAGATGTGCTTTTTCTGAGATCACTGTGGCTGCCCCGAGGAGAGCGGGTCTGAGAGGGCAAGTTGGAAGCAGAACACCTGAAGGAGGCTGCTGTGGTCATGCCGGCCAGAGAGGATGGGGCCAGGGACGCAGCTGGGGCGCAGACACGGGTGGCATGGACTGTATCCAAGACAGAAGGTGACGTGCACAGGACCTAGCGGTGGGCTGGATGTGGGGCGGCGGGAGAGGGAGGGTCCAGGAGGACCCCGAGGTTCCTGCCTGTCCAGCCGGATGGATGGCTGAGCCGGCACTGGGCCAGCGCGGCCTCCGGTGGACAGAGCAGAACTCAGGGCCTGAGTGAATCTCCGGATCTCATCTCCGAGGACACGGAAATGGAGAAGCTCAGGACGCTGCTGTGATCCCCGGAAACTCTCTGGGCCCCCAGAGAGCAAAGCTCGGAGAAGCCTGGCCCTGGAGAGGTTGGTGAAAGCTCCTCGAGACTCTAGCCCGTGTGCACAGATAATGGAGGGGCCATGGGGTAGGTGCCGGCTCCTCCGTCTGGGCCTCGGGGGCCCCGAGCTGCCAGGCAGAACTCGAAGGGCAGCATAAACACAGCGGCTTCCCGGATCCTGTTTTCCCCAAAGATTTTTACAGGGAGAAAACATGATTTTTTTGGTACAAGAACAAAGTATTATGAACTAGAATGCTAATTTGCTTATATAAAATTTTCAGATGAAACACAAACGTGCAAAGACATTCAGTTCCCCTCAGGCCTGAGCCCTTTCAGGCCAGGCCCCTGAAAGTCCAAGTTCATTCTCCTCTGCCGTTAGAGGTATTGGAGGAAAGTTCCAGAAGCTCTGATTAGGAAAACTGCCCTCACTTGGAGGTCAGCCAGACTTGGACTTTGCCACCTGTTTGCTGTGTGACCTTGAGAGAGTTACTGCACCTCTCTGAGCTGGGGTATCAGTCTTGGTTGCCCTTGAAAGACCCTGCCTGTCCCAGGAGGACTTCGAGCAGTTGATCCTCACAGACTGGCTTTCCGACTCACAATTCACACCTTTTACCACTTGCTGAAGGAGCACTAAAATTTGTTCACTTTCTAGGTGGGCAGCATCTTGCCTAGCACACTTTCTTACACAACATCACAGGAAATAGAAAAATGAAAATCAATCATGGCAGGAATAAATAACCACGGGTGGTCCCCACTCCCCCCACCATATCCAATGCAGGACTTCACAGGAAAATTCGAATTGTATAAAGGTCTTAGATCAACTTTTTGAACCCATTTAAAATCACGCGCTACACTATCCTGTATGAAAGGAAGAAAAGAAAATTTGAGAGTCCGCGACTCCCATCAGCCCATTTTATAAACATCGTGAGATGTGGTTTTCAGTCAGATCTTCCCAAATCTGTCCTCCAGAGCGGCCGATAATCTATCCAGCCACTTGTGAATAAATAGTAACAGACAGAAATTTTACATACACACGGGCGTGCAGGGCGCCTGGCCTGTTTTTCTATTCCCTTCCCATCCACCCACCAACTTCACATGTTAGAGACCAGCGAGGACTGAGAGGCTCGCCAGGGCCCCAGGGGCCTGTGTGGCTTCACTCACCCCAGACCAGGGCTCTGCTGGCTCCTGAGCGATAGCCACCGTCCCTGGCTGGGGTGGGGCGCCGGCTGTCCTGAGGGAGGGCCCCTCCTCCCTCGCTCCTTGGACCAGCCCAGGGGGACAGGCTACAGCATCCTGAGATTTATGATGTTGTGGAGATGAGGAGAGAGGGCGCTCTTCCCCGAATCATTCCCCTGGAGAACTCATAAACCCTTGTCTGCTTTAGGATGACTCACTCTGGGTCACTGCTGGGGAGACAGCTCATCCTGGGAGGTGGCATGGCCCCAGGCATCCATCGGCACCTGTGCATGGGACATGGATGACCCCGAGGACCAAGTGGTAGCCAAGGTCCCTCCGTCCCCCAAATATCCCTCACTTTGGGCTCCTAGATGTTCCTGAAAATTTTCACTTAGACATCCACTCCTTTGCCTAAGACTTTCGTTCATTCATTCATTCTTCATTTACTCTGAGGATATAAGGATGTGTTCATCCAGTACATAATTACTGAGGACCTATTCTGTGCTGGGCTCCACACTGGGTGCTAGGATAGGTGGTGAAGGCACAGCCTCTCTCCTTGAGAACTTCTCCTTCCGGCGGGGGAGATAAAAATGTAAACAGCTGAGTGGTGCCTATCAGGAGGCAGGAGCTCCCGAGAGCCTTGTAAGTGGGGCTGGAGCCCCGAGGTGGGCTCTACTCTGCCTGGGGCAGGGGCAGCTGGGGAGGTGAGGAGGTGAGGCTGGAAGTGGCTGGGGAAGCAAGCCGCAAGGAAAGGACAGCCAGGGCACAAGGAACCTCCATGGAGGCACATGCGGGCCCAGGCGCAGCTCTCCATGGCGGCTCAGAGGCTGATGGGCTGGAGACATGGCCCCTCCCAGGTCACAGCCCCTCACAGCAGAATCCCTGGACGATGAGAGCCCTTGCTGTCCTCAGAAGTCACACCATCGCCTGAGGGTGATGCCCGGCTTACCTCGGAGCAAATTAGACCAGCGCTTTCCTGTGCCAACTTGCGAGGGGTCTTGTTAAAGTGCAGATTCTGCCTTTCTCACAAGCTCCCAGGTGACGCCCACGATGCAGGTCCCTGGACCACACTCCGAGTAGCAGGGGTCTACTGTGGTGCACTCTCCCTGGATGCCCCCTGGAAACTGATACCCACATTTGAACGCCAGTCATCGGCTCCCGCCTCTAGTTCATGAATCACGCCCGTGCTCCCTTCTGCCCACAGCGCCAGCTCTGAAAGGAGGCAGACGTGGGGCCTGTCCCCCGGGCTGTGCAAGCTTGGGCCTCTTCAACCTCTCTAAGCCTCTCTTTCTCATCTGTAAAATGGGGATACTCCCTCTCGCAGGGTTGGTATGAAGGCTGCGTGAGTGATGACGAGCTGTGCATGCTAGTTCTTGTTCTTACAGTTCTTTTTAATACCAAACTGTTTCTGGTTACAGTGACAGTTGTCCCACTTGGAACCTGACGGACTTGAGTTAATGTCCCAGCTCAACCACTGAGCAGCTGTATGACCTTGGACAAGCCACATAACCACACTCAGCTGCAGCTTCCCCCTCTGTCAAATGGAGCTGGGAAACCGAGGCTTTCCGGCTCATGGGTTGCAGGGATGACGCAGTGAGACGCAGTGGCCTCTAAGCAGCCTTCTGGTGCACATCGGGAGATTCTCACCATGGGGAGAGCCATCAGGGGCCTCTCTTGATTCACTCACATCTAACACTGTACACCTGCTCTGCGCCAGACCCCAGCAAGGCACGGAGTGTTACAGATGAGGGAAACACAGCCCCGGCCCTATCGCCTCTTCCACGGAGCTGGAGAGCAGTTGAGGGCCCAGGGCCCCCTCTCTCTGGACCCTGAGTGCAATGTCTCACATGGTACTGACTCGCACGGGGAACCCAAGCAGCTGGCAGCCAGAGACAGTGAGCTTTGGCACCAAAAGGTCAGCAACAGTGCAGTGTCTTGTGGAAACCTCTAGGAAGAGCAACAGAGACATGCCAGGGCCAGGCGGCTGGGTTTGAAGATGTTCGAGATGTTCCCATGAGTTGCCTGGCATTTACAGCCTCGGAGCACAAGCCTCGAAGTAGCCCTGCCTTTCCTGAGCCAAGAGCGGGGCTGGGCAGGGCAGGCCCCCCAGGGTGAGGGGCTGTGAGTGAAGGCTGGAGTGCCCAGCCCCTTGACGGCTGGGGCCCCGGCAAGGCAGCCTCCTCCAGACGTTTCCTGGCATCCCCGTCTGGCCAGCTTTCTTACTCGGAGAATGGAACTCAGATTGGGATGTTACATTTTAAGGCTGGAGACCAGGGTGGACACATTCAGAGAGTGGAGCCACATTCAATAAAACACAGTTGCCAAAACGGAGAAAAGACAATATGCCGGGGGCCAAGAACCCCATCTTCAGAGCCTTGAAGACAGTCCGGTGGGTGAAGGACTTGACAATTAGCCTTGATCTTGGGGACACCAAAGGTTAGGATTAGTGAGATGCCAAGAAGAGTTGGTTTCCAATTAATTTCCCAATTTTTGAGAAAAGGTTTTTTTTCTGGTTATGAAAGTTGACCATGCTCATTGCAGAAACTTTGGAAAATATACAAAAGTATAAAGAAGAAAATTAAACGTTAGAATCCCAAAATCCAAAGCTAACTACTGTTAACAGGGCAGAACAGAGTTCTTAACCCCTTTTCTACATCCCAGCATTTCTCAGGGACACAGTTCATGCCCGTCAGGTGGCCTGGTCCCCACATGGGGTGCTTCTTGGGTTGGAGAGAGCATGGAATTTGACATGTGTAAGTGTATCAGACAGCTATTGCTATAATGCTGTGTAACAAACAACCTCACACTTCACTGAATGACTTCAGTGGATTCAAACGGAAGGTTGGGTCAATGTCCGCTCCACATGGCTCTCATCCCCCTGGAACCAGGGGGCCCCCAAGACATGTTCTCTTCACCACAAAGCTCAGGGGTGGTGAGCACCCCTGCATGATCATGTTTTAAGCCTTTGCTCGTGTCATAATCCACTAACATCCTATTGGCTAAAGCAAGTCACGTGGTCAACCCAAGGTCAAGGGGTAGATATGAATACTCTGCCCACCATGAGCCTCTGACAAGAGTGTGAGTGTAGACACCACCACAGGGCCCTGGAGACTTGGGATCAGTAATTCAATCTGCCCAACGAGGTGGATCTAATACGTCCCACTCCTCCCCAGGGTCAGGGTCCTCTCAGTCAGGAGCTCCGCTTTAGTCGATTTCCTTCTTTTATAGCAATAATTTCTACTAAATTGGGTTTGTATTCTGTTTTTTTTTAATCCCTGCTTTTTTCACTTTACACCCTATAGATATTTTTCCTTACATTAGATATTTTTGAAACCATGTAATGTAATAGCTGCAGAATTATAAAAGCATAAAGTTTTGGCATCCTTTAGTGACGTCTTCCTCTGAGATATTTGCATTGTTTCCAATTTGGCTACTATAAATAACACTGTGGTGAACATCTTTGTACAGACGCTTGGTTGGCATCTGTAACGGGCATTTCTGGCCTTTGCTTGCCCAGTGCCAGGTCCCACCTCCCTGTGATGACAGTAGCCTCATTTCCCTTTGGGGGAACCACCTGTCCCCTTCTTTAATTCATGTGGCTGAGTCCAGGGGAATGGCCTCTAGCCACGAAAAATATTCCACCTCATGGAAACTCAAACAAAGATTTGACCCAGATCTGGCCAATCAGAGTATGGGATCACAGAGATGAGTTTGGGATGAACACGTGACCTGGGCCTGGCCAATCAGGGATTTGTTTAAAGAGAGGCACGTGACCCAAGGTGATCCAATCAGAGTGAATGCTGGCACTTTCCCAGGACTTACTGGCAAGAGATGTTCTTTCTTTTCCTCCAACTTTAACTTTAGAGGATGCTGGGCCGAGGTTGTTGGCTGCCATCTTTTTTACGCTGAGCCTGAGGATAAAGCCAATGGTAGGAGAGTGGAGCCCAGAGACAGAGGGAGACTGTTGACGTTGAGTAAGGTGTGCCTGAAGCTAGAATCCTTGGTCTTTTAGCCGTATGAGCCAATGCATTCTCTTTTTGGCTTCAGCCAAGTTGAATTGGGCATCCTGTCACTTTAAGCCAAATAGCTCTGATTTTATTAACTTAACTTTATTGGCCTAGAATTACTGAGCCGAAGGACATAAACGTTTTTTAAGTCTCTTGAGACCTCTTATCAAATTGCTTTCCAGAGAGTTCATGCAGACAGTATGGCAGTGTTGGAGAGCCTGGCTTACAACCATTAGTGTATTAGCTTAAGTGTTTTTTTTTTTTTTGAGGAAGATTAGCCCTGAGCTAACTACTGCCAATCCTCCTCTTTTTGCTGAGGAAGATTGGCCCTGAGCTCACATCCATGCCCATCCTCCTCTACTTTATATGTGGGACGCCTACCACAGCATGGCTTTTGCCAGGTGGTGCCATGTCCACACTGGTGATCCGAACCAGCGAACCCCGGGCCGCCGAAAAGCGGAACGTGGGAACTTAACCGCTGCGCCACCAGGCTGGCCCAGCTTAAAATTTTTTGATGGTCAGAAATTATATGGTTTATTTTTATTTTAGTGAGTTGAAATATTTCTCATGTTTATAGGCCATTTTTATTTATTTTGTGATTTTCTGAATATGAACAATTCGTATCAATTATTTTTTACTTTGTAAGCATTCCTTAAATGTCAAAAACATTGATCTGTTTTCAAATTTCTCAACATTTTCCTCCAGTTTATTGTACTCAAATATTTTGACGTGTCCTAAGCTAGATGTATTTTTAACTTTTATGTGATCAAATTATTTTCAGTGTCACTTCCGTTGCTTTCATTCTTCCGAAGTCCTTCTGAATTGACGAGCAGGGAAAGGTGGACCAGAGTTTTTTCTTTTTGTCATTTGGATACCCGTTTTTCTCAGCCTGTGATTGGAGAGCCATCTGCATCAGAACTGCCCGGGAGCTCGTTAAAAACCCAGATTTGGGGACCCCCCCCACCCCAAATCGGAACCTCTGAGAACAAGCCCTAGCTAGCTCCCTGTTTAGCAAGTGTCGCAGGTGGTCTTCATGAACAATAAAGCTGGAAAATCACCACTCAAAGGAATTAGAATATACTGCGGCGTATGGTGTGAAAAAAGGACATCATTTGATTTTCCCACCAAATAGCCAATTTTCTCAGCATCAGCCGTTCGCTAGTAACCCAGTTCTTCTAGGATGATCTATACGAAGAATTTTCTCACACTTGAAGTTGCTTAGGGCTGGAATTCGTTGGAAGGTAATGAGCTCTCGGTTTCAGAAAATGTCCTGGCCCTGGGCTGCCGGGTGTCTTGGGGTCTCAGGGTCTGGGCGGGTGGTCAGATGAAATGACATTCCATAGGGTACTTGAACCACTGCTTTTTTCTCCAAATGCACTCAAAGACGTTTCTCCAGCTCATATGGAACCCAGGAGGAAAGTGCTTTAAAAGTGCAGGCTCAGGGCTAAGAGAGCTTTCTGTTTGGCAAAAAAAAACCCAAAAAAAACCCAGGAGGGATAAACCCCAATGTTGTAGTGATGCCAGCAGCCTGGCAGCACTCATTTACACAGTGCCTCTCAGTCAATTTCATGACCCAAGCCCTGCCCGGGGCAGGCTGGGAGCTCCTAAAAGACTCGGATGCCAGCTGTAAACTTAGACTGATGGCCAGGCCACTGCTACACCAGGCATCTGCTCTATCATCCTCCTCCCAAAGGAGTGTGACGAAACTTCTGAACTAGACCTGCAGATGCACAACAGGTGCACAGCAGGCAGATGGCAGGACACAGAGGACAGCAGCTCTCCACTGAGCCCCAGCAGGCAAAGCCACAAAGCCAGAGAATTGTGCCCTGGGTCCATAGGAGGGTGTTACATCCAGTCCCTCCCAGGAGATTAGACGGGGTTGCGGTGGCCCTCCTAGGATGCCAGGTCCCCATCATGCCTGCTCCATCATGCAGACAGGAAACTGGACTCCAGGCAGGGGGAGCTGGTGCTCCAGGTGGAGCAGAGCCAGCTTAGGCACTGAGGATCTGACATTACTCGAAAGCAGAGGTTCTCGAACTGTGGTCCATGGACCAGTAGCATCAGCGTCTCCTGGGAACTTGTTAGAGATGCAGATTCTAAGGTCTCTCCACCCCAGACCTGATGGATCCACTGCTCTGGGGTTGGGCCCACACTCTGTGCTGTAACAAACCTTTTGAAGAGTGTTCAGATCTAAGGACCATCGGCCTAACGGCTGCCCGCATTACGGGGAGAATGACAGGATGCTTTAGATCTCTCTGCAAAGCGGATGTTGCGGGGAGAGAAAGAGAACTGAGATGTGTGAATGTGAGAGGCTGTCTGCCATGGAAGGCCTGTGTCCCCCCAAAATTCCTGTGTTGAAACCTATCCCCTGATGTGCTGGTGTTAGGAGGTGGGCCTCTGGGAGGTGATTAGGTCAGGAGGGTGGATCCTGACGAATGGGATTAGTGTCCTTATGAAAGAGACCAGGGAGAGCTCCCGCCCCTTCTACCCTGTGAAGATAGCCATCTATGAACCAGGAAGTGAGCCCACACCAGACGCAGAATGTGCCGGTGCCAGGATCTTGGACTTCCAGCCTCCAGACCTGGGAGAAATAAACGTGTGCTGTTTAAGCCCCCCGGTCTATCGTAGTTTTGTCACAGCAGCCTGAATGGTCTAAGACACCCCTGTGTGTGGCCTCTGGCTGGCCTTTGGGACCCCCGCCCATGGCTCCCCAGCCCCACTTCTCAGACTGCCCACCAGGTTCTTCATGCTCCAGCCAAACTGGAAGTCCCCACCCTTGTATTTCCTTCCCTTTCTTCGGCCTCCTCCAACCTCTCCCTTCTGAAATCTGACTCGAGCCTTCTCCAAGATGCCCTCTTTGCTCCAAAGGCCCGTGAGATCAGAAACTCGAAACAGCGCTCCCTCCACAGCTCTCCTTTGCTCACACTGCTCTTAAGACCTGGCCACACTCAGCCTTCTTCATTATATTTAGCTTCCCTAATTAATTCAGTGGCCAAGTCCCGCTCAGCACCCCACCCTCCCTCCCTCTGAGCCTCTCGCCGCCATCTCCCAACAGCATCTAGAATACAGCAGACCCGTGGTGTTCGTTGACTGAATAGCAGCATCGTTTTGAAAGTTAACTTGCTGGCTCACCACTATTCGCAGCTCCTCAGTTGCTCTTGACTTTCAACTTTTCCCTAAATCAATTAACGTCAGTAACCCCCAGAGGGGAATTCTTTTCAGGGGTTGCTAGGATGATTTTACCCGAGTGGCACAATAAAACCAAGCCAGTGCCTTCCACGCAGACTGAGGTTTTCCAACCTGAACCTAAGAATGTCCAACTGAGACGGGACTCCCTTAGACACCCTCTCACCCAACTTTACAGGGGGGAAACCAGCCCAGAGAGGGGCTTTGCCTTGCCGAGTTCTCCCTGACAGTAGCATTCATTCCCGGTAACTCCGGGGACGCTTGGGGTGGGCAGAAGGCACTGAGCTGGCATTGAGCTTCTGGGCACCGTGAGGAGATGAGATGCCCCCTCCAAATCCAGTGCCCCCCGGTCTGCTGTGACCCCAGTCTGCTGTGGGCCAGGCTAGCTCTCACGCATGCTGTGGCTCTGGGTAGCTCTTTGTCTGTGACTCGGACATTCCCAGCAGCCAGGCATCTATCCAGTGCTCCCCGGTCTCAGATGAACCCATCAGCGACAGCAGAAATGCAGCCCCAGCTCCTGGGCACAAGTCTCCAACCTGGACTTCCCACCCGGCTGCTGCCTCCACCTCGCGAACCTCTGTCTCTCTCACCCACGGTCCAAGGCAGCGCCCCCGTGATGCCTGCCAATCCCCTGACATGTTCCGACATGGGGAACAGCAGCTCCCCACCCCAGCTGGCCCTCTCACTCCCCCGGGCCTGCTCCCACCCACTTAGGGGTGGTGGTAAGAAAACGAGGCCAAGCAGGTAAGGAGGTGGTCGTGTTGCCGGCGTGGCCGCAGTGGGGTCAGCACAGGCTGGAGCACTCTGAGGTCTGGGTGCTGGGAAAGGGGGTCCTGGGGATCGAATCTGGGCTCCTTGGACATTTCCTGAAGGGTCTGGAGTATCTTCTGAGTCCCTGGTCTTCACGGCTGTCCCCTGACCAGCACACTCTGGGTTCCACGAGCAGTGAGACAGATCTCACAGTCTCCATTTTGTCCAACATAAAGTCCTGGGAGAAAAAGAAAGCTCTCTCACCCGACAGGGCTTTGGGCCCTGGACACCACTTCCCAGGGACCGAAGCACAATCAAAGGTGACTTACATCTCCTCTTACAAGAGCCCTGTGAAGGACATGGTATCAATGCCAATGATCAAACCGATCAAACTGAGGCTCAGAGAGGTTAAGTGACTTGCCTGAAGCTACACAGCCCAGCAGTGGCAGAGCTGGATGACTCAGAGTTCAGGTCCTTGTGTGACTTCTTGAATGTGGGTGCCTGCCTCCTCTCACTGCTTCCTCCAGGAAGCCCACCCTGACTGCCCCAAGCCTCCCTCTCTGAGAGGCATTCATTTCTTAAGGACCAGGTGACCTCCTCCCACCTCCGACTCTTTACCTAGCACAAGGCTGAGCACACACAGGTGACTCAGTGAGTCTTGAGTGAGTGATTGTTGTGGGAGACCCTTGGGACGCCCTGACGTCACTGTGTAATTTTTTCCTTTCTCTTGGGAAGAAGATGAAATTAATACACTGTAACTATTTAGACAAATGTGCCCTTATTCAAAGTTACATCATTCATATCACAACGCAAAGGATATGCCCCGGGGAATGTCAATTATGTGGCCTTTCACATGGCCGGTGACCCCGGAGCTGTGCCACGGAGCAGCCCTGATACAGCCTGTGAAATTCATGTGAGAATTCACTCAACTAAGACCCAGGCTTGCTCACTGTTGACTGTTGCTACTGGACAACACTGGAGAAGGGATTCGCCCCACCTCTAGTACTCCAGAGGGACCCCGAATCCTGTGTTTGACCATCTCCCCTGGACCTGCCTCAAGTGAGGAAGCAAATTACAACCTAGGAGGAAACCAGTATTGAGGATGGCAGACAGGAGAGGGTGGAAAGGGCAGGTCCTTGATGGTGCCACTGAGCCTCGGGTCACACCATGCCTGAAACCCACCCAGCCACCGAACTTCCATGAATGATACAAGACATGCCCGTTAGGAGAGTCAGACAACTTCAGAATAGAAGACAAGGTCAGAGCCCTCACGGTCCCCAATTTCAGAATTTGCTACAAAGCTGCAGTAATCAAGGCAGCGTGGTCCAGGCATAAGGACAGACATATAGATCGATGGAATAGAACCGAGAGTCCAGAAAGAAACCTTCGCATTTACAGTCAATTGATAGTTGACAAGGGTGAGGAGACAATTCAATGGGGAAAGAACGTTTTTTCAACAAATATTGGGACAACTGAAGATCCTTATGCAAAAGAGTGAAATTGGACCCCTGTCTCATACTATATACAAAAATTCGGCAAAAATGAATCAAAAACTATAAACTTCTTACAAGAAAGTCTGGTGCAAATCTTCACGACCTTGGATTAGGCAATGGTATCTTAGATATGACCCCTAAAGCACAAGTAACCAAAGAAAAAACAGCTAAATTGGATTTCACCAAAATTAAAACTTTTGTATGTCAAAGGACACCATTGAAAAAGTGAAGACAACCCACAGAATGGGAGAAAATATTTTCAAATCACATATTTGATAGGAGACTTGAATTCAGAATATATAAAGAAAGCTTACAACTCAAAAATAAAAAGACAAGCAATGCAATTAAAATATGGGCAAAGGAACTGAATAGACATTTCTCCAAAGAGGAAGCACATGAAAAGGCGCTCAGCATCACTAATCATCAGGGAAATGCAAATCAAAACCACAGCGAGACAACACTTCACACCCATGGGATGGCTAACTTACAAAAGACAGACAATATCAAGTGTTGACAAAGATAGGGAGAAGTTGGAACCCTCATATGTTGATCACGGGATTGAAAAATTATGCAGCCACTTTGGAAAACAGTTTGGCATTTGCTCAAAATGTCAAACATTGAGTTATCACATGACTCAGAAATTCCACTCCTAAGTACATGCCCAAGATGACTGAAAAGATATGTCCACACAAAAACATCTGCATAAATTGAAGCAGCATTCATAATAGCCAAAAAATGGAAACAACCCAAATGTCCATCCACCGGTGAATGGATGAACAAAATGTGGTCTATCCATACAAAGGAATATTATTCAGTCATAAAAAGGATGAAGTATTGATTCCTGCTACCATATGGATGAACCTGGGAGACAGGCTAAGTGAAAGAAGCCAGATACAAATTGTATTTTTGGGGGTGATGAAAATGTGCAGGAATTAAATACTAATGATGGTTGTGCAATTCTGACTGTAATGCAAACACTGCAGTGTCTGCTTTAAAAGGGTGAATGTTATGGTATGTGAATTATAGCCCAATAAAGCTATTATTGAAAATAAAAAAGACATGATCTGCTGTCAGTGGAAGCCTGTCTGATCCCGTGTTCTCTGTTGGTCCTGGTGCAGGCGGTGAGAAGGGGAAGCTCAGTGGACCCGACGGAGAGTCTGAAGTATAAACTGAGGACCCTGTGTAGAGGCTCCATCTGTCACTGAAATGTCCCCTCCCAGCGTGCACGTGTGTGTAAATGTGTGACCACACCTGTGTGCGTCCTGGTGTGTTTGCAAGTGTGTCGTGTATGTTTTGTGTGTATTGCTAAGTGTGCAGAGAGCACGTGTAAATGTCTGTATGAGTGTGTACACTGTGTGTGTGAGTGTGTGTGTGATGTGCCAGGGTGGGGCTACACATGAAGAGCAGGCAGGGCAAGAATGCCTTTACAACCCCCTCGGACCCTGCCCCTAATGGGTGCTCGTTATGTTTGCTGAGAGACTAATAAAGACCCTGAGACCGACTGTACCAGGAGCCCATGCAGCCATGGAGGGAGAGGCTAAGAGGGCCGCTAACCACGAAGGCACCATAAGCTGAGACCCAGGGCGGGCTTGGGTTGGAGGCCAGGCTGGGCAGCGGGGCGTCTTCATCTGAATCAGGTCGAGCTTGGAGAAGAAGCCCATGCTCTCGGGAACGCCATGGGCGGAGCAGCAGCACTGCTGGGCCATGCTGTCGATGGCTACTTGCACGTAGCTGAGCTGCTGGTCTGCAAGAGGAGGCAGGGGAGGAGGTGGGGGAGGAGGAGGGGGGCGAGGCAGAGGAGGATGGGAAGGCTCAGGCCCTCTCCCAGCATCCACTGACCCCGTCTCCAGCTCACTCAGGCCAGAGAAGCATCCTGGAGCCAGGAGCCACCTTCTCATCCTGCCCTGTGCTCTGCTCCCAAAGGGGCTTGGGGGAGTCCCTCCCCACCTCAGGGCCTGAGCGTCCTCTGGGCAAAGAGGGACACTGGACAGACTAACTTCCCAGAGGGTCCCCCTGGCTGGAGACATCTGTGGTCCACACTGAGGTGGGGCTGGGAAGGGGCAGGGAGGAACTCCTCACTTCCGGCAGAGTCGGAGTCCTGGATTTCGGGCCCCCGGGGCCACGTTCACCTTCAGCAACCTTACTTCCCACCTTAAAGAGAAAGGCCCAGAAGGGCTCTGTAGATGCTGCCAGTCCAGCTCCTCCTCTAAGTCCCTCGGCTGGAGGTCAGCAGCCTACTGACCCCACAACCCTCATGTCTTCCAATCGGGGATCCCACAGGGCCTGAGAAGGTCCTACATTTGCTGGCCGCACCCTGTCCAGGTGGAGCGTGCCCAGCACAGCCCTGGGCCCCGGGCCTTGCTCCCGGTGTCCTCTCAGCAGCCCCTGAGGCCGGAAGGGCACAGACTCTGGGTACGGTGAGGATCCAGGGGTCCGAAGGGTAAGTAGTCCACATTCTCAAGGCTAGTAAGGAACAGCTCAAGCGATTAAGCCCAGAAACCCTGGTCCTGGGTCACGGACTTCAGCCATGACTTGTCTTTCTGAGCATCACTCTTCTCATCTGTGAAATAGACAGGGATAAAAAGTAAACCAATATTCAAGAGTGCCCATGCTGGGCCATGGGACTAGGCCCGGGGCTCCCAGCTCAGATTCTTGGTAGAGCTCGGTCCTCAACTATCTGTGGCCTCAGTTTCCCCATCTGTAAAGGAACATCTGCCCCATCGTAGAGAAACTCCTTGACAGCCAGCCATCCCCAAGGAGAGGTACGTGGGTAAGCGGGGTGTGTGTTTGTGTGTGTGTGGGCGTGTTGGTGGCTGATGATTATCGAGGAGACAGTAGCCCCCAGCCCCTGCCCCCACCCATACCCCCTAGCCAGCTGACTGGACTCACATTATAGCTGCCCATGTCTTCCTGGCAGGTGACACCATGTTCCAACTGCCACTGCTGCTCCTGCTTGTGGTGACACCTCTTCGGCAGCTGACACAGCCGGGTCTGGAGGCTCTGTGGTGACAGGGGCTAGGTCACCTTGGTGAGCAAGCCCTCCCAGCACCTGCTCTGGGTCTGGTCCTGAGGAGCTCACTGCTCAGGGTGGTCTGAGCGGTAATGGGGGTGAGAGGAGGGGAAAGTTCTAGGTGGTCAGGGCCATTCAAAGCACCAGGAGATGCAGGAAAGGGTGTGTCCAGGCTGCCGGGGTTTGAATCCTGACTCAGCTCCCCGAGCCCCGTCTTCCTCGCCATAACCAGAGCCACAAGTCTGTGCCCTTCCGGCCTCGGGTGCTGCTGGGAGGATGCCAGGGAGCGAGGCTACAAAAGGCCTTCTATGGCCCAGGCGGGTGGGGCACAGGGCTGCACTGGACACGCTCTCCGCCAGGATCTGGGGCTGTGTTTGGAGACACAGCACATACGCAAGTGTCCTTGCTTCTCTGAGCCTTAGTTTCCTCACCAGAAGATGAGAAGAATGTCAGGACTGAACTAAGGTGCAAAATTTAAGGGGGTGTCAAAAACTCAGTAATTAAGAAAATATTTTAATGCAATGTGTTTTAAAAATCAAAGTTAATACAAAAAAATCCATGATGAACAAAGTATTAAAATTTTAAATAAAGATGGGATCCAACCTTGTGCTTACATGCTCCCGTCACTCACCTCCCTGGTTTCAGTCCCCGGAATAAAAACACCTACATTGAAGTGCTGGGGTGAGATTTACATGAGATGAAGCATGTGAAACACTGCTCGCGGTTCCCCAACCATAAAGGGTCCCTGTTCCCCAAGGGAAAAAAAGGTACAAAATGTGTAGGTTTTCAGTGCTGCCACTGGGGGGCAGAGACTGGCCGCAAACGCCACACAAAGGTCCGTTGCAAGAATCAGCCCACCGGTCAGCCTTCTTCTCCGTCCCCTTCCCCTCTGTGTCCCCAGGCCCCGGCTGCAACCTGCAAATTCATCATGCCATGCCTGTGCGGGGCAGTTTCTTCTGCACGGGATGCCCACTCCTGCTGGCGAAAGTTCTATTTATTATGAGACTAACCATAAAGGAAAGAGAGAGATGACTCCTTGGGGACACGTACTTCGAGACCGTCTGTATTCGGTGTCTCACAACAACCTACCAGCAAGGTTGCGTTGCACCCATTTGACAGATGAAGAAACTGAGGCTCAGAGAGGGTACAAACTCACCCAGGGTCATGCAGCTACGCAGATGCTGAGCTGGAATTTGAACCCAGTCTGTCTGAATCCAGAGCTCACGGCTCTCCTAC
The DNA here is from genome assembly GCF_041296235.1 of Equus asinus. Taxonomy (NCBI): domain Eukaryota; kingdom Metazoa; phylum Chordata; class Mammalia; order Perissodactyla; family Equidae; genus Equus; species Equus asinus. The sequence continues at coordinate 99,529,931 of NC_091796.1, read as the reverse complement.
CACGCACGAACACCTTTAAAGCATAAGCTGCACCTCCCTCAGGAGAAACCCTGAGTCAGCCGGCAGAAGGGACAGAAAGGGATACAGCATGAGGCTCTGGAGTGACAGCCCACCCAGATTCTCTCAGGAGCCCATCACTGCTCCAGCCCTCCCTGGGGGTGATGAGGTGAGGGGGCCCCTATGCCCCCGATTCTCTGGGCCGAGGGGAAGGAGTCAGGCTTCAGGCAGCTGTTACTGGAATAAGAGCCCTGTGGCCCTCCTCTAGAGACTCCAGGCTCTGGTGGACAGCCTGGTTCATCCTGGAGAAGGCCTCCAGATGCTCCTGGATGTCCCGGCTGAGTGTGAAGAGCAGCCTGCAGTGCTCCACCAGGGCCTCCACCAGGGCCTCCTCCGGCTCCTCCTCTTCATTGTAGCCTACAGAGACAGAGCCATGGCAGAGGGTGGGCACAGACAGACCGGCCCTGCCCTGCCCCCTGCAGTGGGTGATGCTAATGAGGTGGGTGGGACTTGTACCCTTCCCCAGAATTCTGGCAGGAGCCCCAAAGCTGAGAGGAGCCAGACCATCCGTGCAGGGCTTGCTCCCAGACAGCAGTACTGGTCCCGCAGGGTCCGGCCCCAGGACCCACCTCCAGCCTCCTCAGGAGAAGCCTCAACATGTCACAGGCTGCCTATTGCCTGAGGACACGGACTCTGGATTGAGACGGTCCAGTGAGGTGAAACGGCTGATAGGCAGAGCCTGCAAGAAGGCGACAGCAATTTCTGCTGTCCTGAGGGACAGGGTCCCAGACCTGCAGGTTGCTCAGTCTGGATGGGTGAACAGGGTTGAGTCCCTGACCTAGGAAGGCCCCCAGCCAGGAAGCTGCCACAAGCAGCACTGGGCACTGGGTCTGCTTTGAGCCCCATGCTGGGCCTGGAGCCCTGCACCCCTCCTTGGCTCGGTGCTCAAGGTTCCTTGGTGCTGCTCGACCTTCCAGCCACATCTCCCAGCAGCCCCCTGCCAGGTTCTGGTGCTCGAGTGCACCGTCCCCAACCCCACCACGCAGGGCCTATGCTCCAGCCTGTTCCCTCTGCCTGCAATGCCATTCCCCTCTGCTGAACTCATTTGAGCCCCATGAGAGACCACCTCTTCCGTGAAGCCTTCCCTGACCTCCAGGGCAGAGTTTTTGGGGCTCCCACAGCTCCAAAGCACTTAGAGCAGAGGCAATGCAGTCAGACCAGAGTCTGAGACCCAGCCCCACTACTTCCTGGCTGGGCGACCTTGGGCAACTTTCTTAACCTCTCTGAGCCTGGGTAAAATATTTCTTAGAAGTTCATACGGAGGGGTAAAAGGGATTTACTAAAGAGCTTAGCACAGAGTAAATACTCAGTAAATGGTAATAGTTATTTTTTTATTGATGATGTTGAGATAATAATAGTGACGATGATAATAAAAATGCATATGTCTGTCTCCCCTCCCTTTCCTAAGGGGTTTCCTTCCAGTACTTGTAACAGTGAACTCTGGTACAAATCATGATAAAACAAAACATGAAGACCCATTTCAGATATCGGTGTAATTTCAGGTAATAATAGCAAAACACCAAGACGTGGAAACAACCTAAGCGTCCATGATGGATGAATGGATAAAGAAGTTGGGGTGTATATACGTACAATGGAATATTATTCTGTTATAAAAAAGGAAGGAAGCCCTGCCATTTGAGACAACATGGGTGACCTTGAGGGCATTATGCTAAGTGAAATGTCAGATGGAGAAAGACAAACACTGTGTGACTCACTTTTACGCGGAATCTAAAAAACAAACAATCAAACTCACAGAAAAAGGGATCAGATTTGTGGTTTCCAGATGTGAGCGGCTGGGAGAGGGGGAACTCGAGGAAGGCGGCCAAAAGGTACAAATTTCCGGTTATAAGATAAAGTATTGGGGATGTAACGTGCAACACTAGGATTACAGCTAACACTGCCGTGTGGTATATTCGAAAGTTGTTAAGAGAGTAGATCCTAAGAGTTCTCATCACAAGGAAAAAAACTTCTTTCTTTTTTTCTGTATCTATATGTGATGACGGATGTTAACTAAACATTATATCATTTCACAATATATGAAAGTCAAGTCATCGTGCTGTACACCTTAAACTTACACAGTGCTGTATGTCAATCATATCTCAATAAAACTGGAAAAAATAGCAAAACAAAAACCAACGCCAAAGACAAAATAATCATGGTATCAGCTGACATTTACCAGGTGCCAGCTGGACACCAGGCCCTGCGCTCCCTGCTCACAAAGGATGAGTTCATTTGAGCCATGCAACTGGTGTGGTTCCCATTGTGCTGATGAGGACACAAAGACCTTGAGAACGTGTCACAGGCCCCACGGTGAGCGCTGGCTCCCCAGGCAGGCTGGCTGGCACCTGTGCCCCTCTCAACCTCGGTGGTGGCCTGCGTGCATCCCCATTCTGCATTCAAGCTGGAGGCTCAGAGAGGTCGCAGGCCATGCCCTGGGCCCATGGCTGGGAGGTGGCTACAGAGAGCTTTCTGAGGAAGCTACTTACATACCCTTGGGGATTTTCTCAAGGACCATAAACGGTAGTCTTCAAAAAGCTTGTGCTTCTCCACCTCTCTCTGCAGCTTCCTCTGCCTGTAGAGACATTCCAGGGGTGGCAAGAGCTGGCCATGAGCACTGGTCTGGAGGTTCCCAGGTCTGGACCCCTTGTGAGGCCACTCTCTGTGGATCTTGGGCTCAGACCTGCGCCAGGCCGGCCACTCCCCCCATCAGTGGGCCACTGACTTCAGTCTCTCCGCCCCCATTCTACTGCTGAGCAAACTGAGCCAAAAACAGGTTAAAGAGATGCCAGTGGTCAGGCTGCGAGGAAGGGACATGGGGCAGAGTGGAGCATGGTCTTTCTGGCACGGGGGCTGCGGAGCCTCTCCTGGAGGCTGAGCAGGTAGGGGGTGGCGTGAGCCCTTGCTAGCTGGGGACCTGGCCAGGTGCTTCACCTCTCTGTGCCTGGGCAGCCCATCTGTAATAGGGGTAATGAGAGACCCTCCCTTACAGGCTGGCTGGACCACACCTGGGGCGCCCAGCACATACTGAGCACTCAGTCTGAGGTCAGGGCCCCAGCAGTCCCCAGAGGGGATGCGGCCGCGTAATGCTGCCCAGCCGTGCGTGACCCATGCGGGAACCCCTCAGCAGGCCGAGTGTCCAGGAGGGCACCTGCTCCGGGCCCAGTCAAGGCCTGTGGTCAGACGCAGGGGGCAGAGTGGGTCTGCCCTGGCCAGCTGCTGGGTATCTCCAAGTGACCACTGAGTGACCTAGGGCAAGCCACTCTGCCTCTCGGGCCCCATTTTCTCATCCATACTGTCCTGAAAAATACAAGAAAAATTGTCTTTCTCCACAAATACCACGCAGGGCCCTTTGAACCGTGGCTGTGCTAAACCTTATTGGGGTTGGAAACCCTTACAGAATCTAACAGGAATTGGAACTTTTCTCCATAAACGTGCTCACAGACACATCCTTTTGCATCTAATTCAGGCTTCTGTGGGCAGCTGGAAATTGAAGGGCTGCTGGAGGGCGAGGACCCAGGGTCTCCACTCAGAGCCAGGGTGGCCACCTCGCAGGCTGATTTTAGAGGGGCCGAGCTGACAGGTGCAGAGGGACGGCCACCTACAGTCCCGCCTTCGTAATGGGAGACTAAGCCTGCAGAGGGCCAGGACGGGCCCAAGGGCTGAGGTCAAAGGGTAGGGGCCCAGCCCCCAGCCCCCTCACCACAGCTGCCCCTCCCAACTACTTCCAGGCATCACTCTACTTCTGGTCCACTCCCTGGTCTGGCCTCCTCTGGCATTTTTGCTGAGTCCCAGCCACTTAGCCCACTGCGCGTGGCCCTGGGCTGGGGCAGAGGGCACGGTGGGGCCTGGGACATCTGGTACTTGGCCTGGAGCTGACAGAGTCCTGTAACAGCACCTGGAGGTCCCCGTCCTTGTCTCCAGTATTGCTCAAGCCAGCCCCCTGGTCTGTGTCCATGACACCAGCCACGTAGGCTAGGCAGGAAGATGGGTGGTAACCGCCACAATCAGGGCTGCAGCTGTCTCTTCTGATGCCCCCGACAGTCCTCAGAAGCCGGATTACATTCCCACTTTGTGGAAAAGGAAACAGAGGCTCAGAGGGGGCCTCTGACCAGCTCAAGGACATAAAGTAGGACTGGATGTGGACTTGGGGCTCATTAAATCCAAAGTCTTGGGCCTTTGAGCTGTGCCCCCAGCTCTGGAGGGAACAAATGTGATGTTTTGTAGCTGCACTATAGCCCTCGCCACCCCATAGCTGGGAGGGCCCCATCACTGCCAAGTCCCAAGGGCATCAAGACACCTGGGACTTCCAACAGGTGCTGGCTTCCAACAGCACTCAGAAAGGAGTCCTAGGGTCAGAGCTGGGGGCTGGTTCAGAAAGCAGCCGGCATGGGGAGGGGGCACCTTTGTCATCTCTCTCTACCACCCAACCCTCCACCCTTTTATGCATTTAACGACATCACGTGCTCTGAGTGTATACAGAGCTTATGGAGCTAGAGTGGAGACTGAGACAGACACTTCGAATAAGCTTGTGGTCAAGCTGGGAAGGTGCCCTAGTTAACAGGCAGTTTTAACACAGCCTTGCAAAGAGTTCCCAGGCCACTCGCCTAAGTCTGGTTCCCAGTTATGGCCAAGAGAAGAAAGTCTCCCTAAGCACACCATTCATTGGCCATCTTCTGGACCAGCCCCAGCAAGTGGGAGGAGCAGGGCGAGAAGGTGAGGGGTTACATGGTCAGCCTTTGCAGACCCGAGCATCGGACATGGGTCCATGAGCCTGGGGAGGAGGTAGAGGCCCAGCTGACTCACTCACAGCTCCAGGAGTACAAAACCACAGCCAGGCTGTGACATCACAATGCTGGCTTCTGTCCTCATGATGTTTCCATTGCAGGAGCCACCTGTGGGTGGAGGGCCAGATTATCCGTGGTCCTGTGGCCCTCCTCACCCCCGCCTCCTTTGTTCAGTTCCCAAGGAGATGGGGGTAGAGGTGTTGGTGACCCCAGGGGAGACTTGGGCTATTTGTGTCCTTTCTTTCAAGGCTGGTCATCTGTAGTCGAAGTGGAGGTCGTTCTTGATGCCCCCACTTTGTGGGCTGCCCAAATCCCACTGGCCTGTCCTGGGACTCCCCCTTTTACCTCCTTCCAACTGATTTTGGGGGGCTGCAGCTCGGGCACTTTCCCAGCTGGGGCACTCAGCAACCTTCCCATGGCTCGGGACCACAGCTGGCCCAGGGCAGGGGAGGCGCCAAGCTGAAGGACCCCCCAGGACCTAAATCTGGGACCTGCTCCTGCCTTATGGCTTGGCCCTGTTACCTGCTCTTGGAGCTGGGGGCCTGTGCCCACCGCTGACACTCTTGCCCTATGCACTGCCCGACTAGCTGGCCAGGCCTTCCCCAGTGAAGGCCCCCATTCAGTCAGAGCCAGGGCCTCCTCAGAGGGCAGCCTGGGCATCACAGCCTTGGGATAGGGTTCACTCAGAAGCGTGCTGGGGGTAAGGAGGGGCCGAAGTAGGGACAAAGGTAGAGGGAGGAGCCTGGGGCAGGGGCTGCAATAGGGACCAAGGCCAGGGATGAGGGAGGGGCTGGGCCAGGGCCTCTCCAGGGGCAGAAGCAAAGCTTGGGTCCGTGGCTGGGGCAGGGGCTATGAAGGAGGCTGGGACAGGGTCCAGATCAAAGGCTGGGGCAGGGGCAGGGGCTGGATCAAAGGCTCAGGCAAGGGCAGGCGAGGGGGTGGGCTCACTGTGACTCTGGGACAACTCCCCCATCTCCCACTCCTCAGCAACCCCCTCACCACCCCTCATCAGTGGGCAATGGATTCAGTCTGTGCCGGCCCGGGAGTGCGTGAGCAGGTCCCAAGGGAGCTGTCTCTGCTTGACCCTCCATGGTTCCAGAGTAGCAGCTGAGACATGAAAGTGAGTAGTGGGCCTGGCCCTGACCTTGGGTCCAGGTGAGGGAGGGAGGACACGTGTGCAGGGAGGGCTGGTGCAGGGGGAGAGAAGCCCAGGGTCTAGGGTTACCCAGAGGGTCAGAGCCAGCCTGGGGTGGGGGTGGGCAGGAGCATTGCAGGAAGTCCCCCTAGTTAACAATGTCTGAGGTGATTCTTGAGGATAAGAGTGAGAGAGAAGGAAGGTGGGAAAAGCACTCCTGGCAGAAGGAACAGTGGGGACAAAAGCTCAGAGACACAAAAGAGCCTGCACGGGCTGTGAGAACTGTAGGCAGATCCTTGGAAGCAGAAGGTGAAGGTGGGAGAGGGAGCGGTTCGGGTGCGGCTGGAGCAGCTGTCAGCAGGAGCCGGAGTGCATGGGCCGGGCTCTCTGGTTGCCCGCAACAGAAACTGACCAGGCCACTCTGGGCAAAGAGGGCATCGCGGAAGGCTACGAGGGAGGGACAGAATCAGAAGAAAAACTGAAGACCCATGCTCAGAGAGGACAGGGGCCCCGGGCAGCCCAGGAGATCCAGGAAGCAGGGACTCAGGGGGATACCCCCAAAACAAACCCTGCCCAACCCCTTCTCATCCGCCTCTCCATCCTCAAGAAGCAAGGTCCTTAGAGAGCATGTCCAATTGGCTGAGCCTGGGTCATGTCCCCGCCCCTTGGCTTGACTGACAGTCACATCATAGGAACTGCCGTGGGGCCTGGTGGTGTCCCAGAGCAAATCCGGGGCCTTGGCTGGAGAAGGGGAAATGGATGCTGAGCAGGGGCTCACCTTACGGTGGCTCAGGTAAGGCAGGCCAGAGTCTGGGCTTTATTCTGAGGGCAAGCAGCGGCTGAAGAGTTTCGGCTGAAGGAGTGGCATGGTCACACTGGCGTTTTGGAGGGCGCGCTGGGGCTCACAGTGGAGGTGCTGCAGGGAGGCCAGCAGCTGTAGTGTCTGACATTTGTCAGCACAGTTCTAGGCACTTTCCACGCAGGGATTAATTTAATATGACACACCCACCTGGTCAAAGCTGTTATTTCACAGAGGGGGAAACTGAGGCCCGGAGAGGTTTAGTAACTTGCCCAGGATCTCACTGTTAAGTGGCCAAGTGGTTAAGTTTGCGTGTGCAGCTTCAGTGGCCCAGGGTTTCGCCAGTTCCGATCCTGGGAGCAGATCTAGCACCGTGCATCAGGACATGCTGAGGCCGCGTCCCACACAGCAGAGCTAGAAGGACCCACAACTAGAATATACAACTATGTACTGGGGGGGGCTAAAAAAAATATCTCTCTGTTGGGATATTACTGAGCTGAGAGATTAATCCAGGAAGTCGGGACTCCAGAAACGTCCAGGAGGTTGAGTTGCCAGAACTTGGAAGCAGGGTCGACGGGGGTCTTGCAATACGTAACACAGAACAGGGCGGCTGCTCTTGGCGACACTCGGTTAGCACCTCCGGGCACCTCTGGGACTTCATTCGTGAAGGACAGACGGCTCACCCTCCCCTGGCTGAAAGCAGATGCTGCAGCAGCCTCACCAGACCCTCTTCTCTTCCCAGGGTCAAAAACCTCAGAACCTAGTTGTCACCCGGGAAGTCCCTAAAACATTTCCCACATCTAATTTTTGTTTTTAAGTTGTGCTTGCTTGTAGGAACCAAGGTAGAACAATGCCAGGTGGCCAACGGCAGAACCGGTCCCAACCAGAAAGGTCCAAGATGGCGATGGGGTGCCCTGCGCAAAACGAAACGTGTGCCAAAGGTGCCATGTGCAGGAAAGGAAGGTCAGCGCATGCCCCAAGTGCTCCTGCCCCAGCGACGACGTGGAGACCCCTCCCCCTGCACATCCCGTAAGAGCCTGGCTCACCTGCCCTTCTGGGAGAAGGTGCTTTAGAGCTGACCCCGGCCTCCTCCATCCACTGATGGGTGAATAACGCTTCTGCTCTGCTATTCTGAACCCAGTCTCGTTCTATCCACGCGGGCGCCTCCGGGCAAGAGGACTCACTTGCGGGTCACCAGTCCTTTGGGGCTCTGTAACTAATCTCCCAGTAGCTTAGGACCCCAAACCACTCGGCCCAATGTAGCCACAGGCAGGGGGGCTCTGGGTTGGTGGGATGATTTGCTTCCCAGTCAGGATTTTATTTTTGGCCTGAAGTGTCCTGTGAAGTGCCCAGAGAGCCCTGGGACAGAGCTGGGGGAGACCCCGGCTGCTCTGGAGATAGTTCCCCCGTCAGGCCCTGAAGAGCCACCGCCCTAGTTACCATAGTTACCAGGGACCGCCAGACACCACCAGACACCCCGGACTTCCCACTGCCTGGCTCTTGGCCTGAGGTCTCTTGTTTAATTCTCAAAACAACCCTCCAATCTGGTGGAGGCATCGCCCCACTTTGCAGATGAGAAACCTGAGGGTCTAGGAGGTAGAGTGACTTGCCTGGGCACACGGCTAATGATCGGCAGCAGGGCTGGTGACGTAATTCGTGGGCTCATAAAATATGGGCTCTCCAGAGCACGGACCCCACGCAACGGCATAGGCCTGAGCTGGGCCGTGAACGCCCATCCAGGGACTCCGCACCATGTCATTTAACCACCCGGCCACCTTCCAAACCCATCAACCTGCCTCAGAGCCCTCTTCACGCTCTGGTTCTTCTCCTCCCCCTCCCCCACCCCACCCTCCCCCAGCAAGCTGCAGGCCCCCCTTCCCTGATTAGGGGAAGAATCGTGGGCTTCCAGTGGGGCTGAAAGGGACCTCAGAAGAGAGAAGACCAGGGCCGAGAGAGGCGGGGACTGCCTAGGTCACACGGCTGGTGAGGGGCCCGGGTCTCAAACCTTCCCGCCGGCGGCCTCTCTCCCTTGGGCTTTGGGAGCCAGAACTCCAAGGCAAGGCTGTTACCGACAGCTGGGAACCTTGGGAGCTGGGAGCCTGCTTCAAGGGCAGAGCCACAATTAAATGGCAATAGAGTGTCCCTTTTTAAAAGCCTTAACAAGGGCTCATGGGGCTGGAATTTGACCCCGGGCTAAAGTCCATGCACAGCAGAAAGGAGAGCCAGATAAGGCCTCCTGCCCAGAATTCCAACCCTGCCTGCCCTGCAGCCCCAAATGCCCCCACCAGGGACAAGGCCAGCCTTCCCCAGCCATAGGTGATGCTCAGGATGCAGGGTGAAGCTGGGGAGCCAGGCTGAGCTACCAGCTGTGTGCCCTTAGGAAAAGTACATAACCTCTCTGAGCCTCGGTTTCCTGAAATGCAAAGTAGAGATAATAGCACCTAGGATGAAATGAGATAATCCATGTAGAACACGTAGCATCACCTCATTTTAAAAACTAACCCCTGTCTGTGCGTGCATAGAAGAAAGTCTAGAAGGGTAAGGAAGAATTTCGTGGGCCTTATCCTAGCGGCAGAGGATGCAGGAAACTTGCACATGATTGTAACTTTTTGAGAAATTTTTGAGAAGAGCAGGCAGCACGGTGCCGGACACACAGTAGGTATTCATCAGCCTTACTTTTATTTCCTGCTCCTCCCTTCTGTCTTCTTCCAGAAGATCGCAATGGACCCTTTTCTGAGAGCAAGTTTTGACAGAGGGAGGGGCTGAAGCAGAAGAGCCCTGGAGCTGGGTTGGCTGGCAAAGGTGGCTTCCGGGGAGGGTGGGGACTGTGTGAAGCCCGGAGGTGGGGTGGGGGCTGAGTGGGTGCAAGGAAGACAAGCAAGGCCTGTTGATTCTGCTGGAATTGTGCTGAGACCTGGCACTGCTTACCCCCTCCCCCACTGGGCTAGAACCTCAGAGATCTATTGCTCTCCCCTCCTTCCTGCCCCGGGAGCAGAGGAGGCAGAATCCAGAGCAGCCCGGGGCCCAGGAGGCTGTGCTGTGGCCGCTGCTCCCCTGAGGCCCCCATACCAGCCACCCCATTCTTACTTTCACTCGCCCTGCACCGGAGAACTGGGGCCCAGAGCTGGGGGAACACCCAAGCTGGTCCTGGAACCCTCTGAGGGCATCTCTGGGGCAGAGTCCTCCCAGGAAGGAGGACAGAGGCATTGGCCATGGCTCCAGGGTCCACCCCATGGAGGCTGGGCCTTCCAGTGTCTATGATGGCGATGTCTCCGCTCCCCCTAACTCCCACCGCGCAGTATCTTGGAGGAACTGCCCTCTGAGAAGAGGTGGGACGGGGCTGCTCTGACCACAGGGAGCTGGGGCTAAGGGGCCGCCATTAACTGTTCCCTCTCGATCCCCAGGAAGAAACTTCACGGCAACGTGGGGAAGCATTGAGGTGGAGGGAACAGAACGGGGTTAGAGGCCTGGCAGACTTAGGCTCAAATCGCACGTCCTCCATGTCCCAGCCCTGTGGCACTGGTCATGTCACCTCCCAGCTCTGAGCTTCAGTAACAGGGGGCGTCTCAGCAAGGCCCACTGGTTCTGGCTCCAAACCTCTCGAATCCACCCGCTAGCCCACCCTGGTCCAAGCCCCATCTCTCCAGCAGGGAGCAACGCTACAGTCTTCCCTGCTGGCCATCCTGCCTCTCCATCCCCCGCAGGCCATCTCCACCCAGCCGCCGGAGAGAGAGAGCTCCCCTTAGAGTGCGAACCCAGTCTCCCCATTTCCCTGCCTAAAACCTGTGCTACTTGGGTAGGGGTTCGCCCACCTGCTGCCCGGGGACAAAGCCCCCGTTCGGGCCCTCACTCTTAGGACTCACTGTTCTGGATCGTCTTCCTCCCACCTGGAATGTGATCTCCATGAGGGCAGGGACTGGGACCCAATTGTCCCTGCTAAAGTCTCAGAGTCCAGACACACAGCTTTGGGCGTTAGTCACCGCTCCCCACTGATCGCTGGCTCACCATCATGAGTCACTTAATCTCTCTGAGTCTCAGTTTCCTTACCTGTAAATTGGGTACAACAGTGCCTATGTGACAGAGCTGTGAGTACCTAAAGATGACCTAGGTAAGGTGCTCGGTACAGGGTCTGTGATTACCAGGGCCTCAGAAAGTGAGAACGGCCTCTTCACTTGCATATAATCAGTGACAGGCAGCTCATTCCCTCCCAAGGCAGCCGTGTGCACCTGTGGACCGCTCTGACCCTAGAACATCTGCTCTTCCTCACGTCGAGTCCAAATAGCCTCGCCTAGTGTCCCTCCTTTAGCCGTAGTTCAACTGCTTCCCCGCAGAGTCTCTTGCTGTTATAACCACCGTATTAATGCTGGAGCATAGACGGATAAGCCGTATTTCAGCACGGCAGGGACACTAAAGGCAGATATGACGTCCCTCTGTGGCTCCTCTCTAGTCGTGAGCTCCCTGGCCTTGGGCGAGTCCCTTAATCTGTCTGAGCCTCAGTTTCCTCCTCTGTGAAATGGGGTTAGCAACCTCGTAAGAAGTTGTGGCGATTCTCTTAGCTGATGCACAAAGTTAGCACCTGGCACATAGTGTTAAAAAAAAAAACCAAAACTGCAGTTATTACTATTACCCTGCCTGGTGCGAGTCCGCTCCCAGATCCAGCATTTGTGCCGTTTTCAGGTCCACAGACATTTCTAGTTAAGGCCAGGCTTCCTCTTGAACACTCTCCAGCCAAGCTGGAAAATAGGCCGGTTCTATCTGGGTCACCGTCCCCTTCACCCCCAGATGTCAGCCGGGCCCCCTCACGGCAGACAAGAGGGCAACTCAGCACTTTCTGAAATCTCCTGGGCGGTTACCTGACCCTGGGCCGTCACTCTACACACTGAGTTTGGAGGGCGAGGCCCCAGCCCCTGGGACACAAGCTGCCGAAGCGGGGCCCTGAGAGTCCCCAGCTGGGATGGCTTCTGCCAGGTCCCTGGCTGACCTGGATCCAGCCCTTTTTTATTATGATTTTTTCGGGGAGTCCCTGATGTTCTTAAAAATGCTGGCAGTGGTGGGCAAATGCAGCAGAGGAGACCAAGTAGGAGGGGCAATGAGGAAGGAGGGAAACCGGGAGAGTGTGGTGTCCTGAGAGCCAAGGAGAAGGGGTCAGGAGAGGGACCCGATCCTAACCTGCCCATGGGCCCCAGGACTGTGGATATGAGCAGCAACCACACACATGGTATGTTACCTCTCACGGCAAAGGGGATTTTGCAGCTGTACTGAAGGTTACGGATCAGTGGACCATGAGATGGAGATCGCCCAGCGGGTCTGATCTGATCACACAGGCCCGGAAAGGGCAGAGCGTCTTCTCCGGCTGGTAGCGGAAGAACAAGTCTGAGAGCCTCGCAGTGTGAGACGGATTCAAGGCAAGGGCGGTTCTCACCGGCTGAGATGGCAGGGTCGTGGGGCAAGGACCTGAGAGGCCCCTGGGAGCTGAGATCAGTCCCTGGCCAACAGCAAGAACACCGGGGCCTCAGTCCTGAGGCTGCAAGGACCTGAACTCCACCAACAAGCTGAGCAAGTCTGGAGGCAGATGCTTCCCCAGGGGCTCCAGATGAGAGCCCAGGCCTTGGTTGCAGCCTCAGGAGACCCCGGGAAGAGAACCCTCCCAGACTGACCTCCAGAACATCTGGGCTGGGCCAGGAGAGACCTTATGAGTCAGGCTGAGAATTTGGGGCTAGATTGTGAGGGCTCCAGGGCCCCGGTTGGATGTGAGGAGCAAGGCCAATGTGCTTTGCAAGGCCATCATTTGGTCTGTCCCACTTCCAGGTATCCCAATGCCAGGGGAGTGTTTGCATCCAGGTGAAATCCTGAGGGCTTCCTGGGAGGGCCCCCCGGGATCTCAGCTGAGCCTGCTGGGGTCACCACGCTCTGAGCAGCATTTGCCCTGGGTGAGGGACGCATGGGACCTGGCAGCCAGTACCCTGGCCCTGACAGGCTTCCTGGTACCAGGTGTCATTGTGCATCACCCAGCACATCCTGCAGTTCTGGTACAGTCTGTGCCTCCAATCCTGGGTCCTGAAGGCTGCCGGTCCCTCTGACCTGGGCATAGGGTGTTTGGACCTTTTCTGAGGACAGTCTGTGTGACTCAGTGTCTCTGGCCAGAGGATGGGCCTGGCCTTACCCAGGATGGGTGCCATTTACCCATGTGCTCATGCAGACTCCCGCGGCCCTCGGCTAATCGCCACCTCTGGCGTGGGGACCCCACATTTCTCAGTTTACAAAGTCTTTTCTGCAGCAGGATCTTCTGGAGGCGCAGGCACATGGCGTCTGTGCTTGGAAACACTTGTTCTCGTGCTCTGAGGTTGCTCTTCATAACTTTTGAACAGGGCTTTCCATTTTCGTTTTGTCCGGGGCCCTGCAGTACACGTGGGCAGTCCAATCTCATCTCCCCTCACCACATTCTCATCAGGGAGCAGTGAGCGCATCCATTTTACAGAGAGGAACCTGTGGGCACCTCCAGTGTAGGGACCCCTGCTCCAGGCACATGGGCTGGTCAGATGCTCAGTAAATACTGCTGCAAAGGAACTGAATTTACCTCCCAAGACTGGCTTGGGAGTCCTCTCTGCTTTTCAGACCCCCACCCGACCTGTTTTCCCCACAAAGCAGCCACAGTGCAGAGCCAGAACTGTCTGTGAGCCCTGGAGGGCTGGGCGGTGACTGCATCCTCAGCTGTATCCTCGGGCCCAGCATCGTGCAAGGCTACGTGTTCAGTGGGTACCCAGTGAGTGTTGTTAAGTGAACAGAGAAGGGACTGAGGTTGGAAGAGAAGATGGCCAACCTGCCCAAGGTCTCAAGACAATGAGTGGCAGACCTGGGCTCCAACTCAGATCAGTGGACTCCGAGTCAAGTGCTCACCCCTTGGCCATGCAGCTGCCTCCAGTCTCTGTGACTCTGTTTCTGGGAGCCATCGGGGCAGGGGCACAGGTGACCGACACAGCTGCAGATTGGGAGCTGACCCCTGCCCTGTCCCTTCAGGGAGCCAATCAAGGGGAATTGAGTGTCCCTTGTGGATTCACTGAGTATAGCAGACGCTATGAGGCCCTGCTCGGGTCCCCCACCCTGACCACTCCGTGCACACCTCCAGGCTTCCACCTGCCACCACCTGCATGTCTTGCCCAAACCCCCTTTGCCACACTGGAGGCCATAATGCCAGGGAATTAACACCCTCCCAGGGGCAGCCCTCCACCACTGACTGATGGGGGTGTATAAATACCCCAGCTCCCCCACTCCTTTAATAGAACAAATCCAAGGGCCCGGCTCCACACTGGCTCCCAGAGTTCCCTGCAGGTTTAAGCTTCAGCTCCCCACCGTGGTAACTGGCCTGAGAACACATCTTTATTAACTAACTTCTCTTCTGCCTCACCTCCCTACCCCTCTACCATGTGTGGCGGGATCATCTCCCAAATACACAGTTTGAGCTTCAGTCCTGGCCTCAGGGTCCTCTCCAGGGGGCCCAAACCAAGAATCATGGCTTATTTCTTCAGGGCATCCAAGTGCTCCCTTCTCCTGGGACGCTCTCGAAAACTCTCCTGAGTGTTGTCAGTGGCATCATCTCCTGGGGCAGGAAGTGCAGATGAGGCTGCTGGCTTCCCCTGCTTCTGAGAACAGAGCTAGAAGACGTTTCTGAGCCTGTCTGAAGTTGGAAGTAGCCAGGTGACTGAGTGCCAGCCAGTATGATATGTGATCAGTGATGTCTGCCACTTCCAGGCCCAGCTGATAGAAAGTTCCCTGTGGAATTTCCCTGTTCCTTCCTCTTCCACTGAACGCGGATGAACATGGAGACCTGGGAAGTCGCACATTTATAAGATGGTGGAGCCACCCATAGAAGCAGCCTGGGTCCCTGAGTGACCAGTGGAAGGAAGGCCATTTCTTGATTAAGAATACTGGCTATGTCTGGGGCCGGCCTGGCGGCATAGTGGTTAAGTTCACAGTGGCCTGGCGTTCACAGATTTGGATCCCAGGTGCAAACCTACACATTACTCATCAAGCCATGCTGTGGTGGCATCCCACATATAAAAAATAGAGGCAGACTGGCACAGCTGTTAGCTCAGGGCAGAGATGGCAATTAGCCAAGGGCTGTGAGAGTCCGCATGAGCACATGGGTAAATGGCACCCATCCTGGGTAAGGCCAGGCCCATCCTCTGGCCAGAGGCACTGAGTCAGACAGACTGTCCTCAGAAAAGACCCAGACACCCTGCTCCCAGGTCAGAGGGACTGGCAGCCTCAGGACCCAGGATTGGAGGCACAGGCTGTGCTGGGTGACGCACGACACCTGGTACCAGGAAGCCTGTCAGGGCTAGGGTACTGGCTGCCCAAAAAGAATACCAGCTGTGTGTAGATTCTCTAGAGAGAAACAATACTATTGTCCTTGAGCCATTGTATGCTTTGAGGTTTGTTACAGCAGCCAATCCTTACTAGTTCAAAGGACAAGAGACCGGGCCTTGCAGGTGGGCAGACCTCAGTTCAGTCCTGACCCTGTTCCTTCTTGTCTGAGTGCCATGAGTGCATCATTAATTAACCTCACAGCAGACTGCCCTATAGGAACCACTGTCCCCATTGTATGGATGAGCAAACTGAGGCCCAGAGTCACACAACTAGGAGGTGACAGAAGGTGAATTCAATCTGACTCCAAACCCAGTTTACAGTCCACAGAAGGGCTCCAGATCCTTCTAACAACCCTTTCTCCAAATGTCCTTGTCCTGGTAGCCAACCCCCTCAGGGCTCTGCTGTGACCTCACAATTGATGCTGAGAATTCGGCACATCACAGTTAATGGTCAGGACCTGCTTATGGGAGCAGGGACAAAGAATGTCTCTGCCCATGGTCCTGGGGGCATTTTATGGGCTGATGTCAGGCATCTGGGGAAACCTCTGGGTCAATCCCCTCATCTCCTCATCTTTAGGCTATGGCTCCTGTCCCCAGGGAAGCCTCCCGCTGCCACAGCAGAAGGCAGCTGCCCCTCGCTCCAGCTCCATCGCTGCTGCCGCGTCGGGTTGTCACACCCACCTGTTCCTCCAGTCAGGTGGCTGGAAGTGCTCCATGACCTGAGGGACACGTCAGGGCACTGCAAGTGGGACTGCCAGACTTAGAAGGAAAAACACAGGATGCCCAGCTAAATTTGAATTTGAGATAAACAGCAAGTAGTTGTTTAGTGTAAGTATGTCCCCTGCAATATTTGGGACATACTTATACTAAAGGGGCATTTGTTGTTTACCTGAAACTCAAATTTAACTGGGCATCCTGTGTTTTATCTGATGACCCTAGCAAGACACAGAAGGTGTGTGTGAAAGGGTAAAGAGAAGTCGATGAAGGCACAGAAGTGTGGGCAGGGTCAAGGGCACCAAGACAGAGCAAGGCAGCCAGAGTCCGGCAGCAACAAGAAGCTGTTACCACCCAGGGCTGAGCGGGGAAGGGGAGGAAATGATGGTGAGAAGCGGGCCCGACAGGAGGATGGAGTCGCTGTCAGAAGCGGGGCCCAAAGTGGAGGAGGAGCTGGAGAAACAAATACCCCGACCTCTCTCTCGTCCTTCCCACCAGTGCCTCCCACTGGCCGGACCAAGTCAAAAGCCAGAGGGCAAAAACCTTGGGTGATGCCCTGGTCAGTCTGCCAGGCATGGAGCCGGGCACAGAAGGGCAGAGCAGGGATCTGACAGAAATTGGGCAGCCAGCACAGTCTGAAAAAGGAAACCAGGCTTTCTGAATCCCGTTGGGCTCTCTCCCGTGAACGATTCTTACAGAGGACTCTCCCTGATAGATAGGTGGGGACAGGGGGCTGTCACAGATGCCACACACTGGCCTCCAGTCCTCCAGGAAGAGGCACCGAGTGGAGGCCAAGCAGATGTGGCCAGATGTCCACGGGGCCTCTCATCCCTCAAGACGTGGCTCCAGTCGGCTCTTGGCTGGTCAGATTCTCTGGCCCTCATTCGTCCAAGCCTCTCCCCAGATTTCCACCAGTTCTCCAGCCACCCAGGGCCCCTGCTCCGGGCTGGCTCTCTCCACCTAGGCTGGACCCCTGCCCGGGTAGGCTCGCTATCTACAACACCTGTTATTCAGGAGCCTGACCTTCCTGGGAAGTGCAGGCGGGTAGGAAGGCCACCTGTGGGCAGGGCTGGCCCCCACAAGGCCCGCTCCCACTGCCCTCCTTCCAGGGTCCGAGCTCCTCTCCCTCTGTTGTACAGAACTGCGCCCCCCCCCGCCCCCCCGGAAGGCCCAGAATGAGGTGGGAGTCACAGCCGCCCACCCCAAACTTTTACCCAAGTGTTTCCCAACAGAGACGGCTGTCTCTCTCTCTTTTCCTCCCTCACTCCCTCCATCCACTCCCCTCTCTCATTCCTTGCCCCCCACCCTGTGTGCCTTGCACCAGGCTGTAGAAATGAAAGAAAAGATGTTATTAACTCTGAACTGCTTGAAAACCTCCCAAGCTACTCTCTGCCAAGTGAGGACACAACGGGAAGACAGCCATGGACAAGCCACGAAGGGGCCCTCCCCAGACGCCGGCTCTCCCAGCACCCTGATCTGGGGCTTCCCAGCCTCTGGAACTCTGGGACCTCTGGCAACGCCACCTCATCAAGCAGAGGACAAGGCTGTAAGGAATGGCAGCGCCACCTAGGAACTCAGGTCGCTGACTGAGGAGCAGAGCCACACGCCAACCTGAATGCTGATCTTGGACTGGGACCTGAGAGAAATAAAGTCTGTCTTTCGTAGGCAGAAAACCCTCCCCATTCCTGCCCCCAGCACAGTCCAAGCCTTAGCATGACTCAAGAAGCTGTGCTGGCCCAGTGCCTGCCGACTCCTCCAGCCTCACTTCGCCCTCCCCACACCCTGCACTCTGGCCGCTCGTGTCTCCTGGGGCTGCCCGCTGGCTGCAGGCTTCAGTGCCACGGGCCTCAGCTCATGCTGTACCCTCTGCCGGGGATGCCCTGCACCCACCTGTGCACCTCCACAGCCTTCATCCACCAAGACTCAGGGCAGCCTGTACCTCCTTTGTTGGAAGGCCTTCCCAACCCCAGCCCTGACCCCACACCTCCTCCTGACCCCCACAACTCCCTCCCCTCCTCCTCCTTGACCCCACCCCTCCTTCTACTCCTCCTCCCTGACCCCCTCCCCTATCCCCCTCCTCCTTCCAGACCCCATCCCTCCCTCAACCCCTCCTTCTTGACTCATCCCTCCCTCCCCTCCTCCTCCCTGACCACACCCCTCCCTCCACCCCTCCTCCCTGACTCCCCCCCTCCCTCTACCCCTCTTCCTTGACCCCATCTTTCCCCACTCACCCTCCCCGACCCCACCCCTCTGTCCGTTCCTCCCAGACCCCCCACCTTCTCCCAGTCCTCCTTCCTGGCCCCTGACACCGCCCCCCTCCCCACCCCTCCCCATGCCGTGGGATAGTGCCTCCCCACCTGTAGAGATTGTATATCCCAGCAGCTGACGCTGCTTCTGGCTCTTAGTAGGGCTCACAGCATTTAATTTGTGGCTTGAGGATAAAAATAGTAATAGTTACATTTATTGAGCATTGCCTCAAGCAGCTACTGCCCTGGACTTTCTCGGTGTGTTTCCTCATTTAAGCCTTACGCCAGCCCCGTGAGGAAGGTGCTGCTTACACTCCTGACTTACAGGTGAGAAACTGGGGCACAGAGACGGGCTGAGTGAACTGCCTGGCAGTTGCCCAGACCCACAGCGGGCTGCCGGCTGCAGCACCCCTTCCAACCCCACAGCCACCACCCCGCAGAACCTGCGGAGGGAAAGGGCATTCCAGGTCCCAGAGGGACCAACGGCTCGAACGCACAGACAGGTGAGTGAGGGTGGGGGCACCAAGCGGCAGTGAGGCTGCGGATGGCATGGGGCTGACTGCAGAGGCCTCGGAGGTCCCACAAGACGCCTGGCGACCCGCCTCATGAGGTTATGCTGATTCTCCCAGGACCCACCTGCCCCTAGGGGGACGCAGAGCCCTCAGCCCACAGACACCAGACGGCCCTGGTCAGACACCAGGCCACGGGGCACCGCAGCCTGGAGATAATCTTCAGGCCCCAGCAGTCCCTCTCCTGGGACGTGTGGCACAACAGACAACTGACCCCATGGGGCCAGGCATTGGTGCTAAATATAGGCCCAGAGGCCCTGAGCGAAGGGCAGAGGCTGAGAGGCCAGCTGGCCAGACAGGAGGGGCCACAAAACAGGCCACGCACCAACACGAAAGTCCACTCTCATCCCAGGAGCCCGGCTGGCAGCGTCTGTCGCCACAGGACATCCACCCCCAGAGCATGGCCTGGGCAGTTGGCAGGCGCGGCATGTGCCCGGGTCACACGCTCGGAGGGGCCAGGCCAGGAGCGATGACAGTGCAATTCAGACAGTGCAGCCGGCCGCTTCAGTGGCACCGGGAAAATTCAAAAGGAAGGGCAGAAAAGCAAGAACAGAGAGAGAGGAAGACAATTTAAAATCTGGACCCTGCATTAGCTGAGTGAACTTGGAAATATATCTTAAGGTCTCTGAGCCTCCATCTCCTTGGGTGTGAAATGCAGACGGCCACGTCTGCCCCTCAGGACTGTGTGAGATAAACGCCTCGTCTGCTCTGCTCCAAGGTCAGCTCACCCTAGGGGTCCCTGGAGGGGCAGCCTCACTGGGGCACGTACAAGACCACATGTGTGCATGTGTGTGAGGAGAGTGTCCTTGTGCACACAGATCCGCTGCAAACACGCACACTGACTGAATTCTGCCCAACAGCCAGTTCCTTTGAAATTATGCTTGATCAGAGGTTGAATTCCAGGATTCAGAGACTCTTGCGAGATCCCTGTTATCCCATTTTTTATTTCTGATTTCGAAAATGTTTAGGTAGGCTTGATGTGGATTCCAAAAGACCTACAATTAGAATTTGTATTCTCAGAGCACAAAGATATGTGGGTGGAGCGACTTACAGCCGCTCCCTCTGGTTTCTGTATTCTTAACAGGTCCACGGTGCATCTTCTTCCTCCGTTTCTCAGGGCTTCAGAGAGGGGAAAGATTTGCAGAACATTCTGGTGGCTAGGCCCAAGCTCCTTCCAGTGTGTCAGGTGTCTCTCAGCCAACATGTGCACACGCATGTGCATACACACACATGCACCAAGAAAGAGACGGAGAGCTATACTTTTAGAAAACAAGAGACTTCAACAGTTGCTTAATGTTTTTATAAGACTAGTCTGATGGCCAACTCTCCTGCCAACTGGTGGATTAAATTCACCTCTTTTCTTCACTTAAAGAACACGCACTTTGTGTGTGCAGTGTGCATGTGAGCTAAGCATTGTCAGTGCCTGTGTGCGTGTGTCTGATGGCACCAGCTTCTAGCAGGGCTGAGACCCATCCAGGGCCCCTTCCCTGCTTAACGGAGAACCCCCTGGCTTCACGGAGATCGCCTTCCCTCTGCCTTACTCAGACCAAGGCTGCATCTCCTCCTGCAGTGGCCTTCAGGGCTGGTATAGAAGCTGGTTCAATGAGCCCCCCTATAGCGCTCACAAGGCATTTGAAATCCAAACACTTGGTCCTCCTGAGACAGCTATTCCTGAACTCCAAGGCCGTCCTCAGGGAGCAAGGGAGAGGCCCCTGCACGGCCCCCTCCGCTCAGTGCAGACCACGTTCTGCCCTACATGTCCTCTTCCCACCCCATGCTGCCCCTCCAGCCAGGCCTTCTCCACCGCAGCACCGCGGACATCTGGACCATTAATTCTGTGTTGGGGAGGCTGTGCTGTGCACTGTGAGATGTTTAGAAGCATCCCCAGCCTCTACCCACCAGATGCCAGTAGCGCCCCCCACCCTTAGTTGTGGCTACCAGAATGTCTCCAGGTATTGTCAAATGTCCCTGGGGGGAAACTGTCCCAAGTCAAGAACCACTGTGTCCAACCAACCACCATCCCCTCTGTCTCCATTGGGAAGTTTAAGCTAATAACAACCTCTAACATTTACAAGACTTCATTCTAAGGAAGATTATACGTATGTAAGTCTTTAGATATATACGTAAGCCTTAGTCTTTATTCTAAAGAAGATATATATATATTTTAGTCCTTGCTACCTTCCTGTGGAGTATGGGTACCACCATTTTCCCTCCGTTTTATAGATCAGGAAGCCAGTGCTCAGAGAGGTTAAGCCAGTTGTCCAAGGTCATACAGCTAGCAAGTGGTGGAGCTGGCAGATGACTCCAGAATCTGGGCTCTTAGCCACTGGGCTCCACAGGGAGCTCTGTGGCAGACACTTTACAAGCGATTCTGTGCTAAAGGAGTGGCCCCAGCCTGACCTCCTGGAGTGGGAACAAGGAGGCACGATGACATCGACACCCAAATTGCCTGTGCTTGAAGCCTCCACTGCTCAACAGGGCTTGTGGTCTGTTGCAAACCAGGATTGCCATGCCCCCAAGCATTTCTTGGAGTCTCCAGGGGGCAGCAGGCATCTTAAATGTGCCCAGGAGGAAGCCCAGCCTGCCTTCTGGGCTCGACTCCCTCTAGTGTGTTGGGGTTTCTGTCACTTACCCCAATGACTTGGGTTTTAGGGTCTACGGCGTGAGTATCAACCACTCCGGTCACACCATAAGCCTGGGAGGGAGCTGCAGAAAAGCACCGAACGGGTTTCTGGAAGCTCTGGCTTCTGCAAAGCCTTGACAGAGCCTCTCACTCTCCAGGCTTGGTCTCCCCTCCTCAGAAGAAGGAACTTGGAGCAGATGAGCCCTGAGGACCTTTAGTTCTGACATCCTTTGCTGGTCTGCTCCTTCAGCTCTCATGGGACAGAGGCTGTGTGGGCAGAGGTGTCACCATTGCCAGTCCAGGCAAGACCCAGGAGGGCCTTGGTGACTCCATCTGAACAGCAGGATGATAACGCCTCCCTCACAGGACGGCCATGCAGGTACCCGGACCCCAGGAAGAGATGGTAAATCGGGGCGCCTGTCCATCCCTTCCCACCCCCAGGATGTCGGGACCCCTGGTCCCCCACTGTGTCCCCAGACCTGCCCCACACTCAGAACCCAGGTCCTCCTCACCAGAGCAAGCCCAAGGCCTTCCCCAGTGCTGGGGCTGGCTGACCCCTGTGTGATGTCACATCACTGGCCACTTTGGGTCCTGAGGAGCAAGGCCGAGGTGAGAGCTGAAACCTGAGAGCAGACAGCTGCCGTTCGGCTGGCTGCCCCTGCAGAGGTGCCAAATGGGTAAAGCTGCGTATCTGGAGCAGCCACTTGGCTCCCCGAGAGCTCTGCCTCCAGAGTGCTGGGCCAGGGCCTGCACTCAAGAGGCATCTGCCTTCCAATCTCCACTGCAGTCATGGAAGGAATGGGGCCCCAGACCTCGTCCCAGCTTCATCCGGATGGCGAGGGGCCGGCCAGGAGCTGCTGTGTCCAGCAGGACATGCCGTGTCTGACACAGCCAGTGGCTACTCCTGGGGAAGGAGGGCGGGCCTGCTACGTGCTGGTCTTGTTTAGGAGGGGCCCTTCCCGCCAGCTGAAAGGCAAGAGAAAGCTCCCAGCTCTGCTCTGAATGCATTTACACTCATGGAAAACCTGTTGCCAACAGCTAACTTGGGTTTAACTTCGTTCTCAGATTCCCAAGTAGGACTCAGGCACGGCGAGATCCAGCAAGGAATGGGCTGGAATGATCTGACACCAGTGCCCCTGCTGGAACCAGGAGGAGTGCTAACTCAGACTGCACGCTGATGGCATCTCCCAGCAAGGAAGATATCGTCTGCACAGGACTGACGAAGCATGCTCCAAGCATGTCCCCACCAGGCCCAGGACACCCTCCAGGGGCAAGACTCTCCCTGGAGAAGGTCAGAGCTCACAGGCAGAAGGCGCTGGGGCTACAGGTTTCTGCTGCCTGTGGCTCCTTATCAAGGGCTGAAACTCCAGAGCAGAGCAAGACAACCTTACTATGCCCCCCTTGGGGTGGGAATAACTCGGCGGCTGCCAGCGGAGGATAGTTGGCGATTTGTACAAGGCGGGCGTGGGGTTTAGAGCTGTGAGGCTGGCTGAGGCCATGGCTCTGCCATCCTCTCTGTCCTGCTCGTCTGTCCTGGCCACTCTTCTCTGAGGGGTCAGTCATGGCCCAGAAGGCCCCAGCTGGCTGCAAACAGCCTGTCCCATGATTGAGTTTGCACCTCAAATCTGCTAATTTTGATGGAAATCCTTCTAAGATCCCATTGGTCCTCCCTTTCCACGCATGTGGGCTGTTGGAAATAATGGGGCCAGGACCAGACAGCCCTTTGCCAGTCCTAGGGGCCCTGCAGGGTGGTGAAGCCTCATCCTGTGGGTGTCACCCCCACATCTAGGATGTCGACAGGGTGTGGGGCTGACCTGCCCTTCTCGCCCATCTTGAGGGTGAGTGATATGCCCTCTCTCTGCTCCCTATACGTGGAGAAGACCGTCTGTCTTCTCTCCCTGGAGTTTGCCTTGGTGCCCTGAGCTGGGAGGTTGAGGGGGGTCCGGATTGCTTCCCAGGAAAGGCACTGTCGGTCGGCCCAGCCCACAGGGCATAGCACCTGTTTTAAAGAGACGAGGAGAGGCCGGGACTCCTCTGCCTTGTCCTGGCTCCTTCTTTCCCTTCCAAAGATGCGCCTTCTTCCCTCCAGGGACTTGGGGCCTTTGTGGGCCCTCCCCACCCCTGCCGTCTGCCCTCTGTCCACCCCGCTCCAGAACACTGCCCAGGGTGAATGTCGGACTCTTGTCTGTTCCTCTTCATCTCCTGAAACCAAAATAAACTGATATACGAGGCAGCCAGGGCCGGGGGCCAGGAGCCGAGGCCGCAGGGCACTGCTTTTAGCAGGTGGTGTCCCAGCGCTGGGTCTGAGCCGTCCCAGGACTTGGCACTGACCCACAACCCAGCTCCACCCCACCCTCAACTGGCTCTTCCTCTCCCCTCTCTCTCTCTCCTTCCTGGAAGAGATGTCATTGTCATAAGGAAAATGTGCTGGTATTGGCATCCTCTCTGGGCCCCACGAGGTGTGGGAGGCTATGAATGCCTCCCCAGCACACACACACACACACCTTTATTCACGGGAATTCAGATTAAAACAAACATGGAGGGAAGCTTGGAAGGGAGAGGCCAGGTATGTGTGTGTGTTTGTGTGTGTGTGGCCAAGAGCCAGGCTGAGGCTGGCAGACAGTGCCATGGCCCTCCCCAGTTCAGCCCCAGGAGCTGTGAGCACATACATTCAACAGCTATTTAAGAGCACCCACTGTGTGCCAGGCACTGTTGTAGGCACTGACACACAGCAGTGAAAAGAAAGACTATTCTAGATGGGAGAGACGTGCAATAAACAAAATACAAATATATGATGGGTAAGGGGGATGATGAGTGCTGTGGAGAAAAATAAAGCAGGATATGAGGCTGGAGAGTGGGGAGGAGAGAGTCTATTTAGGATCCAGAGAGTAGGGTCCCCCTGGGCCATGCATGAGCCCTGCAGGCTTTCTCTGGGTGGTCACATCCTGCTTGCTGCTCCCCCCCAGCTGTTTGGTTTCTGCCTCTGCCTATTTCTGTCCCGTAAAACCCTCCCGGGGGACTGTTCCTCAGGACCAGCTCTGGGGCCTTGTAGGAGGGCTCCAGAGATCACTGAGGCCGGGGCTTCTCAGATGCTTGACGCAATTTGACGTTCAAATTAAAACTGCAATGAGATACCACTCAGGCCCACCAGAATGGATAATATGAAAAAAGATGGAAAATACCAAGTGTTGGGCAGGATACGGAGCAGCTGGAACTCTTGCGCGCAGCTGGCAGGAATGTAAATTGGTACAACACCTTTGGGAAATTGTGTGGCATTTACTCCAGCTGAGCATATACCCGCCCTATGACCCAGCGATTCCCATCTTGGGTGTATACCCCACAGAAACGGGCGTGCAGATCCACCAAATTAATGTTCTAAAATATTCATAGCTACACTCTTCAGCATTGCCCCAAACCGGGACCCACCCAAATGTCCACCAACAGTAGGATGGATAAACTGTGATGTATTTGTAGTGTGGAATACTATGCAGCCGCGAGAAGGAACAATCTGTAACTACATGAAACGATATGGGTGGATCTCACAGTAAACTGATGAACGAAAGAGGACACAGGTGTGGCTCCACTCACGTGAAGTTCAGAACAATCTGTGCCGCTGGAGGGCCGGAGGGCGGTCACCCCTGGCGGGAAGTGGTGGGTGGTGGTGTAGAGGTGAGGGCGGGGACCAAAGAGGCTTCCTGGGTTCTGCTAATAGTCTCTCTTTGATGTGGATGCCGGGTGTGTTCAGTTCGTGAAATGCAATGGAGCTGGACACTTAGGACCCGCGAGCTTTTCTGTGGGTCTATTACACTTTAATAAGTTTAAGGAATCAGTGCTGTTTGGGCCTCTCTGGGGAAGAGGCAGGCATAGGTATGTTTAGTAGGATGCTAACGTGCAGCTAGGATTGGGAACTGCCGAGTTAGCCCAACCTGTTCATTTTGTAGGTTAGCAACCCGCAATGTCAACACACAGGCCGACCTATCCATCTCAGGCTCTGCAGACCTTTACTCGCAGCAGCAGCAACCCCCAACTATGATGAATTAAGAACCTGGGGAAAAACAAACATTCATCAGTTTGTATTGGTAGCCCTGTGGGGCTCCTTGTTCTGCTCCAACATTTGGATTCCCCATTACATGGGGAACTGTGGCTAAAAGCACTGACTTTTGTGTCAGGCAGATCTGGTTGAGATTGCTAAACCAACACTTATAGCTGTGGGATTATGGACAATCTCCCAACCTCTCTGAGCCTCGGTTTCCTCATCTGTGAGATGGGGGTGATGAGAGCACTTGCTGGGACGGTGGTATGAGTGTAGCAGGCTGCTGTCCCAAATTAGTCCATGTGTGCCTGGCCAGCCCCGCTCCTCCTCTGCCCACCCCCAACACCCTGTCTGTTCCCTGTGACTCTTCACTCACCGTCTGGGCTCTTGGTTTCCGAAAGCTGAGTGCAGGCAGAAGGCCGCAGGGTTTGGTGTGAGTTTCTCCAGCTCCCTCGACTACAAGAAGTTTTTCTGGTCTGGGAGGGAGAGGCGAGGCAGAGGGCCACCCAGGAAGGAGCCCTGTGCCTGCCCAGGGCCCCCCACCTCCCAGGCCAAGTCTGGGGAGGGGTCTGGGATGTGTAGAGAGCCCCTCCTCCCACAGGGAGCCCAGGGAAGCAGTGGGGCTCAGGGACACACTCCATGGAGTCACCTAGAACTTCTTACCACCGAGGAAAATCCCCACACAGTGAAGAGAATAGGACAGCCCCTCTGGGCCCTTCTCTCACACCCCCACCATGGCACATGGTCTGGGAGGGGCAGAGTGTGAGCTAACCTTGAGGGACCACCAGCCACAGCAGCCTGGGGGGACTGTCCCAGACCTCTAGAACCTTGATCCGACCCCAGGACACCCTGTATTGTCTGAGATTTATTCCAGCTGGACTATTCCCAGTGAGTGGAAAGGCATCCTGAAGTTCTCCTGAGTTTGAGTTGATAAGAAATCATGCAGTGGGGTCAAAAATCCAATATCCTCCAAGGGGAATGGGCCCTTGAAATTGATAGTTTTTTCTGCTTAAAGGAATAGACCAAGTGACATTTCCAGCTCCCTGCAACCTGAGATCTGAGCGCATATGTGGGCATGTAAGAGTCTGACAGCATTCAGGGAGCATCCTGGATGCTCAGTGCGTGTGGCTCTGTGTGTATTTCCTGTGCCACCTGACACGGACATTTTGTGCCATTCAATCTATTCCAGAAACAGGGGCTGTCCCTTCCCTGGCCCTGGAGGAAGGGCTCCCGTCCACCGTGCGCCTCTGCCCAGGGCTCCCCCACACGCTTGTTTGTTTGTTTGTTCCCCTGCCCTTTGTAGCTCCAGCCCCACCTACAGCATCCAGCAGCCGGATACCCGGATCCCCGGTCCCTCCAAACATCAGGCTCTGCCACTTGCTATGCGCCCAGCGACTCCTGCAAAGGCCCCTACACAGAATCCCTCCGTCCCTTTCTCCCTCTCTATCTCCTTCTCTCAAATTCAGTCCATCCTCCTTCCTGCCTCCCCTCCTTTTCTTCCTTTGTCCTCCAGAGAGCTCTCAGTCTCCCTTCTTTCTCTCCTCTTTCCCACCCTCCCTGTCTTTCCTCCTTCCTTTTATTTCTCTCCCCTCTATCTCTCCTCTCACGTTCACTTCCCTCCCTCTCTTTCTTCCAGTCCATGCTGTCTCTCTCTCTCTCTCTCTCTGGTACTGCATTTTCTCTCCCCCTTTTGGCTCTTAGCTTATCACGGTGCCTCTCCCCCTTGTCGTCTCTGTTTTTTCCAATTTTCTTTTCTTCTTTCCTTTCTTCTCTGTATTTATGCCTCATCCTCTCTCTCTCTTTTCTCCGCTCTCTTCTTTTTCCTTCTTTCTCTCTGTCATCTCTTTCCATTTTTCCTCTTTTTTCCTCATTTTCTTTCCCTTCTCATCTCTCCCACACTTTCTTTCTCCCTCATTCTTATCTCTTTATCTCCCAGTTCTGTGTCTCTGTCACCATCTCTGTCTCTCACCCTCTGCATCTCTCTCCTCTCTTGCTCCCTCCTGGGTCGTTCCAGAAACATACCCATATATGGCCTCCATGCCAAGGATCACAAATGATGACGTCACGTGAGGGCCCACGCTCTGAGATGCTCTCTGAAGTGAGGTCCGGAATTGATGCACCCAGAGGATCTGAAGGCAGGATCGCAGCTTCCTCGGTACAATCTTCAAACAGGAAATCTGAGACTCATAACATCTTATAGTTTGGCTCGCCATCGCTGGTCATGCGGTGGGCCCGAAATAAACTCCCTGCTTCAAAGGAGAGCGTTTCAGAACCGCCTGGCAGAGCAGCCAGAAGCTCAGGGCCAGGGCAGAAGGAAAACTCAGGGAGCATGTTCTGAATTAAGACACTCTCAAGAAAATCCTTTCTATTATCCCTGAACTGTACCCTTGTTTCAGAGCCTAACAGGTAATGCATGCTTTCAACTTTCTTATACAGACCTGGAGAAAGGCGGTCTGGCTGACTGGGACCGAAACCTCTGCAGCGCTGCCTCATAACCTCTTACAGACAAACTCCTTCCTTGTGTCTCCCCGTCTCTGCTATTCTCTCTGCATGCTGGTGACTTTCATTTTGGGCTCGGGGGACATAGAATCAGCCGTTCGCATGTACTTATCCGTTCTTCTGGAGGACTCTTGCTCCGGATATCACGCTGCTGTGCACTTCTAAAAATGGAAATGCGAAAGCAGTTATCAATGATGCTATTGTTGGTGCCATAGGCCTCAGGCGATGTCTGTCAGACAAACAGCTTTCAGAAATGCTTTTAGGTTGAGTGAGTAGATAGATATTTTCATGCATGGGGGCGTCAATTCCATGTGACATTTATGGAGTGCCTATGTGGGCGCCGTGTTGTGGGGGCGACAGCAACCAAGGGGCCGAGGGATGTACCTGCAAGCCTTGGGGTTTAGGGGAAGAAATAGAATTTGTAAACAAAACTATGATTCAATGTAAAGAATGAGAAATGTCACGTGAAAGTTAACGCTGTGGAAATGTGACAACACCTCGTGTGTGTGTGTGTGTGTGTGAGTGTGAGCATGAAGGCACAGTCAAGGAGGCAGCGGCCTTTGAAAGGATGGATGGGATGCCATCAGGCAGAGGGGTGGGGAGAGGGACCTCCAGGTGGAGGGGCAGCTCAGGCAAAGGCAGTCATGTCACGGTGGGTCTGGGGTGTCAGTGGGAAGAGCAGTGCAGCCTCGGCAAAGGGTCCGGAAGGTGAGAAGTTGGGGAGAGCTGGAGGGGAAGCTGGGGGAAGATGCAGCTCCTGCCAGGCCAGGCAAGATGATGGAACAGTTTCTGATCGATTTTTTTTTTTTTTTTTTTGAGCAGAGGAGGGGTAAGCAGGGCCTTGGCAGCTCCTCAGGACGTCAGGGGAATGGACCGGAATGAGGAGTAGGAAGGTAGCAACTCTTAGGGAGGACAAGTAAATGATGGGGCCCTAGGCGGGGCAGACGCTGAGCCCCTTGCACAGGACGGAAGAGCTCTCCTCGCCAAGGAGAGGCTCGTATGTAAGGAGGGATTGAGGGACTTCACAGGGGTCCAGCCAGAGCCAGCTGGGGCCAGCACACCAGCCACAGCCCCTGACCTCTGCCACCAGAAGCCTGGGGCAGAGCATAGGGAGGCAGCCAGTGGCAGACGCTCTAGTCACTTCCAAAACAGTTGGATGTGTCCTGACAGCTGGTGGCAGGCCTGTTTACAGCACGGCCTCCTCGAGGAGCTGGCAGCTGCCTGCACCTGGCACCGTTAAAGTTTGCATCATCGGTTCTTGCACAAACAGGCCAGGAACGAGTGCCTCGTGGGGGGCACCCGCCTCCTCCTTCCTGGGGTGGGGGCCCCATATAATCCACCCTTGATGATCTTACAATGAATAATAACACAACGGATATCTGTGAGCATTCGCTGAGCACTTACTAAGAGCCAGGCACCGGCCTCCTGCTTGTGGCAATGTCTCTGTTGCTTCTTTTCGAGGGCATCGTGAGTAAGAGGTGATGGTTGCTCCCATTTTCCAGATGTGGAAACTGAGGTTCTAGAGGGTAAGGATCTGGCCTAAAGCAGACAGCTGGGAGGTGGTGGAGGAATCCGGCCTGGCCTCTTGGCCTCCAGTGCCCACAGTCAAAGCAGCGGCCTCCCGCGGCCTCCTGGGGGACCTGCACAGCGGTAAACGGACCCGTCCTGGCACGGCCAAGGCATCATAAGGTGCCCGTATATTGTGGACAGGCTAGATCCAAGAGAATCTTCTCGAAGGAGGCACAAAAATATCTCTGGGCCCGCCCAGTGTCCCTCCATTTCTGAGCTGCAGAGTGTCAGGCTGCCCGGAGGAGGCAGCCATCACAGGACTGGTTTGTGTCTCTACTTCTCATCAGCAGCAGCTTCTTTGGGACTAATTAAAGCCCAGGAACAGAAATGAAGCTGTTGAGGGCTTTATGGTTGAGGGAAAGGTTTCAGGGAAGTGATAGAGATGTAGAAGTAAAATGACCCCTAACCTGCTTGAATTTTTTAAAGAAAAGGACACAGATGAGAGGCATGGAAAAGAGAGGAAAAAGAGGGCAAGCACAGAGAAGAGAAAAAGATTTAAATAAAGGCAAGAGAGGGAAAAAACAGAAAGGAGAAAGGTGCTAGCTGATTCTGGTGTGATCTCGATTGAAAGATTTCCAGCCAGCCCCGCAGCGGGCCTGGGTGAGGGGGGCTTCTGGGGGGAGCTCCCGTGCCCAGCTTGAGTCTTCCGACTCTGCAGCCCGGAGCTAGAACCCCCTGCCACCCAGGGACAAGGGGAGGGTCCTTGTTCTCCCGGTGCCCAGACCAGGGCTGGGCAAGGCTTCGAGGGGCAGGGGCAGCAGCTGGGGGAGGTTCAGATCATATCAACCAGCCCCGCCCCACCTCACCCCCTCCCCAGGCTGCTGGCACAGATGGCGGAGCCCGGCATTCGCTGAGCCCTGGGCAGGAACTTGGTCAGGGGCCTAGAATCCCGCGTCCAGACCTGTATGGAGCCAAGCCTTGCTGATGGGTCTGGCTGCCGCAGGAAAAGGACAGGGAGGTGGACCGAGAGGGGTGTGGGAGGGGGCTAGTTGTGCTGGGGCCGGACCACGGCAGGGCCAGGAGGTGAGAGAAGGGCCTTCCACTTGGGAGGCTGAGGTAAAGGTGACCCATAGGCCTGGAGACTCAATAGCTTGGGACCCAAAGAAATAAAATGGAAACTTGGCATTTGTTGATGCTTTTCTTAGCTGGTGCTCATGGCACCGCTTCAGACCATGGGCCTTTGGGCCTGTGTGGAATTTGTGCTTCCCCTGGAAAACAGAATATTTTCTGCCAAAGAAACAGGAAAGCAATCCCCTCCCCGACTTTTGTCCACCCTCTCTTCCTCTCACTCTCTCCTGTTTCTAGTGGCTTCCTCACTGTACACCAATAGATAAATAAACCACCAAGACTTGCCGTCAGGGGCCCAGACCACTTGGGAGAGATTCACCCAGATTCAGGTCAGCAAGGGCTCTCACCTCCATGTGAGATGGAGCCTCAGTCTCCCCCTCTGTGCAATGGGCACACAGTGTCCATGTGGGGGTGTGGTGGAGCAGGAACAGGGCCAGCTCTGGACAGGTTCAAATCCCCGGTCATCACCTCCTACCTGGATGACCTTGGGCCAGTCACCCTTTCTCAGGACCTCAACTTCCCCTCCATACAACAGGGAGACGAGCCCATGTTGTGGGGTTGACGGAGGACTGCAGCCCCTAGCAGATCCCCTGGGGAACGCCCAGCAACCCTGTCCAACCTCAGAAGCCTAAGGTCCTGGCGCCTGAGGGAAGCCAGGAGCTTGTCACCAGCATCAAAGGATCCGGGATTAGCAGAGCTGGGAGCAGCTTTTCGGGATCTTTGGAGTCCGAACAAAAGGCTCAACCCCCAGCAGCTGCGAGGCCCTGGACACCAGCAGCCAGAAGCCTGTCAGCACTGCCTCTTTCAAGGGCCCCCCAGGGCTCTGACCTGGGCACCTCCTGGGGCGCCAAGCAAGGGGGTCTAGATCCCACGCCCCCTGCTCCCCAAGGCCAGCTCACCCCTTAGCCCGAGCAGAAACTTCCAGAGTAACTAACCCCTGGCCGCCACCCTAAATATTCAGCATCAGAGGGTCTGATGAGAAGAGGAACAGGCAGGCCTGTTCCCAGCCCCCTCTGCCACTTACAATGTGGGCCTCAGTCTCTCCATCTGCACGATGGGGAGAATCCTACTGCCTCTCCCACCAGTGTTGAGAGGGTCAAAAGGCACAGCACCTGAAAGCAGCCAGGAAGCAGGACAGGGACCCACAAGCTCCAGGTATTTTTATGGCTCAGGTTTTAAAGCCATAGGACCCAAGAAGTGGGGAGAACGTTTCAATGGTTCTCAGCCACGAGCCCTCCAGCTGGAAGTGTGTCCTCAAATTTCCTAGGACCTGTCTGGATCCCAGGGGAATGGCAGATCAGAAAGATAAGCTTCGATATCAACTTATGGGGCATTGCAAGGAATTGGGTTGAGGACGGTAGAGGCCAAGGAACCGCCCGGGTCAATTCCCTACTTCCTCACATGACCCCAGGCTAGCCCAAGTAGCCATGACCTCAGGCCAAGGGGCATGTGATGTTTGGGAGAACCTGAAACTTTTGAAATAAACAAGTAGAGAGCATATTATCTACATACATATACACACATATAATAGAGACACACATAGACATATATATATAGTTTTTTTGAATATACATATATTGCCCTGAGTTTAACTTGGGCTTTTACTCAAAGCTTACAAAACAGGTGGAGAGCGCTGTTGGTTACAGGAGATGAGGACTAGGCGTGAAGTCAGAAGATGCAGCCTCCAGTCTCTTCCATGTTGGGTTCTTCCCCATGTGCCTCAGTTTCCTCATCTGTAGGATGGGAATAACAATACCCTTATCACAGATTTATCACGTGGCTCAAAGTAACAAGGCATGTGAGAGCATAAATTACCTGCAAGGGGGGCGTGGTGGTGGCGGTTCTCCGAGAACCTGTCGTAGTGACCTGAGGTGACAGATGGGCCTGACCTGTGGTGCTCCACCTAAGGGCTGAATTGAATGGTCCACACTCCATGGTCACACCTAAATAGACCCTCACTGAGACACTTACATGGCACTTGCTACGTGCCCGCCTCTGTTCCATGAATGGAGTCCTGGCTGGGCATCCACGGTCGTCATCTGTCGTTCATGTGGTCCACACATATTCAAAGCCGGGGTTAGGAGAAGTGCAGTGGGACGGGCCATGGGTCCTTCCAGCGTTCCCAGGACAGCAGGTCGTGTGAACAGGAAGGGAGGAGGGGGCCGGAGGGGCCCTGGGGATGGGGGATTGGGGGTGAGGGGGCAGAGCGCATCCTGCACCAGGCTGGGCTGGGGGAGGGCGTGGAGGTCTCCTTCCTCCCCAAGCTCTGGCCCCATGACTGACCCATGGGCCCAATCAGTGGGACTCTGCAGGGTCCCCCGGGCAGCCTGGGACCACCAGGGGGTCTGATGGCCACAGCCTTACCTCTTGACCACAGCTGTCCAGAGAAGGCCAGCTCACTGTCATTCTCACGCTCACTCTTTTTAAATGGAGGAGAGTGTGGGAGGAGCCACATCCCTCAGACTGGGCTCCCTGGAAACCGCCAACTGGGGACGAGTTCCAGGTGCACAGCGTCCCAGCAGGGTGGGTCAGAGCAGAGAACAGCGGCATTTTGGGAGCCGTAGAATAATGTGAGCAGGCTTTCGTGGGTCACTGGCTGTGTGCTGGGCGCCCTGCTCCCCATTTATATACATTACCACATTTAATCTAACACCTCCACAGGCTCGATACTATTATTATCTCCATTTTACAGATGGGTAAAGTGAGGCACCGAGGGTGGCAGTGACCTGCTCCCCATCACATGACCTGTAGGTGGCAGAGCCAGGGTTGAACTCAGGCAGTCGGAGACCAGCAGCTCCACCATCTACCACGCAATTATCTTCTCAGTAAGAGCTATGCTTCCAAGGTTTGACCCTATCATTCATTCGCCTGTCCAGGCAGCACTTATTAAACATCTACTGTGTACCTGGCCTTGGGTTGTGTCCTGGGGTTGCGACACGAATGACACAGTCCTGCTCTTCAGAAGTTTCCAGATTCTCCAGGGACACAGGCCCATAGCAGGCAGTCAGAGCAACAGAACATGAGGGGTGCACTTGGAGGCAGCTCAGATGCCGTGGCCGTCAGATCCAGAAGGCTTCCTGGTGGAGGAGATGTAGGAACTGTGTCTGGATGGAGGACTAGCCGGGTGACGGCACAGGGAAGGGAAGGCAGATCAGTGGCAATGTGGGCTCCATCTACAACAGCCTGAGGACAGGAGGTGGCTTGTCCAGGGTCGCACTCCCCACTCCCGACTGAGCCTCTGGCTGAAGGGAGCTTGGGGTGAGAGAGGACGGCCGCCAGCCCTTCCTCTTGCCCTCCACCTTCCCAGCCCTGCCCCCACCCCCAGATTTCCTGATAAGACAGTCAGGGAGCCACTCCTCCCACTGCAGCCCCCAGACAGCCACAGAGACCCCACCCCAGCTCCTAGGCAGCCCCTGGATGTTGGCGAGCCTGGATTGTGGGGAGGGGAGGGAAGCGGGGTGGGGGGGGGGGCGAAGGACCACGTTCCAAATGCTGTTGTTCAATCCTCACCACAGCCCTGCGAGGACCCGGGTTTCTGCGCCCACTTCACAGATGTAGAAACTGAGGCCCAAGTTAGAAGAACACTGGCTGTGGATGGAGCAGGCACCGTGCTGAGTGCTTTGCATGTGTTAGCTCAAGGAACCCTGCCACAGCGGCTAGCCCCGCTTTACTGACGCCACCCGGAAGAGGAGGCCGCTGCCCTGGGGCCAATATTTGGGGCACAGCAAAGGAGGCAAAAAAGAGCCCTGGAGGCCCCAGGGGGTCCGGTCTCCCCAGTTCCAAGCTGGCCTTGGCTTGGTCACCCTCACACACTGCTCCCTCTGCAGGCCCCTGGCTTGACCGAGAAGGCCCACGGCACTCCCGCCTGCCCTGGGAAAGGGCTATTTTTTCTCCCAATCAGCCTCCCAGAGGCTCCCTGGAGACTGCTGGCCTGTCTCCAGGACTCAGGCCTAGAAGCTGGCCCGGCCCCCAGGCAAAGGCCTCAGAAATCAAGCTGGGCAGCAGCACCGTGAGGGGAAACTGACGTGAAAGGGGGGCAGGGCATCAGCCTGGATCTCTCCCCCCAGCACCCCCATGCCCCCGCCATGAAACAGGTACTTTTATTAGGTCAATTTTAGGTGGAGAAATAGAGATTCTAGGAGTTTTCCTAGCTAATAACTGGCAAAGCTGTGAGTTGAACCTGGTCAAGCTGACCCCACCGGCTGCTTCATAACTGCCCCCTCATGCTAAGGCTGAGCCGCCCCACCAGCCCCCGGGGATGTGCCCCCAGTGTCCCTGGGAGGCGTCCCAACCTGTAATTGCACAGGCCTGGGGATGGAGGGCTCCCCTCCTGAAGCAGCCTGGACCGCGCACTTGCTAATGGCCAGGCCCAGCACGGAGCCCTCTGGGTTCTACTACCAAGCCCTTAAGAATGGTATTCACTAGCATCTCCGTTTTGCACGTGAAGGTTCTAAAGATGGGTGACTCACCCGGGGACCCTCAGAGGCTGCGGATCTCAGCGGGAAAAGCAAGAGACATCACTGCCCACAGTGGAGGGCGGGAGTTCGCCGTCTCAGAGGCAGAGACCCTCTCCCTCACGGTCCCTTCAAAGTCAACCCTCACCTCACTCATCTGTGTGTGCCTTCGTCTGCGTGGGCCGAGGGCCTGGTGTGGTGCCCACTGCACAGGCTGGACCAGGACGGCAAGGTCGCCCCTGTCTGCTCAGAATCCGTGTGTGTGGAGCGAACCCTCCTCTTGCCCTGACTGTCTCATCTGTGAAATGGGAGCAATCACATGGGGGCATCAAGTCCTTTTGGAAGGAGCAGGAGTGCTGAAGAATTAATAAGTTAATTCAACAAAAAATGTTCTTGCCTTCTGGGGGCTGTTGTCACGGCAACGCCATGAAATAAGCGACAAATGGAAAAGTCTGCGGACGTGGTCTACCCAAGGGGGAGGGCTGGTGAGTCTGAGTTAGCTACAGGAGGTTGGCGGTTCCAGGCGACGTCACCTGGCTGCCCTCGCGTCCCATAGGTGCCTGGGCCGGAAAGAGGTGCGGTAGCGGGAGCTGTCCACATGCCTCCGATCAGCCCACGCCAGGCCGCAGGGCCAACAGCCACCTTGGGTGAGGGGCTGGAAGGATCCCGGTCAATGCTTGCTCTACCCCTCACAAGCTGCCCGTGCATGCCCCAGCCCGTGTGTTGCTCCTACAACATGGCGAGGAGGGTTGTCTCGCTCCCATTTTCACTGGTAAAGGAACCAAGGCCCAGGAAGGGGAAGTGACTTGACCAAGGTCACACAGCTAGTAAGTTTCAGAAGTGAAACTAGATCCTAGGATTCCTGACATCCAGATCTGAGATCCCTCCACTCCCATCCAGGTCCCTATTCCCCCATGATCAACACTAAGCTCTTTACATATGGCGGACCTGTTAAGGTGGGCATAGGGGACCCCCAGGACAGACAGTTTGAAGTTCAATAGCACAGGGCTAAACCAAACATCTCACTGAGTTGTAGAGCTTTAGAACTAGAAGAGCCCTTGGAAAACTTGTGGCCAAAACTCCCCTTTTGCAATGGGAAAACTAAGCCCAGAGAGGGACAGGGACTTGGCTGAGGTCACACAGCACTCCAGCATCAGCATGGAGATTCTAAGCCAGGCCTCTAACTCTGAGTCCAGTGCTCATCCCCCTCCTCCCCTGTCCTGGAGCAGATGCCCTCAGATGGCACCTTGATGCTGGGCCAGGCACTGGGCATCCACACTTCCGGTCAGTGTAGTACCCTATGCACTGAGCCCTGCCTTATGCCAGCTGGGGGATAGAGCCAGACCCTGGCCCTGGAGAAGCCGAGGGGGTCCTTCCTCACTGGGCAGAGTCCCCTCCCCACCCCCCTGAAGGCCGACCTGGGCCCACCAGACCCGCAGGGACCTCAGCCACAGGGAAGCAGGGATGGGGAGGAAGCCAGGCTGGGCCAGCTGGGGTGGGACCACCCAGCTTCATGGTGCCCCCTGTCAGGATGGCAGAGCCAGAAGGCGGGCCCTCGTCCATCCTCCCATTTAATGGATGGAAAAACCCAGGGCCCGAGAAGGAAGAGAGGTGCCTGAGGCTGAGCTGGGACATGAACCCATCTCTTGATCCCCAGTCTTGGGCTCTGTTCATAATAAACCAAAGTGACGTTGGTGATGCTACTGCTGCAAAATAATAATAATAACAACACCCCAAACATCAGGCACAAATAATTTTGAGGTCGCAACGCCCCTTTCCCCTCCCCTGGTGTGGAACACAGGGAGGCTGCCCGAATACGGATCTGGAGCAGTGGCTCTCAGCCCCGGCTGCATGCTCATATTGTCAGGGAAGCCCTGGACACGGCCGTGCCTGGGCCTCAGCCCTGGTGGCTTCGAGTTCGTGGTCTGGGTGGGACCAGGGCCTTGGTCTGTTTTCGGGACTCTCAGCCAGGCCTGAGAACCATGCGTTATGACAGTTTTGACTGCATGTAATAGTCACTGTTATATATGTTATGTGTTAACTAACACTGGCTTAAACCATAAGGATCTTCTGTCTTTACCTAACAAGCAGGCCCGGGTGGGCAGACTCAGCAGTGGTTTAGCAGCTCTAGAATATAACGAAGGACCCAGAAGACCTATCATTAACTCTGTCAAACTCATGTATCAACACTGTCCCCCTCATGGTTACAAGATGGCTGCCACTGCTCCAAGCATCAAGTCCTCTAAGTACAAAGCAGGAGTGTGGGTGAGAAGTCATTTCCTTCACAGCTTTCCCTTGTATTAGGAAAAGGAGAGTCCTTCCTAGGAGACCCCAGCAGAATTTCCTTTATGTCTCTTTGGACAAAACTGAGCTACATGTCCACTCTTAAACTGGTCACTGGCCAAGGGGACAGCAAGATTGTCCCACTTGGCTTGGAACAATCATGCTTCATCCATGGGAGAGGGCACGCTGTTGCTGAGCAAAGCCAGGGTCTGCTGGCAGAGAAGATGGGGGAAATGGCTGTTGGGCGGGCCGTCAAGAGGGTTTGCCACACCCTACCATTCTGGAGACATTGGGCACCAGCGCGGTTAACTTTCACTGGGCCTTCTCTTTGCATAAGGCACTAGCCTTGGGGAAGAGGATCTGGGGTCATGTCCACACATGAACTACTGACCACAGCCCAGAGGGAGAAGTTCTAGTGTCAGAACACTTCTCGGAAGAATCTGGGCAGGCTTCCTGGAAGAGGAAGCACTCGCTCTGGGCCTTGAGGGATGAGAAGGAGTTCTAAGAGTGTAGAACAGAGGGGGATGTGTTAGGCACAGCCCAAGCAAGGGCAATGGAGTGGGAACCACAGGTGGCTTGGGGGTGTCCTTGCCTTACCTGGAAGGTCAGGTCTGGTGTGCGAAGGAAGAGGGTGACCAGAGGGTGAGGACTAGATTTTGAAGGACTCAAAGGCCAGGGCAAGGGGCGCAGGCTTTGTTCTCTTAGGCAGAGAAGGGACTTGGTGAGGTCTGGGGTGCGGGGCACCAGAGCTGACAGTGGGTGGGTGGGCTGAGGCCAGGCAGGAGAAATCAAGGCCTGAGTCAGGCAGAATCGGTGAGAGGAGCCACTGGAGGGAGAGCATCAGGAAGGACTGGCAGAGCAAAGAACCGTCATGGTCCCCAAATGCCCTCGCACCGCCCATCTGCCGTCTTCTGGGTCTGCAGCCTCCTCTCAGGTTTGGAAGAGCCCAGATTTGTTTAATAATAACAACTCTCATTTGCTAGCGCTTTATAAGGCAATAGTTGTTACTCTCAGGACTGAAACAGGAATTGGACAAAGGAATATCTATCAATGGCTGTGTCCGGTGCCACCCCTTGTCCCCTCCCCCCCACGGCTGTCCCACCTCTACTTGTAATTTATGACTGGTCATTCTCCAAAGTGGTGGCTCCCCACCACCTGGGGGCCCCTTCAGAGAGGGTAGGTCCTGACTTAATTGGTCGGAGATGGGGCCCAAACACCGATACTTTTTAGAACTGATTTTATATATTTTTTTTTTTTTGAGGAAAATTAGCCCTAAGCTAACATCTGCTGCCAATCCTCCTCTTTTTGCTGAGGAAGACTGGCCCTGAGCTAACATCTGTGCCCATCTTCCTCTACTTTATATGTGGGACGCCTGCCACAGCATGGCTTGCCAAGTGGTGCCATGTCCACAACCCGGGATCTGAAGCGGAGAACCCTGGGCCGCCGAGAAGTGGAACGTGCGCACTTAACCGCTGTGCCACCAGGCCGGCCCCAAGAACCGACTTCATCTATTTTTAAGTAGCTATGTTATCGCAGTAGAAGCTGCTCACAGAGAGTGCATCAGTCAGACTCGAGCAGCATCAGGGATGCTC
Organism: Equus asinus; assembly: GCF_041296235.1. NCBI lineage: Eukaryota > Metazoa > Chordata > Mammalia > Perissodactyla > Equidae > Equus > Equus asinus. Next base: position 99,491,140 of record NC_091796.1, on the reverse strand, counting down.
ACAAAGGAAATGAATCAACCAGCCACGTGATCACTGAGATCGAGAAATACAGCGTGACTGGCTCCCCGGAAGTCTCTCTCGTGTGTGTCCTCCCAAAGGGAACCGCCATTCGGACTTCCAGCACCACAGTTTAGTTTTGCCTGTTCTTGAGCTTTATGTAAATTGAATCGCGTATATACATTCTTCACTATCCAACTTGCTCGCTGTGGTTTACTTGCTCGCTGTGGTTTGTGATGCTCATCCTGTTGTGTGTAGTGACCACGTGTCGATTTCACTGGTGCGTGCTAGTCATCATGAGAACATACCACGATGCAGTAATCCATTCAAATGTTGATAGACACTGGGGAGTGTCCGTTTGGGTTTATCATGAGTGGCGCTGTTATGAATATTCTTGAACTGTCTTTTGGTGAACACACGTACACAATTCTCTTGGGCATAGAGCTAAGAGTGGGATGTTTGGGTCACAGGATGTGGGTATGTTTAGCTTTAGCAAATGCCATCAATTTTCCAAAGTGGTTTTACCGTTTCACCCACCCACCAATGGTGTTGAGCGTTCCACTCGCTCACATCCTCCCCAATGCTTGGTGTTTCCCGTCTTTTTTCACTTGAGCCACTCTGATGAGTGTATAGTGGTATTGCATTGGGGTCTTAATTTGAGTTTCCCCCAAACACTTGTGCAGTGCAGCACCCTTGCGTTTGGTTGTTGGCCATTTGGATGTCCTCTTTGTGAAGTAATCTTTTGGGTATCAGTAAACTACAGCCACAAGAATGTGGCATAACAAAGCATCCCAAATCAGCATTTATTCTCCACCAACAGTCACCGGCCAGAGCAAGTCACATGGCCAAGACCAATCTCAGTGAGTGAGTGGGGGCACTCTGCCTCCAAGGGGAATGGGGTGAATGTTTGCCTAACAAACCAAATTATAGCACTGGCATTTTGGAAATTTTTAAAAAGACCTCATGTGATTCTAATGTCCAGCCAGGGCTAAGAGCCATTGACCTACAGTCACAGCGCGTGTCAGCTTAGTTGACGGAATGAAAATCAGGCTTAGTTGATTTCCTGAAAGCAGTTGACTCAACCAAAGTCCATTTCTCCCCGAGGCATTTTTTTTTTTAAGAAGAGAGTCCCTGGGATTAACATGGCAAATTATCTTAACGACTGATTTTAACTGTGTCATGTGATCTGAAGGAGTGGGCCCGTGCCTGATCCATCTCCAGTGTTCTCAGCTCTGGGACAGTGCAGAGAAATGGGGAAGAGCCCGGACAGGGTGTTGGTGGACAATCGGAATGAAGGCGTATAAGCTCTGTTGTGTAAGCTCCATGGAGGCAGGGATCATTGTTGGATCACAGCGCTTAGAAGAGTGCCTGACATACAGTCGGTGCTCAATAAATAATCTCTCATTTAATGCTGCATGCATAAGTGTATAGATAGGCTGTCCAGAAAGGGAAAATGAATGGTGGATGATTTGTTGGAAAGATAGATGTATAGATGGATAGAGGGGAAGATAGATGGATAAGTGGAAGGGTAGGCGGACGGATACATCAGAGGATGGATAACGGAGGAATTAGTAGATGGTTGGATGATAAACACATGAGTGGATGGATAGAAGTATGGATAGTTGAATGGATGGATGAACAGACAGTTGGATAAATGGACGGATAAGTGGACAGATGGGAGGGTGGACGGATAAATGAGTGGCTGGATAGATAGTTGGATGCATGGGAGGCTGAATAACTAGACAGATGGGTGGATGGTTAGATGGATGGTTAGATAAGTGGGTGGATTGGTGAACAGGTGAATGGTCGGGTAGATGGACGTGTAGATGAATGAGTGGTTGAGCGGATCATATGACAAAACGAATGCATAAACAATGATTGTGTGATTGCCAGAAGATGGTACAGCCTTCCCTGTGGGTTAACATCGCTATCTTGCAAATCTGCTAGTGACCAGGATGGTTCTGGTCTCTTCACAGGGTCTTCTGATTTGCTGCTTGCTCCTCCCACGGAGTGCCTCTCCTGGAGGCTGGGGTGAGAGGTGAGGAGGATGGCCACGGAGATCCGTTCTCGGGGCGGACAGCGTACCATCGGGCGCGAGGAGTACAGCCTGTACAGCAGCCTGAGTGAGGATGAGCTGGTCCAGATGGCCATTGAGCAGAGCCTGGCTGACAAGACTCGGGGCCCTACCACTGCTGAGCCCACTGTGTCCACGCGTGTCAACCGCCAACCTGCCCATTTCTACCCATGGACCAGGTGAGCAAGGAGAAGCCAGCTGGGGCATCCACTGAGTGCAGATGCCAAACACTGTTAACCCAAGGCTAAATTATCCCTGTCTCTAGGATGCCCTTTATCACTTTAGTGGATTATATTTGTTAGCTGAACTTACTGAGCTCTGACGGTGCCAAGCACTGTGTTAGGTGCTACACACACTTGAACTCACTGAATCCTCTTAAGGACCTTCTAGGAGGCTCGATGCTATATTGCCATTTTACAGATGAGCCAACTGAAGCTCAGGGCTGAGTAACTGGTTCAAGGTCACACAGCGAGTAGGTGGTGAGGCAGAGATTGGAACTATCTGGTTCCAAAGCCCATGGCTTGGCCTTGCACTCCTGGCTTTATGTCTGTACAGTAGAACCGATGTTCTGAGTCTGGCCAGGGCTTCCAAACCCCTCTACGCAGTCTCCCTGGGAAAACCTGTCTGAGAAGCGAATGCCATCCGCCCAGCATGGCTGTCCTGCCTCCTTGCTCTGGCTCCCCAGTCTCGGCACGACCTCATCACCCCAGAAGCAGGACCATCTAGAGCGGCGCCATGTCACACTGACAGAAACATGGCGTGAGCCACAACTGCAATCCCACACGTGCAACTGTGAATACCCTATAGCCACATTCAAACGTAAGGAGAAACAGGTTAAAATTAATTGATGTCCAAAATACTATCATTTCCACGTGTCATCAATACAAAAATTACGAATGAGATTTTTACATTCTTTTTTTCACACCAAGTCTTCGGAACCTAGTGTATATTTTGCGCTCACAGCACATCTTCATTCGGACTAGCCACGTCTCGAGGGCTCACTAGCCATCTATGGCCAGCGACTCCCGCATTGGACCGTGCCGATCTAGAGGACACCTCCCCTGTAGGAGGTAGAGCCAGAGGAGTAATTAAGTATTGAGTCTTAAAATGCTTTTAGAAAAGAAATACATAAATTTTAAAAATGCTTTTGCTCACCACTGAGTCCAAGTCAAGTGTATATTTGCGGGTTGGTGGCAGGAGGATGGGAATTGCTATGACAATTGTGTTCATGTTACCTTGGGGCATGGCCTCAAGTCTCGTTGTCTCCAGCAGCCCGCTGACTCCCTGTGTGACCTTGGGCTTCTCTGAACCTCAGCTTCCTTCTCTAATAAGAGTAATAGTAACAGCAGCAGCAATGACAAATAGACTTTGTCCAGTGTCCAGTCCCGGTTGACAGGGATGAAGGTGGGTGACAGTGTGTCTCAGACCCGTCCCCTGAGGAAACGTAGCAGGGTTTTCCCCAAATAACTTTGGCCTTCCCGAGGCTGGCCCACCTCCGCCAGGCAGGCTGGGCAGAGGCCGGGGATGCCTGGCCCTGAGGAGCCCCGTTACAGGGGAAGGCCGGCAGCCTCCTCAGGCAACTGGAGGAGTGGAAAGTCTCCCGGTTCCTGAGCGGCCCCTGAGGACGTCCCATTCTGTGACCCAACCTGCAAAGCAGAAGCCCAGAGCCTAGAACTTGTGAGGGTGCTCTAGGGGGCCTTGGTTCCTGTTCTGGCCAGCTCAGCCGAAGCCAGACCACAGGTTCCTCTGTCTCAGGAGGAGATCAGATAGACGGAAGAGCGTCCTTGCTCCACTGGGCCTGCTGCTCAAGCCGGCCCGGCCAGCGGCACCTGCAGCCTTCTCCCCAGCACGGGACCCCCCCCGGGAGTCCTGGGGACACTTAAAATCATTAGAACTGAGCAGGCCCTTGAGGTCTGGCCCCGACCTCCTCTCTCCTCTCGCTGGTAAGGAAGCAGAGACCCACCGTGGGGCATAAACACTCACCCAGACTCCTCAAGAAAGCTCTCACGGAGAAGTGAAATGACTTAGCCAAGGTCATGCGGCCCCCCCCTAAGATCCAGGCACGAGGGCCGTAGGGGACAAGGATTCAGCCTTCATCTCCTTGCTTTTGTGACCTGAAACCTCCTGGGCTGGGTTCTGTCCCCTCGTCTCTGGAAGGAGGCTGGAGCTGGCCCCGCTGGGAAGCGAATCCCTTTGCTACGACTTTCAGTGTAGTTCTCCTTCCCCGCAGTGCACGCTGAGTGCGTCCCGTGTGCCCGGCACCGATCCTTACAACAGCTGTGCGAGCAGGATGTTTCTGTGCCCGTTTTGCACATGAGAAAATACGGGCACGGTGGGGCCAGGGACAGAACCACAATCTGGCCTGCTCTGAAGTTCAGACTAGTAACCCGCTCTGCTGATTCTGCAAAGGCCTCTTTCTGCTTCCTCTCCCTCCTCCACCTTGAAGTGCGGTTTGGTCTCATTACACCTGCCTCGCACTCACAGAGGCTCAGGGTCCCCAAAGACCTGAGACACACAGGCTTGTGCTCACACACCCAGACACGGACTTACAGTACGTACAGGACCTGGTGGAGTCCTTCTTCACGTCTACCCCTGAATGTCGCAGCTTCCATCCACACAGACCCAGAGCAGGTGTAGGAACAGGACATCACACGTGTCCCCAGGGCTCCACACGGCCGGCTCCTCCTCATCCTTCAGGCCTCAGGTGAAATGTTACCTCCTCAGCATCCTGCCTGGCCGCCCTCCTGGGTCAAGTGGGTCGCCCCTTCTTCCTCGCTTGGCTGTGTCCTTCACTGCCCTGACCGCAACTTACAATTTCTATGTACTTGTTTCTGCCATTAACCTGTGAACTCTGTCGACGCAAAATAACCAACAACCATCCTATAGATAAGAGAAATAAGGTGAGTTTACTTGAGCTGGAGTGAGGATTATCACCCGGGAACGCCTTAGAAAACGTTCTGGAGAAGCAGGGTTTTCAGTACAGCCTTACGTCTTTTTAGAACAAAGAACATGCGTTAAACACACCCGGGACACATTTTCGTGAAAGTTTCAAAGATGTATTAGCAGGTCAACACAACCGTGATGTTGGGAAAGGGACTAACCAGGGACAGATGGTTAAGCAGAGGTACGACGTATGTTTGATAGGCCATGTCAGGCTTTTTGGTTCAAGCTGCATCCATTTTGAACCTGAATAGTTACCTCATATTCCTAAATATGTGAAAATCTCCTGTCAACTCCTTGAGGGCAGGGGCCTCACCATCTTCTGGTGTGAAGCCTCGTGTGTAGCACACAGTGCCTGACCCATGGCAACACCCAATAGCTGTCTGTGAGCCAATGAATGGGTGAATAAAGGAGTGAATGAAGAGGCGGCAGACGAGAGTGGAAAAAGAAGTGGGTTTGGAGGTTGGAATTCTTCCTCTGTCACTTACTTGCTGTGTGACCTTAGGCAAATTACTTAACCTTTCTGATCCCCAACAGCCTTATCCCTAAAATGGCAATAACAAAACCTTACCTAGCCCACCGAGCAGTGTTCTTATGAAACGCAAATAAGATAAGGCAGGTGTGGGAGCCTTCCCCACACCCCACAGCTTGAATGGACCTCCCCTCCTGCCTCGCTGAGTGCCCACGGCCTGACTGCCTTTCATGTCACCCCAGGAGGGAATTATCTGGCCTCCTGAGAGTGTCCCCAACTGCACCGTGTGACCTCCTTGGGGTCAGGGAGCAGACATCGCTCACTGTATGTTTGTATGCTCAGTGCCCAGCAAGAGCCTGGGTCATCGCAGGTGCCCAGTGAATGTTTTTAGACAAACAAGTGCGCTTGGAAACCAATAAAATTCTCTAGGAATGTAATTTATTGTTATCATCTTGTGACAAAATGGCGACTGTGGACATAAAGGTCAACTGAGTCTTTGGGATCCTAGAGATGAAAGGCAGATCAGCATCCCAGAGAAGCCCTTTTCCCACCGGCTTCTCCCCCACTGTGATGTGAGGGATGCCATTTGAAACATGCACGAGGAGCACCGCCAGGCCTCGGCCCACTGAGGGTGCCAACACTCAGGCAGCCCCAGCTGCCCATCCCAGGGAGAAGTGGGGTCCGTGCACTTGGGAAAGCGGGGCCCCGAGGCTGCCGTGATGGACCAGCCAGAGCTGGTCCAGGAAGCTGGGTCTTCACAGTGTTTAAACTTCTGCAATTTATTTAAGGCTATATTTCTAAGAAAATAAAGGAAGAAAGCAAGAAGCAGGAACTCGCTTGGGCCGATGTGTGCACAGCAGCAAACAATTCAAATCAAGCCACGCACACTTACTGTGCACTTCTGATGGGCCAGTGCCTTCTCCGTACCTGGACATCGATCAGGCCTGGTCTCTGCCCTCCCCAAGTTCACAGTCTAATGAGGGTAAAGGCCCAGGTACCTAATGACCCAATAGGAAGGGCGCAGCCAAGAGGCTTGCCTTGGTTTCAGAGGGACATAGAAAGTGTCGACTTACTTACTCAAGGAGGTGGGCTTTGCAGGATGAATAGGAGTTCACCAAACAGGCTAGAGGAAGCAGCCCTCTTTGAGTTTCAGTTTCCTCATCTGCAAAAGGGAGCCAATTACATCCCCTTCACAAAGTGGACTAGAGGATGAAATGAGGTGCTTTGGGCCGTGTGCCCATCACATCTTGGCACATAGCCAGCACCCAACACATCTCAGCTAGCGATGGGAAGGCAGAAGTTGCTGCAGCTCTGAGCACATGTTCTCCACGTGCGATTCCTCTCTGGCCAGCCCAGGGAGGATGGATTGGCCAGTGGGTGAGGGAGACGCAGAACTCTCCAGGTGGGAGGCTGACTCCAGAGACCCGTGGGAATGGGGGTGGAGCTGGCTCCACCATATGAGCTCTTCCTCCCTCTACTCAAGAGGGAGGGGCTGATCCTCCGGGCGTCTGAGGTCTTGGGGTGAAACGACATGGCAGCAAGAATGCCATGTGGGATATCCCTCCTTCAAAGGCTTTCGTTTGTTTTATCTACTTCCTTTAAGTTTATCCAGCACCTACTGTGTGCCAGGCAGTGTGCCAGTCATGACACCCGTGCTCGATGTGGGATTGGTTTGAGGACCAGTGAGAAAACAAATACGGGACCCCGCCTGGTGGGGGGATGGAGGAGCCCCTTGATTGGTTAGCTCCCTCCACTAGTAAGATGCTTGCTTGCCACCTGCGTTCAGCCAGGTCCAGCCCAATTTAATACCCTTCCTGGGGCTGGCCTGGGCTTCTTACTAACTCAGACAGGGCTCACTGAGAGGTTAGGGGCATTGTCATCACAGCACTGCTCCTCACTCTCCCCGAGCCTCACTCGTGTCTGGAGCCGGGACCAGCTGGACTCCAGGACAGGGCTGCTGAAAGCTGGGTGGTGGTGATGCCCTCCTGACCCCCGAGCTGCTCGCCCACACAGAGCGCAGGGGCCCTACCTTTGCCTCCTCCAGGTCATGACCTGCACCCACATCCCGCCAGGCTCCTCTCGTCTCTGATGACTCAGTGCACTGGGAATTCCCCTGCTCTGGGCCCAAGGGGAAGCGGGGCCTGCAGCCTGATGGCAAGAGCTCGGAATCCAGCAGGGGCCTGGCTCCCCCTTCAGTTTGAGACTCGCCACCCGGCAGCTCGGAGCACCCATCCTGCCTGCCCCTAAAACCAAGTTCACGCACCCAACTTCAGGGCTCCCAGCACGAGTCCTCCGCCCTCTCTTTCAGCCCCTCCCCTGCAGCTCTGTGGCTGTGTGTGTCCTTGTCTCCCACCCCGTTGGCCTCTGAACCTCTTGGGAATCAACAAAAAGAAATGTCCTATCGATCTGCCTCCCCAGGCCCCAGTTCGGGGCATGGCACTGAGTGGGAGCTGGGAAATTCTCCTGCGTGGAACTCAGTCTGTCCGTTTCCTCCTCTGCAAAGTGGGAACAACACACCCCCCATCTCCACCCAGGTGGCAGGGAGGATGGAAATGAGTGATGTCCTGCCCGATCTCGAGGGAATGTCATCACCATCTCTTTGCCACCCTCACCAGCCTCACTGTCCTGTTGTTGCTGTTTTGATTATGCAATCAGAGACAGGTCCTAGTTTTAGGGTGGTGCGTGGGTTTTTACCAGTGTGTATTACCCTGCGAAAAACATTCTGCAACAATAAGTGATGAGGGGCCACACATGGACCAGTGATGAAGGTGGCCAGGACCCCAGGACCATGTGGACACAAAAGCCCAGGGCTTTGTCAAGACAATGGGGCTGGGGACTGCCGAGGCCGCAGGCCACCTTCCAGCCTGCCCAGCACTCTCCCCTTTTCAGGGCCAGGAGCAAGTGCGGGTGACGACACTGAACCAGCAGCTTTCCGGCGTCCCCAGGATGTGGTCTCTCAGATCCGCTTGACATGCTGAGCTTCCACACGAGACCATTTCGGCAGAGGCTGCACGGCCACAACGGCGGTGGGCAACCCCCCGTCTGGTCTGCCTGCTCATTTTGCACACAAAGAAACTGAGGCACAAAAAGGAGCAGGGGCTTGTTCAAAGTGGCAGAGCCTGGCAGTGTGGAGGCCTGAGAGCTGGAGAGAGGACGAAGAGCCGGGAAAAGACCAGGCCCCTGGAGGAGGGAGCACAGTGTCAGGACCTCTGCCGAAGATGCGAGTCTGACTCTCTGCTGGATTACCAGCCGACGCTGCATGTGACCCTGGGGCAGCGAGCCACCCCTCAGAGCTTCAGTGTCCTCGGCTGTAAAAGGCAGTGACATGGGCACCCGCTCTAGGGCTAATGAATAAGGACAAACGAATGGGACTTGTCATGGTGCCAAGCTCGACCTGGTGGGTGCTCAGGAGAAGGTAGGCAGTGACAAGCGGAAGGGACCCAAGAAAGGTCGAAGGTTAGGACAGTGATGAGGAGGATGAAGAGGGCTGGCCCGGAGCCCTCCACCGAGATGAGCTGAAGCAAAGGAATGGGCTGTGCTTCCCTTCTCTCTCTGCCCGCTGGCCCTCCCACCACGCTCGGGCCTTGCCGAGGGTATCCACACAATCTGTAGGTTCTGGCCTGTCCTGGAAGAGTGTGGGTCCTTCTCAGGGTCACAGCTCCATTACTTCCATGCCCCACGAGGTGCCGGTTGCCAGTAGCAATGTCTTCCCTAATCCCACAAGGCACCTCCAAAGGGCACAGGAGACCAGATCCGGCCTGCTGGGGTGTCCACGGCACCAGGGCCTGACCTGAGGGCCAGCGTGGACCACATGCCCCATTCTCACTACAAACCCAACTGATCTGGATTTGTGGAGTGGCCACAACACCTTTCACCCGCTCATCCTCATAACAGCTCATGGGGTGGGAAACTGAGGCTCAGAAAGGTGGAATAATGAAAAAATGAGTGGTGGACACGGGTCAAGCCCTCCCTGTGCCTGGCCCTCCACTCAGCATTTTACACCATTCACTCACTCAGGTCTCACCTTCTGAGACTGGGCTGTTCTGGAAGCTAAAGCTCAGGAAAGTTGAACCTGTTCAAGGTCATACAGCCAGGAAGTGTCAGAGCCTGGATTTGAACTCGTGTCGGTCTGACTCCAAGCTCTGGCCCCAGTGACCTTCCTTGTGCATCCTTTTGCTGGAACCTCTATTCTGTTTGACCCTGGGATGGCAGGACCCTCTACTGAGGAGCCAGAGAGGTGGGAGTGGGGGCACAGACCCGGCTTGGCTTCCCAGCTTTGCTGCCCCGTGCCCCGACCCCCATGAATCTCTTGTGCATCTTTGTTGGGACCCATCCTGGCCAGGCCCGAGAACGAGCCGCTTTCATCCTGAGACCTGACCACTTCTCACATCTTCCTGGGTGAAGAATGTCACCTTGCTTCATATCTGCCTCCTGTGTGGTTGGCTGGGGAGGGGCACCATGGGAGTAGGGGTGAGGTTAACCTCATTGTTGTCTTATATGGTCATTTGAATCTCCCAGGGCTTCCTCCAAGGGCCAAAAATAATCCAGAGACACAGCAGCTGTGTCCAGCACACAGAGAGGACCCAGCCATCTGCTTTGGTTCAGAGCCCTGTGTCTGTCCATCAGTCTCTCCCCCTCGCTCTCCCTCCATCCTCGTTTCTGCCTCCAGCCATGACCCGCTTCTCATATGCAGAGTATTTTTCCCTCTTTCACTCCTGCCCTGCACCCTCCAGGTCCACTGTGCCTCCTGAGAGCCCGCCGGCCTCGGCTCCCATGGGCCTGTTCCAAGAGGTCATGAAGAAATACAGCCGCAGCCAGAACGCCCAGCTGGCGTAAGTGACCCCCGCCCGGCCCCAGGACCATCCAGGCCCACTCTCCCGACTGGGGTGGATGGGGTGAGGGTGGGAGGCAAGCCCACAGCCCTCAGGAGCGTGGTCACTCTGCAGGGACCTCCCAGGCACGCCCCTCCCAGGTGTGTCCCCCAGAGACCCAGCCGCTCCAGCTGAGCTGGGCTTGGTGGTCACAGACTCCCGTCCTCAAGGAACCGCCAGCCCGGCTGTGCTTGTGATTAACCCCGAATGCCCCCAGTGTGGGCCCTGTGTGCCGGAGGAGCCCCAGGGGCTCTGAATCTGGGGACCCAGCATGAAGGAGATCCGGGAGACGGCCCTAGAAACTCAGAGGAGCTCAGAGCCGAAGCTGAGGAGTCAGGCACCTCTGCTTGTCGCAGTTTCCCCCATGCATCAGCGGGGTTTATCGGAGCACATCCGCGCCGCCCACACCCACAGGCTTCAAGTTGCTTTGTTGCCTTATTTGTTCAGTGCCAGGTGCTAAATCCAGGAATAATCTGAGCTGCAGGAGGCATTCTGTTTGCCTGGCACCGGGGTGCTGGGCTCGGTGGGTCCATGGAAAATAGCTCTGTGCTATTCTCTGCTCGCCCATAGTGACCCTAGAAGCAGCTAAAAGCAAAAGAGGGGCCCCATCGCTGGAATCCCAATTTCCTTCTAGGTTATGCGGCAGAGAGGGGAGGAGGCAACTGGCCAGTGTTTTGTTTCTCCTCCCAGCCCTTTTCACACCCTGCCGCTCCCTTGCCCTTGGTGCGGGCCGGGAGGCATTTTGACAGCCTGGAAAAGGGAGACCCAGATTCTAGTCTCGGCACTGCTGCCTCTTCCTGTGTGACAGCCCATGAGTCGCTGTCCCTCTCTGAGTCTCCTTTCTCTGTGAAAGGAGGTTGGAGAGGACAGAGTGGCCTACAGGGTCCTATCTACCTACTTAGTCTCTGATGGCCTGACACCCCCAGCGGCCTCCCCGCACCCTCCCTGGGGTGGGGACTTTGGCTGAGCCCACGGAGAAGCCGCTGGAGTGTGCGCCGGAGAGCTCCAGGGTCTGTGCCCCGCAGCTGGACGAGACCCACGCTGGGTGTGGGTCCCGGGAGTGTTCTCATGACACTGCCCACCCGTCACGCACACAAGAGCAGCCAGCCCGCCTCTCTTACACTTCAGCTCGGGCCCCACGGGAGCCCTCCCCAGAAGGACGGGACACATACCCCACTGGGGCTTTTCCTGACGCCAACTGAGGCTGCTCTGGCCGCTGGTAAGAGGAACTCATCAAGGTGGCAGTGATGGCGTTGATGGGGACTCAGGGCTTATCTGGTCAGTCACCCATCATCCTTGCCGGGTCTGAAACTTAAATGGCATCTGTGCTGCAGCTATTAATAACCAGAGAGGCTGAGAGTCAGGAGGAAGTGCGCTCACGCTGGAGGAAGCCGCTGGGAGGGTAAAGGGGCTGTCCTGGCCCCTGATGCGGGTGAGGGCCCTGGGAACAAGGCCTGCCCGCAGTCTCACCTTCTCCATCTGGGAAATGGGACCATTTATGCAGAACCTTCTCCAGGAGTGGATCTGGAGCCACAGCAGTCCTGGTCCTCACTGACTCTCCAAGGATGGAGGGGAGGGAGCTTAGGGTATGAACGAATGAATGAATGAGCAAACAAAGTGGCTTTCATGAGCCAAGCAAAGAAGTTATCATTTCACATTAGCCCTGAAATCTTTTTGACATTCAGAAGTTTCAAATAGCGAAGGCTTCACATTTATTAATCCTTTAAGGATTTCAGTCTTTCAGCAGCTAAAGGTTCTGGGGTTGAGGATAAGGGTCAGGAGCAAGGAGGGGAGTTGGGAAGAACCCAGAGAGGTGCTCACTGCAGAGACTGCCCCTCTGAGGGGTCCGTGCCTTCGTCTCAGAGCTGCTCAAAGGGCCAGCGGGCCCCAAGGTGGACGACGTCGTAAATGCAGGAGCGTCACCCTCAGGGAAGGGGTTTAATTATCGCTGAAACCTCCTGTGGGGCTGGTTATCCATCCCTCTGGAGGCTGGCACTGTGTGCCCAACTCCTCTTGGTAGAAATGGTCTTGGTGTAACAATAGATGCAGCTGCTGGACGCCACAGGGACAGAGGGGGTCCCCGAATTCTCTTTCGGCCACCAAGGAGCTCTGTCTCAAAGGGACAGTGGTCAAGTAACCACGCAAAGACATGTAAAGGCTGTGCTTATGTGAGGCCTTATGAGCAGAGGCAGGGAGAGGCTGACCTGGGCAGGCAGGTTGAGATGGTGGGGCTGAGGATGCCGTGATGGAGCTGAGAGCTGGAGGGGCCAAGGTCAGGGCCGAGTTCCCAGGGCAAACCCAGGAGGGTTAGGAAGGATTATTCTCCTTATTCAGGAGGACGCTGGCTTCAGGGGACTGGGCATCTGCCCCAGACCAGCAGGGATGAGCAGGACTGAGTGATCCCACAGCCGGCTGGCTCCTCGCCACAGCCAGGCCCTGCATTCATTCTCTCTGGGAGAGAGGCTGCCTGGCCCCGCTTCAGCCCTGCCTGGGCCCTGAGTGACCCGCCCCTTGGTCTTGCAGGCCCATGGACCCTGTGCTAAAGGCCATCAAGGAAGGTGATGAAGAGGCCTTGAAGGCAATGATCAAGGAGGGGAAGAACCTCGCAGAGCCCAACAAGGAGGGCTGGCTGCCACTGCACGAGGCCGCCTACTACGGCCAGCTGAGCTGCCTGAAGGCCCTGCAGCAAGGTGAGGGGGGCTCCGGGGCAGCCAGAGGGGGAACGGGACGCGGGGCCAAGGGCTCCTTCCTCCTGCAGCTTCGTGTGCTTTGCCCTACAACAACCTTGGCAAGGGGGGCAAGGCAGGGTTATCGCCCCGGTTGCAGAGTTGAAGTCACCAAGTTGGGGGAGAAGAAGTGACTTGTCCCTACCCCACCCACAACACCCTCACCCTCCCTCACTCTTTGGTTCCCCGCTGCCTCCTCTCCAGGCCTCCCAGGACAGGAGAGCCTAATTCCTAGAAAAGGAATGAGGAAGGGCTGACTTTTGGGAGAGCCACTGCCAACTTGTTCCAGAATGTTCCAGGGGCTGATTTGGTGTGGAGAATACTGCAGCTGTGCCTGTGCCCCGCCAAGGCCATCCCTCACAGCTGTGGGACCCTGGGCGAATCAGGCCTCCTCTCTGAGCCTCAGCTTCCCCCGAAGCTATATGTGGTCGGGTACCACATGCAGGCAGGAGTTACCTCTGCCCTCAAGCAGCATGGACCCCAGACAGCCCACCACACTCCAGGGCAGACATAGCTGCGTGAGCCTGAGCTTCCAGCAGTTGCTGGTGGGAGTGTAAGGGAAGGACAGGGTCATTCAGAGAATAAGAAGGCCCAACCCGGGAGGGCTTCCCAGAGGAGGTGGCATCTGAGCTGGATTACTACGACCAGGAAGCTGAACCAGCCCTGTGAAAGCGACTGAGCCCAGGGCCAAGAGGATGAGGGCAGTCTGGATGGTAAACTTTTGAAGATGCCACACATGTCTGTCCTCGGAATTGGGAGGGAAAGGGGACCGCTGCTGTGTGGTGGGGGCGATGGGTATCTTCATCCTTCATGAATTTCCTGTTCTGTCCTCCCCAGCGTACCCGGCAACCATCGACCAGCGCACCCTGCAGGAGGAAACGGCCCTTTACCTGGCGACGTGCAGAGGACACCTGGACTGCCTCCAATCACTGCTCCAGGCCGGGGCTGAGCCCGACATCTCCAACAAGTCCCGAGAGACACCACTCTACAAAGGTGCGCCCCCCGGGGGGCCAGAAACTGGATGGGCAACCGGGAGCATTGCTCCCAAAGTCATAACCCCCAAGGGGTCTACTTTGGAGGAGGCGACCCGACCCTCTTCGGATGTGTCCCTTATGTAACAAATGATTCAGTTCGTCTGTGCACAGTCAGTCAGCATCCCCAAGTCCTCCCACGGGCCAGGCACCCCGAGGAGCATCGGGGGCTCAGAGATGAAAAGATACATTCTGGTGGGCATCCACTCACAGATAACGTGGCAGTCAGCTTGTGGCGATGAAGAGCTTGGCCTGAGGCACCTGGGAACACAGGGGAGGAGCCCTGAGGTGGGGGAGGGCACCCACAGAACAGGGTGCTGAGCTGAGCCTGAACGGGAGAAATTTACCAGCTGGATAAGCAGGGGGACCAGCACAGGCAAAGGCAAAGAGGCATGAGAGAGAATTTGCACCTCTGGCATGTTTAAGAAAATTAAAAATGCCGGATTTGCTCAGCACGTCATCCAGGACGTTCCCTGGCTGCCTGAGCAGTGCCCAGGCAAAGTCTGAATACCCACAGCAGCTGGCATTGGTCGAGCGCTCACTCTGTGCCAGGCGCTGTTCCTTTGTTTACCCTCACATCCATCTACACATGAGGTACGCACCGCCAGTACCCCCGATTTACTGATGAGGACCCGAGGCACAGAGACCTGAAATGAGGTAGCTGGGGTCCCACAGCCAGCCAGGGGCAGCAGAGGTGGGATTTAGACTCCGGTGTCTGGACACTAGCACCACACGCTGAACTACCACGCTAAAAAGCGTCTAGCTCATGCCCACACGCTTAAGCAAGCAGCCTTGGGTCTTGCAAAAATGATAGAGCTTGACATTATGGAAATGACAGAAATCCCCGATTTCCCACATGTCTGTATCCAGCATCTGGAACATTCCATGGGAAGCAGGAACTGGGTAGCTGGTAACCGAGTCCACTGCAGACACGCAGTAGAAACATCTCCCAGAACCCAGGTCCGCCCGGGCACCGGAGCCGTCACCTGGACCCTTGGCTGTCCCAGAGAGAGCGCCCGGGACGCTGGGCGAGTCACAGCCGAAGCGTGGGCCTGGTCCTGCGTGTGCTCCTACTATGTGCTAAGCCCCGTGCTGGAACCTTCCACGTACTACCTCACTCTGTCCTCCCACAGCATCCTCTCAGGAGGGTCTTATGACCTCCGTTTCACAGAGGGGTGCAGCGCTTTGCCTGGGGTTCTGTTTGAAGCCCTACACGGGCAGCCCCTCTCTTCCTTCTCACCTTCCTTCCGACAGGCCTGGAGAATCTTCCGGGGGTGGTTGATTTGGACAAACGCCCAGCCTCCTTGGTGAAAAGTCTGGCCAGAGCCAAGGGTGCTGTGAGAGTCTGGAGAGAGAGGAAGCTTAAAAGGGAGGTCTGAGCCAGTCGAGACAGACCTAACGAGCTGCACTCAGAAGAGAAATTTTACCCCAATTTTAGTGAGCAGCCTTTAGGGGGGTTTGAGCAGGAATATGACACTGCCCTCCTCCTCCTCTTCCCGCCCTGGCAGTGGGGAGGACTGAAGCAGGTAACACTGGAAAGGGAGACAAGTTAGGGGCGTCCCGGAACATTCCAGGGACAGGGACTCTGCTCCTAACTACCTGGGCTTGAATCCCGGTTCTGCCACTTACTATCTGTGTGAGCTTGGGCAAGTCACTTAACTTCTCTGTGCCTAACACTCCATCCTTAAAGGGTGGTTGGGAGAAGGAAATTAGTTAATCCTGTAAAGTGCTTAGAAGAGAGTGGCTGGCACAGAACCAGTGCCATGTACACATCAGCAAATATCGTTGCTAATATTACTGCTCCTTTTAGTGTATGTCCTGGTTTAACACAGGGACTCGAACCCTAGCACAGAGCCAGTGGGTATTTGTTGAGTGAATGACTGATGAACGAATGAGTGAATGGACGAATGGATGAATGAAGTCTTGGCTGGCCAGGTGCTGCCGGGGGCCCTGCTGACCGTCCTGCTTCTCCCCGGGCACAGCCTGTGAGCGCAAGAACGTGGATGCCGTGAGGATTCTGGTGCAGTACAACGCGGACACCAACCACCGCTGCAACCGAGGCTGGACGGCGCTGCACGAGTCTGTTTCTCGCAACGACCTGCCGGTCATGGAGATCCTGGTGGGTGGAGGCGCCAAGGTGGAGTCCAAGAACGCCTACGGCATCACCCCCTTGTTCGTGGCTGCCCAAAGCGGGCAGCTGGAGGCCCTGAGGTTCCTGGCCAAGCACGGTGAGTGCTGGGGGTCCCTGTGTCATGGAGGCCCCAAGGGGCCCAGCTGGGAAGGACCTCAGAGATCAGCTCTAAGGGAAGGCAAGTTTAGGTGTCATCTTGTGGACATACTCTGATTGAGTAATAGTATCTTCCTGGAGTGCTGTGTTGAGAAGGATTCTGAGGCTGTGTCTAGGCTCAGAAGGAAATGTGTTGAGATCTACAAGGGAAGCCTGTAATTAGGCACAAACTTGGAGGGCGTGACGCACATGCCATGTATTCACCATCTCTAATCTAGCTCAACATCCTCGTTTTAAAAATGAGGAATCTGAGGCCCAGAAAGGGGAAGTGACTTATTTACAGTCACGTAGCAAATTAGTGGTAGAACTAGCAAGACTCTGGGTCTCCTGACACCTCAACCACTTCTCTTCTCACCATGTCACACTTCAGGGCCAAAGGAACCTCAGACAACATTTGGGTCACGTCCTCGTTTCATGGGTGATGAAACCAAGGACCAGGATGGGAAAGTTATTTGTCTAAGGTCACACAGCAAATTAATGGCAGAGCTGGGATTTGAACCCTGGTCTTTGCACTCTTTGCCTGTGAAAAATCTTTGTTCACTTAAAGGGGCAAAATAAAATAACAGTGCCTGCATTATGATGGCCTGGTAACAGAAGGACCCAAGACAACAGCAGATGTTCTTTTGGTTAAAGAGCATTATATTCTGGTCTCCCCCAAGAACACTTTTGATTTCTTTTCTCTCTCCATGGGAAGTGACCCTCCCTCTCTAGCAACAGAGAGGCCAGAGGTAAGCCAGACCCTGGGGCTGAATGGGAATAATTTGTTGAGGACCTACTAGGTGCCAGACATTGCACTAAGCATGACCCCAGAACAGCCCAGTGGGGTTTTCCCCATAGCCACAGGAGGTCGGCAGTGTCCTCATCCCATTTTGTGGATGAGGACACTGAGGCTCAGGGAGGTTAAAGGATTGCGAACTGCATCTGACTGTGAACTGCACGCTCTTTGCACTCGGCCATGCCACCCAGGCCTCGAGAGTCACCAGCGTGGGATTTGCCCGGATAAGCATCCACTTACTCAGCACGTGCCTGAGCAGTTGGGAAAACGGACCCAAGGCACCTCCTTGCAGCCGGGACAACTCTGGGCTGCCAGCTTGAGAACAAAGAGGCACAGGCAGGGGCCGGGGAGCCCAGGCCAGGGGGGGCTGGGCCAAAGGAGGGCTCCCAGGGGGCGAGGGGGCCCGGTGAACTCTGAACCTCTGCGCAGCTCTCCTGCCGACACCCTGAGCCAGGGTCTGTGCTCTTTGAGAGCTGAGTCCATTTTCAAATCCAAAGATTCTCGTGTGAGCAGGCGGCTTTGGTGGCGGCGTCCCGGCTTCCAGGGAGCTTGACTTAGGGAGCTCGGCCGTGTCAGCACCATCAGGGTGGAGCCAGAGCCAGCCCCTGTGCCCGGGGCCTCCGTCCCAGGGAAATGGCTTGTGCTGAGCCCTTCTCTGTGCCAGGCTCTGTGCGGGCAGAGTGTCTCAGTGCATTCAGGCTGCCGTGACCGAATGCCACAGACGGGGTGGCCTGTAGACAGCTGGAGAGAGCCTGCTCCTGGTCACGGACGGCCGTCTTCCTACTGTGTCCTCACGCGCCAGAAGGGGCGAGGGAGCTCTCGGGGGTCTCGTTTATTCGGGCACTAATCCCATCCATGGGGACTCCACCTTCACAACCCAATCACCTCCCAAAGGCCCCACCTCCCAAGATACACTGGGGATTAGGTCTCAACATAGGAATTTGGGGACACAGACGTTCAGGCTGCAGCAGATGTTTACTCACATGCTCCTCTTTACTCCTCGCAGCATCGCTGGTTGGTAGGTACTATGATCCCTGGTCACAGGTGAGAAAACAGAGGCTCCTATAGGCTGCCTGGGGCCCCAGAGGTTCTCAGCCACGAAACAGAAACTTCAACTCGTTCTTGCCTCTTGCAAAAGCCTGTGCTCTTCCCACTACACCAGAAATCAGTCATCGAAACTCAAAAATTACCAGGAAGCCTGAGATGAGCAGGATGCCCAGAGAGAGAGGAGCTGTGGTTAACAGATGCTTTTGATGTCAGCCCTCACTGACATTTCACTGCTAGCCCAGTTCTATTTCTTCCCAGAATAAGGAGGGCCTGGTGAACAGGCTGCAACTCTTTTTGCAGAGAAACCCATGAGTTCTCTCCACTACCAGCAGGCGATGGAGAAGGTGTAGGAGATTGGGCTGAAGGGAGACTGTCACCGGGCTTGATTCCCCCTCCTATCCGCACGGGGCAGTGTTTCCTTCAGATGAGCCAGGAAGTAATCCCCTTCTTATTCCTTGAAATGGAAGGCAGAGAAGATCCAATCCCAATTAATAAAGTTATCGGGGTTCTTCTTTATTGGAGGCTCTGCACTCTCCTAGAGCTATGAGCTTTCCTCGGGGTCGGGTCTGGATCCTTTTACATGGAATGAGGGTAGAGAGCATGGCCTCTGCCATCAGACCATCTGCCAGGGCTTCTGCCGTCAGACCGTCTGGGTTCAAGTGTTGGCTCTTTACTTATGGGCTGGGTGGTCCGGGGCACTTGTGTGTAGGTTCTCCGTGCTTCAGTGCTCAGATGGCACAGGAAAAGCAGGGAGGCCAGCACACAGTGAGTCCCCAGGAAACGCCAGCATCACTGCAGCAGCTTTCAGCCTCTAGGAGGCCTCTGCTCGGGCTGGCGGGCCCAGGGCAGGATGTTGCAGAAGGGAGCTGGGGGTCCTCCGGGTGGACTCCGTTCTAAGGGTCATTGTTAAGTGATCCAGTGTGTCACAGTGGTGGGCACAGTGGCCCCCAGCCCAAGGTGGGTGTCACATCAAGGACAGGGACTGCCCTGGTCACTCACTGACCTGCCTCTTCTCCACCAGGCGCTGACATCAACACGCAGGCCAGTGACAATGCGTCCGCCCTCTACGAGGCCTGTAAGAACGAGCACGAGGAGGTGGTGGAGTTCCTGCTGTCGCAGGGCGCCGACGCCAACAAGGCCAACAAGGACGGCATGCTCCCGCTGCACATTGCCTCCAAGAAGGGCAACTACAGGTCAGCCCAGGCCCGCCTCCACAGCTCCACGCGGCTCTCCCCCGGCCCACACTGGGTGGGGGGCTCCCGACACCCAGCCCACAGGATTAGGAAGGCCCAGGAGAGGTCAGAGCAGAAAACAGGAAAACCACTCAACAGTCAGCCAGCTAGGGTGAATGCCTACAACACCACCAACAGGAATAATAATAGGAAACACTTCCGTAGCACTTACCAGCACTTTCAACAACTCTACTTTTCACAATTCTTTTAACAGTTCTACTGAAGTAGACACCATTATCTTCATTTTTCAAATGAGAAAGCTAAGACACAGAGAGGTTGAGTGACTTGCCCAAGGTTACATAGGTTATAGATGACAGAAACTCACCTGCTCCAAATGTCACATCTACAGATTCCACTGAGGGGCCAGATCCGAGTCTGGACTAGTGGACATTTCTGCTGGGGAGCAAAGATAAGCAACCTCAGGCAATTAGCTAGCACGCAGGGGATACCTACAATACTATAAGCATAACAGTGATGACAGCTAGCCTTCATGGAGCACTTACTGCGTGCTGGGGACTTTGAGCGAGATGAGAGAAACTGAAATCCTCAGGGAGCAATGTGATGGGAGGGAAGACGCTCATGCACACACACACACACACAAATTCATGGCATAATGAATGAGCAGGAAGAGCTAAGCTCCATGATGGTCCTAGAGGACAGAGAACGGCATGGGGTGGAAGCAGAGGTGTGCTAGAGCTGGTTCACGCTAGAGCTGGCTCACACTGGAGCTGGCTCATGCTAGAGCTAGTTCACACTAGAGCTGGCTCATGCTAAAGCTGGTTTACACTAGAGCTGGCTCATGCTAGAGCTGGCTTACACTAGAGCTGGCTCATGATGGAGCTGGCTCATGCTAGAGCTAGTTCACGCTAGAGCTGGTTCATGCTAAAGCTGGTTTACACTAGAGCTGGCTCAGGCTACAGCTAGTTCACGCTAGAGCTGGCTCACGCTAGAGCTGGCTCTTGCTAGACCTGGTTCATGATGGAGCTGGCCCATGGTAGAGCTGGCTCTCACCAGCTCACGTGAGCTGATTGTTCACACTGATAGCTGAAACTGGCCTTAGTGAGAATATTTACACCATGGAAGTTGGTGAACGATACAAACCAGGGCCCTCTTTCCCCCCCTGGAGAGCCAGTTGTTAAACATCCGCCAGTAGCACCACTAGCTGGAGGGATCAGGGAAGACTCGCCCAGGGGGTGGAACGCCAGCTGCCCAGGAAGGAGGGCAGGGGCCAGTAATTTCCACCCAACCAGTATTCCCCAACCTTTGACCATTCGCGGACTTTCTTCCTAATTTTAAACATCTATAGTCTCATTGCTCAGCATTTTCCTTTAAAGACATTTTTTACTTAAAATGAGTTTGTTTTCAAAAGGGAATGTTTATCACACTATTTGGTTAAAATTACCGATTTACAATTAATAAAAAATATTCTCGCTGAAAATCCCATCTCGCGTATCCCCGATGACACGCTTTGGGAAACACAGCCCTGTCCTCAGCAGGGAGAAGACGGAGAGACACAGACGGTGGCTGGTGGGAGGTATTGGTTGTCTTCCGTAAGGCAGAGAGAAATGGGGGTGGGAGTGGCAGCCGGGAGAAGGAAATGCAGGCACAAGGAGCCCCAGGCCCTGCTCTGCAAACTGCCTGTCCCCCCCCACCGAGTCCATGCACGGAGGAGACCCCTCCTTCTCAAGGCAGATAGACCTGGGTTTGAATTCCTGCTGAGGCCATTGGGCAAGTTGCTTGAACTTTCTGAGCCTCAGCTTCCTCTTCCGTAAACTGTGAGGCAGTGACACCTGCCTCTTGGGGCTGTCGTGGGGACTAGGAAAAAGGACACACGTGGATCTAGATGGAATCAAGCACCCAGCAGAACGCCCGGCACATGGTAGGTGCTCAGTGGGGCTGCACTCTCTCTCTCTCTCTCTCTCGGACGTAGGGAGAGCACATCCCATCATTTTTCAGTTAAGCCCGTGGAGGGAAGCAACGAGGCAGGCAGTGGTGACGGGCAAGACGGCATCTTTCTCTTCCGCTCCCGGAAGATGCAGCATCAGTCAACTGACTCGGTTTTTCTTAACCTGACCCCAGAGAGACGCAGAGTGAGAGAGAGGGAAGGGACTGGCCCCTGGACACCTCCTGGTCCACTCGCTCCCCATCCTTGCCTGTACAGCACCGTCACTCTGGGCTATTTTTTCAGTGACACACCCCAGAGCCACTGAACCAGAATTGCCAGGACACAAGGAGCCCAAGCCTCTGTCTTTGACAAGCTCCCTGAGCCAACCAGGTACAGCCCAGCCACCCCTTCAGGGGGGACTATGGATCTAATCCAACCCCTGATTTTGCAGAGGAGGGAACTGAGGCCAGAGATGGGAAGCGGCTTGCCAGAGAGAGGCAGAGCTGGGACTGTCGCTTGGCACCCTTCAGTCACACCCGGATGCTATCTATTGGAGCCAGATGTCGGCAGTCTGGCCCCAGCTGGAGGGGAGTTTGAAGGAGGCCTGGGTCTGCCTGAGGATGCCCACGGAGCCAGGCTGCTGCTCTCTGGAGCCCCCTGTATGAATGGTCTACGTTCCCCCGAAGTCTCCCGCTTTGGATTCCTGCTGACTCCCACAGCGAGCTCCCTGGCTACTCACCCTCCCTTCTCAGGCCCCATTTCGTTCTGTCCCCCAAGACGGAGAGGGGCCGGGCCACTTTTTGAGGGCTTCCCAACAAAGGGTTAAAGCCAGGTTCCCAGCAGCTTCTGCCACCTGGCAGGGCCCGTGGCCAGGCAAGCCCCGGGGGCTCCCTCACTCCCTGGGCATGTGGCATTAATGGCCTGCTCCACGCTGACCTCCCGTCGGCTGCTCGGGGATTTGACGTGACATTCCATAGGCGTTCTACACCCAGCCACCTGCCAACCCTCCTGCCTGTCTGTAGCATGGACAGCAGCCCCCAGCAGCTGGGCTCAGTGTCCACCAGATAGTGCCTTCTCTTCTGCACATTTAACTGGAGGGTGTGACCTTTGGGCATGGCTGAGAAAGGAGCCTGGGAGACCCCAAAGCCTTAGTCACCTCCAAGGCACACTTTCCTTATCTTCTTTTATTTCCGGTCTAGCAAAGGCACCTTATAAGAGGAAAGTTCCACCCCAGAGATAGATTTATTAAGAAACTGTTTGCATTCAAGAAGAGTGGATGCCCCAAGATTCCTTGAAACTGAATTCAGCAGGGCACCGAAACCAGCGGTTCTCAACCTTGTCTGCACATTGGAACCCCGGGGGGCGGGGGGCTCTAAAAACCCTGATGCTGCCCCCCACCTCCAAGATTTCCATGCGAGCAGTCCGCGCTGGGGCTGAGCTGTGGGGTTTCTAAAAGCTGCCCAGCCAACTTCACGGTGCAGCCCGGTAGAGAACCAGGATCTTAGAGTCGATTTTGTGGCTGATGTATAACAGAGAAGCGCATTTTGGGCCTCACTTCTGACTCCCTTGTTTTTAAATATTCTTTCTCTTAACTTCTAATTTATATTCCCTTTGCAATCCACTTAAAACTCTTCCTAGAATAAGGCAGAATAGAGAACCGTTAACACATTAAATTAAAATGCAGTTTAAAAGCACGTTCAGAAGCAAGTTAGTATCCCCATTAACTAGAAGGGAAACTGAGGCTCAGAGCTCGAGGCTTCATGGAAAATAAGAGCAGAGGTCCGGGTCACGGGACCCTTGGCCAACCCCATCCACTGCAGGACATTGGTTTGCTGCCTGCATCTTCTGGAGGAAAATGATGAAGTCTTGCATCAAAGTTGCTCAAGGCATGGTGCATGGGCCACCCGCATCAGACACCTGGGCCCCTCCCCAGACCTGCCAAATCAGCCCCTAGGTGGCAGGGCCTGGGAATCTGCATTTTTAGTGGCCGTTTGCATCCTCTGCAAGCTCTATTCTCTCTCTGAAGATCCAGAAACTTCTAGACGTGCTCACTCACTGCAGCAGGCTGCAGGAGCTGCTGTGTGCCTGAGCTTCCTCCTTCACGGAGGAACTGCTCCCCCGCTCCAGCTCCCAGCATCTCCTGGAAAAGCCGCAGACTTTACCCCGGAAGGATCCCTCACGGGCAGGAGTCCCACTGTGCCCTCGGGAACACCCTCGGGCAGATTCTCCACTGTGGAGCCTTTTCTGGCTCCAACATGAGCAACACATGGGCTCAGAGAAGAGGTAATCCCCCAACACACACACACACACACACACACGGCAGGGTTGACACAGTGCAGCTTGGCAGTACTGGCAGCGGAGCGTCTGTGGGCGGCCAGTTCCCTTGTGAAAGTCAAGTCCACCATCAAATCTACACTGAACACTGACAAAGGTCACACCACCGTGACCTGGGGACAGGACACCTCCGGGTTTGGTGCAGCAGGGCTGTGCAGGGCAACCACTGTGGTGGTCAAGATGCCAACAGCCACCGTTTACTAAGGGCCTACTATGTGCCGATGAGCGTAACGTGTACGATCTCATTTGATCCTCAAAAGCAGCCTTGGTGAAAGATGTTATTAACTTATGTTCTGTAACCTGGGCATAGCGATCCCACCTTGCCAGGTTGTTACAGAGAGTAAATGAGCTCATAGGGTCATTTGTGGGATTAAATGAGGTACAGGTGCGAAGCATAGAGCAGCGATCCGCAATATTACAGTAATTATCATTTAGGAGGGTAAAGTGCTCACAGGTCATAGGGACTCAATAAAAGGGAGCTCTCATCCTCATCAGCATCACTATTGTTATGATTAATTACCCCTCTATTAGATATAGATGTGGTTCAGAGAGGTTAAGTGACATGCCTGAGAAGGCGCAGCACTGAGAGGCAGAGCTGGTGGTGGAACCCAGGTCCACTGCCCCCTGAAGGACCCCACACTGCCAAGGACAGCCTGCTTTGGTGCAAAGCTCTCTGCTCTATTCCCTGCCGCTGGGCTTGGGTTCAGGCAGGACAGCAGCCATGAGGAAACTAGCATCCTGGGCGGGGAGCCAGGGCCTGGAGCAAGGAGAGTGGGACTCAGTTCTGGTGGGTCCCAGGAACAAGGTAGGGGCCCAGTTATCAGGACTTGGATCCAAGGCTCCAGGCCTCCTTGAAGAGCCCTGAGCTGGGCCTGCTCTGGTCTCAGGGCCTGAGCTGGCAGGGGCGGCCCCCGCACTGGGGAAAAGAGAAGGGAGGGGCAGGAAAGCGGGCCCCCCAGACAGCGAAGGATCTGCCAGGCTGTGGGCGCCTTGTTCCTCTTTATAAGGTGTGCTTTGAGCACCTGCGGTCCCAGGACCAGCCTGTGGAGAAGTGAGAGGGCCCCAGCCTGTCTCGTGGTGTCGCCCCCTCATGCTCCCGTCCTCCGTCCCACAAAATGGGTCAGAGGAGAGAAGTGGCGACATGCAGTAGGGCCGCCAACACTCCTAGGGCAGGGGGACTGGGGCATCGTGGAAAGGCCTGGCCCCAGGTGGTGTGGACACCTACACTCTGCCCTGGCTTTGCCGTCCACCTCCTGTCCAACCTCACTCTCTTCCCCACCCCAGCCTGGGCCTCAGTTTCCCCCTCTGCTGTCCAGACCTGTCTCACTGCACATCTGCTTTCAGAGTAGCAGAGTCTTACAGCAGCAGACGACAACACGAGGACTTGACCGCCTTATCAGGACGATGCTTCTGGGCCTCTCGGCAGCGTCCAGTCACATCCCATGTCCTGTCACTCTCCTTTGGCTCGGCAGGGGATGGCTGGAGACCAGCTGTGACCTGCTAGAGATACCAGCCCCGTCTGGCCGGCGGCCCCAGGCAGTCGCTCTCCCTGTTCTTTCCCGTGCTTGGGCATGTTACGGCTGTTAGGGAGCATTTGTTGGCGATGGCCGTGGTCCAGGGTGAGGCCCCAGCCCTGCCTGTGACCAGCACCTCTACAGAGCGAGGTCAGGCCTCCTGGGTGTGCACAGATAGAAATTAGGAGGCAATTAGCCCCCCGGGTGTGTGAATTTCCTTTTGAGGTTTTAGAGGCAGATTTTAGGCAAACACAGTATCGCTTACAATAGTAATACTTTCCACGGAGATCCTAGCGGGAGGTGGCTGGCATCGGATTTCCAGGAAGCTGGCAAGCCAGCACGCCAGGAAGCAGAGACGCGTGGGAACAGGGCTGGCGGCACCTGTTTGCTCCACACGGCCACCTCCTTGGAGCCCTCATGGGGATGTGAGGTCACCTGTCAGCAAGGACTGGACGGATTAGGGTCTGGAATCCTGACGGTGGCAGGAGCTTGTTCCTGCAGGTCGCAGGGGCTGGGGGAAGACAGAAAGGACAAGGGGCCAAGAGACCTGGGGCTGAGCCCCCCAGAACTGCTCCATGACCTTTGGTTAGTCACTTCTGCTCTCAGAGCTGCATCTGGGGGGGGGGCACAGACCTGCTTTGTACCCCACAGGGCTGCAGTGAAGGTAAAATGGGTCAGGCAAGTTAACGTGTGATGAAGAATACAAACCCCGTGACAGCTCAGCTGTCACCCTGCCTGCTACACAAGAAGAGGGCAGTGGTTAAGAGTGTGGCCAGGGTTATATCAGACTGCCTGGCTTTATATCTTGGCTCCATCACTTACTGGCTGTGTGTCTTTGGGCAAGTCACATACCCTCTCTGAGCTTCTGTTTCCTCATCTGTAAATGAAGATAAGACTAGGACCCAACTCACGAGGCTATTGGGAAGATATACAGTCACGTCCCGCATAATGACAATTTTGGTCGATGATGGACCACATATACCATGGTGGTCCCATAAGATTAGTACCATACAGCCTAGGTGTGCAGGGGGCTGTGCCATGTAGGTTTGTGTAAGTGCCCTCTGTGATGTTCGCACAGTGACGAAATCTCCTGACAATGCATTTCTCAGAACGTGTCCCCGTGGTTATCGACGTGTGACTGCAACAGCCTAATACAGGTGGCGTGCTGGGAGCAGCGCAGGATTCAGCAGGAGGGAGCAGTCGGGGCTCGCAGGAATCTCCAGCCTCAACAGAGGCTGGTCCACCCTCTCTGGGCCACAGGCAGGGCAGAGAGCCTGTTGAGACTCACAGGAGAGGGGGGCACACGACCTCGCAGTCACTGAGGGCTGCCTGGGGGTTGGGGCAGGAGTGGTTGGGGCCAGACACATTTGTCCAGGACGAGGCCCAGGTGGCTCCATCAGGGCCCCAGGGCAGCAGAACAGGGATGCGGGACAGCTGAGCCCTGCAGTCAGAGGAGGGTACAATCCCGGTTTGCCTCTGCTGATGTGTGGCCTGGGGAAGTCCCTCAGCCTCTCTGAGACTTGACTTTTCTCACCTGCAGAATGGGAATGCTGAGACACACTTTATGGGTTGTTGCAAAGATTAACCCCAAAAGTGTTTGTAAAGCCGTTCGATATCTCCTGGCACATAGTGAGCCCCCGGATATGGCTGTCCCTGCCCCCACCCCACCCAGGCACGGCAGGCTCTAGCTCCGAACGTCAGCACTGGGCTCTACCGCCCTCCGCAGGGAGAAGCTTGGACAGTCCTCGGGTTAGGGGGCTTTCCAGCATCTCCTGCAGATGGCTGAGCAGGGAATGGGCAGCGCTCCTTAGCCTGGAATAAGTCAGCGGGAGATTCTTGAAACCACAGTCCTCTCTGGCCGAGGCTTTTAAGAACTCAGATTTGAAGCCTAGCCCCACCTCTTACTGGCTGTGTGACTTTGGGAGGGTGGGTGAAGCTCTCTGACCCTCAGTTTCCTTCACTGTAAAGTCAGGAGAGCAGCCGACCCCCTCGCTCCCCAAAGCGGTCATTGTGGGGATGGCTGGTTCCACAGCACCCCCTGCTGGTGGGCCCGTGCCTCCGCGCACAGCAGTTGCGAGCGGCCCCTGCTGGCACCGCCGGCCCCCACCTGCCGGCCGCCCCGTGACTCGCGCATGCCCGCCCGCAGGATCGTGCAGATGCTGCTGCCGGTGACCAGCCGCACGCGCCTGCGCAGGAGCGGCATCAGCCCGCTGCACCTGGCGGCCGAGCGCAACCACGACGCGGTGCTCGAGGCGCTGCTGGGCGCGCGCTTCGACGTGAACGCGCCGCTGGCGCCCGAGCGCGCGCGCCTCTACGAGGACCGCCGCAGCTCGGCGCTCTACTTCGCCGTGGCCAACAACAACGTGTACGCCACCGAGCTGCTGCTGCTGGCCGGCGCCGACCCCAACCGCGACGTCATCAGCCCCCTGCTCGTGGCCATCCGCCAAGGCTGCATGCGCACCATGCAGCTGCTGCTGGACCACGGCGCCAACATCGACGCCTACATCGCCACGCACCCCACCGCCTTCCCCGCCACCATCATGTTCGCCATGAAGTACCTGTCGGTGCTCAAGTTCCTCATGGACCTCGGCTGCGACGGCGAGCCCTGCTTCTCGTGCCTGTACGGCAACGGCCCGCACCCGCCCGCCCCGCCGCCCTCCAACAGGTTCAACGACGCGCCCGCCACCGACAAGGCGCCCGGCGTGGTCCAGGTAGGGGGCGCGTGGCCGGGGCCAGAGCGCTTTGAAGGCAGTGTGGCCTAGTGGTCCAGTCGCTGGGGAGGCAGAAGGGGATAGCAGTTAAGGGGCTTTGGAGGCAGTGTGGACTAATGGTTAGTGTACTTTGGCGCGCGTGTAAACTAGTACTTAGCACACTTTGGAGGCAGCGGAACCTGGTGCTTCGCATGCTTTAGAGGTGGCAGGCCTTAGTGGTTCACGGGGACAATGAAATCCTTTTGGTCCGCTGGCCTAGGGAATTTAAGGAACCAACATCGGAGCAGGGGGCGGGTGGGGACCTCTGCAAAGCTGCGGGGTCCATCACTCCTGGCAAACCTGCACGTGGGATGTGATGCTGAATCTCCAGGCTCGGGATGGAGGTGAGATCAGGTGGGATAAGGACAGGTGAGCTGCAGAAAGTCAGTGACCCAGACACAGGACCTGTCCGTGGTGATGTCTTAAAGAGTCAGAACCTACAATGAAAAGGAAGTTAGAAACACTCTCCTCTTGGAGAGAATGATAACGGCTAATGGCCATCATTTGTGGGCCACCTACTGTGTGCAAAGAAAGAAATTTATGTTCATATTACTTTAATTCTCATCAAAAACCCTTGAAGCTGGTGTTATAGACCCGTTTTCTAGACAAGGAATTCGAGGCTTAGAGAGGTGATGCAGCTGGCCCGAGTGGCCCACCTCCCACTTTTGGCAGCAGCGCCTTGTGTGATAAGAGAGGAGAACTGGATCCTGGCGTGGGTGTGGCCGGGGTCTGTCCTGGGAGGTGGCCCTGCCCTCGCCTGCCTCAGGTTCTCTCCCTCCTGAGCTCGCTGGGGCGGAGCCCTGGGCTCTGGGCGTGGGTCCCAGCGCTGGCGTGTGCTCTCTTTCAGTTCTGTGAGTTCGTGTCTGCCCCAGAGGTGAGCCGCTGGGCGGGGCCCATCATCGACGTCCTCCTGGACTACGTGGGCAACGTGCAGCTCTGCTCGCGGCTGAAGGAGCACATTGACAGCTACGAGGACTGGGCTGTGATCAAGGAGAAAGCAGGTGGGGCCGCCGCTGCCATTGGAGGCCGCCCCGCCTGACTCAGGCCCTGGGGTCGGGCCTGGGACTGTCAGTGATGTTTCTTGGGCACCTACTCCGTGCCAGCTCCATGCTGCATGTCACATACAGTGTCTCCGTGACTCTTTGTTTTATAAATGAGGAGACAGACCCTCAGAGAAAGGATGTCACCGGGGCCAAGGTCTCACTGCTAGTTAGTGGCAGAGCTGGGATTCAAACCCAGGTTTGGCCAATACCCAAGTCCCTCCTCTAAATCTTGCCAGGGTGTTTTAAACGGTTCCAGCCCCCTGAAGGGGATCAGGACCTTTGGTGCCATGTTTTGGGCCATGGAGAGCGTCTCAGACTCTAAAGTGCATGTGAAGCACCTGGGCGTCTTGTTAAAAATGCAGATTCTGGGCCAGCCCTAGTGGCCTAGTGATTAAGTTTGTCCCACTCCGCTTTGGCGGCCCGGGTTTGGTTCCCAGGCTTGGACCTACACCACTCGTCCATCAGTGGCCGTGCTGTGGTAGTGGTTCACATACAAAAAGAGGAAGATTGGCAGCAGATGTTAGCTCAGGGCAAATCTTCTTCAGCATGAAAAAAAAAGCAGATTCTAACTCAGATCTGAGACAGGGCCTGAGAATCTGCATTTCAGCATGCTCCAAGGTGGTACCAGTGCTGCTAGTCCACAGACCACACCTGGAGCAGCACTGATCTAGGAGGCAGGCGCCCAGAGCTCTGGAGCCAGGGTCTTGCTGGGTGACCATGGGCAGGGCCCCCATCTGGGCCTCAGCATCCCCATCTGAACAGAGGAGGTTGGGCAGGCTCGTTGTCCAGCCCCCTCCAGCTCTGCCAGCCTGAAGTGTTCGCGGGTGGGTGTGCCCGGCACAGGGAAGTGGGGTTTGGCCACGGTCCAGCTGCCGTGTACCATGTAGATGGGGCAGCCTGGCAAAGTCAGGCCGAGCATCCCTCTTAGGCATTATGGGGCTCACCTGGGCAGGTGAGGCGTCAGCAGCAGTCAGACTGGGTACTGCAGCCGATTCTGAGAAACGGGCGCCTGCCCCGAGGAGTTCTCAGTACCCCAGGCTTTCTCTGGCTCTCTAAGTGTTTGTCAATCATGCATCGAAGAGGCTGACGGGCAGCGTCATCGTTATCCCACCGCTGCTGCTGTCCCCAGACGAGACTGTGCTGCCTCGTTGCCTGTCCACTGACTGTCCAGGTGCCCCACGCCCCAGAGCCCCGACTCTGATTTGCCAAGTTCTTCCTTAGATCCTCACGCCCCATTGAACCCAAACCTACTGTAGGGTTTTTCATTTGCACAAATGCCTGGGAAGCACTGGAATTGAGACCTTTGATAAAGTTACTGGGGAGACGCCTGGGGGCAGGTGACACTGACTTGCCCGCTCACTGGGGGCACAGCTCTAGATGCTCAGTAAACATTCCTGGATTTCGTGAATAACTGGTTGCTGTCACCATGATCCTCAGCCACTAGAGGGTGGCGCGGTCCTTGCCTAGATGTCGGCCCCACCCCTCACTGTCCTTCCTCCTGCCCTCCCTAGAGAAGGTTGTCCCTTGCCACCAGACCCGTGTCCCAGGGAAAACCTGCAGAACCCATCAGTGTGTTCTACACATTTATTAACAGGGAGAATAAGTAGTTCTTAACCAATACTATTTTGGTTACTTTAACGCCCACGCTGCGTCTGCAAACACCCTCCAGGCGCCTTTTCATTTAATGCTGTGATGTTGACGTCATTACTCCTGGAGTCAGGCAGATGGAGGCTCTGAGAGGGGCGATGAGAAGACGCCGGAGCCAGCCGGGGACGCCAGCCCAGCTCCGGTGGCCCTGTGTCCTCTGCCCCCAGTGGCCTCTGGCCTTCCTGCCCACAGTCAGCTGAGGAAGGGGCTGAGCTTCCCAGGGGGCCGGCTCTGTCCCAAGTGAGACTGCAGGGCAGTGGAAGGGTGGGAAACGTGGCAATGGGCACCTCGTGAGGCAGTGCCTGGCCTGGCCTCTCCACCCTCCTCCACGTCCCCTCTGCATCCTTGTCTTCCTGGGCGGACCTTTTCCAGGTGGCCAGGCCTCCTTGGCTTGACAGGCTGTTTCCTCCGCTTGGGAGGCCCCTTCCTCACCTGGTGGAGTCCCACCCACCCAGCAAGACCCTGCTCTGATACGCCCTCTAGTGTGGAAGCCTTCCCGGGCACTCCTGGGTGGGACCTCTGCAGCTCTGGCCAGGAACAGCGGGGGGTCAGCGTTTGTTGAATGGATGAATGAATGAATGAATGACATTCTTTGATTCAACAAACACCTTCCCTGTGCCAGACCCTGTGCCCAGGGCTGAAATAAATCACCCGGTTACTAGATGCATCAGTCCCTGTTCTTACCTCTCCCCCTGCCCCCCAGCTGAGAAAACTCCACTGTATGAGGCACCCTAGGGGGCCTCCTGGAGGAGACAGCCATGTGGGATTCTGAGACCTACTGGGAACTGCCCCCTGCCCCCTGCCTCTGACCTCTCTGCACCACCTAGAGCCCAGAGCTGAGTTCTGTGCATGGGGGCACTTAAGAGGTCACACTCACTGACCCCGTTGCTGAGCCGTGTTCGGGGTCCGGGCTGTGTATGTGGAGGAAGGAGCACAAGACGAAGGAGATGCCAGCTCTGGTCCCAGTGTGGTCCTGAGTCCTCCCCTGTGGGATGGGTTTGGTACCTGCCTCCTTGGGCTGTGCGGATCAGTGATGGGTGACCAATGGGAGGGTGCTTTGCCAGATCTTTTCAGACAGCAGGGCCTGGGGTTACGTGACCCCGCCCACCCACCCAGCCACAGCGGTGGGGCACCCCCACGTGCCAGAGGTCACAGATGCAAACCCTTTGCTGGTTGCAAACGACAAATCAGCATCTCTCTTTCCCTCCTTTTTCCAGAACTTCCCAGACCTCTGGCTCACCTTTGCCGGCTGCAAGTTCGAAAGGCCATTGGGAAATATCGTATAAAACTCCTGGACACATTGCCACTCCCAGGCAGGCTGATTAGGTACCTCAAATACGAGAACACCCAGTAACCGCTGCAGAAGGATGCCTCCTCACACTGTTTTGCTGAGTCTCAGGACAGTGGTGTCCCCAAATCTAAGCGGAGCTGGTGACAGACGAGGCTGTGGGCCGCCTCCCTCTCAGCTGGGGCAGCTGCCCTGACCTCGCCGGGTCTCTGGGGCGGAGCTTTGCCCAGAGCAGAGGACGGAATGTGTCAAGTAGGAGAAAAACGTGCTTGTTTTCAAACTGTTGAGTAGATCCAGACCTTCTCTGCCATCGGGCTTGGCAGAAGCCTCCATTCCTGGGGCAGGAGAGGGGGCAGGGCAGGACTCGGGGTGGGCTCGAGAGGGCAGGGGCCCGCGGAGGAGCTTCGGCCGGAGAACTTTTGGGGAGGTCTGCCTTTCCTGGACTGCCTCGCCGCAGAACTGCCCCGCGCCCCTCGCCCTGTGCTCTGTGACTGCTGAGCCTTCTCCCGAAGGTGTGGCCGGGTGGGGCGTGGGGAGACCCTCGGTCCCAGAGGGCTTCCTTCCGTACAATAAATGTTGCACAGATGACGCCTCGCCCAGTGAAGCCCCTCTCACCAGACCCCTCCCCAGGGCCTGAGGTCCTCAGCCCTGCACTTGGCGGGAGTGAGGGTGGGGCAGGGGCTGGGGACAGGGCACACAGACCCCTGAGCCTGTCACCTCGGTTTGGGCTTCTGAGTGTGTCCTTCATTCACCAGAAGAGACCTGATGGCCGAGGAGAGGCGGCAGGGTTCTGCCTTGTGATGGGAGCCCCCGAGGGTAGTTGTTCTGTCCAGGTTCAGTCACCATGGAAACAGGAGCATCATCACAGACAGGCTCTCTGTGCTTACAAGTCTCCCAACACCTAGGATGTCTGTCTTACACACACGTCTCCCCTGGCACTCTGTCTTCACGTCGTACTCACCCCTGTTTTGCTACAAAAGTTGAAATACTAGGGGAAAAAACAAATCTACGTACTGGCTACTCTGAGCGAGGGTGCTGGAGTGATGGCCGCCATCAACCCTTGCAAAGGCACCAGACTTCAGAGGCACGAAGCCCTGTGCCCTGCCTTGCCTCCTCTGGTCCTCACGTGGCTCTGTGGTGGAGCCAGGGGATGCTGCCGGCCTGTTTTTGGGGCGTAGCTGAGAGAGCTGAGGCTCAGCACAGTCGTAGCGCTTTCTCGTGTTCTGAGTCCTGTGCGCTGAGACGGGCACGGCCTGCCTCCGCAGAAGCTGCGGCGCTCTCTCCGAAAGGCCGATGAAAGGCACTGGAGTGTGGGCCCCTCTGCAGGCCTCCAGGCCAGGCCACCTCGCCAGGAGCCCTCGCCGGGCCCCTGCCCAGGGTCCAGAAGAGCCTTGAGCAAGGTCGAATGTCATTTCTGGCCTTTGGAAAGTGAGCATCCAGGCCAGTGGGGGAGCGCTGATGCCAGGCTCGCTCCTCTGGGGCCTTGGGTTCCTTTTTGTCATGGCCCCTGGTAGTCTTGCCGGCTCTGACACTGGGTTCCCATGGAACCAGTAAGTCCCAGTATGGGCCTGAAGAGGAAGAGGCCACCAGCAGCACTTTCCAACCACGGGTCAGACGGGACTCAGCTGACCTTGCCCACTCCCTCCAGGTACAGTTGGGAAAGCAGCTCCAGAGAGGGAAAGGCACTTGGCTTGGGCACACACAGCAGGTCCCCAGGGTTTCAGCCCGACAGTGCTAGCCCAGGGTCCCACGCTGCCTTGCTGTAGAGATCCTGAAGGAAACCTGTGTCCTCCCAGACTGGGGATGTTCAACCCAGTGCAGCGGGGGGAGGGGACCTCAGGGGAAGTGTCCAAGTGGGGAAAACCCTGCCTGAAAAATGCCTGTGCTGCCCTGGCAGCCAGGGGAAGAGGCTTTAATCTTGGCTGGGGGTGGCAGGCAGGGATGGGACCGGGCAGAAAGATGTTCAGTGCATTTGGAGTGTGGCTGGGTATCAGGCAAACTCAAACTACAGCACTGCTCAGGTCACCTAATGTCCAAGACAGTCCTAACAGGCAGTGGCCTCAGGCACTGGGCATGGTGGGGATGCTGGGCTGAGGGAGCTGCCCCCCTGGAGGAGGTGAGGCTGAGGAGGGAGGTGGGGGGTGTGGGGAAGGAGGCCTCTGTCACTGCATTCAGCATCAGCACCATTTATTGGTGGGATGTGGGGCCCCTGGGCCTGGAATGCACCGGTGCTGTATTAGAATATTGATGGACGTCCCTGCCAGTTGGTCACAGCTGCTGCTCAGGGCCGCTCCCCACCAAGAGCCTTGCCCAGCCTTGGCTTTCTCAGGTCCCTGTCCCCCCTTCCCGCCCCCAACCGCTCAAGGGTAAATGCTTGCTTGCTCCCGAGGCTCCGTTCTGATTGGTCGGTGCTCAGGCCGGGCAGGTGGTTACGTTTTTTGACCATCACCGCTGTCAAGAGGACTTGACAGCCGTCACCCCCTGCAGAGGCCGCCCCCACCCCTGCTTACCCAGCCTCTGGGAGGACGTCAGCCTCAGAGGTGTCTCACAGCATCACCAAAGCCTTAAGATCCTCAGAGAGGGGCGTCTGGCCAGTGCTGGGGACTGGAGGCTGAGGCAGGAGGGGAGCTCCTGGCTTCACCGTGAACCCACACGAGTCACCGTCTGGTCAGGCGAGCATCTGCTGCTGCTGCGGCTCCTGCTGTGGTGGACTCTTTTTTTTTTTTCAATACTGAAGCTTTCTTAGATGGGTTTTCCCCCAACTTACTGTTTCCACGCGGGGAACCATGATGCCCTCTGCTTCTGCTGAGCCACATCCCAGTGAAGCTTTCTGCTTCCAGACGAAGCCTCCTTGCCTCTGCGTTTGAGTGAAGGCATCGCCGGGGGTCCCCCGGGAAAGGCAACGCCCGAGAGGGCAGCACCCTGAGAAAACATGCCTGGCGGAGCTCAGCTCCTGCTCCAGGGAGAGCCAGTGGGTGGATGGCCTGGGTGCCCGTTCCTGTGGGCAGCCCCATTCATAACCAACACTGAAATACTGGTGTGGCAGGACCTACAGTCACCAGACACCTGGGAGAAGTGACTTTTGCTCAATGCTGCTTTTCGCCACTTGTGTGGTACTGGAGAGCCAGGCACTCACATCTTTGCCACAGCTACCCACGCGGCAGGTCTATTTTCAATCACGTTTTTCAGATGAGGAAACTTCGGCACAGAGAGGTTAGGTAACTTGCCCAAGATCACACAGCTGGTAGGGGGCAGGGCCTGGATTAGGGCTTTCAAAACTATGCTGTACAGTGTGGAGGGGCTGAGCCTCATCAGAACAGATCCAGAAGGGCCTTCATGATGACGTGCAGAGGGAGAGGAGGGCACACATCTCCTGCTGGTCCCCGTCCTGCTCACTAAGACCAGAGCAGCCTGAGGTGTGGGTCCTGGCTGAGGACTCCTTTATCCAGTGTGCCACATAATTACTCAGAACAACTCTGCCTGTGTCAAGTGGCCTTCGTGGCACTGAAGTCCTCCGAGACCATCAGACATAAACCAACAGAAACTCACTCACTTCCCAGAGCATGAACTGCCCCTCCATGTGGATGCCCCGCTCCAGAGAACGCGCAGAGTAAAAGCAGGCAGGTTAGGACGGGCCCTTAGCAATCACTAATTCTGGAGCCTTGTGTTAGGAAGGATTCCGAGGCCGTATTTGGGCCCTAAAGGAGAGTCTGTGACCAGGCGATGGTACCTGCCTTGGGTGAGGAAGGGGTGCACGTCTCTATCCTTGGTCTAGTCGCCGACTCTACAGAGGAGGAAACTGAGGCACAGAGTGGGGATTAACTTGTTCAACATCATGCTGCTGATTAGGGTACCATGGCCCCAGCCAGGGCTGCCCCCTGCATGAGTCCCGGTTGTGAGAACCGTGCTTTGATGACGTGAGCGGCTCAGCACCCCTGGCAGGTGCATGCGCTCTCGGCCATGGAGCCACACTGCACACAGCAGAGCAGGTCCTGGGCCAGCGTGCGGGCGGAGGCCCCTGCAGTGGCTTTGCTAGCTGGGCGTTATTGGGGCAAACCCAGGGCCTCTCCCTGCCTCCAGCGCCCCCTCTGTGCGCTGTCACAGACAGAGGCCCTCGTCTTTCCACTGACAGGGCGCCTCATGTGTGGGCACTGCACCAGGCCCTGGAAGAGAGCCGTCAGCAGAGACCCTGGGAATCCGAATTAGCTAGAGATTACTGCTCCTTGTTTTTGTTTTGCCCCTGGACATAGAAGCAAAGATGATGTTTGAAAGAGAAACAGTTGTGCTCCAATGACCGGTTATTTCATCCACTAGGGGCTCAGCTCCTGTTTGGCCTGATTGCCCCTCTGACCAGGGTCGGGCATGCCCGCCTTGGCACAGCCGTAATCGGAGTGGAAGGCACGGCAGAGGGACCATTCTCATCCCGCGCCTCATCCTGCAGGTGGGACAAGGAGGCTCCAAGAGGAAAGGTCCAGTCGCACATCCCAGGGCAGAGCCAGGACCACAGCTCCGCCTCCCCGGGTCCCAGCCTCCCTGTTGTCCAGAGCAGGTTGGACACCCCAGGGATCCAGGCCCCACCAGCCTCTGTCCTCTGACGCAGGCAACCAGAGCATCCTTCCCTGGCGGCTCGCGCTCACTCTCCTTCCTTTGACTTGAGCTCTTGGCCCCCAGAGCCCATTCCCAGACGTCTCATAGGTCTGTGGGCCACTCCTGGTCTCCCCCACAATCAGTCACCTCCATAAGTGGCCCTCCACCTGGACACAGCCAGCATTGCTTAGGCCTGGGGACCACTCCACTTCCTGACACCCGAAATGTGGAAACTGCAAAAGAAATGTCTTTATTCTTTTAACCTTCTTAATATTTACAAAGAACAAAAAGAACAGAACTGAAAATGGCTTACACAGTGGGTGGCAGATGAACAGATGTGTAACTCTGGCTTCTGGGGTGGCCGGCAGGCAAGGGCAAAGCCCCATCATCCCAAGTCTGCGCAGGGATGGCGGGACGATCTGTCGGGCCCTGGCCTGGTTGGGGAGGGGCCGACCACGCCTGCCCCATAGCTCCCAAGGCTGCAAGGGCTGACTCGGAGACTGCCTGAGAAGCCCCTGCCCCAGGCCTGCCCTCCCCCTCCCACACATACACAAAGGGAAGGCTCCCAAGAGGCTACACTGCCGCCCAGCCCACCCCTCACACGGAGAGCTCCTGGGGCCCCCGACACCCCTGCAGGCTGGAGGTGGGGACCGAGGCCCTCCTGGCCGGGCTAGAGGTAGCCAAAGACGTTGAAGATGGGCGGGGGCACGGCCGGCTTGGTGGGGATAGGCTTCAGGACCACGGGTCTGTACACTTTCTGCCCTGGGCCACCCACATCCTTGCAGAAGTGGGCCAGCTCCCCTGGGGAAGCTGGGCTTTTCCTCCAGAGGCCCAGGCTGGGGACCGGGCTCTGAGGCAAGGCCCCTGGAGGGCCCGGGTAGATGGGCTGTCCATGGTACTGGAAGGGGCAGCAGCTCCAGGCATTGACACGGCCCACCAGGGAGACCCCAGGCATCTTGAGTGGCTCCTTCTCAGCGGGTGCCCTTGGGGATGCGGGCACGGGGGCCGTCTCGGGCCCCACAGGCTCCAAGCCCTTGCAGTGTTTCTTACCCTCATAGGGAGGTCCCTCCCTGGGGCCCAGTCCCCCCTCCAGCCCCAGGGGGTAGCTGTGGGTGGGCCGCGGCTCTTCCCAGAAGGAAGCAGGCAGCTGTCTTTTCCTCATGGGCACCTGGCCAGGCCTGGCAGCTTCTGGATTCTGCCCCTGTAGGGTCTGCTCCTTGGAGAGACATTCCTCCCTGTAGGGGTTCCCCAGAGCCTTCTCCGTCCAGCCCCCACCCCCGCCAGGGCTGGAATCCTGGCCAGCACCCAGGGGCAGCCTCCCGGGCCGGTCCTCAGGCCCCCTTTTCAGGTGAGGCTCGGCTCCTCTGCCGGGGAGGCCCCGGGGGAGCCGGGAATACTTCTGGGAGAAGCGTTTGAGCTGCTTCTGCAGGTACTTGCGGTGGTCCACAGAGCGGCGGCAGGGCGCCGACTTGTCCAGGGCCGCCTTGATGTCGCTGGACGCCAGGTTCACAAAGTTCAGCAGCATCTTCACGTCACTGTCGGATGCCATCACCAGGGGGCCTCTGCACGGAGCTTTCCATGAAGAGGGTGGGTTCTGCGGGGGGCTGGCAGCTCCAGAGAAGGGCACAGGGCGGACCTGAGGAGACACATAGGCCATTGGAGTCTCTGGGATCAGCCACGCCCAGCCCTCCCCAAAGGCCGCATGGCTGCAGACAGTGGCCCCAGCCCCAGACCCCTCAGCCCTAAACAAAGTCCTGGGTAGTGGGATTCCCACTCAAGCCGCCTAGCACTTCCTGAGCGTCTGTGATGGGACAGGCGCCAACAGAACCTCCTGTAGTTTTCTTGGGTCTGTGGCCCTCCACTTGCAGCTGAAGCTCAGAGAGGTTGGGGAACTTGCCCAAGGTGACCCAGCTACAAGTGTCATCCCTGGGGCTGGAGCGCGAGTCTCGGCGCTCCCAGCCCACGGTGTCTCCCACACAGCATGCTGCCAACGTGCACAACTTGCCAGCAAGGTTTTTACTTTCTGAGCTGAAGCGACTGCTCCGTTTTCAAGCAAGGCCAAGCCCCCTCTCTCCCTGGGGGCCCTCTCCTCCTCCCGCCCCCGCCCCAGCCCTCCTAGCATCAACCCCCCTCCTTGGTCCCCACGCTCCACCCCCAGCTCTCACGCAGGACAGGCAGGTCCCCTGTCTGGCACTCAAGCCCGGGCCTGCCGGGCGGGCTGGTCGCAGGCTGTGGGCAGCAGGACGCCCCCGTAGAAGCATCTGCAGCAATTTCATGCCTCCTCGGCCGCCACCCGCAGCACCTCACCCCTCCCCCAGGCCCCAGCCGGCCCCACGCCCCCACCCAGTCTGGCCAAGCTGCCCGGGCCTCCACACTGACCGAGGGTGCCGGGCCCCGGGCCCCACCAACGTGGCCCGGCAGGTTCCCCGCCGCAGACCTGGGCCGGGCCCGGCGCGGCCGGCGAGCTCCGTGCGTCCGGCTGCAAGCGGTTGTGCAGCCCTCGAGTGGGTTGAATGGAGACCGAGTCCCGGGAGCTGGGGGGCCCCTCAGGCCAATCAGGAGCGCCTCTCCAGATACAAAGCATCCCAATCAGGCGGCAGCGCCCCGTTCCCACATTCTTTGCCATCACAAATTGTCACCATGGGGACCATCACAAAAAAGACAGCTCCCAAATGCAATCATTTCCCGGTAAATTTCTACCCTTCAGCCCCACTCTCTCCCTCGGCTTCCACGCCCCTCCTCCCCTTGACCTCGGTTCCCTGGTTTCTCGAGGGGGCGGGGTGTGTGTGTGTGTGTGTGTTTAAAAAGTCCAGGACTGAGGAGGGGCCGGGCCCAGAAGAGATGGGCCTGCACACCTCCCCCAGACTCCGGGCCTACAGCTGCCATGCTCCAGTGCAGACAGACAATCGGACGGGGTAAGCCGGGCGGGCTGCTTTCCCCGCTGTCCTTGAGTGTTGAGTGGTGCTCTCCTCTCTCTCTCCCTCTCTCTCTCCCTCTCTCTCTCCCCATTCCCCCTTCCCAGGCACAGGGCCCTGGGGGCCTGTGAGCACACACACTGCTGTCTGCTGTCGGCAGAGGTAGCGGAGGCAGGGCCCTCTAGCGAGGGGCTGGCATATCCATGGGAAGGCAGCGGAACCCTCAGGAATCTTGTCTTTATGTTTGCTTCCTCAATTGAGCTGCACAAAGCCTGAATTGCCCATTCAGCGCGGCCGGACAAAAGGTTGGCGGTGCACGGTCCCCTTGCATTTGTAGTCAAACAGTTAGGGACTTAAATCGAGTCGTCATGATGGAGAAAGAGGTGGACAAAGCCCATAGAATTGCCATCAGCAAACATTTTCCTGTGTCATATTAGCCAGTCTCCATGGCTCCCCCTGGCCCGGGGACAATGGCACAAGTTTGCACACTTGGCTACTGTCACCGTGCCAACGCCGGCGGGGCCGCAAGCAGGGCCGCTCTGAGCAAGCAAGGGAGCCCAGTGCCGCTGGCCGTTGGCCCTGCCCACCGAGTGGCCAGAGGGAAGGTGAGGCGCGGGCGGAGGGCGGCTGCCTGGGAGATGCTGATGGGCGAGGCCTCCATGCCAGCCAGCCCGGGCGGCCCCTCCGCCTCCCGCCTTTCTCCTCATGCTCTGCCTCCTCTTTCCCGTCCTCCTCTCCTTCTTTTTCCTGGCCTTCTCCCCTTTCCTCTGCCACTTTTTCCTCCTGTCCCCTGGTTGGTCAAATGGCTGGTGATCTATACACCAATCCACCTTTTTGCACCACCACCTAAAATGCCAAGGACTCCTCTCTGAGGTCTCGCTGCCCAGATGGGAGCACCAGCCAGGCAGGGGGCCTCACCCAGGAGCGATGGTCCTACCCCCTCCTGCTGGCCAATAGGCAGCTGCTGCTGGCGTGAGGCACCTGCCTGTGGTGGCCTGCCTCCAACCCACCTCCCCCTCTGGCCTGAGGCTCCCTAGAGCCCAAATGAAGGGTTTGGAGCAGACGGCCCAGTGCAGACACGCGGTAACTCACTTTAGGCATTTAGGAGCGGGTACAGTATTCTCTGTGCCCCCTTCCCCTGCAGCGGGTGTCGGGGAAGCGTGGACTGAGATGGAGGTGACCCTGGACTGAAGCATCCTGGATCATTGGCCATCACATGGCCGGGAGGGTGGCCCCTACCTGCAGTAGCCTTTGTGTTAAGTGGGAGCCAAACCATCTTCGTTTTAAACCCATGAGATTTGGGGATTGTTTCTACAGCATAACCCAGCACACCTTAACTGGCACAGGCAGGAAACGCCCTTTCTGCTCCAAGCACCCTGCACACACAGCTGGAGAAAATGCCCCAGGTCACCAGGTTAGGCTCCCGCACGACTCCTGCCCGGCACGGGTGCCTGCTGCCTCCTGCTGGAACCAGGGTGCACAGCCACAAGCACGTTCGAATCTCTCCCGAAGCCAGTGTCGGCCCACCACACTGCCTTCTCCATCACTCCCGGCTGGGACCCTGGTCCCAAACCAGCCGGCTCCATTTCCACCCTGGCCTCCTGCTCCCGGCATCCACTTATGTCGGCCCCTCTTGCTGGGACACCCTCTCTGTTTGAAGAGCATGGCGACGTGCTTGAGCCGCTCCACTGGATCTCAGCTTCCTCTGAGGCCCCAGGGCGCCTGAAGCCATGTCAGCCCGTCCTGGTGCTGCCTGCTTGTGCCGGCCTCCTCCCACTTCTCAGCCAATAATGTCCCTAACAGGTCGGCCAGCTCCACGGGGCTCAAGTCCATATCTTAAAACATCCTCTGTAGCTCTAAACATGGGCTGTTCTTCCCATGTGTTCTTCCCACTTTTTGAGGAAAGAGGGAAGGAAAGAAGAAAAGAGGGAGGAGAGGAAGAAAGGGAAGAGAAAACTGGAACGAACAAAACTGAGGCTTGTTGGACTTGTGCAAAGAGCCGTGATGGACGATCGCACACAGAAGACGCACCTGACCCCGCGACTGCTCGGTGAGGGGGTTATGGTGGCCGTGAGGCTGCGTTACTCTCCCAAGGCCTCACTGCTAATAACTGGCAGAACTTGAACCTGAAGTCGGGCCCGTCTGCGTGCAAAGCCTGTGTGGCTCCCGTCACCCGTGTGGCTTCCCTGAGCTCCGACCGAGTACCGGGCACTGAGTGAGTGCTGTGGGGTTGGAAGGCCTCCCAGACCAGATTTTCTGCATAAGTCCTGGGTTCTGCCCTCTGTCCCTCCGTGAGGACGGGACTCCGCCTTCTGACTCAGCAGCATGGGAGCTGGCACTGCGGGAGGTCAGTGGAGGGAGAGGAGGCAGCTGGGGCTTAGACTGGGGCCCAGGAACCTGACCCATGGCCCCACACTGACCTGGTGACACCCCAGGCCTCAACATTCGACCCTTGCTGGGGAGGCCTCCTCTGTGTTTTTCTGGCCATAGAGACAGGTGGAAAAACATCAGTAATAAGAATTATGCCTGTTCTAGAGAGCCCTTTCACAGTCATTCTCTCATGTGGTCCTGCCTCTGGGCAGGGAAGAATTTATTTCCCTATTTACAGTTGGTGACACACTCAAGGACAAGTCTCAAACCTCTGATTTTTGGGCCCAACTCAGGGCTGCTGAGTCAACTCTGTCCTCTCGGCATTCTTCAAGGCCCAGCTCAAACATCCAGGAAGACTTCCACCAACTCCCAGCATTATATGTGATACCCTCCCCATTGCTATGTTTATGGATTCAAAGATGAAGTCTAACCTCCTTAGCTTAACACAGAAGGCCCTTTGTAATCTGACCCCTACTGAGGCCTTGCACAGAGTAGCTTCTCACTACAATGTTTCATGAATTAAATACTTTGCCCATTCCACTGAATACAATTCTTCCTGTGGACTGGAAACAATCGCTTCCTGTCTTGTTTTTTCGTTTATTGTTTGTCCCAATCAGCCAACTCAACCTGGGGGAGCCACATGAGATCAGAGAACTTGTCTGCTAGTTCCTCTCTGTATCTCCAGTGACTAGAATGGCCTTGGCACAGAGCAGGCCTTCATGAAGGACCCTTGTGGTTGCTATGGCTGTACCTAATGCTGAATTGTCTGTGTTCCCTCGGGATTGCGGGTGCCTTGAAAGCAGGAGGCACCGTTTCACAATGGCGTCCCCTTGTGTCAGAACAGGGGTTCCAAAAAGCTCCATTAAGAGCAAGGGAGCTGTGTTGGACTTGACCTTGAGGGTTCCTTCCGACCTCCTCCTGTGGCTGCCGTGGACCTCCAACACTCAGGCGGTGCTAACCCGACCTCAAGTCCATTCACACCATTCAGCGTCAGGGACTCGCAGCCTCGAGTCCACTCCATTCAGCACCTGCCATGTGCCAGCGCCCAGCAGGGGCGGGGTGGGCTTCCCTGGCTTGCTCTTCTGTTCCCGAGGCAACTTGTTGGAGGCAACGGCGACCTTGTCTTGATGACTGAACAGCTGTCTTCTGCCCACCCCTCAGGGAGGCAGGATGACATCCTAACTGGCTTCGATTTCCCAAAAAGCCACTCGGAGCCACCCGTCCAGAATCTCTGGATGTCGTCTGACATAATCCACTTCTAGGATCTAGCCCACACAGGCGCAGGCAGAAACCAAAAGCAAGAGGAGGCTGTGTGACAATGCCGTGCACCGGCCAAGCCCCACGGGAACGGTCATCTGGGGTGGCGGGCTTTCAAATTGCTTTTATGCAGAGAAGCCCATTCAAAAAATTATCATGTGGGAGTCCAGTATGTAAAACAGTGACAGCAATGTGGTGAGGACAGATTTATTTTACACCCGCAAACGCACGCTTTCCACTTATTTTGCAAGCAATGAATTAGAGCAAGGAGGCTGTTTTGGTGGCAGAGAGCTTCGAAATCAGGGGCGATGGGTTACGGTCTGACGTCAGCCGTACTTTGTTTTGGTTGCAGAGTATTTAGAAAATCTTGATTTAGAGAGAGAAGCAGCTGCAATGGTAATTTTTTTTTAAGCATATCTCGCAATCTCAGGATAGTCCTCGAATGAAAAGGAATCGTCTAAGAAGCTTTATTAGCTAGTTCCCAGAGGAGTCAGCCAGTTAGCTGCCCAGGTTAACCAGTTGGCAGCCAAGGGTGTCAACTTGTGAGTTAAAAAGCGTTTGAGTGTGTGTTTATTTGTTGGCACAGTTTTTAGAATGGAATATTTTAAGTTGCCAAAAATAAAATTTAAGGGAAATTTTACATTTCCACGCCTCTCTAGAAAGTTCCAGAAGATGGGTACCTTCTCATTTTAGAGGTGAAGAGAGTGAGGGCCAGATAGTGGTGGTGATTCAGCCAGGGCGACAGAGCCGGGTAGACGCAGGAGGAGCCCGCAGCTCTGCTCTCCCAGCG
Organism: Equus asinus; assembly: GCF_041296235.1. Lineage (NCBI taxonomy): Eukaryota > Metazoa > Chordata > Mammalia > Perissodactyla > Equidae > Equus > Equus asinus. Next base: position 99,447,308 of record NC_091796.1, on the reverse strand, counting down.
GCCCTGTGTGCACGCCGAGGCCCAACAGCGACACTGTGGCGCTCAGAGCTCGGGTCCACTCAGCACTTGCCCCTGATGGGAGTAGGGAACGTGTATTAAGCTGTTTGTCCTTCCCAGGTGCCATGATCACTCTCTTTAATAGATAAGGAAACTAAGGCACAAATCATCTAGGAAACTTGCCCAAGGTCCCCTGGTCTGTAAGTGACGGAGCTGGGAATGCGATGCTGGCAGCCAGATCCAGACCCTCAGTCATGACCCTCAGATGCTGCTGTTCTCTACTGATGACGCTGAACCAACGCACAGGCACTCCCTCCCTCCCAGGGCCTTTGCTAGCCCAGGGACGCCACCTGCCCGAGGCCCTCATGGTCCAGGAGAGTTAGGTCCCACCGCCCCCGACTCAGGAAACATACAAAGCCTACAAGGTTGGGGGCGGGGCACAGCAGCCCAGCGGGCAGCTCTGTGGACGTGTGGTGCAGACATCACAAGACGATTTATGTAACCTCTTACATAATGGGAATGTTGCTACCCAAGGCCAGCCAGAGGCATGCTGTCAGCTGTAATCAGGGCAGACAGGCTCCCGCTTCCTTGGAATGGGAGGGATCGAGTCAAAATAAACCCCTTTGACTGCCAGGCCGAGGGCTTCCTGCTCTGGCAACCTCGTCTCACAACCTAGGCTGAGCACCAGCCTGGCTGTGTCCTCAGAGCAGCCAGAGACCTCGTGATGACCTGAAGAAGTCACAGCCCAGCTCAGCCAGTCCCTGCGCCCCTGGTCACATCCCAACAGCAGTGATAGAGACAACAGTCAGTGTGATCAAGTCTCATACTGGAAGCAGTTTCACCGCATTGATACAGTATAGAAGGGAGACTGGCTTTGGAGATAAGATCTCTGAACTCTGCACCTACCTGGCTGTGTGATCTTGGGACAGTCACTCACCCTGTCTGGGCCTCAGTTTCTTGGTTAGATCACATCAGCAGTTCTCAGCCTCCATGTTGCACACATGGACACTGGTGTGGGGCTGGTGCGTCACAAGTCGGTGTTACTTATAAAGGTTCCAAACTTGGCAACTGATGCACTTTTTCCTAATATAAATTAGAGCCGATTCAATGTAACAAAGCCAGGTGAACCTCCTTGCATTCCCCTGTGGGTTCTTGAAAGGGATGTGAATGAGCTGGTAAGTCCCAGGACCCAACTCTCCAGGAAGAGAGGAAGCACATCAGATTTTCATCCATCTCGGGGGGAGTCTCAAGACGGGCAGGGTTCAGGGAAAGAATTTTATGCTGAATGAGTGCTGAGAGCAGACATCCGTGCCTTGCTCCTGATCTTAGGGGGAGAGCACTGAGTCCTCCACCATTGAGTACAGTGTTAGCTGCAGGATTTTGGTAGATGCCCCTTATCAAGTTGAGGAAGTTCTCCTCTATTCCTAAGTTGCTGAGAGTTTTTATCATGAATGGGTGTTGAATTTTGTCAGATAATTTTTCCTTCATCAATTTATGTGATCACGTGGGTTTTCTTGTTCAGCCCCTTGACATGGTGGATTACAGGGACTGACTTTCAAATATTGAACCAGCCTTGCATTCCTGGAGAAAACTCCACTTCGTTGTGGTGTATAATTCTTTGTATGTATTGCTGGATTTAACTTACTAATATTTGGTTGAGGATTTTTTGCTGTTTTCTATGTTCATCAGGTATATTAGTGTATTGTTTCCTTTTTTGTGCTGTTTTTGTCTGGTTTTGGCATCATGGTAATACTGAACTCACAAAATGAATTGGGAAGTATTCCCTTCTCTTCCTTTTTTTTTTTTCCCCGGAAGACAGTATGTAAAATTGATGCTAATTCTTTAACTGTTTGGTAGAATTCTCCCATGAAACCATCTGGGCCTGGGACTTTCTTTTTTGTGAGGTTTTCAATTACAAATTCAATTTCTTCAATAGTTACAGGATTACTCACACTATCTACTTCATACTGGATGACCTTTGGTAGTTTGTGGTCTCTGAGGAATTGATCCATTTCGTCTAAGTTGTTGAATTTATGTGCATAGAGCCATTCATGGTATTCCCTTATTATCCTTTGATGTCCGCTGGGTCTGTAGTGCCATCCATTTCACTCCTGATGCTGGTGATTTGTGTCTTTTTTCTTTTTTGACAGCCTTGCTAGAGGTTTATCAATTTTATTGATCTTTTCAAAGAACAAGCATTTCATTGATTTTCTCTATTGTTGTCTGTTTTCAATTTCATTGATTTCTACTCTTTATTATTTCCTTTGTTCCTCTTTCTTTGGGTTTACTTCTCTTTTTTTAGTTTCCTGAGCTTAGATCATTGAAATTTTCTTTTTCCTTTTTCTTTTCTTTTCTTTTTTTTTTTTTGCCAAGGAAGATTTGCCCTGAGCTAACATCTGTGCCAATCTTCCTCTATGTTTCAGTATGTGGACCACCAGCACAGCATGGCTGCTAACAGAGTGGTGTAGGTCCATGCCCAGGAACCAAACATAGGCTGCCAAAGTGGAGTGCACTGAACTTAACCACTAGGCCACTGGGGCTGGCCCTGAGATTTTATTTTCTAATGTAAAAAGTTAGTGCTATAAAATTTCCTCTTGGCACTGCTTTAGCTGCATCTCACAAATTTCAATCTGTTGTACTTCCATTTTTCGTCAGCTCGATGTGTTTTGTTATTTCCTTTGAGACATTCTCTTTGGTCCTGTGACGGTTAATTTTGTGTGTCAACTTGACTGGATCACGGGATGCCCAGATATCTGGTTAGGTATTATTCCTGGGTATGTCTGTGAGGGTGTTTCTAGAAGAGATTAGCATTTGAGTCTGTAGACTGAGAAGAGGGCATTGCCCTCCCCAGTGTGGGTTGGCACCGTGCAATCTGTTGAGGGTCTGGATAGAACAGAAGGCAGAGGGTGGGTGGGTTTGTTCTTTCCTGCCTCCCTGCTGGAGTTGGAACGGCTGTCTTCTCTTGCCCTCAGTCTGGGATTTACACCATCAGCTCACCTGGTTCTCAGACCCTTGGACTCAGACTGGACATAGACCACCAGGTCTCCTGGGTCTCCAGCTTACACACACAGATCACGGGACTTCTTAGCCTCCATAATGGCAAGAGCCAATTCCTCACAAGAAATCTCTCTCTCTCTCTCTCTCTTTCTATACATATACATATTTCTCTGGAGAGCCCTGACTAATTCCAGATGATTACAGACCCATTGGTGGTTTAGAAGTATCAGAAGTATGTTGTTTAATTTCCAATGTTTGGAGATTTGGGGGGAGGGGTGCCTTTCTGTTATCGATTTCTATTTCATTCCATGATGGTCAGACAACACACTTGGTATGATTTAAATTCTTTTAAATTTGTTGAGGTTTGTTTAACCACCCAGGATATAGTCCATCTTGGCAAATGTTCCACAAAAACTTGAAAAAAGTGTAGGGACCAGCCCCATGGTTGAGTGGTTAAGTTCACGTGCTCTGCTTCAGCGTCCATGGGTTCATCAGTTTGGATCCTGGGGGTGAACCTACACACTGCTCATCAAGCCGTGCTGTGGTGGCATCCTACGTAGAAGAACTAGAATGACCTACAACTAGGATATACAGCTAGGTACTGGGGCTTTGGGGAGAAAAAAATTCAAATTAAAAAAAAAAAAGAAGAAAAGTGTACTTGGCTGTTGTTGGCTTGAGTGATCTATAAATGTTGATTAGATCTCCCTGGCTGATGGTGTTGTTCAGTTCTTCTCCATCCTTGCTGATTTTCTATTCTATGGTAGTTCTTTCAGTTGCTGAGAGGGGTGTGAAGTTCTCAGTCACAGCTGTGGACTCATCTATTTCTCCTTTCAGCAGCGTCAGGTTTTGCATCATGTACTTTGAAGCTCTATCGTTTGATGCACAGACATTTAGGAATACTGTGTTTTCTTGTCGATTGGCCCTTTTAGCATCACATAATGCCTTCTTCATCACGGGTAATTTTCTTTGCTCTAATGTCTACTTTGCTCCCATGTCTAATGTTTAAGTGGATATTAATATAACCACTCCTGCTTTTTAAAAATTAATGTTTGCATGATATAACTTTGTTCATCTTTTTACTCTCAACCTGCCCATATAGCTATATTTGAAGTGAGTGTCTTAGAGACAATATGTGGTTGTGTCACTTTTTTTACACCCACTCTGCCAATCTCCTTTAATTAGTATACTTCTACCATTCAGGCTACAATTGTTGATAGGTGAGGCCTGTCATTTGGTCGCTTGTTTTCTGTTTGCTTGCATATATCTCCTTGCATAGATTTTCAGTGGTTGTTCTAGTATTTCAGTATACATGCATAACTTGTCACAGTCTACTAGTTTCAACCTTTTACCACCATTCTTGTGCCAGACAAGTGCTTCTCTACCTGATGCCCAGGCCCCTCTTCAGACCAACAAACTCCGAATCTCCAGGGAGGGGGAGCTGTCATTAGAACGGTGATTCTCACGCGCAGCCAGGATGGAAGTCCGCTGCCTGGATACCCCGTGAGACTCCTTCCTGCACAGATCATTTGGGCAGGGGCACATTTTCACGGAGCCTTGAAACACGGCCAGGTCTGAAACCTCACTATAATCTCAAGACTAGAAGTCACCTTAGCAGAGTGGAGTCTCAGTGAAGGAAACCTGTGGATGAAGTGAGGAAGGACGTGGCAGAGAAGTGGCCATCTCAACAGAGGAGGGCTCCGCTCTTAGCCATCGCTCAGTTTCTCTAGAAGTCAATGCTCCCCATTGATCTAGAGGCTGGTCATTCATGAAAGGTCTGCCGTGACCCGAGTCACTGAGTGAGCATCAGGAGGTTTGGAAGGGCTCAGTACCCCTTTGCCACCATGCCTGGGGCCAGTTCCCAGGCAGGGGACGAGCCTTTTATCATTTTCCTCACAAATGGCCCTGGAGGCCTACTGTTCACAGCCAGCCCCTTGCAGACATCGCTAGTTGATCCCGGTACCATCTCCTGCAGAGCCCTGTGGTGGCTCCATATCTTTCAGCTTCCCCCACTAAAAAAATAAGATAAACCCATGTTTAATCTCTGCCCAGCTTATGGGCTCCTTGAACCCTCTGAGTCAACTTTACATTCTGCTCATTCTTCATTTTCCAGCACCTAGAACCGTGGTCAGCTTGGAACACGCTTATCAAACACCTGGTTAACTTTAATAGATAGATCTAGCTTTCAGACATCGTTGGTTAGTTAATTCCTTCTGCTCAGAATCTGTGTCCCCTCTAGCATTCTCCCATGTCACATGGCTCCACTCTGTATCTGACTGAGCAGCAGGTGTGACTTTAGAACATTTTAGGGACAATGTGAAGGGCGAAGGCCCTCAGGGAGCCGGGGGAGGTGGGAGCCCATCAGGGAGCCCGGGGAGGTGGGAGCCCCTCCGGGCTCAGACGCACCTGGGTGGAAGCTGGCTCCACCACTTCCTGGCGTGGAACTTTGGGCAGGTCACCTGTCACACCGAGCTTCAGTTCTTCTGTCTGTGACGTGGGGACAAGGAGCATATGTGGGACTCTTTTAAGAAGAGTTAGTGCTCAGTGGGTCGGTTCCAAAGCATTTAATGATCACCTACTGTGTGTAAGATACTCTGTGAGGTGCTGGAGATATCGAAAGGAATAAGACACCCGTGTGAACAGCCTAGCAAATGATTTATCGACTCTTACTATATGCTAGATAACGTTCTGAAAACATCATCTGTGTCAACTCCTCCATAAGGACGTGGGTTGCTACTGTCCCTGCTGTACAGATGAAGAGACTGAGGCCCAGGTGGACCAGGTGACTTGCCCAAGACCCCACAGCCAGCAGAGGTGAAGCTGGAGTCCAACCCAAGCAGATTATCATAGTTTCATGATTACTCACCATGGTCAATAAGCTCTGAGCCTCAGGTTCCTCATCTTATAGTGGAGCTAATGGTAGTTCCCTGGCAGGGTGGATAACGAGAATTAAGAAAGATCATCTGTGAGAAAGACTACCGCAGCGCCTGGCTCGCGGCTGATGCCCCTCCCTCACCTTCCTCCCCCTCTGGGCACAGGCCAAAGCTGCCCAGGTGAAGCCCATCTTGGGCACATCGCACCTGTAAAGAGGGGCTGATGCGACAGGAATGACACAGCAATAGGGTCTCTGTGCCCCTGCTGGTCGTCCCCAACAGACTACTGCCCTGTACTGATCCCTGCCACCCTGCCATGTGTCCATCACCTTGACTGTGTCCTCTGGTGCCTTTCTGATGCGTCTCTTCACTCGGCCCAGGGCGCCAGCCAGGAATGAAAAGTCCGTTTAATCTCAACTGCCAACTCGGATTTGACTGGCGATGGCTGGTGGGTGCTGGGTGGGAAGATTCCGAGGGCGTGCTGGGCTCAGCGGTTAGAATGCTGTGATCAGCTAGTGATGTCTTCCGTGGGCGTGGCTGGAGATGTGCTGGCTGTGCACCAGATATCCCCGAATCCAGCTCTAAATCACAGCATGCAGAGTCAGGGGCACGAAGCTTGGCGTTCTAGTAACCCAACCTGTGTGATTGTGTGACTCCCCCATGGACTCAAGCACTCCCACTTCCCAGGCCAGAGCTCATCCATTCAGTTCGACAAACTGAGACCAGGCGTGTTGGGACTTTGGAGAATGGGGACAGTGAGAATTTTTGTGCAATGGGGAGGAGAGGTCCCTGCAGGCAGTGGGCGAGACCAGGTTAGGAAGAAAGGTTGTCCTCTGTGGATATTTGCATGCAATAGGCACATAGTAAAAGCTTGTTGAATGAATGAAAGAACAAACTAGAACATGGGGCAAAATGATTGGTTGGCTGCTGAGTCATCTTGGGGAGTCCAACCACCAGTCACATAATGACCTGGAACCAGCAGGTACCTCCTCTGTGCTGGGCCCTCCGGCCACGGCTCTGCCTCTTGGCTGCTTTGGACAAACAACACGCTCTGAACATCAGAAAGGAGCCCTTGGCCCCTGGGAATGGGATTTCCTAGGAGAAAGGTGACGGGGGCCCGGGCCTGACTCCCCTTGAACACCGCGAGGTGCTGGGAGCTTTTATCTGCCATCTCATTTAATCCTCCGTAATAAATGAGTGAAAGAACAACTGAGACTTTCTGAGGTGGCCATTGTCCTTTCCATTAGGAAACTGAGGCTTAGGGAGGTAGAAGAGCTCTTCCCGGTCACTGAGCCAGGGGGCAGAGGAACCGGGCTTTGGACTCACTCTGTGTCTACACTGAAGTGCCCCTCAAAGAAGGCGGTGGCGGGGGCACTCATTGTCACCTCTCGTCTGTCTCTTCCCTAATGGATTCCCAGCCCTCTGCCTCCCGCCTGGAGTGCCTGTCCCACTCTGGTGATATACCAGGGGTTCCTTTTCATCATCCTTTTCATCATCACTTTATTTCCTGACCTCCGATCACAACTCTGTCTGTAGCTCAAATCCAGCCCCAAACACACTTTTAAAAAAGTCTCTGAGTGGAGTCTTGCCACGTGATCATTTGCATGATGAGCCGGTGGGCCATTCGAGCCTGCCTCGGGCATTCTGTTCCTGGGCTCCCTGACAGGGTCCTGAGCGGGTAAGAGGGGAGTATGAAGAATTACTACGATGCATTCAGTAGCCCCCCACCACCTCCACCCCAGCATTGAGGCTGAGCTCTCCCAGCTGACATTGCCCCCTCGGATGTCATTCCACTGCTTGGCACGTGGTAGGCTCCCCTTGGAGCATCTGGGTCACCTGGAAGCAGATGTGTACCCCTTTGGAGTCAGACAACGGCATCCATGTCCTGCCTCTGCTGGTCCAGGCTGGTGATCTCACCTCTCTGGGCCTCGCCTTTCTCCTCTGTAAAGTTGGGTAGTTCTTTCTAGTGACTCTGCTGGCTTGCTGGGACCCTAAAGAATGATGGGCCCCAAGGATGACTTGGGTCTGACCAGGCTATAAGACTGACCAGGGGGGTGGGGGAGGGAGCCCCCAATAGTGTCCAAGGGCTTGACCACAACCAGCCCCAAGTTCAAAGACACCTATGATGGCCTGGCAGTGACAGCTCCCATCACACCTTGAATGATGACCGACAGTTCTGGACGATAAGGGTGATGGGAGCAGTGCCCCAGCTCCCGCAGGCTAAAGGATGGGTGGAGGTGGTTTTAGCTCTGTTGGGAAGGCATGGAGAGAATTCTAGGGGGAAGAGAGTGTAGGTCAGCGAGGACGAGAGGAAAAAGCAGACGTGGGCTAGATGACACAGGCCACTCCAGTGCCAGAGCGCCTGCAGGTTCTCGGGCAGGTCCCAGCCGATCCTGCCCAGAGTGGGAAGCATGGCAGCAGATGTGGGCTTAGCGTGCACAGAGTGAAGCCTAGAGATGGGTCATTGGCCACAGCTTTAGGATGGGGCGCCTGGATGCACCCCAGGCCTCTGCTCTCCTCCTCTGCATTCACTCCTTGGAAAACCCTGTGGTCTCAGGCGCCTAAAGTACCATCCGGGGGCCGATGGCTCCCTGTTTAAGGCTCCAGCCCGGACTTCTCCTCTGAACGCCAGCCGTTCCAGCAGTCTCCTCGCCCTCTCCCCAGGGAGGTCCAAGATTCTCCGCTGTCTACGTCCAAAACTGAGCTCCTGGGTTTCTCCCCACCTCTGCTCCTCCCACAGTCTTTCTCATCTCAGATACTGGCAGCTCAATCCTTCTGGTTGCTCAGGCGGAAACCTCAAAGCCATCTGTGACTCCGCTGTCATACCCATCCATCAGCACACCCTCTTGGCTCCACTGGCAAACTACATCCAGAATCTGACTGCTTCTCGCCTGCTCCCGTGCTCCCACCCTGGACCAGTCTCCCATCATCTCTCAGGTCACCTGGACTGTTTCAGAGTCTCCTAACTGGGCTCCTGGGTCCAGCCTCCCCCCGGAGTCAGTTCTCACACAGCAGCCTGTGCTCCTTCTGAAAAGATAAGCCGGCTCAGAGCGCTCCTCTGCTCCCCCACTCCCTCCGCTCCCATCTCACTCAGAGCAGCGGCCCCCCAGTGGCCACAAGATCCTGCGTGGTCTGCACCCCTCCCAGTTACTTCTCTCACTTTATCCCCTCCACCACCTCCCTCCTGCCCCTGTTCTCCTTGCTGTTCCTCAAATACCAGGCACGCGGCCACCTCAGGGCCTTTGCATTTGCTGTTCCCTCTCCCTGGAATTCTCTTACTCTAGATCAGTGGTCGGTAAACCATGGCGCACCACCTGTTTGTGTAAATAAAGTTTTATTGGGACACAGCGATGCCCGTCCCTTGATGTATTGTCTAGGCTACTTTTGCCCCACAGCAGCAGAATGGAGGGGTTGTGACGGACACCAGAGGGCACTCAAAGCCTGAAGCATTTACTCTCTGGCCCTTTACAGAACAGTTTTGCCCACCCCTGCCCTGCATACTCGTATGGCTCACCCCTTCACCTCCTGTGTGTCTCTCCCCAAGGGCACTCCCGTGAGTCCGTCTCACCCTGCAGCCTCTCCTTCTCCATCACACTCACCGCCACGAAGCACTCTGGACATTTACCCACTTACCTCCTTTATGGTCTATCTGCTGCCACTAGATGTCGGTTCCACGGAGGGAAGGGACTTGGACCGCTGCTCACAGCTGTGTCCCCGTCCCAGAACAGCACCTCACATGCAGCCGATTCTCAGAAAATAAGTGCTCAGCGAATGATGTTTCCCATTGGCTCAGTCCATACCTCTGGGCCTCTGCCTCAGTTTCCCTTTCTGTGGCACTGGGGCCCTGGCAGATCTCTTGCCAGGTCTTTCCCAGGGATGCTGAGTCCCGTCATGAATAAACACCGTCCCCAGAAACACCCAGCCTGGGTTCCGGCAAGCCCTGCACCACCTCTGTCTTAGGTAGGTCCCCTCATACTAAAAAAGAGTTAAAAGACGTTCTAAAGTATGGGGGGTGCAGACGTGATGGCATTTTAAATGTTTAGGTGTGACAGGTAACACTCACTCAACACAGGAAAGCACTGCATTATAATGGTTCAATCACAAGACAGCTACAGAGGTTACTTTCAATATTAATTAATTAAATTCAGTTAAGATATTAATTAACATTTATTAAAATATTAAATTAAAATAATTAATTTTAAAATAATTTTAAATATTAATTAATGGTGCCCAGGGTGACACAGGAGATGCCAGAGAGCCGCTCTTTCTTATTTCTCTACTTCAGTCTTCAAATGGTTATCTCATTTGAAGGGAATGTCCAAAGTCTGGTCCACAAAACAAAAAACAAGTCCCAAACCTCAATGCTTGGGAGCCTTCTAAGTGCCACAGAGCGCCCTCGAGCAGTGTGGGAGAGTATCGGCACAGCATCAGCTTCACCTTCCTGCTCCCACCCAGCCCTGCCCCCCAACTCGGGGCCTATGAGCTCCTATCCATGCCCCTTATCGGGGGCTGATGCTCTCTGAGACCAGTAAGCACTGCCCAGAGCTTTACATTCTCCGTAAGGAGACACAGGGGCTCCAGGTCACCCACCAAATCCTCCAACAGCACTGTAGGGTGCCTCTAAGTAAACCCATTTCACAGAGGAGGCCACTGAGGCACAGAGTGATGTGCCCAGGTTCACGAAGCTGAGAACTGGCCGACCTGGGGATCTGAACCCAGGCCCATCTGAGCTCGGGAGGGTCCTCACATCTTCCCATTGGTGCCTTCCGAAGGACCGCCCCTGCAGAGATGCGCCAGCCCAAGGACCAAGTGCGAGCGTCATTTATGAACTTCTTGGGCACGCCCCAGTCACCCCACAAGGGCCCCATCCCCTCAGCCAGCCCATCTGAAATGTAGGTGTGCCGGGTAAACTGAGGCAGCATGGGGCCCTGGATAGGAGCTGAGTTCTGGGGTTAGCCAGATCGGCTCCTTGGCAGGTAGCTGGCCCGGAGAACATTATTTGCTGGCTGATTGAGGGGTGGCATAATTTCTTCTCCTGCAAAGACTCTGCATTTGGGCTATGAGGTTACTCTCGGCCTTAACTTCCCATCTTGGCCGCCTGCCAGGACCCTAAAGGCACCTGTGAATCTCTTTTCTCCAACAGACACCTTGAACCATAAACAGATGCCAGGGACCTTGGGGACCATGAATAACACCACGGAATTGGAGAGAGGGCCTTTGGAGTCACTGATCTGGCTTCAAGTCCCGGTTCTGCCACTTAGCAACTATGTGACCAAGGGAAAGTCACTTAACCTCTCTGAGCCCCAGTTTCCTCTTGCCAGGCAGCACCTTCCTGCAACATCCTTGGAGGAGGCTAAGGTCACAGATGTGAGTGCTTAGCCCAGGCTGGCCTGTGGTCAACATTTCTATTTGCCATCCGACCCCCTTATAAATCAGATGAGGAAACTGAGGCTGGCAGGCGAAACGGCTTGTCCAAAGCAGCCTGGTGAGTCAGTGGCAGGGTCAGAACTGGCATCCTGACTCCAAGACCAGCGCTCCCAGCCCCTATCCGGAGTGCGTTTTCCCCACCCTTGACAGAGAGAGGAAAACAGCGCTCCGTCCGGCCTCAAACGGCCACGAGAGGGCGCCCCTGGACTTGCTCGGCGTCTGCTGCGTTTTGGGGACCGGGCCCTTGTCTGCCCCAGCGTTCTCAGCCTGTCGGCTCGCAGCCCGAGCTCCTGCCCCTCCAGAATTCTGATGAGACCCCCCTGCTCACTCTTCTTCCTTGCCTCCACCCTCCAGCCCCAGCCCAGGGTTATCCATTCTCCTTTCCTGGAGCAGACTTGGGATCCTCGGAACCCCCATATTGGTTTTCCCAACGAGAGGACCCACGTCTGGCTTTGGGATTACAGCAATGTTCTGCTGTTTCTTAGCATCCACCCACGCTCCCATCCAGCCATCCACAAACTTCCACTCCACACCTGCCGGGTGCCGGGGGCCAGGCCAGGGAGCTGGCGGAGGGCACGGCAGAGTCCATCCATCCATTCTTCAACACAGCCCCTGCCTCATGGAGGATGCAGCCAAGTGGGGAGACCATAGTTCCAACACCTGATGACATGATGGCTTCAGCGTGTCGGTTGAAAAGCAAGCAGAAGGGCTAAGGGCAGGAGCCCCAGGGCCACTTCTGGAGGCTGTGGCCACTGATTTGCATCCTCAAGGAAGCCAAGGACCTGGCCAGGCAGAGAAGGCCCAGTGCTCCGAGAGGCCACGAGGGGAGACCCACGCCCTTGGGTGAAGACCCTCCTCATCTGTAATCAGGAATTATAATTCCTCCTCTGCCTCCCTCCTAGAAGGAAAGAACGTATAGGTGAGTGAGACGGAAGCAGGGTGGGGACTAAAGCACCATGCCACCAGCGAGGAGATGGGTCTCAGCCCCAGCATCCTCGTCTTTCCCAAGGCGGCGTTTGGCCTTCAGGTGTATCCAGTGGGCTTCTGTTTCCCTTTCCTCCAGCATACACCCCCCCCTCCACTGCCCTGCTTGCAGATGCACTTTCAAGACCACTCCAGTTGCTGGGTCACTGATGAGAGGCCCGCAGGGCTCCCATGCTGACCCCGCCGAGGCCCGCCCTCCCCTCTTCCCTGCTCTGGGTTGCCATGAGTCACTCAAGGTCCACGTATTAGGCCTATTAGAACAAAAACAGGAAGGCAGGCAGGCCAGGCATGCCTGGAGGCCATCCCAGAGCTCTTAGAGGATGAAGTCTGTGAAAGGGATCCCAGGCAGCTATGGGCGCACTGCCCTCTGCACCCGGGGTGCTGGCCAGGAAGGCCTCTGAGTCTCGGGGGAAGAGCGCTGTGTGAATGTTGGCATTGCCCGTCGCCCCACTTCCATCCTTTTAGACAACACAAATGACAAGCTATTTCCAACTTTCCTTCTCCAAACAGAGTCCTCTTGGTCTGGGGTGGGGGTGGAGTAAGAGGTGAGCTCCCTGGATGTTCGAGGCCCTCCCTGGACCCAGGGGAGTGTGCTAAACATCACAGAGAGCGCGTTTATCTTCCCAAACCTGTGTTTCTTGCAGGACATCACACGCTGTTGTGCATCCTCTCCTCGCCTCGCTGTGCACAAACACATGTGTAATTCTCCGCTTCTCCCAAATGCACTCTCCCTCCCTGAGTGCAGGATGAAGCTGCTTCCTGAAACATCGCCTGGACTCCCCCAGGCGGCCAGAGAAACGTGGCCAGAGGCCAAGTGGCCTCTCCGGGGGCTCTGGGTGGCCCAGGAGCCCCCCACCCCCACTCCGGGGCCTGGGGAGAGTCTTTCCTTCCCTGTCCAAGGAGAGGAGTGGGCTGCCAGCTGCTACTGGAGAGACTGGAGGCTCATGTCCCTCCCTCCCGTGCACCTTGCCAAACCTCTTTCCTATGAAGGTGACCCCATGTACCCATTTTAACCAGATTTCAGCTGGATTTCAAGGTTGAGAAGATCCGATATGTTAGAATTTTTCAAAAGTCTTATAACACCCAGTGCTGTCAAGGATGTGGAGAAATAGACACACTTAGGCATTGTGGATGTGAGCGTAAATTGGCATTGACTTTTTGAGGATATTTTGGCAGTGTCTATTAAAATACGTGCACATGGGCACAAAGAGCTGTGCGCGAGGATGTCTGTGGAGATGCGGTTTGCAACTGCAAAAAACAAAGACGGAAAAACCCGAACGCTTGGAAGTTATGCACTGCCGTAGTGCTGGACGTGGAAGGCGCTGTAGCCGCTCAGAAGAATGACATTGACCTGCAGCTGCTCACTCAGAAGGACCTCAGCACAGAGAGTGAAAAGTAACTCTCCTTCCCTCCCCAGCCCCAGCCTCCCAGGTTCCCTCTGGGGAGGCGGCCACCATTTTCGCTTCCTGGTATATCCTTCCAGAGATGGTCTAGGCAGCTCCAAGCAGTGGGTGTAGACATATCCATTCTCCAACTCTTCCGTCTCGTGTACACTGTACTCAAATGACAGCACACTCCATCTGACCACAGATCCAGGCTTGCTTTTTCCACTTACTTTGTTTTAGTGATCAGCCCACATCGGTATGTAAATGAGCCTCTTATTCTTTTTATCGGCTGCATGGAGACAGGCTCCAGGATTCTGGTCTTCCCCTCCTGGAGCCAGAGTTGTGTCTCCAAAGCAGCTGCTCCAAGCCATAGCCTTTAAACGCCGCTGTGAGATTCTATTTGTCAGGAGGCGTGTCGCCAGTTAATTATAACCACTAGTACTCAAAGCACCAAAGTTTGTGCATGATTTCATTCTTTTTCCAAATGAATGACAGGAGATTTAAAGTTATTCCTCTGGTAGTATGAAAATAGGTAGGTTAGGAATCTTTTAGTTGCAAGTAATAGAAACAGTCTCAAACTGTCTCAAGTAAAAGGGAGAATTGATTGGCTCTTGTTAAGTTGAGAAGTCCAAAGTAGTGTCAGCTGCAGGTATGGCTGGCTCCAGGATTCGGACAATGTCAGCAAGACCAAGTTGCTCTCTAACTCTTCCACATTCTCCCCTCTATAGGCTTAAGCCCTGGTACCAGTTCTGTCCCTACCTGCCCTCAGGTTCCAGGTCTCGGAGGTAAGAATCAGAATGTCTTTCTCAGAAGTCTGAGTGAACGTCACTCTATGTCTCGGCATTAGTTACACAAAACTAAACCACAATGACAAATAGACCCTAAAAGTGTGTAATAATGGCTCAAACCATAAAACTGTATTTTACTCTCCTGTAATATTCCTGGTGGACATTCCTGGTCTTTGCTCCACGCACTTGTTCAAAGATTCTGCCTCTTTCCACCTTGTGGTTCCACCATCCTCTAGGGCGAGTGTCTTCAATCGTTTTCTGTAAAGGGCCCGAGAGTAAATATTTTAGGCTTTATGGGTCTCTTCTCTTCCTTCTTTCTTCTTCTTTTCTCCTTTTTCTCCTCCTCCTTTTCTTCTTGCCTTTAAAAATGTCAAAACTATTCTTAGCTTGTAGTTCAAGCAAAAACAGGCCCACGGGCCAGACTGGCCTCCAGGCCCTAGTTTGCTGCCCCCACAGCCCCCACCCAGCCCCAGAGCCTTGTCGTCTGCATCTAGACTGTGGAAGGGAAAAGAAAACAAGCAGGGGACACGCCCACTTCTTGTAAGCCTTGGCTGAGCAACAGCACATGTGCTTCAGCTCATGCACGTGGCCGCCCTGAGCTTGGCTGTCTACCCAGGAAGAGGAGGGAACAGATTTTGGGGAGCAGCGGCAGTCTCTGCACAGTCTCCGTGGCCAAGTCCCACGATTATCATTCAATGAACCTGTGGGTGTATCGGTTAGTTTTTGCTGCATAACAAGCTGTCCTGGTTTCTTAGCGCCACTGTAACAAAGTACCACATACTAGATGGACTAAACAATAGAAACTTACTCTCTCACAGTTCTGGAGGCTAGAAGTCTGAACCCAAGGTGCCAGCCCTCTGAAGCTCTGGAGGAGAACCCTGCCTTGCTCCCTCTAGCTTCTGGTGGGCTCTGGGAATCCCTGACGCTCCTCGGCTGTGGCTGCATCACTCCACTCTGCTCCCATCTCCACGTGCCCTTCTCCCCTGACAGCCCCCTCCCATCCAAGTCTCACTCTCCTTCCTCTTATACGGATAGCAGTCCTGGGGTTTAGGGCCCACCCTAATCTGGGATGACCCCATCCTAACTTGATTTCATCTGCAAAGACCCTCTTTCCAAATAAGGTCACAGTCACAGGTGCCAGGGGTTAGGGAGACATAATTCTACACCCTGCACAAGCCATCCCATCTTCCCACGTTGTGCCAGGCTGGCAGCACACACTTGCTAAAGAGCTCTGACTCTGCCACAGGTCTCAATAGAGACGTCCTCTGGTTGTCGCTGATTCTAGGTAATGAGCTCCCTGTCTCTGGAGGTGTTCTGCAAACAGGTGTGTTAACAGTCACCTGCCTCATAGAGTTATGATGACAATAGTGGATGTGAAGTCCTGTGGGAATGGCCCCGTGAGGAGCCCCATCTCCGGGATGGGGGAGGGGAGAGGGCCCCGCAGGCAGAGTCTCCCTGAGGATAAACCATCCCTTCTTCCTAGGCTACAGCCCGCGGCAGCTTTTTCCTGCTGGAGGCTTTTAGAAAGCAGAAGAAAACGTCCATCTTCGCCCATATGTTAATCTCACTCCAGGGAATTCTCTGGGATGGAGAAAGAACCCAAGTGGCATTTGTTTGCAGTGAAAAACAGGAGAAGAAGAAAAGCCCTGTCAGCTGGAAAGGGTCTGAGTCATGGTGAGCGGCTCTCTCCCCGTGGCCTAGGTGTCTGTTACTAATCCAGATGTAACGACATTAGGCCGCCTGATTAAGTCAGCAGCCCTGGGCCTGCCACCCCTTCTCCTGGAGTTACAGCCTCATTTTTCAATTATGCTTTAATTTGAGCATCTTCAAAAAATGCCTGGTGAGCACACGAGTCCAGGAGAGCTGGCTCGTTCCAGCCCGTCTTTTCCCTTTCCCCATGAAGCGGGCACAGCACATTTCCAGGCTCAAGGAGTCTGGACCTCTCCCCTAATCCCTAAACTCAGAGTTCAAAAAGAGTTATTTTAGCCCCATCAGAGTGTCATCAGCTGTCCCTCGTCATGACGCAGAAGATTTTCAGAGCCAAGAGGATTCCCCAGAGATCTAACAGGGCCTCATTGACAAGTGGGGAAACTGAGGCTGGAAAGAGCCCTAACTTGCTTGGAGCAGAGCCAGACCTGACTCGGAGGCTCTTGATTTCCAAACCTGAATCAAAAGGAGCGAACCCCTCAAATGGGCATCATGCTTCTGTGGAGCGGTCCTCTCGCCATAATGAACGGAGGGCCTTCCCCACTCAGTGGCGCACAAATTGCGATCAGGTCAGGTCGGTCACTTTCATCCTCCTGGGTACCTGCCTGCAGTTCTCAGAGCCGCCACCAGGTGGCCCTAGGCACTGCCAGCTGAGGCTTCCTGGTCCATACAGCCCGACTCCACTCCTGGGAGCTGTAGGAGAATGCAGGGCGCTCAGTGTTGGTTCCGCACCCTCTACCCTCACTGTGAATTTAATCAGCCGAACATTGAACATTCAGGTCTCAAAATTTCAGGGGGTGCAGGAGCACAGGGGCTGAAGGGAGAGGCCCACAAGTGTCCTGAGGACATCTCCTGTCTCCGAGCTCCCTGACTCACCTGCCAGCAGGTGTGTTAATAGTCACCTGCCTCCCAGAGTTATTATGCCAATAATGGATGTAAAGCCTTGTGGGAATGGCTGCCCAGAAGTTCCCGATGCCAGACCCGGAGTCACATCCCCTGGGCGCTGAGGCCCACCCTGGAGAGTCAGACACAGTCTAGGCAAACCTGCTCTAGAAAATGCTCACAGTGAGCATTTCACAGTGAGTGAAAAAAGAGTGAGGCCCCCACCCCTCGCCGGCAGGCAGGAGGGAGGGCTTGTGTCTGCCATCTCAACACAGATGCTCACGAAGGGAGAAGCGTCCCCACGGCTGCTTCCCCACGAGGGAGAAGAAAGGCCACGTGACACCTCCCACATCAGGGTCTCACGCTGGTGGGAGGCCGACATGTAAACTTTACAGCCCTACCCAGAAAGCGGTGACCCTGTGGTACATCTTGGCTGGTGCAGGGGGCCTGGGATGCGCTGTGAGGTGCCTGTCACCACCCACAGCCCAGAGCCTGGCGCTTGTCGGGGACTAACCCTACAAACAAGAGCAAGTTTCAAGTTGTTCCTATACCGACAACACTCACTTCCACCACAGGCTTTCTAGAATGAGCTGGGGCAGTTAGCGCCTGCACACAGAGAACTGGCTCCAACCCCTGGGCCTGTGTCCTGCTGCGGCTGCCTCGGGAGCGTGGCAAAGACTGAGACTCTTCCAGCTTCAGGCATTAAGATTGCGTAGCGGGTTGAAGGACTAACTCTCGGGGGAGGGTGCATTTGAGCTGGTCTCCAAGGGTAAGGAGAAGCCAGCAGGCAAAGAAGGAGCTGAGAGGATGTCCCAGGAAGCGAGAGCGTGTGCGAAAAGGGACGGAGGCTGCAAGTATCCGGATGAGGCTGGAGAGAAGGGAGCCAGGGCGAGCGGCGGAGTAGAGGGTTCCGCAGGGGCTGGTCCCACAAGGGCCCCCAGAGCCACGCTAAGCTGTTCAGATTTTACACAGAAACCCACAAGGACCTTTGAAGGCCTGTCAGCTCCTTGAGGGCAGGGACTGAGGGGCAAGGAGGCCAGAGAGTGGCCATTGGAACAACCCGAGGAGAAGCCAGGTGGCCGGAGCAGAGGAAGTGACAGTAGAGATGGGAGACAATACCAGAGGCTCCTGGTGTTCGGGTTGCCAGATCTGCAGGACACAGGTTCACGGCAGGAGCACATGAGGCCAGGATAGTACAGCGATCAGACTGGCGGGAAAGAAGGGCCAGTGCTGTAGGAGGAACAGGCAGGGAACAGGGGGCCCGACGGAAGGATCTGGGCGTGAGGGGCCCTGCGCCGGGCCAGCCCCTGAAGACGCTGCATCTGGAGCGGCAGGAGGACAAAGGATTGTCAGGAGCAGCAGGAGAAAGGGCAGGATGTCAGCGTCAGGGCAAGTGCCCTGCAGTGGTGCAGAACAGGATGGAAGCGGAGAGGATGCGGCGGTGGACGCGCATCCAGGATGCGGGACACGGGAGCCTGGGAGCTGCCCCCTGGAAGGGGTGGTACAGAATAGGAGGAGCCCTGAATCAGGAAGACGTGGAGCTGAGCTCTGGGCTGACCTGCTGTGTCACGTGGCAAGCCCCTCCCCTCTCTAGGCCTCTGTCTCTTTCTCCATGAGTAGGTGAGACAAGCAGTTGCTGAGGCCTCGTCCAGCTTCTGTGCTCCCACTGCCAGACTCACTCGTCTCTGTGGAACCTGTCACAGCACCCGCATGGCCGACACAGAGGTCATGACCACAGCCAGGGTCCTTGACGGGTTCCAGCATGGACAGGGCCATGTGGCCTCCTTGGCACCCCCTGCCAAAGCCGAGACTGTTCCATGGCCTCCATGCAGCAGGGGAGAGCCTCTGCTGGGTTCCCTCCGGCCCACGTGCTCCCTGAGCCCAGAGGACTCACTCCCCGCCTCACGGCTTCCTCCTCACCCTGGCCATGACCCAGGCCTTCCTGACTGCCTTGGCTGCCAGGCCGGCTTAAGCGTCCAGGCTGAGCGAGCGGCTGCTCACCACAGCACCTGACAGCTGGGTGGTTCTTGTTCAAACCATCATTATCTCTTTAAATCCCATGAGTAAAACGTCTGGATTTGCTGCTGAGGAAAGCAGACAGGACATTCATCTTGGGGATTCTCCAGCCCCTGGACAGGCAGGAACCCAGCCCCATTGCAGAGCACTCATTAGCACAATGAGGAGCATGTCCTGCACACTTTATAGTCTATGAAGCTCTTTCCACACTCATTAAGTCATTCAACGAACGCAGAGGGCTTGGTCTGGCCTACCTCACGGCGGGGCCGTGGACATGAATCAACTCCAAGGATTGCTCCAAACAGCATGTAGCTCATTTGATTCTCACACCCACCCTGTGAGGTAGGTATTATTCTCACCCCCATTTTGCAGAGTAAGAAACTGAGGACAGGAAGATTAGGTGACTTGTCCTAGATCCCATGACTAAAGGCCAGAGTAAGTCCTGAAGGCAGGTTCTCTGCCCCACCCCAGGTGCTGTGGCATTCAGTCTGCTCATCTGTACAGTGACAGGGAGCCTGGAGTGGGAGCCCAGCGCTGACGTGCGCACATCCTTTGATCCCGTATCTGCTGTGCATTTGGCAAACAAAAGACTCAGCTTCAGAAATCAAGTTGGCAGATCCAGAGCTCTAAATCAGAATAGACCCCGCTGACAAGCCCGCTGGGCAGCCAGGCCCTCGGGCCAAGTTTGAAATACGCACAACTCACCCTTGTAAGATATAAACACCCCAGGATCCGAATTCCTGCTGTCTGTCATCCAGCCTGTGAGTTGACGTCTGCTGTCCCCGAGCCAAGTTTCAGCCCCGAGGCAGACGTTCATTCCTCCCCACTGAGCCCCACATCATGAATCAGGTGCTGGGCCAGGAGGGGAGGAATGAGGGCTGTCAACGGCTGGAACTGGCCACACCGGGGACAGGGTGGTGGCGGCCAGAGCCACGGATGGTGGAGGAGAAGTAGTGAGCCCCCTCAACGGTGAGGGAGCTCAAGGCGCCCTGTCCACCTGCTCCACCGTCTTCGCCCGTGGGGCCTCAGCGCTGAGCGCCGGGGTTGGGAGCGCAGGGCAGGGCGTTAGAGCAGGGCGCTGGAACCCTGTTCCCACCCCCAGCAGGATGGTTTCCATTTGCCCCTCCAGAGCCAGCCCTACCCTCCACACTGCTCTGTGTCCCAGGAGGGTGATGGCTGTGGGTGCATCACTGACTCCTCAGCCTGAGCTTCTCAGTGGGTTTCCACAATGGTACACATGGACGCGGGATCCTGGGACATTGGAGGGTGAGGTTGGGTGTTTATTCCTCTGGCTCTTTCCCCACCAAGGATGGCAGCACCAGCCAGGATGCCCCAAGTACAGCCTCTCCCCAGGTTTGGGGAACTGCTCCCTCTCCTTGCCCCTCAGACCGAGAGATGGCAACAGCTCCCAGGTGTGGCACCATCTCTTGATTTTTTTGTTTTCCTTTTTTTTTAAAATGATATATCACTGTTGTGCATACATAAAAAGGAAAATATAAGAAAAATAAATCAGGGGCCTTCCCAGTGGCATAGTGGTTAAGTTTGTGCACTCTGCTTCAGCAGTCCAGGTTCATGGGTTCAGATCCTGGGCACGGACCTACACACTGCTCATCAAGCCATGCTGTGGCAGCATCCTACACACAAAAAATAGAGGAAGGTTGGCACAGACGTTAACTCGGGGCCAATCTTCCTCAAGCAAAAAGAAGAAAATTGGCACAGATGTTAGCTCTTCCTCACAAAATTAATTAATTAATTAATTAAGGTATTCTCAAAATGTCTTCACACTCAGAGCCCACTTTTGCCTCAGAGCCATCTACATCCATGTTTGCCCACACGGTACCTGCTCTGGGCCATCATGGGCCCTGGGATGCAGCATTTCTTAAAGGAGTTCCCCGCTGTTGTCTCTAGGAGTTTTTCCAAGCCACTGGCCACGTTCTGCAAATTTTCATGTGCATGGGCAGACAATGACAGCTATATTATGACAGTCACCTGTCAGTGTCAACTGTAAGATGCACCCCCGTTTCAGAGACGGTAAGCTGTATGTATCAGAATCAATGGCACATGGGTTGGAATTACGTTGACCTTAGGGAAGCCAGTTTGCCTCTGTGGGCCTTAGTGGTCCCATTCGTAAAAAGGTGCGTTTACGCAACTTGATCCAGAGGCTCAGTGCCATCCCAGTCCAGATCCCAGCCAGTTATTCTGTGGATGTCGGCGAGCTGATGCATGGTGTACATGGAGAGGTCAAAGGCCAGACCAGCCGACACCACGCTGAATAAGAACAAAGCCAGGGAACGGCCGCTACGCCACTTCAGGACTTCCCATCAACCTACAACGGCCAAGACGGTGTTGTGGTGGTGAAGAAACAGACAAACGGAGCACAGGAGCAACATAGAAAGCCCGGAAACAGACCTACACGTGCCTAGTGAACTGATCTTTTTTTAAAGATTTTATTTTTTCCTTTTTCTCCCCAAAGCCCCCCAGTGCATAGTTGTATATTCTTCGTTGTGTGTCCTTCTAGTTGTGGCATGTGGGACGCTGCCTCAGCGTGGTTTGATGAGCAGTGCCATGTCCACGCCCAGGACTCGAACCAACGAAACACTGGGCCGCCTGCAGCGGAGCGCGCGAACTTAACCACTCGGCCACGGGGCCAGCCCCCATGAACTGATCTTTGACAAAGAAGCAAAGCCACTACAATGGAGAAAAGAGAGTCTCTTTAACAAACAGGGCTGGCACAACTGGACATCCTCATGCAAAAAAAAAAAAATGAATCTGGACACTGATCTTACACTTTTCAGAAAAATTAACTCAAAATGGATCGTGGAATTAATGTAAAGCAGCACCATAAAACTTCTGGAGGATAACCTAGGTGACCTTGGGTTTGGCAATGAGTTTTTAGACACAACGCCAAAAGCACGATCCAAGAAAGAAAAAGTTGATATGTTGGACTCCATTACAATTAAAAACTTCTGCTGTGTGGGAAAACATTGTTAAGAGAATGAAAAGACAAGCTACAGGCTGGGAGAAAATATTTGCAAAACATATCTGATAAAGGACTCATATACACAATATACAAAGAACTCTTAAAACCCAACAATAAGAAAGCAAAAAACCCAATTTCAAAATGGGCAAAAGATCTGAACAGACATCTCTCCAAAGAAGATACATAGCAAATAAGTATATGAAAAAGTGTTCAACATCATAGGTCACTAGGGAATTGCAAATTAAAACAGCAACGAGATGCCATTACACACACCTGTCAGTATGGCCAAAATCCAGAACACTGACGACACCAAATGCTGGCAAGGATGTGGAGCAACAGGAATTCTCATTTGTTGATGGTGGGAATACAAGACGGTACAGCCACTTTGGAAGAGAATTTGGCAGTTTCTCACAAAATTAAACACACTCTTACCACACGATCCAGCAATCTTGCTCCTTGGTATTTACTCAAAGGAGTAAAAAACATGTCCACACAAAAACCTGCACACAAATGTTTATATCAACTTTATTCCTAATTCATTCACTGAAACTGGAAGCACCCAAATGTCCTTCAAAAGGTGACTGGACAAATAAATTGTGGTCCATCCGTACAATGAAATATTATCCAATAATAAAGAAATGAGCTATCAAGCCATGAAAAGACATGGAGGACCCTTAACTGGAGATTGCTCTGTGAAAAAAGTCAGTCTGAAAAGGCTACACACTGTATGAGTCCAACTATCTGACATTCTGGAAAAGGCAAAACTATAGAGATGGTGGAAAGATCTATAGAGACGGTGGAAAGATCAATAGTTGCCGAGGGCTTGGGGTAAGGGGGGGAGGGACGAATAGATGGAGTGTGGGGGATTTCTAGGGCATGAATCTATTCTGTATGATACTGTAGCGGTGGATATGACACTGTGCATTTGTCAAAACCCGTAGACGCTACAACATAAACAGTGAAGCTTAATGTAAACTACAGACTTTGGTTAATAACAACGTATCAAGTTTGGCCCACCACTCCTAGCAAAGGTACCACACTAACGCAGGACGTTAATGACGGGGAAACTGGGTGGAGGGGGCAAATGGGAACCCTCTGTACTATCTCCTCAATTTTCTGTAAACCTAAAACTACTCTGAAAAATAAAGTCTTTTTTGTTTTTTTAAAGGAGGTGCCTTTATATCCACCTCCTAGGGCTGCTGTGAAAGGTTTGCATGAGACACTGTGCAGCCAGCACTCGGTACAGGAGCTGACAGGGAAAAGCTGATGGACAGATGCCGACCGTGTGGGCGCTTGATGGTTGTTGGACGGGCCGGGGCTGGATTCTCTCCTGGGTGAAGCCCTTGGCTGAACACTACCGGGCTTACGAAGTTTACATAGATAGGATGCGAATTTCAAAGAGTGCTCAGCTGTGCAAGATGAAAGATTTGGATGCAACTGAGATTAGGTGAAAAGTCTAAAGGACGTGACGGGTGAAGCTGGTCGCGAGGAGCTGACTCTCTGGTGGATCCAACACCGCAGCCCAAATCTCTCCTCTCATGGAGGTGACCTTCTAGAGTGTGGCTCCCATTGATGGAATTTGGTAGAGAAAGAACAGATTTTTCAAAATTAAATGGAGGAAGCAGCTAAACCAAGTGCCTGGGGTGAGTTGGCCTATCCAGTTGCACAGAAGTTTAGGACCTGCAGAGAAAGACACCGGCATTCTTACAGTGGGTTCTCCCTCCCCCCGGCTCCCTCTCAGCACACAGTGGTGACGGGGGGGACTTTACCCTTCAAGTTTCTTCTCTGCTTCAGAATCCTGCAGGCTCCTGCTCTCCACTCTTTGACGGAGCTGTAGATCATGGCCTCCGCAGGACAAGGATCTGAGGGCTAGTGGTAATTGCAGGGAGGTAGAGTAACGAAGGAAGTAGAGAATAACGGGGACAAGCGGCAGGAGGGAGGAAGAAGGACGCTGAGGCTCAACTCTCGCAGAGGCCGACTTTGTTTGAGTGGAGCAGGCGCGTGTGGATGGGGGTGGGCAGCCCGTCTGCAGGAGCTCCTCGGGTCCAGGGGCC
Organism: Equus asinus; assembly: GCF_041296235.1. Classification (NCBI taxonomy): domain Eukaryota; kingdom Metazoa; phylum Chordata; class Mammalia; order Perissodactyla; family Equidae; genus Equus; species Equus asinus. The sequence continues at coordinate 99,423,221 of NC_091796.1, read as the reverse complement.
GGAAAACACTGATCCGGAACCAATAGTGCCTGGGGGTCTCTTTAAGGCCGTCTCTGGTTTGGCATAGGAGAGGAAAAGGCTGGTGTCTTTCCCTCTGAAATAGCATCTTGTTGCTGTGGTCCTTTCTCTACCATCCCATCACCCCTCCGTCCGTGCCCTAGGAATGTGACAGCACTGGCCAAAGGCTCGCTTTCACCAATAGAAAGTGATGGAAGTGACAGAGTGTCAGCCCTCATCCTAGACCTCAGAAGCCTTGGATGCTTCCGGTCTCTCAGACCGTTGTCAGCATGCCCAGGGGAGCCGGCCTGGGCTGGCCTGCTAGAAGATAGGTGACCCCATGTGGCAGAGACGAGCCATCCTGCTGAGGCCGGTTCAGACCAGCCAGCCCTCCAGAAATCAGCCAGACTGGCGCGGATCCACCAACAGCCCAGCTGACCGACAGACTTGTGAAAAATAACAACGGTTGTTCTAAGCTCCTAAAATTTGGGTGTTTATGAAGCCATAGCTAACTAATTCAGGTATTTTGCTTTCTCTTATATTTATCTATGGGTTTTCTTTGCATGGTTATGATTATATACAATTGGGTAGCTTGCTATTTTTCACTTAACTTTATGTCCTAAGTATGTTTCCATAGAAGCACACATTTTTTATAACTATCAGTTTAATAGTAATTTAACAATAAATGTTTAGAACTAGAGGTTGGCAAACCACAGCATTTAGGGCAAATTAGCTCATCATCTGTTTTTATAAATAAAGTTTTATTGGCACAGCCCTGCCCGTTAATTTACATGTTGTTTGCGGCTGCTTTCACACTACAACTGCAGACAGAGTAGTTTCAACAGAGACCATGTGGTTCAGTCAGCTGGAAATATTTACTGTCTGGCCCTTTGCAGAAAGCATTTGCCAACCCCTGTTTTAAACATGCTTTTGCCAATTGCTTTCCAAAAAGGTTGTCATGGAAGAGCATCAACATTTTACATCCAGGACAGCATTCAGTGTTTGTTTTTTGGTTTAATCTTGGCACATTTTAAAGATGAGAAACATAGGACCTTCTTGTTTCAATTTGAATTTCTTAGATCACTAGTGAGCCTGAATATCTTTTCCGTTTTTTATTTACTTCCTGAGTCACTTCTTTTGTGAACTCTCTCTTCACTTCCTTGCTCATTTGTCTCCTGGAGGATGTTTTTTCATTGTTTTGTTTTGTTTTCTTTACGAATTTATGTGAGCTCTTTCTGTAATTAAAATATTAATCCATTTCCGTCGCATTTGCCATCCAATCCAAAAAACTCTTGCAGAAGTATTTCTGTCCTTCATTAGTCAGGTGACTTTGGGTGGGTTCCTCAACTCACAAACTCAAGTTCAGTTTCCTCGTCCACAGGACAGAAATAGAGTTGTTTTTGTTCATGGTGAAAACTTGGTGAAAGCTGAAAACTAAAGAAATGAGAGTTATTATTACTACTATTCATGAAAACAAGCTAGCAGAAATTAAAGCTTCAAATGCAATCACCTGACTTTTAGGATGATACAGGGCAAGGGTTCTTAAACCATGTTCCTTGGACCCTAATGTAGTAAGTCAGGATTCTTTCAGTTACAAGAGAGAGAAAGCCCAGCTCAAATGGGCTTAAGCAAAGTACGAAATCTATTGGCTCAGGTAACTGGAAAGTGCAGGGTTGCAGGAACAGCCAGATCCAGGAGTCCCAAGAACGTCGTGAGGACTTACACTCCAAGTCTTTACTTTCTCTCCGTGTCTTGAGTCTGCCATCCTCTGTTTTGGCTTTGCTGTTGGGAAGGCTCTCTCCTGTGGACGTCCACAGATCCTGGCTTATACAAACAACCCAGCAACCCCGGCACAGAGAGCAGACTTCTTATTCAGCACTTCTAGGAAAAGTTCCAATGCTGGACTCTGGAACAACCCAGGTCACGTGTGCTTCCTGAGCCAATCCCTGTGGCCAGGGTGTGGCACTGGCTGACTGGCCAGGTCTGGTGGATGGAATCCCTCGCTGAGAATGGGTGAGGGTGGGTCCCCAGAGGAAAATCAGGCAGACAAAGGGGGTGTTAGTATGGGCAGGCAGAAACCAGACGTCTCTGCAGAGGCCTCGGGGACCAGCTGGGAGCCATCAGGGCCCAGGGGTGAGGGGACCCTGCTCTCCTCTCCTGTTTCAGCCAGATTGCCTTCCTGTTTGTCTGTTTTATATCTTGATCCTGCAGCTAAGATTTTGTTTGGGGAACGGCTGCGGCTGCTAAGTGCATTTGGACATTCTTGATGTGGACAAAGGGAAGCGCATCCCACAGAAGGCTGTGGGTGTGAGGGCCAGAAACCATGTTTTTTGAGCAGCCATTGAGGGACCAGTGGCAAGGAGACCCTGAGGACATGAGCACTTCATTCCTAGAACGAGCATTTATAGGGCATCTGCTGTGTGCTAGACCTGGGATTACAGCAGGAACAAGACAAAGACCCGTCCTGGGGGCTCACATTCTAATGAGGCCATGGCAACATGTAAATAAGGAAACATTGTATTAAATTCTAGTCAAACAGGAAGGCATAGAAAAGTATGATAAAGAGTGATGGGGGTTAAGGGTGGCCAGGGAGGGGCTCTCTGAGGAAATGGCATTTGAGCTGGGATCCTCAGGAAGGAAACCTGGAAAGAGCATGCTGGCAGATGGAACAGCATGTGCAAAGGCCCCACGAAGAGCCTGTGCTTTGTGCATTTGAGGGACAGACAGCTATGCTTTGGAGCACAGTAAGTAAGGTGGAGAGCGGATGAGAGTGAGGAAGGGGCCAGGGCCCGGTGATGAAGGATGTTCCAGGCCTTGGCAAGGAGTTCGGAGCCCTGGTCCAATACACAGAATGTGGCTGAGGGAAGAGAGGGCAAGCTGGTTCTCTGAGGCCAGAGCAAGGTGTGGCTCCGGGTGCAGCAATGACAGCTATAGAAAGAGAGTTTCAATTCCAGCTCACTTAGAAAGAAATCTTTTCCATCAGTCAGTGGCATCCAACTATGGAATAAGTGAACTTGAGGTGGTGAGCTCTCCGTCTCCAGAGGTATGCAAGCAGGGCACAATGGCAGAAACAAGCTAGAGCACCTGGAGTGGACAATTCTGTAAAAGCAGCAAAGGAAAACAGGACCAAACTTGATAATAATGCTTAACAAAGTTTACAGAGGCAAAGGACCCACTTGAAACATTTTAGCAGCAGCCTGCTGCGATCAGAGCAATCTCTGGAAATGATTTATTTACATATAAAAATGAGACATTTCCCAACAGCCTCAGACAGCCCCTGGGGGGAGGCTGTCATTGGACGCCGCCTCCGCCGGTCCGGAGGCTCAGCCCCAACTCGGCTCCAGGCCCCGCGGGGGGCTGATTGCCTCTCCCAGGGGAGGCGGCGGCGCCCGCCCTGCCAGCATTCCGGAGAGTTACTTCTCCAAAATAAACCTCGCACAAGCAGTTAAATGTGCGGCTGAGCATGAAGCGCAGTCAACACTTTTATTCCAAGAATGCAAATGAATCCCTGAGGGGCCTGGAAGAGGCAAAAACGCCCTGGCCCGGGAGCGCTCTGTTTAAAGGCTGGAATTGGGCACAGCTAGGTCCACTCTCTCAGGCCACACTTGTGGAAACTGAGGCTCAGAGGCCGGCTCGAGGTCACAGAGCGAGGAAAGGGCAGACTGGAGGGGAACCCGGCTGCCAGGTGCTTTCCCTCGAGCGTGCGCGGAATTACCCCTTTAGGGCCCTTCGCCTTTGCCTGAGCCGCGCGCCTTGCAGGCGGGCGGCCCTGGAAGGACCGCGATGCGGCTCATCCCGTACAAGGAAACCTCTCCTCGGACTTTCGCTGAGTCTGCGCTGGGTACCAGTGACGGGGGAAGAGGGCCAGAGCGCTCAGCTGCCCTGGCAGCAGCATCTGCTGGGACCTCGTCTGGACGCCGCAGTCTGGGCTGCTCCCTCCTGAGGCTCAGGAATCAGGACAGTGACTCGGGGGGAGGAAGAGCCCCCCGCCCCCCCTCCCCCCCCCCCGCTCCCCCCCTGAGGGCCCACTCCCCAGGCTGCATTAGGGGCTCCTCCTCTGGGCTCCAGGCGTGAGAGGGTCTTGTCCCCTCCCAGGGCCTGGCACACAAGCTCCTGCAGAAAAGGGGAGAAGCAATTGGAGAGATGTGTCCTGGCCAGGGGCCTCAGAAGCGCTGGAAGCTCTCCTGGGTTCCTCTGCCACTCTGACTGAGAGCTCTGGACCAGACTCTGGGAATGGAGGTTTCTAACAGTCTCCCAGAGACACTCAGAGTTTGTGACTGTGATCTCAGTGGTCCCCTCCAGTGCTGACCCCCGATGATTTGTCCTGGCCTGGGGGGCCTGCTAACAGGACCTCCTCGGTTCGGCCCTCCCGGGCTTCCTGGCCCAACGAGCAACCTCTGAGGCCTCAGGCCATCAGGGGCTAGCTCCCTCCATCCCAAGAGCAGAAGAGACCTGGGACCTTTGCCCTGGAGCATCAGCAGACTCCCAGGGGAGGGGGAGCCCTGACCAGGCATGAGGACAAATGGGGGTCCCCGGGAGAGGCCAGCTGGTCTCCTCACCACAGCTGGAAGGGGGTTTCCGCACCGGGTTTTCCAAGAACTCCCCTCCTTGGCCAAGAAACATCTTGAGTTGAGCTTAAACTTCAAGTTTAGCCTTTTGCATTTAGAGGAAAGACTGCTTTTCCTTCTTAGGAAGGATGGTGCATCTCCTGTCTGCGCTCTCCCGGGTCACTGTTGTGCTGAAAAGTACTTCGCCTCTTCCCTTCACGCCTCAGCCTTTGTGAAATCGCAGTGATGATTGGGGTTTGCATTCTTTGTTGTCCATGAAGGGGCCCCTCCCGACTGGATTCTGTTTGTCCTGGTCATCTTCTGCCAGAACTGCCCAGGGAGGGGGTCTGCCCATGAACGCCCCTCCTTGCAGCCCCCAGAGCAGAGTCCTGGTTTTCCCCAGGGACTCGACACTGGGCAAGGGTCCCACCAGCTCCTCCCGGACCAACAGGGGGCCCTGCCCACCTCCCACCAGCATTGATTAGCCTGGGGGCACAACTGGGGCACAAGAGGTAGGGGTGCTGGGCTGGTCCCCATCAGCCAAGCCTTGTTTCCTGTTCCTCTGCTGGAGAGAAGTGCCTGGTTCCTCTTCCCCCAGGGAATTACCACTCACTTTAAACAAGAAGGCGATGACTTCATGGCTGCCCCCCCCCCCAAGCTCAGCAATTTAGCACCCTCTGAATTCCAATTAGCGTCATCGACTCCCCCCCAACACACACAGACAGCTACCTCCTTCCAGTCGAAAAGAGTTTTCCAGAGGCCAAGTCACATGTGCGCGTTCGTGAGTCCATTCATCGAATAGAAATAGACGTTTATTACCACCTACTCCGAGCCCAGTTCCTGGAACAGTAACAGTCACCGCTGATGGCGAGCCAGTGTTCCGGGGGCCAAGCGTGAGGTCCCCATTGCAGATGAGGCTCCAGAGGCTCAGGGACCAGCACGAGGCCACCTGGCCTAGGAAGCCCGGGGTGAGGTTTAACCCAACTTTGGATTCACAGCCTGGGCTGTGAATGGTGACGTCATCACCACAGCTGCAGAAAGGGCGTCGCTGTGGGGATGAAGCAAGATGACCTCTGAAAAGCAGCTAGTCAAGTGTCACGAACGCAACAAATGTTGGCTCCCTACTTTTTGGAGGGGCAGGTGAAGAGGAGCTGAGTTCCACAGATGCCTTCCCTCCAGAGTTGGCTTAGAGAGTGACAAGAGAAGCCAGGGCCCGATGGAATCACAGCCCTGAGAGGCACAGCTCTCATGCCCTGGGAATTAGAGGAAGCGTGGGTCCTGCCAGCAGAGGGAATCCAGGAAGGCTGCACGGAGGAGGGTCATTGGCTGACCTTGAGGGATGGGAAGCATTTCAGTGGGAACAGTCCTTCCTAACCCTAATATGCAGAGGAGGGATTCTGGGTTGCCACTCAGGGCCTGCCACCCGCATGGCCTGGGATCAATCCAGCCCTAGCGTGTTTGTGCCTGCTGTGTCAGCCACCATTGACCACACCCTCTGGATGTTGCTGTTCCCTCCCCGGACACTACCAGTGCCCTCTGGGGGCCAGGCCTGCCTCTGCAGGCCTGAGGACACCCCCACCAGCAGCCCCGTCCCTGCTTCTCCTGGGGCACCCCTTTAGTTACTTCTCTCTTCGCTGTCTCTCTGCCTTTGACTGTGAGCCTCTGGAGGGCCAGGATGGTCTTGTCCAGGGCCGTAGCCAGCCCTTGACCCTCATCCCAGCACTGAGCAAGTGCCCGGGGGCATTTGTGCCATTTCTCCTTCTCCTTCCTGCCATCCCTACCCACCAAGAGGCCATGTGACCCTGAATCCAAAGGGTTCTACAGCCGGAGCAAGTCACACTGCATCTCTGAGCCTCAGTTTCCTCATATGTAAAATAGGGGTAAACAGCCCGTGTTCCACCCTCCCTCTGGAGCTGTCATTGGTACCAGGGAAGGTGGCTCAGGTGGGAGCCCTTTTTAAAGCAAGCAGCCTCTCAGGCTCTCTTTATACTGCACACACGGGAGGTGTTTTTTAAATTAATTTTAAAATCTTAGAATCCTGTGTTCACTTTTTGCCCATTGAGAGTTCTGTTTTGCGAAATCCTTTGGAGCATGAACTCTTGAATTAACTTTAGAATTTTTATAAATCTTTGCAAGTCATCAAGTGTCTTCACATTATTATCTCCACTGACCCTCCCTACAGGGCAGTGGTTCATGTTACCCCTGTATTACAGATGAGAAAACAAATCAGAGAGGTTAAGAGACCTACCCAAGGTCACACAGCAGAAGGAAGGCTTGAACTCAAGTTTTCCTATTTCTATTGTTGAGTGAGCTTCCCTGGGCCCTGCTGAGCTCTGAGCAGAGTTCCAGCTGGTCCCTCAGATCAGTAAATGCTCCCCCTGTCTCCCCATATCAACAATTTTGCTTAGTCTCAAATCCTAGGCTAACCTAACCCAGGCTGAGTGTCTCCACTGCCTCCCGTGTATGTGTGTGTGTGTGTGTGTTGCGAGGGGGTCTCCTAGGGCCAGGCTCACCTCAGGGAGGACAGTGTCAGTGGGACCTCCCTCTCGTTGGGCAGGCACTGACAGCTGTGCCCACCGTCCCACCCCACTCTGGCTGGACTCACTGAGGCTCAGGCTCACCCAGGCCCCACGCCCCGCCCCCAGGGAAGGGTAGCCCTGCCCACTGTGCAGAAGGCCTGGGAGCGCGGGGCAGACTGGCTCACTCATTCCAGCAACTGACCTGAGCTAAGGGTCATCTACTTGTACTGGGACCACTGGCCCCTGGGAGCTACGAAAATGCAGCCCCGCCCCCTCGAGGAGTACGGTCTCCAGGGGAGGGGGCCGCTGGCTATGGGGGTCAGAGGGGAGGTTCTGGTCTGAGGGTGGGAGGAGGTATCTTGGGGACGAGGATGTCCATGCTGAGTCTTAAGGATGAGCGGGACACATGCAGTGAGGAAGGGAAGGGAGTGGGCAATCTGGGCCAAGGGACAGCATGAGGAAGCCTGGAGGGGGAGGCAGCGGCTGAGGCAGGCAGGAGCGGCACGGAGGGCAGGAGGGGCCCCGAGCTTGGGCTTCAGCTTCCTTGTCTGCTCAGAGCCCCTTCCTTTGTGATATTGGTCAGCCAAATAAATAGTGTAATCATATTGAATTTTCTGTGCATAATTTTGTTTCTTTCCTTAAAGAAACTCCCCAAGCTGAATAAGTTTCCACCCCCCCAGTTTTCCTAGGCCCTGCATGGAGATCTTGGGTCCACCAGAACCTGGACCTGGGAGGGGGGCTGTGGGAGGTGGTAGTGAAGGAGTTTAAGCACGGAAAAGCCCGGCAGTGTCAGGCGGCTCAAATTTGGTGTGTCCAGAATTAACCGCTCCATCTCCCGCCCGGGTC